>NC_052018.1:91715432-92369004 GCF_015832195.1 Motacilla alba alba
TGTTCACAATTCCTTTTACTCTTCACCTGCTGAATTCAATATATCTAAAACACTGTGTGCAGTGATGTTTTCATTAATGGTAGCACTTCACTGGTGCATCCTTAACCACAGAGGACTTACCTGGTGCCCTACAACCCTGGAGCTCTGCCTGCCTGTAGGGATTGTTCTACCCCACGGGGAGTTTAGCTCTGCTCATCAGCCACCTCTGGGACAGAAAGCGTCAGAGCCAGGACCTCAGGAAACAACTCATCACCGTGTCAGGAAGCAAGAGACAGTAGGAAGAGCCTAGAGGAAGGACAGGGTGCTTCACCTCATTTCTGGTTGCCAGATAAACCAGTTGCAATGCATACATGCATAAAATGCCTCGAAACTGACATTCAGTATAATCCTATTATTTTGGAAGCACTGTAGCTTTGGTGTAAGGCTCCCACCTGCCATAACTGTTATCCCAACATGCAATCACAGCTATTTGCAGCCCCCAGAACAGCAGGATTGCTTTGTGTGTTTTGGCTGGGGTTTTGTTTTTTAATACTGTGACCGTGAATCTTTCTGGCTTCCAACACCCCTCATGTTGCAAGCAGTGAAGGGGTAGCTTTCAGGCATATCTGGTCTCCATCTCTTCTCTACCAGCTGCACAGGACATAGTGAATTAACCATGCTATTTACTTGGAGCTCTTCAGTACTGTGATTTTAGCCATTTTCATGTTATCCCTGTGAAATAAGCCCAGCCCTGCAGCTGCTTTTCCAATAAGGTTTCATTTCAGAAGGAGGGGTAAACCACTGTGAGAAGTCAGGAATCATTGAAGGCTATTTTTACTAAGACAGATTTCAGGTTGTAGAGATATGCCAGGGTATGTTGGTCCTTAAAAGAAGGGAGAGGGTTTTGATCCAGACTAAATCCATCTACTAGGAGAAGGGAACGAGCGTTCTTTGCTTTTGTGGCACAGGCTGTGCATAACCAGGTCTTTTACGAGATGAAGGTGGTTTTGTCTTTTCGGAGAAAAATGCAAAGAAGTAAAGGAGAAAAGCAGAGGAGAAGAAGCAAGCTCTTGTTCCAGAACAGGCCAATCAGGAAGATTAGTCCAGCACCAACTGGATTTGCAGTTCTCCTGTCTTTTTTTCTTAGTTTTCAAATTCAGGGCTTCTTTTCTTTCTACAAACCCAGGTGCCTTGTCTACAAGGGCCAAAGGGACTGCATTGATATAAATATCAAATTGATATCTACTCTGTACCACAGCACCTGCTCAGGCTTAAGAGATGAATACACACATGTCCATGGGAGGGCAAAACCCAGCAAAGCCACTCTCACAAGTCAGGGCTTCAGGCAATGGACTCAGACACAGAATTCCACTGTGCACATGCACAGAAAAGAGAAGAGTTTCTGGAAAGAAAAACTAACACGCCTTGCTACCTACCAAGGCAGATGCTATTCCCAGGGTATCCTAGGAAGTTAGGAATATCTTTATTTTGACATGAGGTGCTTGTTTAGTAACCCCAACAGGATGGCACCTCTCTACCTCCCACAGGAAAAGATGTGGGCAGAACCTAAGGACAAAGCCTACAGCTTGCCTGCTCCTCACCAGAGCAAACCAGCGACACAGGAACGCCTAATCCAGCAACTGCTTCCTCTCCTGGGATGTGGGCAGAGCAGCAGCTGAAGGGACAGCACAGGGGGAGCACTGGAGTGCACTGCCACTCGAGAGGAACATATATAATTAGCACTCTGCCAGCCAGTCATATGCCTAATGGCTGGCTAAATACAGCATCCTGGAAAAGCTTTCCAAGCCAACATGGAAAAATGAGGCAGGAAGATATGACACAGAGCTGAACGTTACAGCCACAACTTCCATGGTAGGCAGACAGCAGCAGTATGCTCTGCCTTTGACAGTAATTGCAGGCTGGAAAAAAGAAGGATTAATAATATCTTAGGAGAAGCTGTGGAGAAGTGATCTGAGAGGCATCTCCGTAATCCAGACCACTGCCACAGAGTGAGGGGAAAGAAAAAGGGGGGTGGACAGGAGAAGCACAGCACAGAGGAACAAGCTTTGCACACATTATAGCAGAGGGCAAATTACACAGCTTTAAAACCACACACAGCCAAGTGAACACAAGACAGGAAAGGGATTTTAAGCTGAAAAACAGTTCTCCAGGCAGTTTCTTTTAATTCCCTCTTCACACCAAAGACAGACAACCCACACAGGCTACGCCTCTTTTTTTTGTTGCTGTTTGGGGTTATTTTCTTTCTCTTTTTTTTTTTTTTGGTCCGTGGGAGTCACTAGCCTATTTCTGGACTGGGCTGTAGTGCTGCAATGTCTATGGACCACCCCACAAGAGCCAGAGAAGTTCAGGGCATCCCACCAGCAGATTCCAATGCAACAGCAAGAGCCAAACTCACTGATGGTTCAAGTCCAATCTGTGTTTATTGCTTTTGTGTTTCCCCAGAGCAGGAAACTCTCAAACAGCCGTGGCATCTTATAAAGATTGGTGTGGTACCAAAAGTCTCAATCCTTCTATGTTGTATTCCTCTGCATGCAGCAATCCAGAGTAGAGACGTGAACATGGGGCTGTGTTTAGACCCTGAAATCATCTCTGATCTGCTCATACTGGTATCCACCATTTCACAGGACCATAAGTTATTTGACATGCTACACTAACAACACTTTTGTCAGGAATATATTCAGGATTTTCTTCTAAACCCCATGTATTATCCTAATGACAGTTCAGAAGAGGAACTTGCATTTTTAGCCACACATTTTGGGTAATTTGCAAGGGTTTCATTATTTCCCTCCCTCCAATTAATAGGGTACAGACAGCAGCTGCCACTACCTTAAAAAAAAAGAAAAATAAAAAGAAGCCAGCAGTATCTCCCTTCAGCTAAGAGGCCAACAACAGCACACAGTGCAGCAGTGTTCTGTGGAGATCAGAACAAAACCAGTGAGTAGTGCCAGTTTCATGGAGTCTGATCCAATTTTAACAGAAGGGCTGCAGAGAATAAAGCCCTTGACAGAAACAACTGGGCCTTGCTTGAGTCCTCAGCACTCACTACACCACAAAAAATCTCTTAAAGGTACAAGTCTTTAGATGCCATTTTTTTCTTGCTTGTGGCACCTCTGATAACACTGTACATGAACTGCTGGGCACGGTGTTCTTCTAGGCTCTCATAACCAGTGAGACACTTTGTCAGGAACAGTAGTTAACAGAGGCCAGTAATGGAAGTTTTCAGAGGCTGTATGGAAGAATACACAACAGTTTCTACAGATATCTTAAGCCAGACTTCCCATCAGCTAAATTTAGCATCTGCTGATGAACAAGAAATTATTTCTATTTTCTCTTCTGCTGGAAGCTGGACAGACTCTCCACATACACAGTGCAGTTTCAGATACACTTTTCGTAGTCAGGAGAAATGTAAACTCCCAACTTGCCCTGAGCCTGGCCAGTTCATGCCAGGACAGCAAACACAGCGCTGAGCAAGACAAGCCACAACATTTGTATCAAGTTTGGGAGGATGCTGCAGAAAAGACACTACTGGCTTCTTGCCTACAGCTGGTTCTTTTTCCTGTATTCCATCCAGACATGCAGATCATTTGCCAGTGAGGCCTTCATCCCCTTGCCAGTGTTACCATTCACCTGGGTTAGCTCAAAACCAGTTTTAACTCCTATTCCTACCATCTGCCTCAAGCAAGCAGAGAGGATGCATCCCCAGACAAACATTCCCATTTCCCTGTGGCTGCCAAGGCCTGAGGATGCACAGACCGAGCTGTTCATCCTGTCCCCAGCCAGCTGCAACACCGGGGGTGGTCTCAGGCAGTGCTGGTGTCTGGCAGTACAGAAAGAGCTGAGCACCTTGCTGCAACTGGTCCCACTGTAAGCATTTCTTACCAGAGCACAAGCCATAAAGCCAGAAAACAACAACATGAGGAACAAGCAGCACCTTCTACACCACAACTGGAGCTCTCTCACCCTAAAATATCAATGCCTAAAACACCCAGAACAGTAGCATTTTATGAGGTGTTTCAGTACAGTTACAGAAAACAGTTAAAGACTTAGGATGTCTTCACTGAAGAAGAAATGCTTTGTAAAAGGCAATTCCAGCTAACTGGTCTTTGGCCACCCAGAGGTATCATGTCTGAACACTTCCAGTCTTTGATCCACCTGAAAAGCATCTGTATGACCATGTCCAAGCCTCTGAGAAGGCCTTGCTACAATAAAATCTGTTCTCTTCCCTCCCTCACCTAATTTTGTTCTGCATAGGTCCTCGGTCCCCTGTCCCTTTCTCACTGAGCATCTATTATCAAATTAAGGTTTTCTATCAGGTGCCACTATGACTAATATTTCTTGACTAACTTTTAATCTGGATCTCAGAGAGCAGAACAGAACTTGAATTCAAATTACAGCAAAAATTAAATCGTTAAACATGAAATTTATTCTCAAAAGGTGGAAAAAAGAGTGGGTCTTTCAAGAAAGTTCAAGACAGGATTAATTCCATTCTTGTTAAAATCAGAAGGCTGATTAGATACTCCAATGATACCAATGTCAAACCAATACAAAGCCATTTCAAAAATGCCATATATGAATTTACATAATTCTGTAGAATCTTAAATAAAGCCAGTAATACAAAGAAACAGAGTTAATCTCTCAATGAAATCACAACAAAGCAATGTAGGGATCTAACCTTTACAGCAATTGCTTTAAAAAACCCCAAATGGTACAGAAATATTTGTGTTCTTGGTGCACTTCCTGACACACCACCCAGGACAGCACACTTCCTGAGCACCCACAGCAGCAGACAGCAGGAAGCCAGCGCAAACTCCAAGCTTTTAGAAAGTGCAGCAACAAATGGTTTAAGCACAGCAGAAGAACAGTTTTTGTCACTGAAAAAGCCCTCAATACATTTTCTAAAGGTCAGATTAGTAAACAAAGACATGAAAGAGCATCAACATGGTCCAAACATTTCTCAAAAATCACAAAAGCCTGCCTGTTTCTTTCTGAAAAAGCCCTGCTTTCACAAGTATTGTGACAGCAAGTTCAATGCAGCCACAGGCTCTTCCCCCATTTACATACCTGCTGACAAACTCTTGGAAGGAAGAAAACAGCAGGTAGTCAATGGCACTGAAATCTTGGTCTGTTTCATTTAAATGGAACTGCAAAAACACCAGCTCCCTTTTCTTCACATCACGAGGGCCTTGAACAACCAAAGCATACTTCTGTAAGCAAACAGAGATGGTGAGAGGAGCAAAGGAATCCTCATTTCCTGTTCATTAATTTACCACCTGGCACTAATACTCTGGAGAAATCTAACATACAGAGAGAGTTTCTTGGCTACTTCTAAATACACATCTATTAAAATACCTAACAAGAATGCCACTTCAGTCCCTCCTTTTAGTTTAAAAAGGAGGTATTTATATCAAGATTCAGTGTTTAAATATTAATATGTAAGTATTAAATATGGTAATTTGGGGGGTTTGGACATTTGTTTATCAAGAAGCAAGCTTCCCTGCACTTCGAAGGGCAATTTAAGACAGACTATCACTCCTCAATGTATCCATCTTGCTAGCTCTAAGCATTTCAGTGTAATGAAGCACTTGGCGCCCATTTAAGATTCTTCCAAGTGTGACAAACATGGTATGTAATTCCCAGCAGGAATTCACGTATGAATTCCCAGCAAACATAAAAAAAGAGATTAGCTATCATCCTTTAATGGATACTGATACTGCCTTCAGTCAAAGCTAGGTTTGCTGTATCAAGGAAAATGCTTCCCAGCTCATTTAGGAGAAGAATGAAATGAGAGCTTCACTGTGAAAAATGACTTATTTTATCCCATTAAGGCTTTTGTGCTGCACACACCCACAGGACAGCTGATCTTCCACAACACATATACACACTGACTGGGGTCTTTTACATTTCTGAAAACAAAATGACAGATGGCTTACAAAAAATCCAAACCAGAAGCATGGATTTTTTTACAGCATGTAGTACATACTCTTACTTTCCAATAAGATAATGAGCAGAAACCCCACACTGAATAAGCTTTGTTCTATTATATTGTTATTACCATAGTTTGATTAGTAAAAGGATCTGTGTAGTTGATCCTCTGAGTGGTGCATTCAATGTCTCCCGGCTGACCTGGATTTATCAGAGGTGGAATGTGATCATAGTAATGATGTTTGCAGCTAAGCAGCCGAGCCTTGCCTGGGTAAAAGGCAATACCTGTTTGGGGAGAAAAAACATTGGAGAGCACGGATTTCCTTCCTGTGGACATAGATTTTCATTCTGGAATTTAATCCCACAGGATACTGAGCTATCTTTAAGATGCTACAAAACAATCAAATTAAACCACGCACTTCTGCATTTTTCTGGAGCAGGACAAAGCCACCAACTGCATCAGGACAGATCCCCCACAATGCATTGAAAAAAAATCAGGGCTCATATTCTGTTACAACAGTTCAAGGTTCATAGAAGCTACCAAGTTTCCCACAAGCCAGCAGCTAATCCATCAGTCCCTCTCAATCCCAGATGAATCTGTAAAATATGTTAGGGAGCATCAAATGGGACATGCAGTGCTTTAGTTTTCAGATATTAGCATTTAACACATCAAGTGTTAATTGGAAATAATGTACATACCATACATGACAGATCAAAGATCACTGGCTGAGCTAATAGAGGTGAAAAGATGCTCTTCAGAATACAGCATCGTCTGTTAACTGAATGTGACATCATCATAAAAATCAAAGCCATCAAACATGCACTAACTGCTGCCATCCCTTATTATTTACAGCACTGGGTAGGGCAGGCGACTACTCCACCTGGATGGAAACCCACATATGCCATAAACCTCCTGTTTCAGTCCAACAGCACATTCAAGCAACCTCTGCCCCCTCAGCTTTGGAAGGCTAGCAAAATACAAGAGCCAAACCTCAAAATCCTTTTACACCACCTACGCCATATTTATTATTGGAAACAAGTTTGCGGGAAGATAATCTAGTCCAACTCAAAAAAAAAAAAAAAAGGAGAATGATTGATTAGCTATAATTAACTCACAACTGAGATGACCTGCCCACCAAAATGTGAGCTGTCAAAGCACTCAGCATATATCAAATGCTTTATTCCTATCTTCAGAGCTCCAGGCTTGCAACTTGCCATCTCATCATTAAAATAGAGCAATAAAATAAAGGACTACATTGATTCAGGTTCTCTGATCTGCAGGGATCTCCAGCAATACTTTTGGATTTATATGTATGCTGCTCTGCTTATTTAAAATCTGCTTGTTTTCTTCCTGTTGCCGTATGAAATGCTCACATGAGGGGAGAAAAAAAAGGGGGGGGAAAGCCTGAGTTTGCTTGCTCTTACAGTCAGATTCATATGGCCCAAACATAAGGCACTACTTCCAGAGCTGGGCTAACTGGCCATAGAGAAAAGCAACTACAGTAATATGGCAAAATCTAAAAATACCTTTCAGCCACAACTACTGAAGTGGGTATTTGGAAAATGTGGTAACACTTCAAACATAAGTGTTATTGTTAAACTGGAAACTCACTGATGACTGACCGAGCTGCATTTGCTACCATGAGTCTACTTATGAATGGCTACTGGACAATTAAAAAAACTAATAACAACAGAACTCACTATTCAAAAATGCCCCTGTGGAGCAACTCCTCCTGCAAACTGCAACAGTTTCCGCTGCCATGCTGCATTTTTGTGCCAACATTGTTCCCTGCAGTCACATCATATTTTCATTGCCTACTGATGTAATGCCACGTTGTAAACAAGGCAGGGTGGAAGTAGAAAGTGGCATTGTGGTTATTTTGTGGTTGGTTTGAGAAATTCATCTTCTTTACTGTGAATGGCATCTCATTGCCCAGTGCAGCCCTGAGCTCCTGTGTTACTCCTATGTGTTCCTCCATTTGAGTGATGCAGTTTGGGGAGTATTTCCAAAAGGAATTAACTTTCTCCCTTAAAAGAGAACTCATTTTACAGCCTGAAAACACTTCTTATCTATGAAACGTTGCATAATTCTCCACAGATTCTGTCATTCATGTTATTGGCACGAAAGCTCCCAAAAATCTCCCGTACAACATTAACATTTCTGTGCAAAGCCAATACAACTTTTTAATCTAAAGTGAGGAAATCAAAGACCTGGGTCAAGTCTTATATGCACTCTGGGCTCTGAAGAATGAACACCAAAAATTTAAAACAACCCAAGAAAAACATGAACAAGAATTTAACCCATTTTACTTGTTACCACTCTTACCAGGTGCATCATACAAGGACACTTCCTTGTAAGTGACAGACATCACTGGGTGCTTGAGCTTCTCCCTGAAGTCACTGATGGTTTGGTAGACAAGGAATACAGCTACAGCCATGAGCAGCAGATAAATAAACAGGAGTATTACTGAAAAAACATTCTTTAGGCAGGTCTTGCTGAAACGTAAAGAAGGGCCAGTGGTACCCAGCTCACCATCTGGAACCAAACAGAATATGGGTTGGGACTTAAACATACAGATATTTTTGCTAAATTTACATTTAAAGATCAATCATGTGATAGGAAAGTAAGCCTCAAACTCAGCTTGATTTTAAAAACCACAGCTAATTCTAGTTTTGATGATCAGCCAGGCAGATACTTCCTTCTCAAGTATGAAGTGTAATCAACCTAAGATTATGCCTCCTTTTCACATGCCAGAATTTGGCACTCTGCTTAAGGTCACTGCAGGCAGGAAACCAGGTTTGTATTCAAAGACAACTGAGAAACAAAGATTAAAGTTCACAAAAAAATCTGTTGATGGTCAGTCTTTGCTTCTGGAAAAAAAAACCCTCTTTTCCCCCCATTTCCAGTCTGAAGTGATTCTTATGCACTCAGCATAGACATCAGAGGAGTGATTTAATATTCTAATGCTCATGCTCAGATCTATGCATTGCATCTCCACCACAGCAGAAGTCACTAGATACTTGTTACCCTCTAGTTCATCATTCCTTGTGCACATTAAAAGCTTCCATAGAAGGATTCTTTCAATTACAGCTAGAAAGAGACTGATCCAACTCTCCTAGAGTCTCCTTTCCTTCAAATCTTGTTCTCTTTACATCTTCTCAGTAGTCTCACTCACACAGAGACATTGCTTTACCCATACCCCTTGCATTTGCCATTTCTTTTGGCAATACTTCTAATGAAAAGGTTCCTGTACTCTTGAGTTACTCATCATGTTCTGTCATGAGTGATATACAGCTGAACACACAAAATTTTACGCTAAAACTCAACGTAAGAAAGAAGCAGCCATGCTTCCTACTGATTGTTCTGTGTGGTGTCATTTAATGAGTCAGGCCCTCTCAGGCCATGCCATACCCTGCTCTCCAACTCTGTGGTTTGGTGTTTGTGCCCTCTCACAGCAAACAGGAGCCTTTTAGTGAACCCTACTGCACACATAACCACTTACAAATGTCCATGGGCAAGTTACATGCCAGAAGATGGCAGCCAAGGCAATTAGGACATTAATATGCATAAAACTGCACTGCTGAAACAAGTATGTCTTGAACAGCTGCAAGGCATCTAGGACATGCTCCTTTCAGGCTGGCTAACCTCAGTGCCCACACCTGAGCTGCAATAAGCCCATTTAACACTGCTCCATGCCCTCCAAAAGCAGCCTGAACAGTCTAACTAAGAATTTATTTTAAAGCATCTATTCAATATTGCATCTTCCTCATGTAAATCTGGCACAGACTCTGCCTGCAACCCACTGCCACTCAGGTGAGACACAACATCAGGGAAGATGACCTACTAAGCTAGCTCAGAGTCAGATGTGCTGAACATGTTTTAAATGAGCACAGTTCCTGACAAAGAAATATTCTCCTATCAGTCCTTGGATAACCTCCTTAGCTTTCCATCATACTGATTCACATAAAATAAGTAAATTAAATTACTGAAGTAAGGGAAATAAGTAGTGAAATTAGTGTTTTGTTTACTTTCAGAAGTGCAATAAACTAACAAAACCAAAACAACCAAAGCCGTGCACTGCAGTGGGTAACAGGCCCAAAAAATCAGTAATTATTGGGTCAATAGTTCTCACCTGGTAAAATAACAGAGCTGGAATCTTCATGAACTTCCATATCTCCTTCTCTCTCCTCTGTTGGATTTTCAGATACTCGCTCCACATCTTCACTCAGCTGTGTAGTTAAAACAGTGGTTCAATTTCCAAACATGCTCTCAACTTGCAATTGTTGGAATTTCTATGGTACAAATAAAAGAGGCTCCAACTAACCAAACACACAAAAACACATCCCCAGTCCAAGAGCACCCAACATCTGCTCCACTTGTTCACAAGACAAAAGCCACAGCTCTGTAGGCTTAGAGCCACAAATTAAGTGAGTGGCATGCTACAAATTTAACCTACTTCTACTCTGCTGCTTCAACAATAACATCACCTTTCCACTCAAGTTCAAAGTAATTATTTCCCCAGCAGCTCCAACACACTTTAACCCTGCAATTAGGACCGTGCTCTCTGACAAGCAGGAACTTCATTCTGTCACTGAAGAATATATTTTTAGGCATCAAGAAACCACAGCACATAGCAGCAAACAGAGCATTTGCACTTCTTAATAAAGAGGTACAAAAAGCATGAGACGTATTTTGACAGGTGTTAAGGCAAGGCACTGAAATACAGTCTCAGCCACAGGTGGCTGGGTCATTATGGGACAACAGTCAAGCATCTCTATATTTCTGGTCCTTTTTTGATCTCACTGAGCAGGTTATTATATATTAGTGGTTATGCAACTAATTAGTCTTCCAGTGTTTCTGAAACACCAACAGAGACCCGATATTTTCTTGTTTTGCTATTCAGAGCTCTGGGCTCAAACTGCCAGGCCACTTCTGTCAGAGCCAGAAGCTTGTCACAGCAGACACACATCACATCACATTGTGAAGCACTGCAGACTTCATACATGAGAAATAGAGAGCATCTCTTGTATGTTTTCCAAGCTCTCTTTTGTGGTGATAACTGAGACAGAGATTACAACAATGCAAACCAAGGCATGAGCTTGCAGCACATCGCATTAGCCTTGTTCCTGTTTCAAGAAAATGGGGGTTTCAAGAAAACAGGGGCACAGTTAATGCTGCAGCTGCACTGAATGCTATTAAACACTACACCCCTAACTTACACAACAGTAACGTGAATGTATCCATAAGGAAGTGCTTTTATTTCACTCAACTTTAAGTCAGTACTGAAATCATTATTATGCCATTACCAGGTCATCATTAACACCTATTAGGAAAGAGTCCACTCATTTTACATCTTCAAAGTCTGACGTAAAGTCTCCCTCACTTCCTGCTGCATTTCTGTATTCATTTCCATCGTGCAAAGCAAGATGAAAGCAGTTACCCAGCTGTTTTTAAATGCTTAGTACATAAATAAAGTGTGATTTCCCATAGCATGAGGCAAGAAGTGAAGTTACCTAACTTGTAGGCTAAAAACTCGGCTCACGTGCAAGACTCTTACTGGGGTCCAACTGAAGACACCTTTTTCAATTATCACCATAAAATAAGGGAAAATTAAAACTCTGCTCCTTTGTGTAGAAACATGCTGGTTCTTTTTATCTGACCCAAAATAAGCTACTCTGACTCAAGAAAAGTACTCACTGAACCTCTTGTACTAGTTACACTAAATCAGCTAAGAAACTAGTTCCAATCATACTCGTGCAAATTGCTGATACCAAAGCTGATCCAACAAATGTAATGTAAGTTACAAAGTCACTGCAGTTCCTCAGCTGACTCCCACACCTCTCTGATTCCCCAGCTACAGGCACCTCACTGACTGAGGTTATAGGGAGGGTAAGGAAATTCTATTCCCGATGGCAAGGAGATCTCAACACAAGCTTAAAAAAGAATAAAATAAGCAACACTTCCTATCCTCTCAAAGAGGACCTACAGCATTTTTTTTTCAGCAAGTGGAAGAAAAATCATCTTAGAGGTAATTCCCAATCTAAATGATACTGGGTAACTCAGAAAACACAACCTTTCAGCACTCCTTAGAAACAAACCAAAAAATCCCAAACAATATGCAACCATGTTTTCCTACCTCTGTTCACAATATTTCACAAGCTTTTCACTGATAAAGCCAGAGAAGGACAGCCAGGCAAGAGCAGGACTACTAACAGTGCTTCAGATGCAGTAAGCAAGTTGAGCTGATGTGTAAGATTGGCTCCCTAAAAACAGCTTTATTTTACTGCAGGTCCTGAACACGTGAACTGAGGTCACCAAGACCCCAGCACTGTGCATGGCTCAGCCACCGCGTTCTGAGCAGCACACAGCACCCTGACTCTACGAGGCAGGGCAGCACACACCTACAAACCCAACACCTCACACACACACCCCGCTACAGCCTCCCAGTGACTGGGAAGCCAGCACAGGACACTGCAGGACAGCTGATTCCAGTTCACACTTGCCACTCCCCTTGGATTCAGGGATTCTGCCAACAGCAAACCTGGAGCACGCCAGCCAAGTTCACCCTCACAGGCCAGCCCTTCCCACGTGGCATTTTTGACACATGGGCTGAAGCGTGGTGCCAATCAGAAGGAACACAGACTGCAGGGTGGTTGAGTTTGCAGTAGGATGCAAGCTCAGGAGACAGGACAGGACGTCAAGGGCAGGAAGGGCATGAAGCAGAACTTCACTCAGCATTCCTCTGGGTTCAGCATATACAGCTGAGGGAGAAACAACCGCAGGAACCTGCCCAGGTCCCAGCAGTTCTTTTTCAGTCCTGTACACAGAAAAACACTGGACAAAAAGAAGCTCAGAAAAGGCAATTCCAGACATTAGAGCATTCCTGCCAGGGGCAGAAGCAACAAAGCCTGCTGCAGGTGCTGGAGAAGGAATGGACACACAGGTGCTGCACTTACACACACATCCTATCTTGACTCCTGTCACAGTTTGGGATAAACCCAAACATATGGGGAGCAGTGTCAGTGGTGGCTGATACTTGAGGTGAAAACATAACATGCATCGCCCATGTCCACACTTCAGGCATCAATGCAGACTCATTAACTCTCACAAGTACGTTCCCTAGCTACAAGCACACAAGTCAACCCCATCTTGATAGTCACGGGCTAAAACCTTCCTACGGGATAAAACTCCCTTAAATAGAAGGAGAACTTGTTCATACAGTCCTTTTGCTGATCTGCTGATTCATCAGCTTCCAATGCCTTCTAGCCTGGCAAGAAAACCAGAAGCTGAAACTAAACAGACTGTACCACACTAAATCAGAATGTATTAAAACTGAGCCTCAAACTACCCGTCACGTGTAGAGGAAGGAAGATATCTACATTCCTTTTGCCTGCAAGATACAAACAAAAGCGCTTTGCTGTAACTCTCTACGCTGCTGAACTCGGCACAAATTGCTAGTGTGTCTATTAGGAGAGATAGGAACGAGCAAGGAAGCCGGGCTGCTGAGCCTGTACATTGATATGCAAACAAGGCGCTGCCTCGGGCTTTTGGCAGCGTGATAAAGCGTCCTTCAGTTTCGGATGCGGGAGCTCTGCTACCCAAGTCGCTTCTCACACCCGACAGACCATCCCCTTGTTACCAAACCCCGGCTACAGAGTCCAGCCGTACCCACCTCCCGCACCTGAAACAGCGGCTGCCCGCTCTTTTAACCCCGTTCAAAGGTGAAGCACGGACCCGTGCGCACCCGAGCCAGCCGGCGCTTTCTGCAGGGCGCAGCTGCCGCTGACGCCCCAGCACCCAGCGCCGAGCCGAGCTCACGGCGACACGCCGGCTGTCCCCGCTCGCCGAGCGCCCGGCGAGCCCCCCAGCCCTGCCCGGCCCCCCGTACCTCCTGGTAGGATGCGGACACCTCTGGCTTTCGCATAGCATCGGCGGGAGCGACGCCGCGGGGCCGGGCAGCGCCCGCCGGCACCACGCGGGGCGGGGCAGCCACGGGCCGAGCCGGGCTGGGCTGGGCCGGGCTGGGCCGGGCTGGGCCGAGCTGAGCCGAGCCGGGCCGGGCCGGGCCGGGCCGAGCCGAGCCGAGCCGAGCCGAGCCGAGCTGCCCCGCCCGGGCCGGGCCACGCAGGCGCCGCCGGGACCCCCGAGCCGCCCGGCCCGGCCCTTCCCGTCCCCGGCCGGTGCCCGCCCCTTGCCGGGGCTGCCGGGAGGCGTAGTCCGGGCCGGGCGCTGCGGTCCGGCTGCTCGGCACACCTGAGGGGCTCCTGGGAAGGTCTGTAAGAGCATCTCTCCCTCCTGAGACGTACTGACGGGGAGATGAGACTTTTCTGCTCCACAGCGCAAACTCTGCTAACACAAGCATGAGCCAGACTTGGAAAGCCGGCTCCCCCCAAACTGCACAAGATACTATCTTTTAATTGTTTTTAAATTTTAATTTTTATTTTCTTTTGCTCAAGGCTGTTATCAGAACACCAGAACACCAGGCGTGCTTGACCAGCAGACAGAATTCCTGCAGGACTCCTGGGATGACCCACCCACGCTGTGCCCGCAGCAATGGGGCACTGCAGGAAAATGAAAGCCAAAACCACGTAAGGGCTGATTCACGAGCCACATGGCCACAAATACCTACACAGCTATTTATTTTTTTTCCTTCCCCAGCGTGGAAGTAATTGTTAATGTTGCATCATCAAGAAAAAGCATGTGCAACTCTTTTTGCATTGAGATGCAACACTGGAAGGGAGTCCCTGCTGAGCAGATAATTTCCCTCTGCCTATGGCCCAAGCCTAGTAAGTTAATAACCAAGATTTGAAGTCCTTTGACAACAACAATCCTATTATACATTTGAATTGCACCACTGTAGTCAGAAAGAGTGGATGCTGCGGGATCAGTCATGCAGGCTTTAAATCCTTCAGATCTTCACTTGTCAGCGCTGCAGTGAGGCATGTGATACATGCACCTAAACGGTAAAAAGGTTCTAATTTTCTTAATTCTATACAGAATGATAAACACCCAGCTTATTCTTCTGCCGGTCCTGAATGTTGCCGCGTGCAGTATTTATAGCATAGGGAAAACTGTAATCTGAAAATTTCCTGTTTATTCAGTCTGTTCCTAGGCTAAAAATGTCTGGGTTTTTTAAGTCACAAAGATGAAGCCTGCAGTATGTGCGCTGATTTTGTGAATAACCATTGAAAACAACTAGCAGAGAAACTTTAGGCGAGGAAGAAAGAGGAAAATTGAGAAATCTTTTATTATTAGGTGTCCGTTATGGTGCTGCCAAGTCCATCTGTAAACCACATCCTTAGGTGCTGCATCCATGTTTCTTTTAAATACCCCCAGCGATGGTGACTCCACCACTGCCCGGGGCAGCATGTTCCAGTGCCTGGCAACCCTTTCTGTGGAGAAGTCTTCCCTAATATCAAATCTAAACCTCCCTGGCACAACCTGAGGCTATTTCCCTTCGTCCTATCGATTACCTGGAAGAGGCAGACCCGCACTTGCCTGCAGCCTCTCCTTCAGGCCGTCGTGGAGCGCCATGAGCTCCCCCCCAAGCCTCCTTTTCCCCAGCCTCAGGCCTCCCATGCCCCTCAGCGCTGTGCAAGCGCCCGCGGCCGTTCCAGCGATCCCTCTCCACGGTGTTCCTTTAACTGCGGTCCCACCCCGCTCGCTTCCCGGGCCGCAGGCCGGGGGCGGTGCGCGCTCCGCGCCATGGCGGGCGCTGCGGCCCGGGGCCCGCTGCCGCTGCCCTGCCTGCCGCTCCTGCCGCTGCTCCTGCCGCTGCTCCTGCCGCTGCCGGCCGCCAGCGCCGAGCCCCAGCTGCGCTTCAGGCCGCCGGCCGAGGCCCCCGTGCGGCTCTTCACCGAGCCCGAGCTGGCCAGATACGACGGGCAGCAGGTAGGGCCGGGCCGGGCCCGCGCAGCCCCGGTGCTGCCGCCTTCCCTTCCCGCCTCCCGAGCCCTGGCGCCGCCGCGAAGCTCGGGTTTCTCGTGGTCGGCTGCTGTGCCGCCCCGCCATCTCTCCTGCCCTGTCGTTCTGGGCATCTCTTGCTTCTCGGGCGGCAGTTTGTGAGAGGTGTGCAGGCACCCGTGCGCTCCGGCCTCTGCCCCGCGGTGCGGCTGGCAGCTGCCGGCGCTGATGCTGCGCGCACCGTTGGAGAATTGGGTGCCATGTGCTACTTTACTCGCTCCCTGCTTGGCAAGGTGCTCCTGCCAGAGAATTTCAGATTACCATGAGTTGGAGGCAAAGTTAATTTTCTCTCAGTAATCCATTAAACCATGTACTTAGATTAAAAAAAAAAAAAATCCAAAACAACAACAACAAAACCCCACCAAGATTATCAAAATAACAAGACAATTTTAACTTAGGAGTGTTTAGCTTCCTGTGATTCAGAAGGCTCAGCAGAACCCCAGACTCAAAACGATAAAGTCCTGTATTGATACACATCTGCTTCTCTTTTGAAACACTTGCTGTCTGACCTTCTCAGGGTCTTCTCTGGATACTTTGAAGAGACTAATTAATGTCTGACTAAAATTACATCTTATGTATCAAACACAAAGCAGAAGCACTGGCTTATTAAGTAAAACAGATGTCAGTAGATCAGATTTACGCGTGTTTATGTATTTATCTTTGTTTCTTAATCAAATAATGCTGTTGGCCACACACCCTTTTATTTTGGGCAATATCCATCTGCATTAGGAATAGAAAGATGCAGTTGACAATTTTCAAGCACACTAGTGTGCAGAAAAGAGGTGACTTGCAAAAGGGACTTGTCTTCCATGGTTGTGCTGTTTAGATTAAAAATATTCTCATTGCTTATGGTTGAACCCTCAAAGAATATTAGGGGCACTTTGAAGCACAAGCAAGAGATGTCAAGAGAGGGAACGTGTATGGTGGCATAACAAGAGTAAACATACAACTAAGAATTTGTGTCCTAAGAGCTTGTGGATTTCACAGCCGTAACTAACTGCTTTTTGCCTGTGCTTAAGTGCTGAGGATGTATTGATGGCTTTCCCTCCAGGAAGGACAGCCCATCTACCTGGCGGTGAAGGGAGTAGTGTTTGATGTCACCTCTGGAAAAGGTTAGTGTGCTTCTCCTCCGCTGTCTACTTTGCTTTCATGTTATTATTCAGACATTTGGTTTTAAACATTCCCAGTGTATTGGAAGCCTGCTGTTCAATTGCAACAAAAAGATATGCATTTACCTCTTCTAAAAACTTGATTTTCCTCCTCTGACAGCTCCCTTACTAAGGTTTTGTCTAGAACTTACACTGGTCTGAGATCACACCCTGCAGACAGACAAGCCAGCACTGTCCAGCTTGGGCACTTCTAATGAAAACTGGAAGAACTTCCCAGATTCCTGAGTCCTTGTCAGATGTGGGGTCAGGCCACATGGAAGCAACAGCATTTTATTGCCCTGGGTACATGAGCTGAGCAGATCAAAGCTCACGTGGATGTACCTGCTGCACAATATCAACACTGCTGCAGCTGCATCTTTTCCTTCTGTGCTGGTGTTCACACCCCTTGCTGTTTGTGCCTTCCCTGAGAACTACAAATGTTTTCATTTGAGCTCCTGCTACTTAATCCAGATTTGCTATAAAAAGTTTGAAGGGACCATGAGGGTCTTAGGCACTTGCCTTGATGTCATCATAAGTAAACTGATGGCTTGTTACTGTGTTTGTACTAACCTTGCCTGGGCATACACGTTGGGTTGGCTGATCTTCAAATCCTAAATTACACAGAACTTGCAAATTCTGGGCTCTACAAACATCTCATGAGAAAGTAAAGCACAACTCCCTAAATAATAGGTAAGTTTTAAGACTGCAGTATATGAAGTTCAACAGCTGTATAACCCCAAAAAGTACAAAATCCAAAGTCAGTTCTGGAAAGAAGAGTCTTAAGGCTTGAGTTGTTGCTTTCAGTACACTAACATTCAGTTCACAGTCTGATGAAGGGTAGAGGCTGAACGTACCCCTGTACATTGTCAGATCATCACTGGATTTTATTATTTTTTTTAACCTGACAGAATTTTATGGAAAAGGAGCCCCATACAATGCTTTGGTTGGAAAAGACTCAACAAGAGGAGTTGCAAAGATGTCTCTGGATCCAGCAGATCTTACACATGACACAGTAAGAAAACGGGCCATCAGTTTAATTCCACTTTGCAAATTTTTATTGTTGTGCAAGATGATGAGTGATGATTTAAAATTGTTTGTATTTATATAAGTTGACTCACATATTTAAAATCAAAATGCATTAATGCATTAGTTCTCTTTAGATACATAAAATACATTTACTGCTCATGAAAGGTGCTAACAGCCTTCAAGAGGAAAGATTTTCATTTGTGGAATCAATACAACTTCTGTAAACATGTAAAAGGGAAATTGCCTGCTGTTTAAAAAGAAGCTCGCAAAGACAGTAAATCCCTTTCTTTTGGTTTGGTGTATCCTGACATGGCAGTGAATGCTAGCTCTGGTGGTGGGTTGTTGCTTGTTTGACCTGAATACCTTAAAGTTTTGTCAAGGCTGAATTTGTATGGAAAGAATACAAATACAGGTTGTACTATCAATTTTGTTCATCATGATCTGCAGTGTAAACCCAAAAGCTGACCCTAAGGTTTACAGTAATCATTAAAAAAAAAAAACCCAAACATGCAAATATCTCTATTTTTATTTTTTTGAGACAGGACTTTCATTTCCCTGTTTCCTTTAGACAGGACTCACAGAGGAGGAACTGAAGTCCCTGGATGACATCTTCAATAATGTTTATAAAGCCAAATATCCAATTGTTGGCTATACTTCTCGGCGAATTCTGAATGAGGATGGCAGCCCCAATCTGGACTTTAAACCTGAAGATCAGCCACATTTCAGCATTAAAGATGAGTTTTGAGGAACATTTTTGTACCTAGAGAATGCCTGGGCAGAGGCACAGCAGAACATTAAATTAATTCCCTGTGTTGTGGAGTTCATTACTACAAGTAGCTACCATGAGTCAGTTCTCTGCTCAGAAAATAAGTGTGTATGTACACACATAGCATAGAGGAAACGAACAGATCTGTAGTAGAGTCATACACCTGGGCTGTTTGCTGGGAATTACAGGAATTATTTAACCTGCAAGTTCTTTCTGCCAGGATTTCTCTGTTAAGAAGTGTATAATGTAAAACTACGTTCCTTAGAAGAAAGAAGAAAGCTTTTAATAATTGAAATATGAGTGGTCTTTTTGTAAATCCCAAGTTGTTTCCCACTCCTTGGAAAAGTGTAAGTTAATCATCTGGACAAGCTAACATCAATTCTCTGTGCTTCATGTGGATGTAGGTATCACAAGTGCAGACAGGTGCAACACATGACATACAGGCTTATAAGCACAAAAGCATTATGGAGTGTAATATTTGATGGGTTTGAGAATACTGGATATAAAGCCACTCAGTCTCCTCAAATGCAGTTACTGTGGAGTATTTCTACAAAGCCTACAGCTGTAAACTGAGAAAAATAAATCTTTTTTCCCCCATGAGGACTACTGTGACATTTTAAATAAGACTGTTACGTTAGGTTTGGATAAATGACACTTTACTTTTTAAAAATAATTATCAAAGATGTTATCTATATTAGATTATGATGATTTCGTTCTGCCTTTCTCCAATCTTTCTCTGACAAAAAGAGGAAATCATAGCCCCCTGTTTGTCACATACTCTTACAGCACAGGTTTATTGTAGCAGCTTAGTGTCCTGTGAACATTGTTATGTCCTGTGAGCATTTTTATATTAACAATTTCAGATCTCATTTTTTATGTCTCTTAGTTTTTCTTTGTTCTTACCCTGGCTTCATCACTGCTGTTTTAATGAAGCGTGCAGTGCCATGTTCCTCTTCCTCTTAACCTGATACAGAACTGCAGATCCTGCAGTGTGAAAGCAGACCCCCTTGGTGACATTTCCCTGGCAGCCTTCCAGCAACAAGAGGACTGTAAAATCCTGAGCTGTATAAATTGCTGCTAACCCCTGACTTTCACTAACTTAAGTAGAATGTGAATTGTCCCATATGTGCATTTATCTGTCACTGTCACCATTTTGATTAATATGGGAAAAACTAAACAGCTGCTTCTGATTCTGTATTAATAATGCAGATATAATAAAAATAGGATTCGGTATTGTTGTGCTATTTCTTAAGCATTTTGGTAACTTTCTATGAAGGGAAGATTTTATTAGATGATTCTCCACTTTCTAGCTTGCAGAGGACAGCTGCCTGTCTGTTGAATAACTAGAAAAGCTGTTTCTATGTATTTGCCCATTCTTTCACAGTGTTACAGATTTTATTCTAGATTTGTTCTGTTTCTCACCATCAGACCACTTCATTTGCAGGAGGGACTTCGGGGACCCTCCCACTGTTGGATGGTGCTCTGAGAAGAAAAAATAAATCAGCATCTAAGAAATTACTATTGCTTCAGAGAATTATTATTTTGTGTTACTATTTATTAATATTATTATTACTGCTGCCCTTTTGATTAAAGACCAACAGCAGCTGGGAGTTTGCTCCTTGATGATACCTGTTGTCTTTGTGGGAATGCACGTGGGTTTGGTGGTTATGGTGGCTGGTTGTTTGCCAGCATTTCACAAATAATTTTTCAGTGCCTACTAGTTTTTTTGCCCTTCTCCTCCTTTCCTTGCATGCTACCTGATGGGGCAGCTTCAGTAGTTGTGCTGCTGTGATTACTGTAGAAGTCCTTGCTTCATCTTCATCTGGAATCACGATATCCAGCTGCATTTCAAAAAAAAACCCTTGTAGCTCAATTACAGCTCATCACCACTGAGTGGCTCAGTGTTCCTGTTCTCTCCCTACTTTTCCTGTTCTCTCTATGAAATCACCTTTGCTGATGTCAAAGCAGGTAACGCAGCTTCTGCTTGTACTACATTTCAGGTTCTTTTCAATGAGGAAGTGCTCCTGTTGCAACAGGACATGGTGATATAAAACCCCCTCTTGTATTGCAAGATCCTCACAAATTCAACCTGCTCTCACCTGTCTGTGAGGGAGATGCTTTAGTCCTTCCTTTCTGTTGTGAAAGACAAGGTTATCACAACTGAGTGCACTTTAGAAAGAAAAACATTTCCTTTTTGGTTTTATTTCCGTTTGGAAACTGAAGGTTTCACATTTAATCACTTCCTAGGCTATTTCACTTGGGGTTTCTACTCAGTAGAAGTGTTACAACAATAAGGCTTTAAGTGGATATATCCTTGACATGTTTTCACTGACTGCTTTTTAAAAATGCATTCAGAGCACCACAGTATTTCTTTTAGTGTTAATTCAACAACACTATTTTATGTCTAAGGTTGTTTTACTCGCCAATGGCCTAAAATTGATTTTGCTTAAAAGCGAACTGTCAGCTATGGCTGCTTTGTTCAGGCAGCTGCATTTCCCTGACTTCTATATTATTCCAGTAAAACAGGTGCCCTCATGATCTATAAACTGAACTCAAAAGAAGCAAGCTGTGCAAAGCCCTGTTGTAGCCCTCCTACTCCACACCTCCTTTGGAGAGTCTAGAATTTCTTTTCAATTTGCTTGTTGCTTCCAGATAGCATTGCAAATGTCATTATTTTTACTGTGTGCTTCCAATATCCATCTTGCTAACTTAAGTCTAAGGTTTTAATGAATTGCTGCACCAAGAATTGCCTTCCTTTAGTATTTAATAATAGTTTACTCTTCAAAATGTTAAAAATTATCAGATGGGCTCACTTACCTAGGTGATTCATAATCTGAGATGGTGACCCGGCACTCTTTTCAATAGTGCCTCACTTTGACCCTAACACATTTGTGACAGGATAAATTCTATCATCCCTGCTTCAAGAAGGACTTCTCTTATTAACAACTGAAGCATTAGGACTGCAAGTGGAAGCAACAAAAACACAGTAATGGGTTTATGAAATGCAAATCAAAGTGTTCTCCTTATTTTTTTGCAGTTGTAGAGAGTGCAGTGAAGAGAAATCCTCCTAAGAATGTGTTACTAGTTATTGCATCCTAATCTAACCAAGATCACCTGCTGGAATGCAGGGGCTCTGAATCCTGCAGATTGAGCAGCTGAGACTTTCCCAAGAATTTAGGATAAGACATAAAGTTCTTTTCTATCCATAATATGTATATGGATACCACGTCTTTTTTTTTTTTTTTCTTTTAGCCCTTTGCCAAAATATGAGTCTTTCATTGACTTAAATCAGGTTTTGTATTAGTTTTTCTCTGAAGAAAAGGCCTTGTGATCCTTTGAAAACTGCAGCTTAGGCTACTAACTTTGTGATCTGCTGGTACCACTGACTGTGAATTCATCACATCAGTGTAGGAATCACAGTGGGATCACAGTTCAGACTGCACTTGTCAGACCTGTCAGACTTCCATGTTTCAGTAAAAATTAAAAGAGGATGCTTATCTGTTTAAGGATGGTGCTTTGGAATGGAAGAAGCCTCAAAACAGTTTGTAAATCACCTCCTTTTACTGTTACTTTAAAACCACTATCAGGCAATACATTCAACAAATGATAGTTTGGAAAGGTATTAAATTGCTGTCGTTTTCCCTTGTAAGACTCCCAAGAACCTGTAGAACAAGAAAAATTGTGTAGATGACTTTCACATATGTATTCTGTCCCTTACAGGTGAATATATTTATCTGAAATGGGCTCAATGTAATTTGCATTTGCTCAAGAGAAAATGGAAGAGATGTGGAAAGACCCACTTAGGAAGCCCAATGCTGATTTTTCAGCTAATCTGGTTGAACTGAAAAGAAAAAAAGTTTTAAAAAATCTGCCTACTACAGTGAGTGAAAAAGCTGTCATTCAGAAGGATTCAGCTGCACATCAGGAAGATGTGCTAAGCAGCTCTGATTAGTATTTGCATCTTTTCAGATGAACTCTGGATATCTTGAAATCCCAGAACTGATGTAATCAATGACAATCACACACTTTGTTACCCATCATCCATTTATTCCTTTGCCTAATGTTCTCCTCTCCATACAGGAAAAAATATACAAACCAAGCAATTTATATGACAAATCTGTGCCCCATAAGTAATATTCATAAAAGTGCACATGAATCTATAACCTGAAAGGTATTTACATGGTACACAGAATGGCAGTTTTCAAACAAACTAGTACTTACCTGTGAATGCTTTGAAACAAACAAAAAATCACTGAACTTTTAGATTTGTAGTACTTTGCTCAGAGCTCTGTCTGTGAGTGCCAGTTCAGACAATTATTATGTACTCTGTATCTGTCTGCTTTGGTAGAAAACTCAGTGCCATATCAAAAGGTAATTTTTTCCTCTCTGTAGTCAGTCAGGGTGTCAAAGACCTGGGTGTATGATAGGTGGGCATCACTGCTAGAAGTACTCTCATAGCATAGGCATGATTTTGACCTTGGCATGTCCAAAATAACCCTAACCCAGAAAAGAAAGTAAGTGGGAAATGAGAATTTATCTTAGTGGGCTACGGGACAATTTATATTGGCAAGGTAGATCTGGCAGAACAGGTCTGATAGCAGTGCTTCCTATTTTTGCTTCTGTCAAATATGGCTAATGATAACAATGTAAACTTGCACCCTTATCCATCTGTTGGGCTTTACATAACACCTTTTGGTTTAGCTTTTTTCTTTCTGTTCAGTAGAAAGTGTGAGTCCTGATTTACTTGTTTACAAAACTTACACTTAAATCTTGGCTTGGGTAATCTGTTGATGAGAAATCCAAACTAAAAGAAACAGAGATGAATGTTCTGTGAAAAATAGAGCTTGTGCACCTGGACAAACTGCAGAGCCACAGGAAGTACTCTTGAATAAACCATTTCTTTTAATGTTTCCTGTAAGTTATTTGTAGCTCTTGCCATCAGAAATTTTGTACTGTTGATGAATGTTCAGCTTACCATGTTCTGCAGTACTTCTTGACATGAGTCTTTATCATTCTGACATGAGATATTATCCTTCTGAGAAGTGAAAAGTTTAGAAGAAACTGGGTGCAGGCCATCTTGGAGATAAGCCAGCCAAGCAAAATCAAAATATGACCTAATTTTCCCTTTATTTAAAGAAACCTCTCTGAAAAAGGAAAAGAAATCACTGTCCCAGGGTCTATATTTTACCTTCCAGATTTTGCTGAAAGTTTTCCCATACTGTGCAAAGGCAGCAGATAAAGCCTTGAAAAAGACTTGAATCTAAACCCTTGCACTGTGAAAATTTTAATCCACTTCTCCTGGGGCTTTAAAGATTACAGCAACTCAGATAGTGGCACAAAAAGTGTCAAACACTTGAACTGAACCAAGCCAGGCCTAAGCTAGTAGGAATATCTGAAGGAAGAGCTGAAACTTAGAGCTTTCACCCTTCTTTTGTAGGCAACAAAAGCTTTGAATGGAAAAAAAAATCCTTAAAGGTAGCACTTGTTTCAGGCAGTTTGGGCAGACAGAATTAGATGGTGACTGAAAACTTCCTCGTGCCTTGTTCTGAGCTGCTTTGCAGGGATTCTAAAATCATTTGTGTTGGATACACAGAACTTAGTTACCAAGCAATTCACTGCCTGGAGGGTAACTTTATAGATTAAACTGATAACTGGTTCAGAATAGCCATGGCAAATTAAGAATACCCTAGAAAGTTTATTTACCTTGTTGGGGGCTGTGGCTCCATAGCCTTTATTTTACAATGCAAATAAAAGTCCAGGTAAACTCAGAAATTATTCATTACATTTATCCCTTTATTAATTTTTAAGTTTGAACAAAACTCCTAAAAACTTTACTAATAAGAATAAATATCATTCCACAAAAAAGGAAAGTGTTCATTCTGAACTGTGCAGCACACCTAAGTATACTTAAGGCAAAAGTTGTAATCAAAGGGATTACATGTTTAAATTGAGATCACATTCATAGGTAACAGGTCTTGGAAGTGTCTCAGGCATTTCAAGGACTTTTTTCCTTATTTATTGTTTCAGCATGCTCTGTACTTTAAAATAGATGCAAGACTTTTTAAGAATAGGGCAATAGGACTTTCAAGGCATTTCTGAAGTATTTTCATGTTACACAAAGACAAACATACATGTGCACCTGAGATACACAACAGACAGATCCAGCAATTTAGACAAAGGCAGCAGCAGTCTTACAGTCTTTTAAAACATGTTGTATTCCATGTATTTCCATATTTAAACTGACCAGGTCACAAATAGCACCCTGACACAACAAAAATGATAGGCAGAAATGAGCTTGTAGGGATAGCTGAAAAACTCTCAGAATTAATGTGTAAAGACCAACTTATCAATTGTAGTGAACTTGAAAGGATTTTGGGAACATGAGCTTAGCAGGGATGTTTGGTATGAGCTAAGATTCTGTGATTCTACACATTAAATATTATTATTGTCCCTAAATTCCTTCCCATTCCTCTGAGTGGTCTCCTTTGAGCTTAGCATATCTTGCAGCTGGAAGAAAGCAGGCTGCTGAAAGGTTCCCATGTGAAGCAGCAGCCTACCGGTGCAATATAATGATGTGAGGCAGAGCAAAGGAAGGGGAGTGCAACTCTACTTACAAGAAGGAGCAGGAGATTATAAATACATCACAGGAGAGTGCTCTTTCAGAAGAGGTGAAACTTGCTGATGCTCACAGAGACATGGTTGAACTTGAGAACAGAAAAGTGTGACATCCTCTTGGATACACTACTGGGGAAATCAGCATGAATTAAACAGCTCATCCTGCTGGCTCCTTGCTTGACAACCTCAGTCTCATTTTCCAAAAATATGATGCCTTTGGCTTTGATACCTTGCAGGTGCCTGGATTCATGGAAAATCACACTGCTGCTGTTCAGTCCATAACTTATCCATTTTTCCCATTTTGTCTTTAAATGATGCCCATTGCAGTTTAAGAAAGAAGGCTGGAGTTTATGGAGTGAATGAGGGTGCAGTTCTCAGTTTCACTACAGCTTTGCCATCCTTAATGGCTTCCTAGCTGTTAAATAAGCTGGTATTGTCCTTTAATTCCTCATGACTTTTATCCCTGCTGTGACTTCCAGCCTCTTGAGGAAGGTAATGTTGGCTGGATACTTGGGCTGGTGGTACCCCTAGATGGCTATTGTATCAAGAATGCTACTTTGTGGAACTCTAACTTTACTTTCCTCACTCCAAAGAGGTATCACTTTGTGGTGCTTCATCTTTCAGCTGAAGTGAGTGAGGTTTACCCCGTCTTGATCCAAGTAATACGTATTTATGGGAAGCTTTAATACAAAGAAAAATAGTTGCAAACCATTATTTTACAATACTGTAGCTCATTTTATTGCAAGGCGGGTCGGAGGCAGTGCGTGCAAATTCCTCATGGTACTGTGAAAACAAGAATATAAGCTAGTCTAAGTCTTTGAAATATATCTGGTTTATGTTACCCTTAAAAAAACCCCTTCCACTAGGCTGTTTGATTTAAGAACAACAGAAATAAATCAGGGGTTTTCCTGGTACTAGCTGAAAAATCATCTCACTGAATGTGTTTTCTTCACAGCTGGGAATCTGCTGGCCACTTGTGCACTACTGCTGGTAGTCACATAATAATCACTGGAATACCTGCATTAATTGTTTACAAAAATACTTTTAAAAATCAACTTTAAATATATATATATATATAAGAATTCTGTTTTCAATGAAATTAGACTAAAAGTAGACAGCTAGACCTGAGAGGTCTCCATGAGCTACTGGAAAGCAGTTCTTGATTTATAAACAGAGTTTGGAAAGGCAAATGAATTCTGTAGAATGTTTATATAAAAGCATTACTCTCCATAACTTCCTCTAACTGGACTGTCCTTTCATTTTTATCTTTTTCCATCAACTCATTTAGACTGACTCATTGTACCTAAAAATAGTTTAGATTTACTTTATCTTTTTATACTCAGAATAACACCACAAAATGGATTATGCCAGCATGCAGTTATCTGAGGAAACGTTCTCTGTTATTTCAGCTCATTCCTTTTGGAGTATAGAAATCACTGAATCACATATTAAGTTGGTATTAATTTAAATAACCATGAAAGTCAAGGAAGGCATGTGCAAGGATCTGATCCCCACTTAAAAATGTAACAAAGATTACTCTCTAGGCCCAGGAGAATGTCTCACCTTTAGATATCCTTTTAGAAACAGCATAACTGCAGTGCTCTTAATGGAATCATCCCAGATCTCTGTTGGTGTTACTTCAAATAAATCCAGCTTCTTGAATTTTAATTATTTCACAATTTTTTCCATGTAGCTGGAGGTACAGGTAGCTTTACACCACAGGAGCCAAAGGAGGAACTCTGTGAATAGCAAGTTCTTACCCTGTCTGGGACAAATCACAAAACAGAAACAAACTCAAATGTAGTTCATTATTCTGTGCCCTGCAATGTGGTTTTTTTGTTTGTTTGGGGCTTTTTTGTTTGTTTTTAGAGAAAAAACCCAAACCAAAACAAAAAACCAAATCAACAACAACAAAAAAAGGGATTAGAGGAACTTCAGAGGGAAAAGTGAGACTATACTTGCACACCAGAGAGCTGGTATGAACTTTAACAGTAAGGCTGGTACACATTTGTTTACACATTTTCAGAGAGCACAAAACTCAAAAAATATTAGAAAGCACTTAATCCAAGGGAGAACAGCACAGATATAATTTACCTGTTATTTATCTACTTCAGAAAACAGATTTTTGCCTCAAGCTGTAAATAATTAAGGCCTCTAACTTTCAACCAGTGCATCCCAATTTGGCTTTCTGGTTTATAAAAATCATCCTAATACGCCTCAGCACTGTTTTCTTTCAAGAGAGCCTACAGAGAGCCAGCTGTCTGAGCTGCTTGTGTTGCTATGTAAGATGTGTGCATAAGTGTCTCCCTGGGAGTTTTGTTTTGGTTCTGTCATTTAATATTCATGACAATCACCATTAACCTGCCAGCTGAGCTGCCTTAGCATCCTGCCTCCAGACAAAGCCAAAAGTTCACTCTTAGCCCACACAGCTCCTGGCAGCCTCCATTTCCACATTACTGGCTATTTTGGCTTGCATTTCTTATATTTAAACTAAGAGGATAAATAAAAAAACAAACCAGAAGAACTACTAGGGAAAAGATAAAGCAAGAGCATGTTCAGTACTCCTAGTTAGTGATGACATGGTTAAGCAATTATTCTGATCATTCCAGCCAATACACCAAGGTTTTGGGAAAGCTGACAATTCAAATGTGTCCATTAATAATAAAATGTGATGGGGTAAAAGGGGAGGGGGGGAATCCTTGCTTTTAAGCGGCATGGAATAAACTGTACCACCTTAAAATTACTCACAGCCCACTGCTTATCTGTCAAAACAATACATAAATATTGGGAGCAGTAAATCATTTCAGTGTCACAAAGAAGAAATATATTCATGCTAAAAGCAAATTCTGTAATTACATTATTATTTTAATGTACATATTTTTGTATCAAGAATGTCAGAATAATCCAATGATGATTAACACTCTAGACAATTCAATTACACACAGCAACTCAGAGAAGTCCAAGGGTTGCTAAGTTTCAGCTTCCCCAATCAGGCAGAACAAAATATACAGTAGGGCTCCATCCTGCCAGTGTGGGGCAAACTGAAAAGCTCTTGGAGAATCAAGAAAACAAAAGAGTGACACGAGGAGGAGGGAGAAATCGGTGATAAAAACAGAGTAAGGGGAGAGAAGGACCCCCACAATCAAGGGAGAGAGAGGCAATAGAAATTTTGATGTTGACAGCCACAGCAGAGTAAGAGAAGTCCAGAGCCAGCCTCACTGGGTTCCTGCCAGAACCAGCAGGAATTATTTGAGACTAGTGAAGTGGGGAAAGAAGAAACACATGCTATAGAGTGAGCTGTTGGGAATGAAGTATTATTATATATTGTACATAGTGATTAGAAGAAACAGATATTGGATTATATTTCTCCCCTTGAGTTCCTGTGATGTTTTTTGTTCAGCTGCAGCTGGATGGACAGAAGGAGGGAGGGAGAGGCTTACTTGTTGCCTGAAAATGTTTTTCCCTGTTTTACTCTACACTGTACAAGAGAGTATCATGGATGGATTTGCTAAAAAACAGCAGTTGAAGGAATTAAGAGCTCACTCGTCAATCAAGACTACAACATCATCTTTGCTAGGGAAGCATACATTTATTTTCTAGAGGGAGCCAGCCCCCCAGGGGTGCTGATAGCAACAATGTACTTCCAGAGTTAGCTTTCAAAAATAAAGGTTTGTATAAAAGGTCCTATGTAAAACTACTGATAACAGACTTCTGAAACTTGTCACAACTTTATGAATGTTTCTTACCCACCAACAAAGACTTTAGGAAACGTGAGGAATGTGAAATACAAATATCTAACATGATGAACAGCTGTCTAGACATAAAATTAAATTACCAGAACATGGAACAGTAAAGAAGAATAGAGCAAGGCCCTCTTCATTTGCATCTAATGGGCATCCCAAGTGTGGATGCAATATTGTGAACTAAATCACAATTCACCAGCCCATCCTGGCTGGAACCAGCTCAGCCCTCATAGGGACAGCCCCAGCAGTTTTCACCTGCTTCTTTCTGTGCAAGCACTGCTCCAGCACTGCTCAGTCTTGTTTCAGCCTCCTGCTGTCTTCTCTAAAATCAGCTCTGCTGCCTTTAGGCTGCTTTAAGGCTCTGCCAGCAGAAAGCCCATCAGGACTCAAAGCCTGATGAAAGTCCAACAGGAAGAGCCAATTTCTAGCACAGCTTGTCATAGTGCAAGATTCTGTGAGCTGTGTAATGATGATGAGGTTTTCCTGCACCTTCAAGGAGAGGAAAGAGCTCTTATTCCAAGTATGACCATTATGAGGCATATACATATTATCCTGTCCATGCAGAAAACAATGATTTTATATTTTTAGTAAAAGTTATCAGTGAAGTGCCTTAACATCAGGAGGTGCAAAAATAAAGGAGAAGCATCTCCTACCACATACCAAATAGCAAATCAATACATGAAAAAAAAATTTTCTCAGACTTCTTTCTGGAAGCCACTTTTGAAATATTTTTGCAAGATTTTCTCTTCTTCAAATCCAGCCCTAACTATGGCTTTATGACAATGTGGCATAGATGTTTCATTTCCAAAAAGCCAGTGTGTTCCCATTAGACTGCTTCTGACCTGCCTATGGCCACAAGCCCCACTTAACATTGTTTATTTTCTGTAATTTGTGAGATTGTGTTTCACCCTCAAGTACATTTCATGTAAGTATTGCTCTACCCACTGTTGATTCAAAACAGCTAAAGGAAGTAGGAACAGGACAGCACAGTAACAGGCAACAGGCCTGGAGAGAAAGTTTAGAGAAGACTGCAGGTCAGAGAGGAGCTGTTTCTGTATAAGTAGAAATCACCTACAGGCAATTTTCCTTGTTTCTAGGAACCTATTAACTTTGATATTTATGAAACTCTTAAGCTGCCCCTTTGGAAACAGTCATAGCAAATGCTCCTCCAGATGGTTATGAAGCCTTTCTTTTTTCTTTAGAAGTAATGGAAAAAAAAGAAGAAGAAATTTATTCTTTTAAATATACCATCAAGGCAGCTGAAAGAGCGTTGACAATTTGCTTCACATTTTCTGTCTACATTTTTCAGTAACTCCCTAGCAGGAAACTTTATAAATGCAATAGTAAATTTAATTTAGAAAGAGTGCTGTTTTCACTGTATTTTTCTCCCCCAAATGTTTTCCTAGATGGATGCTTTCCTAGCAGTACTTTTTTTGGTTTTTTGTTTTGTTTCTATGCAACTTGAAATCATAAACCAATTTTCAACTAGTGTACATCAATAAAAACACAGAGCTTCAACTGAGCTATGCTGAATTTCACTATTTTGGAATCCAGTCCCCCCTCTTTTCCCTAGACCACAGTAACCTCCTGTATTATCAACTTTCATGTTTTCTATGCTGCTCAAAAACCTACATAGTTTACATTATTTAAAGCACCAAAAAAGCACCTCTCTGATTATGAACATAATTACATATCCACTTTTCTTCTATAATTCTAGACTTAAATGGACACTTGCTTTTGGTTAAAAAAACCCCAAACTTTGGAACTTCAGAGCTCTGCACTTCACTGTACATCTGTGTACATTATTATCCCTTTCCTTCATTTCTCCTTTCGAAGAATATTAAGACATCCACACTACTGGGAGTTTTCACAAATATTGTTGCAAGATGCAGATGAGATAACTACTTGTGGACCTGAAGCAACTGCTAAATCTAGTAAAAGCTATAGAAACAACCCATATGTTTTGATAATGCTTATTCTTGGTTTTGCAGGGGAAAAAACCAAACACCCCCCCATCTCCAATTAAAAGTAAACATAATTTTCTAATTTCATGCTTATTTACATAATAAAATAGCTCTCCAGGGGTTTCACTGCCAGTCTAAGATAACAACCATGCATTTTGGCTCTTGCACAGAATAACTACTTGTGATTATTGTTTTTATGCATAGTCAGGATTAGGCGAACATCTTTCTCAATGCAATCCTGGAAAAGCTAAAATCCAGAAGGAGTAAGGGCTTTTAAATATTCAGTATAGCAAAATGCAGATTTGTCTGCCCCAGACTTCAAGAGCATGGTAATAAGCACCTTCCCTGTTTAATGCTTAGCTTAGACTGTTAAACAACACTTTCTGATATTCCTTAAATTTCACTGTCTGAGATAAGAGAGACCAAAATGTCTTTTCCTGCCAGTTTTCCTGAATGGCCTCAGAGAAACCCAGCAGAAAATGGAGTGGAATGAAACCAGTTTGCAGTCCTAGAGAAGCAAATGTGTCTGAAATACAGCTGAAGATGCGGACAAATAGGTATTTGCCTCCCAAGCACCAGCCACAAGACAAGCAAGTAAAAAAAAAAAATCTGAGCCATGGGATGCAAACACAAAAGTGTGTGTATGTAATGTTAGCAAAATTGTGTGGCCCAGTCAGGAATGTTACAAATGTAGGTAAGAAAACACCCCAAACTAGTGAAGCACTTTGTAGAATGATCCTGAATTACCACAAAGAGAGAAAAAAAGGGAGCAAGGATTTTCTGAGTGCAGCCCTAATTGAAGAGAGAGGCTTGGGCTACTGCCAAAAGAGCTGTTTCCTATTGTCTTTTTTCCTGCTACATTCAGGAAAACAGGACTTCAGTTTAATCCTACTTTGATTACAAAGAATGTACACAAAGATACATCACTTTGTATAAACATTTCTGACATAAATAAACTAGAGGAGATCAAATATTGGCCGACCACTAAAGTCAAAAGTTATGTAACTCCTTTCATATATACTGAGAAAAAATACACAGGAAAAAAGAAGCCAGCAAAAGACTTTCAGCATTCAGAATTTGTAATCTAAGTTGTTTTCTAACTGAAAGAATTAAAGATATAATATTAATATAAAGAAACATACTATTTCACAATATACAGATGAAACTTTTTGAAAATAGTGTAGAGATTTGAGGATAGGAAAAAATGATCTAGTTATCATATTACCTTGAAACTTTATGCTCTCTATTACATTCCAACCTAACCTCAAATTCCCATATTAGCCTAGCTAGATCACTGAAACACAAATTCCCTGCACTCACCTTCATGGGTCCTTCTGAAAGCACTGCCTGAGGCACCACTCTGTTCTCCCCTGTGTTCCCCATCCCTGAGAGCTCTGTGCTGGGCAGCAGTACAAAACTCTTTGATTCTACACAAGTCAGACACTTTGAGGTTCTCAGCCTCCACAGAGCTTCTAAAGTGTTTTGCTGCATTCCTGTATTTTTGGTGCCTCAAACAAACAAGGGCTGACAATGTGCCTGCAGAAAGATTTCCATTGCCTTTCCAAAGCAGCAGCTGAGCAACACAAGGAGCCTGGTCCTGTACCCTTGACTCACACAGGGAACCAAAATTCTCTCATAATGCCCACTTTTTCAGAGCAGGATTTCATTGGAAGTTCTGAAGGTATGTCTCTCTCAATTCTGTTTCAGAACAGAGAAAGCAGAGAGTGCAGACTCTTCTAGAAAGGGGAAATCTAGTTCTTGTTTATACAAAGTTGCTCCCAGCTTAACTGATCTGGGCCAGAACCCCCTGGCATGAAAAAAGAACATTTACCTGGTGCATTTCTTCTATCCAGCCTAACAGAGCACTTGCTTACATATGGTAACTATTGAGAAAGGCATTAGAGATCCTAACTTGTTTTTTCACATAGTCTTCAGTTATTGGCAGCAAGTTTAGTAGAGTGGCAGAGAGCACAACTGAAAAGAATGGGATGGGTGAAAAAAGTGCTCTTGTAATGGAATAAAAATGCATTTCTCATCTGTCAGTCTTGCTGATACCTCACCATCTCTTGTGCTGAGAGTTGTGTCACATCATCGCAGTCAGCTGGGCAGCAGCGAGCAGCCGGCCTCCCGCACTGACCCGTTTGTCTTTCCCGGCCGCAAGCTCGTCCCTGTGGAAGGCTGCTCCTCGTCCAGGAAAGCGGAGCAAGAGAGACATCCAGCGGCTGCTCCATCGGTGTGCACCCCTGAACAGAGCTGGAGACAAACTCCGCCACCTCCTTAGCTAGTCCGTGACCCTGCGTGCATAAGAAAACATTCATGAGCCAACTACCGGGCACACAGAAACACAGAAAAACATTCCAGGGGCTGAAGCGCCACTTTAATCTCTGCTGCGCATTTTTCATGCAACCTACAGACTTCCTCACTGCGTACCAAAGTCCCACCTCTGGCTCTCCCTTCTTCTCTGAGGCTTAACTTCGTTATTTTGTTTCTGAACTCTACATGGGAATTGGGATGGGTCTATTACCTTCCACGAAGCTACAACGTCCTGTGCCAACCCAGGATCTCACTCCAGTGCTTAGCCATTCAAACATGTATTTTTCACATCTACTATCTTCTATTCAAATATTTTCTTTAACCTTAACTCTATTTGTACTACTTATTTTTATCTGCATAGTAAATAGAGCTCCCAGTTAATACTGATAAAAATTCCAGAGAATCAGTTGTAAATCCTAGTATAAAGTGGTTTGATGTCCATGTAACAGCAAGGAAAAACAAATTATTAACTTTACTAGTAGAAATAAGTAGTATCTATAGTATTTGTCATTAAAAATTCCATGTCTTTCCGGTCATATCTAAACTATTTCTTGTCCATAAAAATACAGCTTATTTGCAAATATAAGTCACTACAAAAGGGCTTACAAATTCAAAAATCTGAAGGCAATATGAAGGAAAAAAAGGGAAACACAGGGTTACATTTTTTTAGTAAATATTAGCAATATTAATTTAGAAGTAATTTATTTGGAAAAATCAACTTTGTCACAGCTACATGTTAAGTAATTCTTTTTTATAAGGATTGACCCTTACAAACTTGAAAGATCTACATGAAAAGAGTAGGAAATGGGTTAGGTCTTCCATATTTAGAGAAGAATTAAAGGCTGGCAATTGCTGACTTTATTCACAACAACGCAGGATGAGGAGTTAGGAATACAGTTAAGGGATGTGTTTAAAGAGCTTTTAAAGAGAAAAGTGTGTTTACCTCATTCAATGGGGTAAACCAGATCAACCAGATAATATGATGGAATGAGCCAAAATTATCAGGATATGCTGCTTATGAAAAAAACTGACATACCCAATAATTATTAGTAATTAATAGCAGAGAGGAGTCAATGTTCAAACCAGGACTGGTGATCTCTCTCTGTCTCCTTTTCTCTCTTAAAACAATCTCTTTCTTCCTGCTTTCCCTTTCACCCCAGCCCTTTATCCTAAACCCACACCATGTGCTTATACAGTAGGTCAGGGACCAGCACACCAATTTCCCTGCCAAGTGCACAATTCACCAATAAAACTTTCTGGTTGTTTGCAGACTTTTGTCATTCCTTTTGCCCACGAGCATTTATGAATCTTGGCCACTTCCTTACTCTTAAGGGTGGGGCACCACTCGTGCATTGAAGTCCAAGCAACTCTTCAGTGACTCAAAGCCCTGGAAGTCAGGGGCTGTGCCAGCCCAAGCAAGCCATTCCTGCAAGCAGCTCTTTGCTAGGGGCACAGCCACAGAAGGACGTGCTTGGTCTGAGCAGTCCCAGCCATTGCATTCCTGCCATCTCCTCCGCAGCAAATCCATCACAGATGATTTTATAGCAACACCTTGCCACACACTGAGCTCCAGCCCATTTAGCATAAATCTGCTACCCCTTGAATTAGCTCTGATCGATGCTAAATTTGCTGCCCAAGTCATTACACTCGAACGACCTAAGGTTGTCCATCTGCTGAGTGCTGAACAGTGCCTCTGAAAAGAGAGACAAAACCAGAGACACCTCTTCATCAGTCCTTACTCATGGAAATCATTAAGTCTTCCCTAATTGCTGTACTCTGGAAATATAAAGTCCCTCAGATTACTGCTCTGTTGCAGAAAAAAGTAACACTGGCTGGAGACTACACTTATGAACTTCTTTAGCTCTGTACTTACTCCTTTGGAGGACTGCAGAAAAAAGCATGTGCATTTTCTTCTACAAGAAAAATTATTAATTATCAGGAGGGTATATGGTAGAATTTTCAACTGTACATCACTACAGCTGGATGGATATCAGACAGTAATGAAGTTATTATTACTTTCTAGTTATTGCAAAATATTTATTTTAAAGGTTAAATCAACAACTGATTAATAATCAATTATTTAATCACTTAGGTCTAAACAAATGGAAAAACATATTCTTATATGCCTACATGAAAAGTAAATATTTTTCCTTAGTTTTCTTCTGCTTTCCAGTAAGAATTTACCAACAAACTTTAAAATGGTGATCTGTATTTGGCATGAGGTCACCCTGACTTTGTACAAGCATTTAAAAAAATACAACTCCTGAGACAGGATTCTCTGAAAGAACTTGGGTCCTATTCTATTGGGAAATGTACCAGTAGGTTTTTACACCACATAAGCTTTGCACTGAGGACCTTGTTTCAATTAAACACTGTGATAAAGGAGCTGTTATTGTCACTCCATTCTCCATACAGAAAATGGCAGGAAAAAAGCTACATCCAAAGTTTCATCAACACTTTACAGTTGAAACAGAGCAATAACTCGGATCCCTTGACCTAATGTTTTGTATTTTTCCAACAAATTTTCCTCCATTTGACTTCAAGGAACAACAAAACGATTGCTGAGACAGCCAAATAAACCTGAAACTGAATTACTGAATTATTTTAGGAAAGTCCCAGTATTTGTTTATCATAAATAAACCTGAAACTGAATTATTTTAGCAAAGTCCCAGTTCAAATCAGCTTCATTACAAAGTTCCTCTGTTAAGAACTTACCATAGAATCATAAAGTGGTTTGGGATGGGACCTCACAGATCATCCAGTGCTAAAGCCCCTGTCACAGGCAGGGATGCCACCCACTATCCCAGGTTGCTCAGAGCCCCATCCAACCTGGCTTTGAACACTTCCAGGGATGGAGCATCCACAGCTTCTCTGGGCAACCTGTGCCAGTGCCTCACTAAAGAATTTCATCCTAATATCTCATCTAAGTCCCTCCTCTGCCAGTATAAAACTGTTCATCCTTGCCCTGTCACTGTCTGCCCGAGTAAGAAGTTGCTCTCCCTGGTTTGCATCGGCTCTCTCTAAGCTCCGGAGGGCACAGTGAGGTGTCCCTGGAGCCCTCCCTTCTCCAGGCTGAACAGCCACGTGTCTCTCAGCCTGTCTGCAACGGGAAAAGCGCTCCAGCCCTCTCTCAGCATCTTTGCGGCTCTCGTCTAGACTTTTTTCCTAAACGTTTTTGTTACTTTCAGCAAGTTTTCCAGAGCCAGAACAGCAGCACGGCCCTCCAGGGACGGCGTTAAGGCGTGAGCAGCGCGGAGGGCAGCGCCTGCCCCGGAGCGAAGGCTGCGAGCAGAAGGGTGACCGCGAGAAGGCGGCAGAGCACAGGCTCCGGGAACGCTGCCTGCCGGCCGGGACACCCCCGAGCCAGCCCAGCCTGGGAATCCGGCAAGCTCCAGATAAAGGGCTCCCTGGAGTCCAGCGAGGAGCAGAGAGCACGGCACATGGCTGATTTGCGGGGACATGCACGGGCGCACCCACATAAAGCACAGCCAAGAGAACCCTGGCTGTGAGGGTGAGGGCCAGGCGGAGCTGGTGCCGTGGATTTGCTGCTCGGTCAGCCTGGGGCTGACACAGGAGTCCCAGAGGCTGCTGCCACTGCTGCGGGACACGGACTCTAAAATGCTCTCTCCTGCTCCTCTTCTCAGGCCAAAGCAGACGGGAAAACTGCCTACCTGAGAAATTAATAAAATCTGGAGAAAGGCTTCTGACAATTGACCAGTTAACAGCCCATACACAGAACGGAGGGGATCAATGACTTTTTATAATAAAATTACAACAGCAGGACACAATTATTGTTCTTTATTCTTTAGTATCATTAGCTTCTCATCGTGTCACACGGCACAACCCTGATCCCACTTAGGTTTCTGAATCACACCACCGAACAGGCAGGTTCCTCCTGATTTCTTACTCTGAGCTGAGCCTGTTTCCTGAGATCCCAGGTGAAGGGAGCTTCACAGCATCACAGGGGTTGAGCAGGTATCCCTCTACATTGTGTGGGGACAGCACTGTGTGCTCGGGCAGCAACAGCAGAGGAAGAACTTGGGACTGCAAAAATAGAAGCGATCTGGGCGAGTGTGGTCTCAGGTATGCAATGCAAGATGCCTGCAGGCATACAGCAGGATTTGGTTGGATTCGCATACCACAGAAATATGACATATAAACACAAAATGAAGCAAATCAAGCTGCCAAAAGAAATGGTTAAAATGAAGATTACTTGAGCCCGAAGCCAGGACAGCTATTTAACTATTCCAGACCCTAATGGAGAGTAGGCTGTGATTGTACTCCACTGCTACCATCACCTACATCTATTTTTTTGCGTAAGAAATGAGGAGGTACACACTTAGTTGTGAGAACTCTTAATAGAAAAGATGGATAAAGAGGAAAATCTTGGATTTTCTGGATAAAGAGCAAAACTTGGATTTTTTCTGGATAAAGAGCAAAACTGGATAAAGAGCAAAATCTTACTATACTACTCCTGGAAAAAGGAAGGTGAGGAACCTCTGTACCAGAGGGAACTAAAGTTCAGAGAAAGTTGTGAGACACCCAGGCAAGGAGTGCACAGGCTGTGCAGTGAAGAAGACATTCCAGAGGGCTGATTTACAGGACAAAGAGTGGCAGATTTACGGCCAGTGCCTGGAAGGGACACACATCTGTACAGCACCCCAGGCCACTGGCACCCTCTCCTGTGGCAGCAGTGCCCAGGGAACAAGGGAGGAAAGAACTGAGATGACTGCACCGAAGATCAACAGTACCATATAGAGAAATTCAGGTTGGTTAGGGATTTTTCTTCTCTACCAGTGAATAAAGTCACATCCATTCCATTCCAGCACAGCCTGCTCTTCCAGAATTTAGAAGCAAGGTGATTTCAGTCCCGTCTGCTACAGAAAAAAGGGATCTGAACGGGGATCCATAGGCACTCTGAGCTAAGTCTCTGTTCTGAGCAAAATAACCACATGTAATCCAGAAATTCCCAGAACAGTTGGTTACATCCTCTTTCCTGCTGCTCTGCACAAAAACAAGGTGTATTTTCACAAACTTCTCAGTTACAGTGCTGGCTTTAACAACTTGGTCACTCTAATTTACTCTCACCTGACATCACAACCTTACCTGTGCCAAGACAACTGCTGGTACAGGCACATGTTGAACTGTGTTGAGGAAAATTAACCTCTCTTTATAACATCCCCTTATAAAATAACCCTTCTCCTTCCCCCAGAACAAGTTTTTAGAAAGAATTAATTAGCTTCCCCATCTAACTCACTATGCAGTCCCACCAGCTGTCCCACTGGCACAAGTGAATATGTAGGTGATGGTGGCAGCAGGCAGGAATGAGCGACACGCAGAGGACACTACTGTGAGAAAGAAGGGCTTGTGAAACCACATTCTCGTGGAGGCTGAGCCTGACCATTAATCACTGAGGAAACACATTTAAATTTGGCACCAGTCAAACTACTCAGCTGTTAACATTTTAACCTCAGCACCTCGCCAAAACTCAGGTGGTTTTTCCAGTTAAAAGATACTGGTGTAGAATTGAACTCTGAAATAGTACTGCTTTAATTAAGTTCCCAAATAATAATTAGTTTAAACTGTTAGTTTTAATAACTGGTATTGATTTTTAATTTCAAAACATTCCACTTCCACCTTGCTCACTGGGCTTTTCAGCCCATCACTCAGAGCACAGCTGCAAAGATTCCTGGATCAGCCTTTGCCACAGCAGAGGAATGGGAAGGAGTGGGACTCTTCTGTAGTAGCTCTGCTGCTGAAAGCACAGGGACTTTTCTCAGTGCCAGACTGTTCCCAGGAGGTGTCTGACACTGTTTCCAGGCTGTGCTCCACACCACAGTTTCAGGCCCTCAGCTGTGCCAGCTCCAGGTACTCAGCCTCCTTGAGTACTTACACTCCAGCCGAAGGGTGAGAAACCTCCCACACAGAGAAGGCAGAAACACAACTGACTTTACTCTTTGCTTGTTTTTTTTTTCCCCTCTCCCAATTTATTTATCAGCTCTACTTTCAAGATAAAACTAACAAGCCTCTTTCCCAGCTGTGCGAGAATGAAACAAATCAGACAGCTGAACGTGCCCCCAGTGGGTAAAGCAGGATGCTGCTCTGAGAGCTCTTGCTTAGCTTTTCTTTACTCTTACCCAAGATAGCTTCCTACTCACTCTGTGGTTTTTCTGTTTAAGTTCCCAAACACAGCTCCTTCTGCATACGTGCTTCCCCAGCAAGATGACTTAATATTGCCCATCAGTACAATTTGTTCAAATATTCAATAGCCGCTGCTAATTTTCCCCAGAACTGATGACATGCTTAAGTATCTTTTAAAATGCAGTACCATTTCTTAAACATACAATTACAAGAAATAAAGGGCATCAGTAAAACCTCCTGATTTCAGGAAAGCACCTCACTAGTTAATAATGGAATATTTAAGCACATACAAACACATCTCTTTAGCCCAGCTGCTTCTTCCCCTTGCACACAGTCACACATGAAACAACTTTAAATGGTCATAGGAAAGGAGATTTGATACAAATAATTGCAAAAAAAAAAAAAAAGAAGACTTAGGGAGAATCAGCAGTTCTAGTTTTCCCCTTTGCTTGCTGTACATTTGCTCTCAAAAAGACATAAGCCCCATGCCTATCAAGAGGGGATAAAACATTTATGATTCTGTATTGCATAATGCCTGTACATTTGAAAGTAAATAGTTACAGATATTTTACAGAGACATTCTCTTACTTCAGTTTTGTCAGCTCATATTTCAAATCAGCTTTTTAAGCCTTCATTTAGCTGCAGAAAACACAGTGGCTGCTAGAATGAAGCAATATTCAGTACATGTTGTAAGGTAATTCCAAAGATGTGCACCATAAAACTTACAAAATGTTCTCAGTACCACATAAATTAATCCTTTATCACCTGAAAAGACTGAAAAATGCATTTATTTAGACTTATTTCTGTTTAAAAAAAAATCAATCCTCAGGATGGCATTAAACAAGTGAAGTTATACTGAACCCTCATGTGCCACAGTGCTTCTGCTTGCTCTGCTCAGTGTTTATTTTCATTTCTGAGTGCATCAGACTGGCATTCCACGTGTAGGTGTAGTAAGAGAAAACCAAACTTGAAGTCCCTTTGTACAATGTACAACTTGCAAGCCTGGATGCCTACATAAAGCCAAGCAAAGGTCAGAGCAGAGGAGCTGTAATTAAAGTTGTCATTTAGAAGAAACTCAGGCCGCACTCTAGAAATGTATCAATGAAATTGCTTAGCTTTCAATTGCTTGAATCCTATACAGAAGGTCAGCAGTACTTTCCTAGATAGGATCCTAAATTTGCATTGGGATTCCAAGTAGTTTACAGCAGATTCACCTGCATTTCTAGCAGGACTGATTCTCCCTTTACTTCACTCCATGCTGCAGTACTCAGCCATGGATTGCTTAGTGCCCATGCAGCCCCCTGCCCATACCACAGCTGCACCTGCAGCCCTATTAGGCGGTTTTAAAGCTTTGTACATGATTTGTGAGAATTATAGTTGCTGCCCCAAGTAAAAGGTAGCACCTCTAGCAGATAGGCCACATTTCCATCAGTATTGATAAGATGGGCTCTTGTCTGCTCTGGCTCAAATTTTAGGGAATTCTCCAGCTTTAAAGTTTTGCCAGTCTCGGCAAGAAGGTGTAGTAACAAAGGTCAAACACCTGAGCTGGCCTGATGAACTTTTTCAGCCCCAAAGGTTGTTTTTCCACGTGGGAATGAGACTGCTGTCCAGTCAGGATGAGGGAAGCGCGCAGCGTCACAGCACGCACGGGATCAGCGTGCGGTGTGACCACGTGTGCGGTGCCTGCTCGGGGACAGTGCGTCACTTCCCAGAGCTGCCAGCACAGCACCTTCCCACAAGCATGAAATTGTCTCTGTTGGAGGGGGAAAAAAGAAAGAAAGACAAGATTCCCTGATTATCTTATTATGTTCCTCATCCTGTCAAGTGACCCACCAGGCTGTGGCGAAGCACGTGAGGCTGCCTCCATCCCACCGCGTTATATAATTTGGTGGTAACAGAAGTAGGCATGTCTGCTAAATGACTGAGCAGATTTAGCATTTAAAAATGTGTCAACTTTGCCCCTGGACAATCTTAGAGAAAAAACAAACAAGACTAAACCAGACCCTTCCATCATCCTGATTACAATCTGTGGTGATTATTTTTCTCTGAATTTTTGTCTGCAATGTGATTTTTCCTTCTCTGTCTTTGTCCAACCTCAGCTGTGGGAATTTCCCCATCTCCAGTGCCAGTGATGGGAAAGCAAGAGCAAAACTTGGGTTACATGATCTGTCACAGAGACCCTGACCCCAACCCTAAGTGGGGTTTTTAGTGTGAATCTGGGGAGGCAACACACGTTTAAGCTACAGCCCTTCCATATGATCACAAAAGTCTGAAGCGAGCACATTCTCCAGCTCACGTCCAAAGCACTGGGCATGACTGTGCATCCTACTTCTGCCTAGTAAATACCTGCTCATCTCACTTTTATCTCAAATATTCATGGGAGGATGCAGCCTAAATTTGCACTGAGTGTGTGATTTAAATGAACTATGCAATTTCCTGTCCAAGTCCATTAAGTTATATTGCAACACCATTTCTGTTTAAGTGATTTGCAGCCCTCTTCATCTCTAGTAATTTAGGTTTCCACAGAACAGATGGCAAACTAATAGAGGAATGCACAGTCACAAAAACATGGAGCATTCACTGCCTGTACACAGTGACTCAGTAAATGATTCACCCACTTTCATAAAACAGTTGTGACCTTTCATCTGACTACTTCCTCAAACAAAATAGAGAGGAATATTAATAACATATGGAAACCAGGAACCAACAAATTGGGGCAATAATAATAGCTCATCTCATGATTTTTTTGCTATTGTGCTAATCCTTACTCCATGCTCTGCTTTTCTCAAATGTTTCTGTCATCTCTTGCTACCCTTTGACAACTTGACCAGATCCACTTAAGCAGAGGTTGCTCTTTGTTATGAAAGAAGTGAAAGCAGAGAATATCTAAAGGCCTAGCGAAGGGATAAGCTTGTGGAAAAATATTATGAAAATAAACAATATTTTATTAATAATATACCAATCTGCAGATAATCTTGTTCTATATTTTAAAAGCAACAACACCTATATGCACAATTTTCCTTTCTGCCCCTTACAGTGTAAAGCTGGTAACAAGCAACCTTGAGCACCAAGATTGAACTTTATCAACAAACACAAACTGAGAATTAGAGTAGGCAAAGTTAATGTGCTACAGTATTGTACCACAGATGTTTTTGCCACCACATGTGAAAAATCTCAGGCATAAAATTAAACACGAGCAAAATCCTTTCAGGAAGCTACTGGCAATATCTCATTCTATTAGGCATTTTGAAATAATTAATTACTATCAGAGAAAAAGCCCTTATCTGGTCTCTAGAAACATGAGGTGATACACACCAAGATAAAAATGTATTTTAAATGTTATGCAAAGCTTTGGCAAAAAGATTAAAGTGGCACCATCCACCAAACCCCAAACCGGCAGAGTTGAGATAGAGCAGAAATATCAGAGCCCTGCTGGATTCTGCCTGGACATCACACATGTGAAAGAAATATGTGGTAAATCTGAGAAGCAAAGGGTAAATATATTTTCAAGGGACACCATCCTGCAAATATTCTGCAAACAGTGGGAAAATTGTGCTTTTTTCTCACAGTATGTAAGAATTTGTTACCTGGTGCTTCATTGATTTTTTTAAAATTTTTTTTCTCCTAAATCAGATCAGTTATTTCTTAGTAGCTTCCTCTGGTCAGGCATCACAGTGTTCTAGGGACCATGTAATTGATATCCCAGGCTCCAGAACAGGTAGCTCCTTGCTGGTGCTACCAGGTTGTGCTCTGAGTTCCTCTCTGGGAGAGACAGTGGAGCCCATGGAGTGTTAGGAAACCTCCAGGGAGTGGTAGAAGTGTGGAAAAGGCTGACTACTTATCAAGTGAAGTCAGCACAGGAATGGCTTGCAATGGTTAATGATCCAAATTTCCAAGGAAGTAGCTAGAAGCCTGTCTTGCAGGTCTCTGAGGGGTCACTTCAGAGCCACAGTGTGGCATCTCCCTTTTCCCATGGGAATGTGGCGACAGTTTGCACCACCCAACCAGTGCCACAACACAGTGGGTCAAAACAAGTCAACCAGGCAACCAATAGTGGATATTGGATTTGTATTTAAAAAAGTCTTCTGAACCCGATAAGGAATTTTGTCTCTTTATTCTTGATACTGTACCATAAGTAACAAAGAGCTCCCAAACAACACACCACATCCACTACTGACAAGATGGCACAGGAGGAAGAAACACAGGAACAAGTTGGGGATGGATAAGCACAAAAATAGCTTGAAAAAAAAGCAGAAGTCCAGAAGTTCCCCTTTTCCTAACGGTTGATTTATATCTTCTGGCTGTGAGGCACAAATGCAGACTGAAAGAGAATGTGTTCACCCTGAATGAGAAATTCACCTTTGCCTCACTTGGGACTCTATTTCCCCATTGCTTTATCAACACAAGATTAGCACAGTTCAAGCAGCTCTGGTGATCAAACCCTGATGCAAATTCTGAAAGACAAGGAATATTTGGCAGTTATTGGAATGCTGCAACAGGCAGGTAGAGGATGCAATGTGGTGAAATACTCAGGCCTGCAGTGAAGTTTAACCACACTATCAAACACAGCTGTACCAGTCACATGCTGGGGATTTCCCAGCTGCAGACTCCCAAAGCACACGAGTTTCAAACAATTCAGTCACTATGTAATCAGCAACCATGTGACAATTTCATTTTCTCTTTCAAAACATCCAAACAAGTCTGGATTCAGAAAGACTCTCTGGCTCAGCCACTGTGACTCTTAGGACTTTTTCTGCATCTATCATGTCAAACTTAACACTGCTCCTACAGTAGGACTGTACTGGTTTATCACAGAAACTCCTTCCATGATCATCATTCAGAAGGAAGTACGTGTCCTTATGTACTGAAGAGACACTAAAGATTCCCTTAGCAGCATGATCTGGACAAATGACATCAATACATTTGACAGGCTAAATGTATGACACTCAGGGATCATTAAGTTTTTTGTCTCTATCACTGGAGACCATGAGATTAAGTATGTGTAAGAAGATGATCACTTTAACAGAGTATAAAATAGATAAGAATTAGAAAAAGAAAAGCCTGCATTTAAAAGCCCTTGTACATCCTAATTCTGCTTGGTGTTTGTTCCTCTCCTCCCTTAGTTAGAAACCAGACTGGAAGCCCATGAAAGAAGAGGTACAGTTCAATTTTGCCAACTGTCTTCCCCTCTGCTCATTATCTATGAGTTTTCTGGATAGGAAAACATATTGAAAAAAGTCATTATTTACTTCTAGTTTCCTCCTAGTCTGTGATAATTGGAAGGTTTAATCAGGTATATTCCTAAAATAATTATTACTGAAATGATGTTAAAGAGGTTTAACTGCAATGTATGTGCATTAAGGAAACAGTTTTTCCTGGGAGAACAGGAGACAGGAGAACCTACAGCGATGATTGTATTTCAGGAAGGAAGGAGGAAGTCAGAGGGGAGAACTGTGCTGGGGGGGCCTGTCCTGGGAAAGCATTTGATTTAAAATACTAGAGTAAGGAGGCATGCCCAAGCCACATTTTTGCTTTATCACCTCTGAACAGCTATTGTTTCAGAATGCTGACTAAATTTTAATTCCCACTGTAAAACATGCAGTGTGCTTTACTCCTGGGAGCAGCCTTTAGCACCACTTACAAACCAGCTGGATGCTATAGCTCCCTCAACACCCTTTATATCATCCCTTTTAATTTACAACATGCAATTCTAAAAGAAGAAAAATATACACTGGTGTGGAACAAAATGCTGACACATCCTTCAGATACGTGGGACTCTGAGCCACAGAGGCAAAAACTAAAAGGAGGGTCTGCTGTACAAGACTATAAGGGAAAAAAAAGAATTAGTTTTGCCTTCTGCTGATAGAATCACAGATTCTACATTCATGGTATACTACTGTGGGAGACATGCTGGTGAAAATTTTGCACACAGAACATAATGTTGTGATGAAATGCATCTGAAATCTCACTTTTGCAGCATCACTTCTGGAACAGATGACATTATCCTCAGAGTAAATATGGTCATATGGATAACAGACAAACAAGCGTGTGACTTGGGAGACCTCTTTAACAGGGCTTTTATGAAAATACATTCCCTGTTGTAACCTTACCTCTTAGAAAAACTCAAAAAGTGGACAGTGCAAGTGTTTACCTCTGTTGATTGGAGATAAGTTGGAGTAGGCAGGAGGATGTTAGAGTAGCAACACCTGAGGAAGTTGGCAAGAAAGCAAACCCAGTACATGCTCAGTCTCTGGCAAACTTGAACTAGCATGGCAGAGTGTTAAAATATGACTTTTTCAGTCCTTTACATACTGAGATTGGAAGAGGTAATGAACCAGAGATCATGAAATCCACCAATGCAAGAGAATTATGCCATTATTATTAGTGAACACTGCACAACGATGTAAAATGTGATTTAAATGCTAAAATGTGATTTAAGTGCTAAAAAACCCAACAAACCATACTAACAATGTATAATGAGTAGATGAGTGAGACACTTTTGCATAAAGACATTAGTGTGATATATGTGCTGCAGTTGTCAGTAACCTGCAAGTTCAGAATCCTATCACAGTAATTAAAATTATGGCTGGATTTGAATTGAGAGTCAGAAGTGAGAAGTTTTTTTAAGAAATCTCAGGATGGTCATGAATTTGTAATTCCACAGTCAAGGGAAGGATAATTTTGCCTAAAAATTCTGCTTTCTTTCACAATTCAAGTGCAAGCAGAAGTTTATAATAAAAAGCACTATATAATAATGAACATAAACAGTAATAGTCCCTATGAGTTAGAAGTTACAAAGGGAAAAATATCAATAAGTTAAAATATCAGCAGAAGGTACACAGCTGGCATCACCAATGTAACATGAAGAACTAAAAAACCCTCAGACTTATCAAGACTACAATACCCTAGCAGCTATAGAAACTCTTTGCCAGATAGAAATGATAAAACTTTTAATAGTGATGCAGAAGAGACAGACATATTTAGAAATATTTTTATTCCATATTTGGACAGCTGTTCTTATGTCACATGATGAAATGGAACTATTTTCCAGTCCCCTGGTAACCAAGCAGGATGTTATACAACATGCATTAGAAATCAACATTTTAAAGTCAGCCAATTCATCTACCTCACACCTAAGAACTAAGACAGAGAAGACTTGAGAGCTAATCATGTTTATTTTACTAAATTAAGGCATTCCAGGGAAATCCCATTTGACTGAAAAAGTGCTAATGTTGTGCCAATAATAACAGAGGCCAGCAGGATGACTCAGAGCTAATGGACAGTGAGTCCGACCTTCCTTCCAGGTAATAAAGCTGTTACAAATTTAATGAAGAATGGAAGTGATGGAATATAATTAGTATCATCCCAGTGAACCCAGTTTTGTGTCAAACAGAACTTGCAAAACAAGTCTTTGCATTGTTTGATGAGACAAGTATTTGGATGATGAAAGTAACTGTATATTTGCAATATATCTGTGGAGAGCACTTGACTTAATAGCATATGACATTCTCATTATGAACACTGGCACAACACTATCAGTAAAATGTATTAAATTAACTGAAAGCTGAAAGATCTAACAAAGTAATAATGAATGGAGACTTGCAACATAAACTTTAGGGCTTTCATGAGAAGAAAATAAATATATGCATTCATGATAACAAGGTTTGTGAAATCAATAAGACTGTGAGGATGAAAGATGAAGATATTAATGCAGGACAATGTGAACCACTTCACAAACTAAGCCAGTTCTAATTAAACATGTCTTAATACAGCAAACTGCAAGGGGAATAGAAATAAAAGCTCCACGACTAGCCAAGTCTTCTCCCTTCTCCCTGGAAAACACATGGTCTGAAAAGTATCAGGAATTACAGGTGACAAACAGCTGACATTGTAGCTAAAAAATCCAAACTAAAAACCAGTCTTAATACATCCCTTGTATGTATAGATAAAAAGCAATACCAGATTTTTCACTGGTGAAACATGCTGTGAATCTCCACACCAAGCTGCACAGTTTAGAAAGAATGCTTTCAAAATAAAATTTAAACATAAAAAAAGCAGACAAAATTATTTGAAGAGGAAAATCTCTTACAGCGACATGTTTGAAGAAAAGACTCATGTGTTAACATTATTAACTAGCTTGACTTAATAGAACAGAAAATGCTGGTTCCTAACGGTTACTTAGTGTAAACACAAAGTTCATGTAGAAACATGGCCTATTAAACAAGTTATTTATAGCTGAAATTACCATGGGAAATCTCAATGGCATCTTCAGTTCAAGGCTAGATAAGTTTTTGAGTGTTGTAGGTCAGTGTGTACTTGCCTGCTTAACACCACAGCTGAACATAAAATAACCTATACAGAGGTAACTGGGTAATAATGACCTGTGACACAGAAAGCAAACTAACTGACTTAGTAGTTTCTTCCAGTTTTTTTTTTTCCCCCTGCAGATACTGTAAATATATTTTTCTCTCTTTGTCTGAAGAATTGAGCTGACACAAACACACCACATCACGGATTTTGGAATATTCTATGTTGAGATCTGCCAGAATTCACTAAAGATTATCAGATCCTCAGGCTCCTTTCAGAACAGATACTCCCTGGAAAGGTAAAGGTTTTGTTAAAAAGGTGCAGGTAGAGGGAAGTGGAAATCCTAAGCCTGATCCCATATGTGATTTGCCATTGATTTGCAGTGGCAAGATCCGTAGCAGAGTGTTCACAACCCTATGCAAATGGTTCTAATTTTGGGGTTCTTAATTCCACACACAACTTCTTCAGGAGCAACTGCGCAACTCTGTGCATGGTATAATAATAACAGTCAGATCTTCCTCTTTTCCAGAAATAACCATGTCATAGGCTGCTGCTTCCTTGTTTTATGTATTTACAGATATCAAGAAGCCTATATATAGCCTCTCCATGATTTGTTCATACACAGTAGCCTTCCTTTTGATATATTTTTAGATCAATTGCACTTAAACAACATTTCCTCAACCTACTGAACTTTGCCCTGAGATGATGATCAAAGGAAATGCAAACATTGTGCTGTTTAAAGGATGACAGCCAACATTTTCCATAGCACTTGTTGAAAGGGTAGGGTACTATGAAGGACGAAGAGTTTAGCATGACTCCAAAGTGCTGCAGCACCCAATTCATGCTCACAAACTCTGCACCTTTCTTTGGGCAGCCTCCAGAACAAGATAGGTGTGAATTTATCAATGTGCAAGAAGCAGCAGCTTACATGTAAGATCTCTCATGTAAGATATACACGTACAAGACAATACATGATCTTTCAGTTTTCTAACAAACAGTGCCACTTTGAAGGAAACAAGAGCTTCAAGCCTCTTTGCAAATAATTTTACCAAATGGGAGAATTGTAATAAATAAGATAACTTATCAAGGAAAAGCTGTGTCTGTGCTCTCCTTCCCTTCTTTGCTACAAGATTTGATAAAGCTGGAAAACACCTGGAGAGGCAATATTCCTATGGCTAGGTTGTTGTGTGCTTTCAAGCATATCACCTTAGAATCTCAGGACTGGCAAAACTACCCTTTTCTGAATTTTCCAATGCAGAGGATATAAGCAGACCCAACTTCTGGTTACTCCAGTACAGAAACCTCTCTAGCAGATTCTGCCATTTCCCTCAGACTAAAAGGTGTGGGTAGGTACAGCCCTACCTGTAAGATTTTTATTGGTTTGTAAAGCTTGACTGCTAAAGCAGCAGATTGGACAAGAGTAAAAGAAAATTGTGCAGATATCAGGACTTTTTTGTTGGTTAAAGTACAAACTAAATCAGTCCCAATTACAGAACTGAGCACTGTTGCGTGAAGATTTCCCCTCACAAGGTGTAAAGTACACCAAGAAAAATTCATTGCGGTTTTGAAAAACAATTTTCAGCTCCCTTGTGTGCTATGAAGACTCTCCTGTTCTGATTCTGTGCTGATCCCATACAGCCAATGCACGCCTCTTACTGTGCACCACACTGGTGTAGGGAGAGGACCTGTTAGCATGTCCTAATCAATAATTCTTTATGAGCAAATATTGTTTTTAAATACAGATTAGTCACAAAACAAACAATCAGAATATTGATGAGAAAAGCACTTGGGGCAGCTGTAGTTTGCAATGATTATATCTGACATGAGAATCCATTGTGAAATAGAATTTACACATGCACTTGTTGCTACATATCAGTAAGAAAAAAGTGCTACAATTTCATCAGACCCCACTAAATAAAATCTTTACAATGTTGAGAAAACATTACAGTATTAATTTGTGGGCTTTCTAAGTGGAAATTGTTGAGATATTTCTATGGATCAAGTGAGAGCTTCAGACAATCCCTGCCTTAGGTTCAGATTTTTGGCAGCAGCTTTACAGATCCACAATGCCCATGTAGACAACAGAGAAAGCCAAATCCCACACATCCCGTACAAGACATAATCAAGTTATGTCTGCTTTGTAGGAACAAGACATCCTTGTAGAACTGATTGTTTTGCAACTCTTGTCCTGCTGGCAGAAGTAGAGATACACGCAGGTGGAACATTCCGCAGCTGGAAGTCCAAGGACACTGAGAATGGAGACAAGACACAAATGGGCTTTGAGACAGCGAGTGGTGCACAATGTGAAATGAGACAGAAATGATGACACAGGGGCAGCAGGACAGGGACCTAAACAGTCCAACGGAAGGCATGGGAGCCTGAAAAGGGTAGAAGCACATGACTACATCATGTGTAACTAAAGTCAGGAAGAGCTGACTCCAACTGGCAAAAAGTGAAAGATATACATAGAGGTAAAAGCATGGTGATACACTGGTGCAGATTTAAAAAGAATCTGAAGCTAAGAAAGTTGAGGCATATAGTCTGAATTTGGAAGGTGAAATGCTGGTACAGACAACCTTTTTCAGCTGTTAAACCTGTGTTCGGTAAAATTCACTCCCTTACAATTGAAACGAATGCCTACTGTGAATGCCTGAAGCCACCACAAATTGTCTTTAAGGATCCTGCAGAGCCCTGTATTACATGTGGTCGGATTTTAAAATAAATAATTTGAAGAGGGTAATGTCCCATGAAAGTCCAGCAATTAAGAGAAAAAAAAAAAACCCTCTGGGAGTTTGTGCAAGAAAAATGGCCATTTCCCAATTGTTCTCTATTCTGACTGCCCCTTCAGAACCTTTGCAAATGGATAGGGAAGTTCTTCTAGTTACTCACAAGGAATAGTTTCCATCCCACATCAGCCTGCTGGACACCAGTAACATGGCTAGCATGAGTTAGGATCATGGAATCAAGTCTACACAGACTAACTAGGCTGTTCCTATCCACAAACCTAAAACCATTTGCTGGCCTCCAGACTAGTATTTTATGTTCTTTCCTGACTCAGGCTACCTTTCAGCCCTGGATCCCATTGAGCCTCAATCCACCCCTCTGTGCTGTGGGTCACTGCTGAGCCTTCCCTCTCACATCACAGGGCCATGCTTTAAGGAAAATGAAGAATGCAGCCTTTGTGGCAGCACTGAGTAAACACCACTTGTAAGGAAAATATCCCAAATCTCATTAAAAAGAGATAAAGCCATCTGGATCCTAAGACAGTCAGTTTGAAAAAAACCCCACAAAACTATTCTGAAACCAATTTACGAAGAGAAAGAGATAGGAAAACAACTTTGCTGCCAACAAATGTTGCAGCCCTTGTCATCTATTACCACATGAACAAAGCACTCAATGACTGCCTCCAGTACCACTGCCAATTATTATGACAACATACAGTATAACCATATTATGTTTACAATATAATACATGTGAGTATTCGATAGAGCCTGGCAGCACTTCAGTCACTGCCTCTTTTATGCTTTAAAAATCAATTTTTTAAACTGAGTTTGCTGTATAACATGTTCCCTAATTACATAGTTTACTGTATAGAGAACAAGAAAGGATATTGAAAGTGATTTCAGGCAAACCTCTGAACATTTAGTGACATAAACCCTTTTTATTCATACACATTGTACCACTAACAGCCAACATAATGCCTTTATTCTATAAACATGGCCCATCTTGTTCCCATTGACATCAGAGACAAATTCTCCAAAAGTGTCAGCTTCAACTGAAACTCAAGAAAAAAATGTTCAGGGACTAGTTTTAAAGGGGTTCCTTCTTCACCTTTTATTCTACAATTAAGGTTAAACAGGATCATTTAAACATCTGCTTCATTTATGAATGACATCAGAAAAACAGTTTGCCAAATGATTTGATTTGCATTTCCCAAATCATGTGCCAAATAGAAGCAGGAGGTTGCCTTGGAAAATATGAACTGAAGATGTGCTCAGACTCAAATATCCAGTTACTAAAAGGCCCACTGTCAGTCCACAGCCAAAAACTTGATCAAATTTCTGGGAGGGCTACCTATTTTACATATAAATCAGGACACAGGGGCACAGATACTTAAAATAACAATCTGCATGCTAGCTTAAGTACATCAGGCCCAAGCAACAACACACCAAAATGATTATAATGATTTTCAGGCAAGCCTGAGTTCAGAGGGAACACGGTTCACCAGCCAATCTTTGGAGCAGGTTGTCCAAAGAGGTTGTATATGCTTCATCCTTGCCAGTATGCCAGACCTGACTAGCTAAAGCTCAGAGTGCATATGGATGCCATAACCTGAACTTCAGTTAGTAACACTGGCTTGTTCAGCTACTGAAAGGTGCTTAAAAACACATGCCAGCTCCAAATCACAGCCCTGGTTACACAGGGGGCAGACTGGAAGCAAGTAACAATTGCAGAGATACTTTCTTAAATGTGATGCTTGGCTTGGAAATCTTTGTGCTGTCACAGTGGACTGAATGGAGCTGTTTTGCAAATACCTGAAGAACGCCTAGAACCTCTCAGAGACTTCTCTGATTACTGCAGGGCTATCCATTTTTATGCTTCAGTATGATTTATAACATCTAAGATCCATGCATACAGTTAACAGGAAAGAAATGGAATATGTGCACTTCTATTTCTACACTGGGGTTAAAGAGAAAGCCATTCAAACAATTCCAATATCAGGCTAGAGAGAAACTGTAAGGGTAATTCCTCAAGTAGCTGCCTTTAGACATATTTCATATTTTCCCTTGTGATCTTGGCAGAGAAACTAGCTTTGTGATAAGCTGTTAGTACAAAGAAAGACTGTATTCCACACCAAGGGGGAGCAGAGAACTCTGCAATAACAGAAACAGAAAGAAATTAGATGAAGTGCATGGTCATCCATATAGGAGTAAGAATTCCTGTGACAAGCTGGAAATTACAAATGAAGAGAAAGAAGAGGGTGTATCTAGTGCATCAGAGGATGACTGTGAGCAATCACTGTGAAGTGGCACAAAGAACAGTGGGATATTCTGGGTGAAATGTTGCCAGGAAAGGCAGTGTCAGGATACAAAGTGCTAATCAGAATGAAACAATGCAAGATCTTGCCAGTCATATTCAAGAAAAATGAAGTCAAAATAGTGCAATTACAGAGAAGTTTGACACAGTAAGAAAAAAAAGATAAACACTAAGGATATAGATAAATTGACTCTCATGAAAGAAGGCAGATCTAACTATTAACAAAATTCAATACCTTGACTATTTCTTTTACAATATCCTTTATGTGGAAATGATTACAATTTAAAATGAACGACATTATGTACTGCTTTGTTTCTCTAGACATCAGTTTTTCCATCTTTTTCTTTTGGATATTGTTTTTTTTCCATCTTCTGTTCCAGAACTATGGATAGCAACAAGTTTGAAATTCACTTCAACATGAATCCTCACAAAGACAGACAAACTTACATTTTTCTCTAAGATTGACAGAAAACTTTAGAAAAAATACCAGTTACCAAGGAGAAACAGAAATGACAGTTTTTCCCCTGAAGTATGTTCAACTTTGAATTTGTATGGTTGGAGTCAAGAATCCCATTGTCATTCTACAGGCAAGGTCACTCAAAAAAAACCAAACCTAACAATTTCACCCACTAACATCACAGACTTTGTTTTCAAGACTGTCACTAAATGTACACTGATTGTTAAAGTCAGACAATGTTAAGCATTACACAGCATTTTGTCTGCTCAATTACTCCCCACAGCTCTCCTGGCAGGTATTTTAAAGACCTACCTAAGGCCACAAAAGAAAATCAGCTGGGATAAAAATACAGCAATGTCCATCTCTCAGCTTGTTCACCATTATACCATGCTTTTCTTGTAAGAAGGGATCCTGGCAACTTCTAGGGTTTATGGGAAAGAGGCTCCATTTAAACATTTAAAATTTTAAAGCACTTACTGGAATAGAAATAAGGAAATGGGACTAGAAAAGATGAGAAATCCAAGTTAATCCAAGAAACGCGATGGCAATTGATCACAGTGCAGTCTGGAAAGAAAATGTAATCAATACAGAGGGGAAGAAATCAAATAAAACAGATACAGCTCCAGTGACTGAGGCACAGATGCTCAGATTGCAGCTAGGGGTGACTAATTTGTCCTCACCCTGATGTATGATGAAAACTAGAAAGCTAAACATTGAGAAAGGCCATCTAATATTAATATATATCTTTCTTACAACTGTGCAAGAGTGGCAAAACGCAAGTCTGAAATTGCTATTAGAATTGCTCTTCAGGTCCTAGGAAGTGCCTTACTCACCAAACACTGCTTAGTCACTGCAAGGGAGTGTTTTGGTGCATCTCTGCTCCTGGGAAATGATGTTAGCATGAAAATTCTGTTTACATTTAATGTATTTTCTAGCACTGATATTCTGATGACAAATTGATATTTTTGGTGACAATTTCAATTTGTTCCAGGTATTAGGAATGTAACATTGTTAATGATAATAATGCTAACACTTAGAAAGTTTATGATGTTACCAGTCTAGAATGAAAGCACCACACAGAGAAGTATCATAAGTACTAAGCAAATACTATTTGCATCTAGGAAATAAATTACAATGATTTTTTAGAATATTGTTTTGTACCTAAGATTCATACCTGAATCCAGGTCAGTATGGTTCTGTTCATACCTAAAGGACAGTAATTCTACTTTGCTATGAAAATCAGAATATTTCATTAGAGAATTTGAGCTTGAGTTCAGGGGTTTTTTTGGGGGTTGGTTTGTTTTGGTTTTCTTTAAGACAGGTAGGAAGTTCCCACTCTGCATCTTAGAAAGCTGAAGTATCATAATCAAGAGCTCAAAAGCTTCCTTATTCATATTTTACAGTATCTTACTTCCAGCACTTTCACAGTACTCTATTACTTAGACAAAAGCAAGAATGCAAAGTTTACCTCAAAGGGGTTAGAAGTTCAGGAAAAAAAATCTTGAAAATCTTCTTGAATAACTTTTTGAGTTTCCTTATGCTGCCTTCTAATTCTATGATTGTTCAGCCTCTCATAGGATTATCTTTGAGGGAATTACTTGAATACAGACCCTCCTCTGTGTCCTAAACTTGCCTTCTGGAATTAATATATCTGGTATAATCTTTAAAAAAGTACTCAGTTGGTTACATCTGTACTTATCTGGCCCTGAAGAAGAATGATATTCCAATTTCTTTCCTTTTCTCATCAGATGGGTCAATGTGACATAGAGGGGACCCGACCCCCTGCCTTTCACAGGCAAGTGAGTCACTCCAAGGATTAAGAACACACACATAAATGTACATCTGATCTTCAAACACCAAGGTCAAATCAAACTCTCTTCTCTTTCACATACTATTAACTTTGAGAATATGAGACATCTTTCTTTCCAATTTAGGTTTCATTGAGTTTTAATTCTAATTTATTTTTAATATAAAGGATTCCCTTCTTGAGTTCCATTTTTTAATAAAAGTTTTCTTAACATTTTCCCCCAGAATTTAAACTCTCCTTTCTTCCCAAGGTTTAGATGACGTTATAAAAGCAATGCTGTTTCTTTAAAGCTGACACAGTGAGAAGGAGCAGGCTGTCTTAGATTGCAGGCCATTTCATTTCTCATAAGCATGCTATCATTAGCTACCTTTAGGAGAATGAATTGTATTGATTGGTTCAAATCAAACCTGTGACCTGGTGGCAGCATTAGATGTTTGTTACAGAGCCTCATCTCGTCATTAATCTTTCATTAGGCAGCATGATCCGAGAAGCAGCAGCAGTCACACCACGCTTACTCTCTCGAGTGATGCCACCACAGAGCTCTCCCTTATTGGATCACAGCAATTACTGGCCTTACAACACAGATCCTGAAAGCTTTATCAAATTTCCTCCCAGGGATGGCAAGCTTACAAATAATCATGTGCTGTTTCTTGGGTGAGGACATCACAAAATTACACCAGAATGCAGTAAACTCAAGTCATTTGCAATTAAACATGTGACCCTCGTTTCTGAGATGATACATCTTCATTTACAGCATATGAAGTCTTTTACAGAAATCCCAAATACATCAAATTAAGGCGTCTTAAAAAGTTCCAGTCAAAGAATAGGTAGGTGAGTGCCAAATAACATTTCTGCCTGGGAGAAATGAAGCAGAACCTCTGCTATGTGGATTGCTGGCATCTCAGTGCAGTGATTTAAAGAGCTGGGAAACAACTGCAGGCAAGCAGCAGGAGAAAGATGTGTCTGCTTCCCAAGGACCTAAGCACTGCTATAACAGAGCCCAAGAGGGGGATATCAGTTCTTGTTTTCAGCTCAACAGCACATCATAACAAGGTTGGGAGGGGCAAAAGTTGGAAATTGTGCACCTCTAACAATCATGCAAATATCGAAAAGATTAACATTTTAGTGCCTCTGAGTGAAGATCCTTTACATACTGCAACTGGCCTATAAATCCACAGATCCTGTACTTCCTAAGGTTTACAAGTATAAGGGTTGTGTGTCTAAGCTATTTTCTGCAGCCACATAAAAGCAGCATTAAAATCTGAACACAAGACCCATTAACCTCAGCAACTATTAAAATACAAAGGCCTAGCAAAGGGCAAAGTAACTCCCTATTTGAAGAGAACTTAAAGACCCATACTGCAGAAAGGTTCTTACTCATGCAGTTTAATAATTATTCTGGCTAAATCATATTGATTTTATCAGGGATATGGAAAAGCAGCATGCACAGCACATCTGGACATAATGCAACCACCTCACTGTTGCCTCAGGCAAGGTGGTGAACCCCTTCGTGTCCTACAGATGTTACAGCTCCTACAAACACCACCCATGGCCATTCCCCTGGCAAGCCCAAGAGCTGTCCACCATCAGTATGGCTGTGAAAGGACTGGCAGCCTACCCAGAATATCAAAATTAAGATTAACATCTTTTCCCATCCTTTTCCCTTTCTTTCCATGAAAAAGACATGTCCAAGATAGGCAGATTCAGGTAAAATACAGAACAGGTAGGTGTGGCCAAATGCTCTAAGTTGTGGATTCATCTCCTCATAGGCAGTACAAAATGCCAGTGTCTCACTTACTACACAAACTCCAGAGGTTCAGAGTTTGGAATTCATTCTTGAAAGGTAATTTGAGCTTTAGGAAACTGAAGTGCCTCCTTTTTTATTATGCTGTTGACTTGGGCACTTAGTTTTATCTCCTCTTGTGTTCAGCAGGGAACATCTATCATTGCTCTCTCAAGTCCCTCCAGCCAAGCACACAATTTGCAGAACCAAAATAATACTACTTTAATTCATATGACCTACTCCATAAGATTTTGCATGATAAAAATCAGTCCCTAGTCTTGTACACCTGGGTTGTGATAACAGCAAAAACTGGCAAAGTGAGCTGACACAGATTTTTTTAAGAGGCAGATTCACTGTACAAATCTGGACTTGGTATTTATCATCCAAAAAAAAAAAATCAGCCTTCACTAACCTCAAAATATTTCATCATGTTGAGGTTCTTCAGTGAGGAACATGAACCTTGGAAAATTTGAACTGTAATGGGCTGGTTTAGTTCATGCACTCCTGTTCTCTGGAGCTACCAAAAAAATTTTGGTAAGATACAAGTACTAGGAATAAAATAAAAAAACAAAAAAAAAAGAAAGCTCTGCTGAAAAATTTCTCAAAAGTGAACATGCCATTTGATGGAAAAATTAAGACTCCTATGAGAGGAAGAAAATACATAAGCATTTCCAAGAGAAAATTAAAAAAGACCAGATATGATTATGTATCTTTATCTGCACATAACACATATTTTTTTTTTTAATACTGAAATTTAGTTTTTTCTAATGGAAAACTATGCATCTTTCATAGCCTTCCTGTGCATTTACATTACAGAATTTAACATTTTAGCAACAACAGTTGCTAGATTACAACAAATTTTCCAAATTCTAGAAATACAATTGTCAGGCTAACATGCCTCAGGAAAACTGCAAGCCAACAGACAAGACTTCCTGGGTGACAGCCCTATGTCTTGACAAAATGCATTAATCATAACAAAAATAAGCCTAAAAGCCTAATTAATACTGAAACACATAAGTATGAAGAATTTTAAGCAGTGAAGCTATCTTAGAAGTTAGCCAGAGGTTACTTCAGCCCTAACTGAAAGGTGAGCAGCATCCATGGGGCAAATGGTAACAGCTGTGTCACACAAGTGTTTTGGTAGGGGAACATATTCCAACTGAAACTGCAGAAATCCTTTAGGCAGCTATGTAAACACAATTCAGGAATACAGAGGTTAACGACCTTGAAAAGAATCTTTGCTCACCATAAATGGCTTCTTCTCAAGACACCTCTGTATCACAGCTTTCCACTGCACCTTCCCCAAATACTGAATCTCTGACACCAATTCCTAAAGCACAGAGTCAGTGGATGCTTCTAATCCAAGGCTTTTTTTGAATGTTTAGTGAACGTTGATCTTTAAATCCAGAAGCTTCCTGCACAAGGAGACCTTGAAAATAAAGACATAATAGCTGCACTTTTGTAAATGAAATAACTGTGTACCTCCACGCTGCCCTCAGGCTCTTGCTTGTTTGGCTGGAAAACAAAATTAAAGGAAGCAGCTCATCTGCTTCGCAACAAGATGACAAGAATTCTTTTCACTCTAAGAAAACATTTTACATTTGATTGACATCCAAAAAATCCTACCAGAATCCTCATATCACCAATCCTAATTTCAACCATTTCACCAACTGTTATTTCTCTGGTCTTTCATAATTCCTTACCCCCAAATCACAAGTCCCCGTCTTTCTGTTTTACGTGGTGGCTTCTAACTTTCTTTGCTTGACCATCCCGAAATGCTCCAAGGAGCTAAGGTACATAAAATTAAATAAACTTAACAGAAACTAGATCTGTTATATATAAGACACTCAGCTGAAAAATTCAAAATTATACCGAGGATATTCCTTGGAGTTTTGAAATAAACAGTGTGGCTTCATTAAAATATTAAGACATTGCAGTCAGAAATACTCCTGTCTTGAAGGTTAGACCTTACTTTGCTCAGAGAGTATCACTGATATCATTCTGTTGAATTAATAAATATAGTTGAATATGCTTACTGAATTTTGTCAGAAGCCTGGCAGCAAGTTCATTGCAAAAAGGAAATCCTTTGGAAAGCCTGTGTAGTGATACCCTTCTCAATATATAATCAGGGCAGGAAACAAAAAGTGAGACAAAAAACCCACTGGATTTCAGCTCAGAGAAGGACATGATGCATGCTTATATATGGATGACAGATTATGACATGACAGACACTGTAACTTATTTCTCATTTGATACAGAGAATTTAATCTCACAACTGTAACACAAAACCTCAAAAAGTAGTCCAATAATTTTTTTGTATTTGATTCTGTTCAGAACTCTTGTTCCTGCCTTCTTCATGTTTATCAGAGAATAACCTATTTCAAATTCTTTTCAGAAAATTCCAAACTCTCAAAGGCTCAAACCAGAAATGAAACAAGGAGGAAAAAATAGCTTGTCTGAGAGAATTTCCATTAACTGACAGTTCTTGTCAGATCAATACAGAAATTGGGTTCCTAGACTTATCCAGCCTGGCCACTGGCTTTTTAAATCTTGTATGGGTGATGCAATACTTAAGTGTTGCAAAGGATTAAATTGTTAAGCACCGACAGAGCAGAGCGTTTAAGCAAGTAAGCCTAATGAAGTGAGCAACTAAATAGGAGATGTGACCTCCACGAAAAAAGTCACTCTAGGAGAAGTTTAGCAGAGGTTTCTACAGCCAACTGTCAGACATACAGGATTAGAGGAGGAGGAATAACCCAGAAAAAGCAAAAATATACTTAATATGTTATGCAAATAGGTAAAGCAGGGTATAAAAACCCAAAAACCTATTTAGTACATTCACCTATGAAAACCTGAAAACAGTTCTGTCAAGACCAGTAGCAACTTCATATGCTATTAACAGAGCAAAACCCAATTTAAAATTCCCACATTGCATCTTATATGGTGAAGTACTGTGCTGCAGCCAGAGTAACAGGCTAATAGGACCTGATCGATTCATAGACAGAACATTTTTCCACAGGCATACATTAATAAACTCTATGACTGAACAGAGGAAATAATTCACCTGTACTGAAGGATGATAAAGCAGATATTTGGACTTTAGACATCAGCATTCATTTGGAATCTGGACTGTTTAGCTAAGAACACATGATATAAGGATGATTGGTAGTGAGAAGAAATACTGTGAACAAGTTCACATAAATCTCATTCCAAAAACAGACTTTCTGCTTTGTGAAACTTCAAGCTTAATGCCAAAACCCACCAAAATAGTTCACAACCCTGAATCTGAATAATTACATTGATGCTAGTTTTGTCACAAAATCATGCAATTTCATTAACTGTACTATTTCAACATCAGAAATACATAGTCTGCATGTTTGTGTATGTTAGTTAGCACACATTTCCCAGACATCCACATCAGCAATTACAGTGACATCCTCTTAAAAGATTTGCAAGCATGGATGAGCATTGCTCACATACAGAGTGCATAACAAATCATGAAAGTTTACCAAGAGCTTCTGGCACGGCATAACTCCATTCTATGATGTCATTCCAGATCACAGATTTGAGAAAAACAAAACATGCTCTCATTTACATTTCGGTCTGTGGTACACCATACCAAGGATGGAATTTCTCCGTAAGCAACAGTCACTCAAGTAGAGCATCATTTATCAAGAGTTTGGGAATGCATTAAGAATTCTGATACAATCAACAGTGTCCTTTCCAAGGACTGTCAAATGTATATTCTTCAGAGATTACGAATTACCTACCACAGTGAGTTGCACAAAATACCAATACTTGTTCTCTTTCCAAAACTGAAAACTAAATATTTACTGTAAATGACTGTTGTTTTTGTAATATGTTTTGCCATTCTATAAATCAATCATTTACAAAAAATGTTTCATTTGCATGTGACAATATGAAGCAACACCCACTACAAGGAAATAAATCCATTATCTGGCATGTGACAATATGAAGCAACACCCACTACAAGGAAATAAATCCATTATCTGTGCCAGGTAGTTTTTAATAACTTCCCTGTATTCTTTTTCTTCATGACAGAACTTTTGATTAGAAAGTCATATAGAAAATACTAAACTGGAAAATAAATCCAATTTACAACCAATAGGAAATATCAAACCCATTGGAATAGCAGTAAGTTACAGACAAAAATGATATTTTTATATGTATTCATACATATGCATAAAATAAACTACTTATTACTAAACTGTATGATCAGTACTCATCTAGAGCACCAGTCTAGTAAAGAATGGATACCAATATAGTGGTTTTTAAAAACCCAAATAACTTATCAACCAAAATACAGTAATTTTGACATTAGTTTGTGAAAAACCTGGCAGAAGATATAAGGTTTTAGATTAGCATAGACACACAAGTTGCATTACTGGAAGGTTACCCTGAGCAGTTCTGTATATATTTTGAGATGTATTTGACTCAGTAGCTATACTTTATAATTATGTATAACACAATGTGTTAAGAAAAATATTTAAATCCCAAACTGATATCACCAGGGGAACAGAACTGCCTGTTTTCATGTGAAAAATTAACATTGTCAGCTAAAAGGGATGGCCATTTGAACAGTAACTAAAAGGAGAAGTGCAGAACTCTAGATGGAAGATTTATTGGAGCAGGATTAATATTTGAAGAAAATGTCTGATCAGCATTCAGAGCAATAAAAGAAGTAGCACTGTACATCCAGCACAGGGAACAAAAAGAATCCATAAATCCTATTTTCCCAGGATGCCAACAGGACCTCCCAGTGCATGGAGGCAAGAGATAAAATAAAGTTCTTGAAGATGGCCATGGATATAGATACTCAGCAATGAAGGGAAGAGAGAGACCACTTTCACCTGGGAAATTCTGCACTCCATTAGCTCCCAGAAGAGCATTCTCATGAAGCCAAACTGCTGTGTGGATTTGACTTTTTTTGAGCCATTGATAGCTATATTTAGATTAAATGATACCTAGACTAGAAAACTTCAGGTCACTTAGAATTCTAACAAGTCTCTTTTTTCTACTATAAATAGTGATGTTCAAACTCTTACCTGTTGAGAATGAGTGAATTTAAGAGTGGGACTAAATCCCTAATGAATTTAAGTCAAACACTAAAGATTAATTCAATATGGCCCATTTCTGCTTTACATCCTGCACTGCTTGGTATGTCACTTCCCTACCAAAAACCATCTACAGAGCTATCTCTGGTTGATCCATACATGACTAAATCTGGGTATGTGGAAAAATAATTCTGTAATTAGAATGTCCAGAATTACACAAGATGCATGCATCATAAGGTCCTTTTTAAAGTTACTTTACAACCTCTTCTGTACATCATCATTTAGAATATTAAAAGCGTAGATTGCAACTGACTTACTTTCTGGTTTCATGCAAGATGTGTTCATACTGGCATACCATTTTTTTTTCATAAGAAAAAGCTTTTATACTCCTTTAGCCTGAGCAGTTTTTATCTTACACCAACAGAAACAATAAAATCAAAGAGAAACAGAAGTTTCTCCAAGAGCTGTCCTCATAAAGGAAAGAATTATGTTAACTCACAGTAATTATAAATGCAGTCATAACACTGGCTGCAATATAATCTAGACATGCCTGTTCTAGCTTTGCAATAATTTCCTGGGATACTTGCAGAGATCTAGGTGGGGCAGCACAGAGCTCAGAGATGACTGGCAAAATGGTCTATTTTGGGCAGTCAGAAGCTCAGTGGAATTGAAAGCTTTACAACAACAGTACTTTACAACAAAAATACAATTTGAATCCTTACACAAGATTAACAAATCAAATGTACAACTACACTTCCTCTTAGTCTTCAACATGCTTGGATGATCAGTGCCCTCACTTCCTTAAGTTTTGCCTTTATGTTTACTGGAATTAATATTTTCATTCTTCAAAAGGCACATACATGGATGAGACTGGAATTTCCAATCAACCATTTCTATTTGATCCAAGATACACAATCTCCTTCAGGCTCCTTTGAAATTCAGTATTAGATTTGATTTTGGTGTAATCTTAGCTCAAGTTGCAAGTTAAATATTGACATTAATTTAAGTCCTATCTATGCATTAAAAAACCCCAACAGCATAGCTTGATATGACACTGGAAAATTAAAGAACAGGTAAAGATCAATTTACACAACTTGTCAGTTGCTCACACCACAAATTGCTGCTTGCAACACTCATATGCTATTAAGAGTTTCACAGATATTCACAATTACTTCCACCTCTCCAGAATAAACAATCCTCTAATAATTCTAAGAATCCACTAATAATAACTAAGACACCAGCAAAATCCACTGTAATAAAAAGAACCAGGAAATGTGCACCTGAGTCCACCCTGCCACACAAAAATGAGTGATGAGTGGATTTCTTGTACGGACAATTTATCTCACCACCACTTTGCATTGTGGTGACTCTGGGCTAACAGGAGGACACGAGTTACACAGCAGAAAAAAACCCCAGTACCATGCTCTGGAGTCACAGTGGTTTTCCTTACTGTGTGATTTCTCTCAACACATACAGACTGCCCACACCAACTCAGATCCACTGCTCTTCCATCCCAGCAGTGGTAGAACAATGAAAGGGATGTGGCCTGTGCCTCCCTCAGTGAAGGTCAGGGTCACATACAACCATCAGCACAACTCAGGGCAGCCCTCCAAATTCCCCAATGTTGCTCCTGATGCAGTCCTTATAAATTATTCCAGGAGAGCTGGCCATAAAGCCATTCCAGGCTGTCTGCACATAAAAGCATTCTGATGGCTCAAATGACTCCTGTGCTCAGGCCATGTACAGGGGCCAGGAATGCAGAGATGCTGTAGTGGCTATGAAAAAAAGGAGATGGTGGAACAGTGCATAGGGAGGAAGACAAAAATCTTTTTACTCTATTGCCTCAGGGCAGCTATCAGAGGACAAAGCAGACAAAAAAAAACCACTCCTAAACATAGAATCAGTACAGAATTATGCTTCCATGTTAATAAAAACAAACAAAAAGCCCAAACAAACAAACAAAACAAAACATTTCCCCCTCTGTTACCGTTATTATCTATTTCTTTTTTTCCTCAGGTAGGAAATGAGACTTTAAGCAAGAAAATCACTGATACTTGAGGTAAAAGAAGATCCATCAGAAAATTTTCCTCCTAGAAACTTAATCTGCGAGTAGAGACATCACTAAAATATTCTAGGACATGCTTTGTTATCTAATTGCCTCTTATAAAGAATTAAAGTTGCATTACTGTGCAGAACAAAAATGCACTCTACAATCTACTTTAATACATTTCTTTTCCTAGGCATAAAGACAACAGCAACATTAATCAAAGAGATAGTAAGTAATTCTGCTACAGAAAAAGTAGCTCATCTTCCCTAAGAGATATAATGATTCCTTATACTGACTTTTATCTGTATACTATTCTGACCTGTTTTCTACTCCATCATGTGAAACTACTGAGGGATGCACATAGTGAAATGTAAGAAAAGGCAGAAGACACCTCACAGAGTGAGAAACTCTAAAAAGGAATAAAATGGTACTCTGATCATGTTAATAATTCTTCTTTATATGACTTCCAAAACATCCTTTATCTATCCTGAGAATCACAGGCTATTTAGGAGGTACAAACATTACCAAACCTGCACCAACCCTCAAAGTGACAGTTCTTTGCAATGATACAAATGGGTGACCAAGTAATTTGTTTGCAGAACTACAAAAAAAGGGTGACTTCTCAACTATATTGTGCATGTTGTTAATAAATTTTAAGGTAATTTAAGTGATGTATTAGTAAGGTAACCTAAAAACACATAACAAGCTGACACTTTATCTCCTCAGTAAGACAATACTTTCCAACAAATATTTGTTAGATGTTTTCAACTTTGTCCAATGTTATATGACATTTATATACAAGAAGCGATAGACATTTTGCTCCTAAAATAAGAAGTAACGCTGTAGCATGGGTACTTCCCCCCAGATTTCACAACTAAGAAAGGAACACTACAGGTTACTGCTTTGCTACAGTTCACTATTTCTAGTAGGTTTTGAAGGTGTTCATTGAACTGGCAGTGCTCTCTTCCAGCAGCGCTGTAGGGCACTTCCCGATAAGCAGAAGGAAGCAGGAGAAGCGGAATGAGTGTTACTCTCTGCAAAAACGGAGTCACAGTTACAAACCTTTATGCAACAAAGGCCCCGCCCTTTGTGCCCTCCCGCTTACAGGCCGCAGCAACCTTCAGCAGGCTGCAAGTCGAAAGTCGTGTTGAGAAACCGAACAATGAAATCAGCAACTTTTGTAACAGGTCACATGAACCTGTGACTATGGCTTTGAGAAAGTTCTAAGTTTAGCAAACGTTGCATCTACTATTCTAATAATGTGACAAGGAGGTATTGTTTACAGGGTTTATTTATAACTCTGTGTAGGATGGGGAGGTTCAGCCTGAAAATAAAAATGAGGTATTATTGGGAACTGACTAACGGCGACAATGGCCACTAATGGTTCTCCATTATTATGTGTGGGCTCATAGTAGGAACATAGCAGGGAATTAATCAACGCAGGCTTGTTATGTCATACAGTGACCAACTAATCCAAGTCAATGGGGAGATTTGTGCTGCTTTCAATAGCATTTGGATCAAACAAGCCACAATGCAAAAACAACCCAACCCCAAAACAACTGATATCAAACCCTTGGGCACGTGCTGAATGAGTACGACTGAGGTTCCCAAACTGACACATTGTCTGCGAACAGCCAGATCCCCAGACTTGTGAGCACTCACAAATAGAGATAATTGCCAGTAAATCTGGCAGCTGTCTCAGCTTTATGTAGGTCAGAGTTTATAGAGCCAGGCTTTGCAAACAGTGCTAGAAACTCTTGTCACTCTTAGAGACCTGTTAATGCATCTGCTGACACCCAAGATCTATTCACCCAGCAAACTGATGATGTTTAACATACTCTTGCCTTTCTGCAAAGGGTTAACACCACCAAACAGAGAGGAAAAAATGTATGAACAAACTTAAACAAGAAGCAGCCTGAACTCTGCTAAATGAACACACCCTCTGTGCAGCTGAACTGCACTGACAAAGCTGCACAAGCACCTAAATGCCAACTGCATTTTGAACTACTGTATCTCTAGTTCAGTGTACAGGATCAAGCTGTAATTGCATTTTGATGGTCAGTTTATATTATTACCAAATTTAGCTAAATGGAACAGGATGAGACTATTGTACATGTTTAGAAAATGACGGAGGCAAAGAACCAGCACTTGCCAGTTTCAAAAATGTTACCTGTATAAATGTTACATTTATACAATGCAACATGAGCTTTTATATTATCTGTATATTCCAATTGTGCCTCAATGGCCCAAACTACACACACTGTCATGACATATGGCTACCATGAACTCATTTATAACTTTGGGATCTCTCCATGAGCTCAATGAGATGGAATAGCATCCACAGAACACTTCAGAAAAGGACTCTTTGGATTTCCAGTGTCAGATGTAATAACGGCTCTCCATAGACCACAAAGCTTTTGAGAAGAGCTATCTGAAGATACCCAAAAGGGGTACAAGTGGCTTTCAATATGTTCTCTGTATATTGTTTCATACAATGAAAACAAAAGGAGACCTGAAGAAGGGGTCAAAAGCATAAAAGCATTTCTTCCTCTGTGTGACTTCTCTCCTTTTATTTACTTCTATTCTTAGATAAATGCTCTTTGACGAATCTAAGTATTTAGCAAAATCAGGCAAAGACCACACAAGTCAGCTTCCCAATCTCAAAACTCCTGTGACTGAATGATTCAAGAGTTAACGATACAACACATTGAAGGGACAGTTTACACGAATGAACTGTCCAAACTGTAGGTCTTATTAAGAATATCATCATAATAAAATATTAGTTACAAAATGTTAGAGAACGCAAATAACCAGAAACTGCCAAGCTCATCTTTGAGAAACATTGACTCTGTGTGTGTGCGTGTGTCTGTGCCTGTGTGTATGTGCGTGAAATAAAAAAGTAAAGACAACTTCGAGTAACATTCCTTGCTGGTGTTATTAGAAATTATATAAATCTACACTTATGGCATTTAACACATTCTAATACCATTACGTCCCACCTCTGCCCTGACCTTGTATAGAAAAGGGGAGAAGACACTAAAACTGGGGGCACAGGTTATCTCCTCTTGGAGGATTTGCAAGAAATTAATGGGACAGTGAAAGTTTCATAACGTGAATGTACTCCTGAATCAATGCAACTAAGTGTGGAACACTTCCACAACACTCATGTGTTTTTCAGTCCTAGAATCACTATTACACATCACCAGCTACTTGCTGACAGCCTCTTGTGTGCTCAGTGAGAGAACGGATATGGAAATCAATATTTAACCAAGCCTTTTAAATGATTGCTGAAAATAATTTTAAAAGAGTCTTTATTTGTGTTAAAGATCTAAATCAAACATGATTTATTTTCTTTCATACAGAGAGTCATTCTATTCTGTATCTAGGTTTTAATTGCAGCACCTAATGCTGTACAAGATTGCAGATTCTTGTCCACTTAGAAATAGCAAAATAACACTTAGAACACACATTTCCTCAATGCACAACTAGGAATACTGATTAAAAAATGTATCACCTCATTTTATAAATGTTCCCAAGAAACATCTGGTTTGTATTCACACCAGTTTGGTTTAAATACATATGTCAACAGGTAAACCTCATATTCAAAGTCAAGTGAAAACAGACCTTTTCAGCAAATTCAGCCTCACCCAAATTCATTCTGACATAAGTGATAATTTCTACTTTATTTGGTGGAGAAAATCATCCCCTAGTGCTAAAACTCTCAATGAACTTCAAAATCTTACCTTGAATAATCAATTCTTACCTCATCCTGTTATCACTGATCTCAGCAACACAGGAATATATGCTAAGGGATCGGGAATATATGCTAAGGGATCATTAAATAAACAAGCCTGTGCCTTTTTAGATTTGAAATTGTATTTTTCAGAGAACTGACAACAAACATAGAAATTAATCATGATAACCCTTATTACAGATGCAGTCTTACTCTCAACAGCTGAAAACTGTTTCTTCTCAGTGCAAAATAATTTAGCATTTAAACACAACAGCAATCATGAAACAACAAAACTCTGCAGCAGTTCCCAAGAAGCAAAATAATAAAACCTGGCTTTCTTCATCTGCATTTTCAAGCCCTTACAGAGATTGCAGTAAAGACAGCGTAACTACCCAGGAGGTAGAAAGACTACTACACTGTAACCACAGCTATTAAAAGCAATCTGAATCAGAGAAGTTGAAGCAAAATCAGGGGTAGTTTTAAGTCATCTTAATGATGTTTAGTGTACTAGAAAAGTTTTAAAAAATCAGTTTTTTTCCAGATTACAAAGGGCCTTTAGGATATAAGCTACCATGACAAGTTATTTTAATTAATCTTTCTAAAATAGGCATATAAATTATATGAAAATTAAATCAAAGAAAGTTTTTGTAGAGTTTTGAGTAACATTTAAGCAATATGCAACTCAATCCTTAAAAATAATTTCATTTTTGTAACACAAATCAAATTCAAAAGCCTAAAAAAATCAACTTATAATTAGGCATGTGGCAGCATCGAAATGCTTTTTCAAAAGTAATTTAGTGATGTTACTGAGGTGGGGGAGGAACCAAGCTTTTGCAGGAAATCTCTCAGTTCCAGAAAGTATGCCAAATTAGACAGAAGCTAATTAGAAAGCCTTAGAACACCCTGTTTTTACAACAACACAGACATAACAATCAATCTGTGTGAAGAAAGAAAACCAAGAAGGAGCAAACTCTGCCGCCCAAAAACCTCCACACCCAGTCATGCATCACTTCAGTTAGCAAGATATGTCACTGAGCTCCATAGGGACAGGGTCATGCCCCACTTGCAAAACAACTTTACCTTACCTTCCTTGCTTCTAAATGTTGGGCAGAAAGAAGATACCATCTCAGAACAATTCAATTAAAAAAATATTTTAAGATCTAAGCACGCAGAAAAGTCAACAAAATTAAAGATTAAATTCTCATAGGGCAACTTCTGATAACATTTAAATTTATTGCCATGACACGTGTTCATGCATTGGTTTTGCCTCTGCTGTGATTTCAACTGAATGAGCAACAGATTTAGAATTTCTGCTAAGCATTGTGTTCACTAGAGAAATGTTCCACAGTGCACAGTGCCCCATTGTTTATGGAAGTTTCAAAATGGTAGTCATGATCTACTGAGCTCATTTTCAACATCTCAAATTTAATTAGGCATTCCAAGGCAAAAGACAAATTCCAAAGAATTTACTAACCTAAACAGTTACAAAAACAGGAGCCTTTGGGGAAAACAATGAGGTTTTTGCTTGTTTTAAACTTCTTTACACAACTGTGCCTGCTTTGCAAAATTTATTTCTCATTGTGATTTACAGTATACCACAGATGTTTCTTTGTGAACTTAATAAAGTTATCCATGTTTTTTAAATAACAGCTGAACACCAGAGTTCCAGTCCACTGACAGTCCTAGATAAAGGCAAGTAACACTCCAGAGCAAAAAAAAAAAAAAAAAAAAAAGACACAGTGGATAAAGACCCAGTGGAGTCAGAGGAAGCAACAAGAAGAAACAGAAGAAACAAACAGAAGAGAACAAAAGTTTCAAAGAGCCTGAGCTGCATCAAGGAGATTTACGAGAAACATTTTGACTTTACCCTCTTGGAAACTTTGATCTAAGGGTGGAAAGCGAGGTGGGTGAGGACAGGAAGGATTAGAAGGGAGAACAGAGAAAGAGAGCATAATGTATTTCTGAATTTTGAGAGCCATATTTAATGTAAGTTTTCAAGTTGCACTGTTGGTATGCAGCAGTGGAAACAACAAAAAGTTCATAAATTCTGTAATTCATCCTGTCATGATAAACATAACCAGGTAACAATCCTGCACTAAACTTGAACAGTAAACCATCAGAAAAATCTTTAGAGTTGAATGCTTTAAACTCTTATCAAGATTTAAGAGAGAAATAAAAAGGCACCTTTTTTTGCTAAGATATCCAAATCAAGCATGTAACAAATGCCACAAACAGAATAAATACATTTGTGAGACTATTAGACCACAGCAGAATCTGTGAAAAGCTACCTTGTTTCAGTTCATCAAGATGCTGCAGTGGCTGTTCTGCAGAAAGTACTCAATGGTCAAAAGAAACAGGTAACACCTTTAATGTGTAATTTCTAATTCTCTCAGGTACTTACATGATTAACAGTCCTAACATTATGCTGACCACATTGCCCTGGTGGGCATGATACACCTCCTCGTCTTTGTCAGAAAGCATTGAACAACTTACCCAAAACACCCCAAGGCAGACTGCACATATCCTAAATTTCTTGCTCTTTTTTCTTCTTTTCTACCTGAAAAGAGGAGTCACCATCATCATTGACAATTCTGCTTTCCTCAGAGAAAGGAAGTTATCACCCAAGGAATGAGATAAAGTAATTCCTTTATTTCTTAAAAAGCCATGAATTCTTTACTTTGGTGCTGCTAGAAACACAGGAGACTCCCATGAAGAAAGTGACAGGATACTGTCTTAGTGCCTATGCCTGATCAAGGGTTGTTCATAAGTAACAGCAGAACTGCACACACTTTTAAAAATCTTTTTTTAAACATCAATGTTCTCATATACCTTCACCATCCAGATTATCCCCACTTCTACAAAAACTTCTGTCATGTCCCTTCTTGACTCCCATCTTCCCTCATTAGCTCCAGAGGCATGAGAGTGATAAATAGCTCTAAGGGTAACTGCCATTCCCCACCTTGCATAACGTAACCATCTAATGAGAAAATGGGATCTCAAACGCATTTCAGATGCATCACGTTTTCTCCAGAATGAAAAAGCCAGACTGCAAGAACCAACTTGACATTCAGCCCTGGATCATACCACAAGGAAATCCTTGGGATTGTGAAGGAGAGTAGCATGTTCAAGTCACAGAAGAGACTCCCAATTAACTTTTTGGAGAACTCCCACAAACCAGGAGTGCAACACTGCCAAATCTCCTCTACAGCCACAGGAAAGGTATAATTATCATTTAGCAACAAAACAGCAACTCCTCCAGGCTGAACTAAATCACAAACATCATACTGAGAAACAGAAATTACTCCTCCTTTCCCTCTGCCCTCAGGCTTATAACTAAAGGAAACTCAAGAGAGATCCTCTTTATTTCTATTCCTTGAAAACAAAGAACCCTGTTGAGTCAGGGAATCCATCTTCCTCCAAAAACTTTCTCTAGTCTGCCCTGAGAAATGGTTTCCAGAGATAGAAGGCAACAGAAAATATATGGTGCCTTTTTAAAAATAAGATCAATAGATCTGTTAAATGTACGTGGACCTTCATAAGTCCCATAAGAATTAGAATGCCTTGATTATGCTGAAAAGCTAGATGTTTTCAGATAAGAGGGTAACTGACACTTAGAAGTGAAGAGAGGCCATCATGGAACTTGAACAGCTGTTAATTATTACCTGTAAGAAAGCAAAGGGCTGACAGGAAGACAAAATTAGGTGCCAAATTCGTGTTTCTGCTGAAGCTACAGTTTTTAAGTGTCCACCTGGGTTAAAAAAGTTAAGCTCTGAGCTTATGTTTTAGAGGTGCTCTATTAGTCCACTTGGACTGCTTTGTGAAAACATTCTCCAGCTGCCAGCAGGCCATTTCTGTCCTTCAGTCTGTGGGAGCCATCCCATGCCTGGTAGCTGCTTGGGTTCATCCCAATAACTTCCATGAGGACAGTACATTGAGCAAATACCTCACATTCTGGGACGAGAATGAGTAGAATCCACAGCTCTGCAGTCGAAGGCATTTATTATGCAAGACTCACACACAGACTGATACTGCTCAGTGCTCTCAGACTTCCTGGAAGGTTGTTTCTGATGGGAGGCACCACCTCAAAGCCAGGAAGGGCACATGGAAAATTCCAGGAAAGCTTCACTGCAAATCACAGGACTTTTTTTTCCAAGGTTAACAAGATTATTTAACTATTTTGCAGGGAGGTTCTAGCATAGGCTAGTACACTACTGCAGAGATATACACTCAGTACAGATTTTCTCTTCAGGTTACAGTAAGGTTTGCAATGATATTCTGGTGGCTCATTCAGAAGCCTGTTTTATTGTCAGCACAGAGTCATCCAGGTGACTAAACAGTGAAGTAAGCATTGCAAATTCCCTCTTCAGAGGAGATGCAGTGTAATCTCCAGACAACAAGTGTAATCTCTCAGGGCTGCTTTGCTGCACTTCAAGCAGTTATCTGTGAAACTACACATTTAAGGGTCCAAACACAGTTCTGTTTGACAGGTGTGTCCCTAGCAGCATGTAACCAGGAACACCTTAGTGGAAAACTAGCAGCTATTACATTTCTAGAACCTAATGAGTAATCCAGGTTTTTGATGGAGAACACTATTTTAAGAACAGCACAAATTTACTGATACGGTTTTCCAGAATTTCTTTTTTAAGGCAGCTGAAGGAGAAAGGCTTGTGTTCCTGAAAGCTTGCCCACCTCTCTTTTCCTCTGTATGACTCAATCTAATAAAAGACACAGCCACTCTCGAATAACCACACTATTCTTCCTTGGAATGCTCTGGGACAGCACAATCCAGCTCAGGTTTGCACTGCACCACGACATCACTACTCTGCACAACAAAGCCCTTCAAATGCCACATTCAACCTTCACAAACAGATGCCACTGTATCACAAGGAAAGGCTGAAAAAGAAGGACAGCTAACATTGAACAGTGCACCGGCACATAAGAAGGGCTGAACCTCTACTTCCTTCAATTTTCCAGTCAAGATTCTGGCTAAGCCTACTCAAAACCACTTGTGAATAATCCCAAATTAACTATTTGGTTAAGCTGTGGAATGAAAATATCCCTGGCTTAGATTTAGTTCAGATTAGTTTAGTCTATATTTAGTTCAACACTGACCTTTCAAATAAAAAAACCTCCAAACTTAAGGGTGAGAGCATACTGATGCAGACACATCAGCCCTATGGGGACAGAACTTGGCACACTCAGTTTTGCCTTCTGGAAATTTCAACCGACTTTACAGCTCCTCTACAAGGACCTTGATTTGGTGCTTTATTTGGTGCATATTGTGCAACTCTTGGTGAACTTTTTCTAGATCTTCCACACGCTCACAGTGACTAGTGTACCAGAAGTTACTTGTTGATGATATAGTTCTTTGTTTCATGTGGTCCACCACATTTTCTGTGAACATGAGCAGTCTGGGAAGATGCCATCTCAAATTAGAGACGTATTTGCTGTCTGGTCTGTCTAGAGAAAGCAACAGCTTTGGGACACAGACAGACAGTCATTGACTTTTATGAACAATTTCACCAAAAAACCCCAACCAAACCAACCGACCACAAACCATGACACCCCCACCCCCCTTCAGAAGGGATCAAAGAGGACCCAGAAGCTTTTTAATACCCGGTAGTGAAATACAAAGAGTTACAGTAAAGAGTATGCAAGCCTCGTCCACCAAATACTACTACGAAAAGCTTACACATGTGGCCCACTACCATTTCACATTATCTGATTCTTTGAAAAAAGATGAGGCCAGCTCCAGCAGGGGACTGTAAACAATCCCAGGCTTCAGCCTTTCAGAGAGAGTCCATGACCACAAAGGCTACGGAACATCCTCGGGCTGCTCTTGAGAGGCCGACTTGGCAAGCAGAACAGAAATGAGCCAGCATCCTTTTAACATTCTAGATAGAAGCTACTGCTGTCATTGCCGTAATTGAGAGAGCCACCGTAATATCAATGGCATCCTTGACACGGCACTTATGTAATAATTAATTGTGGGGAATGTCGTGTTCCAGCGGGCGCAGAAACCATCCCCCGGGGGAACGCATTGCTTTTCTGTACAGGGAGAGCAGGGCACGGACAAGAGCAGCACGCGTTGCTGTTCGCCCTCGTCCGCACAGTTATCCTTTCACTCATCACCCCGCCAAGGGAGCTCTGGCAGCGGCTCCCTTGCCCGTGCCGAGCAAAGGCGAATCCCCGGCACGACGCAAAGAAGGCCCCCGCTGTTTCAAGGGCCATCAGTGCCGGGCTGCAGCCGGCGGCCGTGGCCCGAGGCGGGGGCAGCGGCAGCGCCCGGGCTGCCGCGCCTCGCCCCCGCCGCCCTGAGGGGGACGCGGAGCCCCGCACGTGACGTGACGCCGCACGCCCGGCGCCGCGTGACGTCACCGCGCCCGGCTTCCCACCGGCGGCGCCTATAAATAGCCGCGCGGGGCCGCGCAGGCGCGCGCCCGCGCCGTGACGTCACCGCCGACGCGGGCACGGCCCCGCCCCGCCCGGCGGGCACGGCGCTCCCCGCGCTCGCTCACCTTCTATTTTTATCCCGCCTTTGTTCCCTGGGCCCGCCCCGCCGCCGCGGCACAGACACCGGCACGGAGCGAGGGAAGGAGGGAGGGAGGGAGGGAGGGATGGCGGGGTGACGCCACCCGCTTCCCGGAACGGTGACGCGGCCGCCGGAATGCGCGCGGGGCTGCGCTGCCTTAAAGGGGCAGCGCTCGGCGGCTCCGCCCGGGGGGCGGCGCTGACGGACGGGCGCAGCTGCGGCGCGGGGGGCGCGGGGCGGCCCGCACCGCCCGCCGAAAGGGACCCCTCGGGCCGGTGCCCGGCGTCCCGCGGTGCGGCCCGAGCGCAGTCCGGGGTGTGCCCGCCCCGGCGGCCCCGGGCGGCTCAGCCGCGGTGGCCCCGGGTGATGCTCCCGGAGCGGTTCTCTCCATCGCCGCTCCCGCCTGTGTCGCTGCGCTCGCCCCGGAGCGCGGGAGCCTGGCGGACACGGGGAGAAGGGAAACGCCGGGTCCTGCCCCGGGGCGGCGGCGGCGGCAGCAGCAGCGCACGGACAGAGTCTGGCCGCCTCCGTGGGGCAAACCACAAACGCGCATCGCTAAAAAAGCGATGCTAGTTTACAAAGAAAGAACGCCTTGATGTATTTCCTGTACGTTCCCACGCGAAACACGAGAGAACCAAATACTACAAGTAAAGGTTTTATGGTGATGTGTTAGGCATGAACTGTTCTACATAATAAAGCACAATTTTAACTCAGCCGGGAGTCGAGGGCTTCAAACTACAGGAGTTATCCATAGTAGGTTATGTCTGGGTCGGGGATGTGCTCTGAAATAAAGCCCCTCACTCATTATAAGGTCGAGATGATGCTGTACCATCATATTTAGATCATGGCTCGTAGGGAAATCTGGGGGGTACTTAGTCACCTATGGCGTGACCTTATATTCTCACTCAATTTAGTAACAACAGTTGGTTTCTTACAGGACATGTGAGATTTAATTTATTAACGGTTTCTAGGATAAGTGGAGGGAACTCAGAAAAGGCATGAGATGAGAAGTCAGCAGATGAAGGGGAAATGCTCAGAGGGATGGAGCTCCCAGAGAAATGTAAGTCTTGTCTCCCTCTCAAATAGAACATTAATGGAAATGCAGTCACTTATCAATAAGAGATTTTTATTATGTTGCCCCAGGTGATTTTTTTTTTTCCTGACTAAAATTATATGGTTGTGATTTTCAATTCAGCTTTTGCCTTTTGCTTACTTTTGAGCCTTTTTATTGAATAGCACAGGGGAATCTGTCAGAATGCTTGAACTCTTGTGTTCTGAGAATGATGTTTCAGCCATCTGGGGAAAAAAAAAAGTTTCCCTTTACACCTATTCATCAGGATGGCACGTGTGAATATTGATATATGTTTGAGCATGTAAAATCCTGGTAGGCAAATACCAGAGGAACTTGCATGTTCCAGAAAAAAAGTGCTGCAGCTTAGCCCTGAGATAGCCAGTGTGCCACAGATGTTTTCCCCCTTGTCTTTAAACTCTGGAACAAATTCTGCTCTCATTGGCCATTTGTCTGCTTTAAGCTGGGACAAAATATGTTACAAGATCTTTTAGCTTGTTGAAGGACTTTTGGCTTTTTGCATTATGATCCAAGCATCAGCTGAAAGGGTGTTATTTTGTTGGTGGTTTTCCCCCTAGCTGATCACTAGCATTAACTAAACCAAGAAAGAGGTAAAAATAATAAAATATCAGAGGAGGTTGGCTCTGAAATGCAATCTAATTAAGATGTCAATTTAAATAAATCACTTACTGCCATTGAAACTAAATAACGAATGTGAAAAGCTGTTTATGTGTGAAAGAGATCCGAAGTTTCCTTGAAAAAGTAATTGTTTAAAAATTCGGTATTTTTCATTCTTGCTCTCGTAAATAATCAGGCAGGTTTACCTGCCAATTTTATGTTTCAGTGAATCTAAGTTTGATTGTCACTTAAGCTTCCTTTTGAGTAATTATTATCACAGTTTCATATCACTCATTAAATGAAAGTTGTTTTTTCCCCTAAATCCCCTAACCTACTTCTGTCATGCCAACAGGAGCATTCAGAAACTGGCACTGAGGTGCAGCTCTGATAAAAGTTTTCTGTTTCCCTGTGACTCATTTGACATTAACATAATTATGCTACAGGAGTCAAAGTGATTTTCCAACTATGAGTAATGCACAGCACTAGACCGAATGTTTACAGGACACCGAGGCATATCAGCCAGCTGAAGTAACCAGCTGCTGATAACAGCTGAAGTAAGTTGGGGAATTAAAAAGTCTTATAACACAATTACCCTTCTTTGGCACTCGGTGTCACGCAGGGCTGGGAGGTGTCGTGTGCCCCGTGGGGAAGGATCCAGAAGCAGGGCTGTAATGAGGAGAAGAGCGAGCCCGTGGGCAGTTCACACAACAAGTTCTTCATAGTTTTCTTCCCACTTGCATATTTATGGCAGAGTCGTGCTCAAAGGGGAGCAGTGATCTTTTCAAGAAGAGGCTGTATTTACCAGAGTTCATTTCAAAACACAAGTGACACACATCCTCTCAGCCAGGAAAACAAGATCAAAATGAAACAGCAACAACAAAAAAATGAGATCATCTCACAAATGCTTTGAACCATGTGTATAGGAATAGCACAAAAGAAGAAAACCAATAAGGCAAAGGCAAAATTGAGTGCTGTTAGCACAACGAGATATCTTTTCTCTGTAATTAAAATATCTGTGCAGTTTAGTGACAGAAAGTACAGAGAAGAATTACAATGAATATGTTCTGGATAAGTAGCAGAAACAGTAACTACAGAATGTGTTAGCTATATGAAAAAAACCCTAAAAATAAAAGAAAATCTTAGTGGTCAAGACTTATTTCAAGTGTTTCCTGAAATTTTTAGAAATTATTGACTTCTCGGGATTTTTAAAAGTAATTTGAGAAATTAGTTATTTTTTTCTGACTTGGTTTGTTTGTTTGCATACAAGTAGATTCTTGATTTAAACTGTGTCACTTTGTGTTTATATGTTTGTCAACTGTGGCTGCATATCCTTCTGATGAGGCCTAATTCAGTAATGTGCTGAGCACCCAGAACATCACTGGTTCAATCCGTCCCGCAAGGATTAGCTGTGAAGGTGGAAAGCTAATTTTGAAATACCAACTCAAACCCACTACAATTTGCTAGAGTACTAGAGTGGAAAATAACCTGTTAACAACTTCCTTATAAAATACCACAGTAATACAAGTAGGGGAGAGGGTCAAATGCAGAAAACGGTGCTGATAGCAGAACTGTTAGCAGGAAGAATGTATTCCAGGAGACATATCTGAAGAATTCAGAAGAAAATTGCGCGTCACACTGCGTTCTTTATTTCACAAGAAAATCTGCTGAGGTCAGATGCTTGGCATGCTCTGATTATCGTCACTGACTCTCAGAGCTGGATGAGGACCAGAAATGGGGAAAAATTTTTTCATGGCTGAGGAAGGCTGGAGGAGGAGAAGTATGCCACAGTACCTTGTACTTACAACATTCCCCATTTGCCAGCGGAGTTGGGACTTGGAGGTTTTCTGTTTTCTCTGCTATGGTTTTCATGCTGCATGACAATGGGCAAACTCTAAATCTGTTTCCTTCAGTTTGACCACCTCTCACTTAACTAAGGGATGACTTGGTGGAGATTGCATTCCAGCTGCTACCACAATGACCAGCATGAATGTATTTAACAATGTTGATAAAATCAGCCAGCAGAACCCAAACAAAACATAAACAGAACAAACCATGCCCTATCAACAGAAATAAATTCTCACAGCAAAATTTAGCAGTCTTAAATTTAATCTGATTTGCTATAAGCTCATCCAGGACTGCAGTTTTATAACTACAAACATCCACCTCCGTAGCATGCGGTGCCACTGGATTTACATCTGGTTTTGCCGCTTTTAATTACCAATATCGCTAACTACCAAAGCTCAGCCCTCAGCTCAGGTTGTCAAAACATATTCCAGTATTACCAGAGCAGGTTCCTTTACTTCAGGTGTTATTCCTTAGAGTAACACAACAGGAGATGTTTGCAACACAGTTCTGCTCAGCTCCATAATTACCTGGAGTCTCCTAATAAAGCAGCTTTGAAAGAAGCACCTCTGCAATACTCTGCATTTCTACCTCTTCCTTTCCCACTTGGCTCTAGAAGAATTGTCTTCTTTTAATGATGTTCAGAGCAGCTGTACCCATGCCCCACATTTTTTCTTCTTGGGGGAACTACCATGTATTTGTAACATTTATTTTGCATTCTGCATTGTACATACAACCTGTGCAAATTCCAAGTATTTAACCTTTGTTCCTTGTCAAAGCTTTGCAATTAACTTAAAATAGCAGAGGGAAATAGGCACCAAGGGGCATTTTCTGGAAGTAACTGATAACATCTGGCAAGTACTGCTTGCCCTTACTGGTTGGTTGGCTTTTGTTGTTAGCTTGTTGTTCAAGCTGAGCTCCCAAAACAAAACTTTCACAGACAATTATTCAGTACAGAACGTCGTTATGGTTGTAGAAAGCATGTAAAAGTAAACAAGTCTATCAAGACTTGGCTTATTTTCTAAAATATAGGAAAATTAACTGATAGTAATTTTTGGTGAGTTTTCAGAGTGTATATATGTTGTAGCAAGGCCCAATGTTTCTGTAATGAAAATAACTATTTTGGTGATATCTGGTAATACATGACTCTGAAGCAGCAGCAGAAAACCTTTGGAAGTAAATACCCATGCCAACAGCAATGAAAATAATTTCATCCCATTCTTACCTGGCTCTCACTAACCCTCTCCCCAAGGGTTTATTCTGTGATGTCACATGTCAGGTCCCTTGTGTGACTCAGGACTTTTCAGAAATATTATATATTATAATAGTTATAATTATGAATGTTAGATATAAAATAATGTATATCTCCATTAAAATTGATGTTATATACAGATTTATTTTTATAATTTGTTTCACAGAACAGCTTCTCTTGGAAAAAATGAATTTATTGAGGCATAAATTTTAACACGGAAAAACCAGACCTTAGATTTTGTGCTATATTAAAGCCCTGTCCTGCTGACACCTATGCACACATTTAAGTTTAAGCATCTGAGTAGTACCAAACTCAGTGTGATTACATGCACAACTAAAATTAAGCATGTGTGAAACCCTTTCAAGTCAGAATTTCCAAATTCGTCCACTAGTTTAGAGTAAAGAGAAAACCCAAATGGGTAACAACTCATTTATGTAATAAAATTGCAGTGGTATTTATGTCAAGGGATTTACTGTCATTTGATAGGCAAAGTAGCTTATAAAACAAATTTTTACTCAAAAAAATTAAACTCTCTAACACTGTGATTACCTGCCTGAGTGGCTGTCTTTTCTAGTAGGAAAGAGAAATTTATTCTCTAACACTTAGAGTATCAGCTGAGATGAATATGGTTATTTTAGAATAAGGTGGCATGTTTCTAAGAAGACATGAACTTTTTTTTTTAATGTGTGCATTTCATTCTTTTGTCAACATGAGTTTAATGTTTTCAGAAAAACTCTGAACAGCATTTTACTTTGGTATGAAAATATGCATTTTGTTTACAAGTGGTACTGATTTTGCTAAATCACTCCTTAAAATGTTCACGTGATAGCTCTGTCACATTACAAGTTCAAAATAGATGGTTGTGAAAGTATTGAGACTTTCTGCTCTCTGAACATTTCCCCACCTCTTTATAAAAGAGAATTGTCACTGTGCACTCAGATCATCATGGTAGAAAACAAATTGGTTTCTCCCATCTTGGTAATAATTGCTGTTCTTAACTGTATAGTGGAAAGTAACTGCAGAGGCTCAGGAGCCAGTAGAGTTCCCATAAAACCTCAGCCACCCAAAATCCAGTCACAGCAGTACCTGACTCTACATCCCCTGTCTTACATGACTTGATTCTCAGCTGGAAGATTTCAGCCCCTTCAAGTGGCTCCCTAATCAGCCAGCAAGGTGTGCAGGGAGCAGCTCAGCCTCCCAAGCAGGAGGTGGGGGACCACTTTTCCCTCCTGTTGTAGGGAGCCATCTCGCTCCTCTTGGGAGACACAAACCTGAGATCCCCACCTGTGTCTTGGCCACTTCTTTTTAGTTAAGCAAGGCATCACTCCTCTCTTGTAAGTGCTTGCAAGAAGGAAGGATTGAGGTGGTGCTGCTTCCTTTAAGCATCCAGTAGGGATATGTAAAAGCCAGGTACATCTCCAATGGCTGCCTGACAAGGTTTAATCTCTTCCTTCCATTGATCTGGGAGGTAACCTGAGCGATTAGGCTCAAAATGAGGACAGGAGCCCCCTCCATGTTCCTTGCTGAGGCCGTACAGAAAATAGAGGGCTGTTGGTTCAGGAGGAGGAGACTCTTCTCGCTCCCAGGGCTGCTCCAAGATTTTACACAAGCGTTTTTTAGGAGAAGAAATGTAGCCCTGTTCTCAATCCTTTAAAGCAAGTGCCTGAAAAGGCACCTGGTGTTTGAAAGGCATGACCACACCCTGCACTTGCTCACTCCCCCTGCATGGGGTAGGCACCACCAGGAAGCACATTCTTTGGAGGACCTAGGGAAAGATTTAATATCAGGAACCCACTGGAAATGGTCCTGAGGAAGGCTCCTAACTGGGTAGCAGATGTATTTGAGCACCATGCAGAAATGGGACTTTTGAGTGCATAGGGACATGAAGGCTGCTCATTGCAGCACATTTGGGGTCTGGGTGCCAGGGTGTCTGATAGCTCTGGGAAATGGTTTTGTATAAAGGACCTTGGGATTTGCTTGCCTTGGGTTACTACAGCTGGTCCATTCTAAAGCTCCCATTCTAATCCATCACAGGAGAGTTTGAAAAGGAGGAGGAGGAGGAGGAGGAGGAGTCTCTTAGGAAGAGCTCACAGAAGGAATATTTCCAGTGTAAAACAAACAAACTATAAATACTCCAGTATAAGGAAAGGATGTGTACTGGGTGAACTTTGAGATGTGCTCCAAAAATATGCTGCTGACCTCTCACTTGACATGATCTGTTTCCCTATTAAACTGTAATATAATTAGGGCTTGCTCTAACCCTGCCACTGATTTCATGCTTACATTGTTGGGAATGTGGCCTCACAGATCATAAAGACAATAAGGTGTACATGTAAAGACTAAAATAATCCAGGCCATAGTAGAAGGAAGGATAGCCTCGAGAAAATGCTTCTCTCTCCTACCTTGCAGCATATTTAGATGTCTTATCACATAAGTGTATATGGATGTTAGGCCAAAGGTCTTTGAGAACTTGGACTCAAAGCTCAACTCTTTTCATGGACTCCAGCTGAGCTGGAGTCCGGGAATTTACATAAGGAAGTGAAAAGGGAATTGGGGACAAAATGAACTGGAATTGGGAGTTGAGGACAACGACTCTAATATTGACCAAAGAGGGGATTTGAAAAATAGGTGATGACTCTGCTGGTAGTCAGTCATGGTGCTAGCAGTCACCGTGATGATAGAAGTCGGTGATTATTATCTCATTCCATCTCATCTTCTGTGTCTGCTGAATTTCACCCACCAAGCCCCAGTGGAGCTCTGGGAGGTATGCAGGAGACACTGGGAGAGACACGGATGGCTCTTGGCTAGGGTAGATCGTAGAAGAAGGGTGATCACAACCCCCTGGGTTTGGTGAGAGTCCCTCTAGGGCAGTCACGTGCACAACTAAGACTCAAGGAATGGATTTTGTCAGGAAAGCAAAGGATGCTGAAGTCCCTCTGTTACTCAGGAGTGAGTTTAGAGTGAAGGTCCGTTAGAGCTCTGTCCTACTGATACCCTGTGGAAGGAACACCCATGAAGGGGGAGAAGCTGCATCTGTGTTCTGGGACAGAACTGTGGCTGCTTTTACAGTACCTTATTTATTTGTAAAAAATATACACAACAGGCATTTTAGAACAAGAAAAGGGCTGCTCTTTGAACATTTATTCAAGTTGGTGATGAAACCTACAAAACCTACAAATACTTAGACATCTGCGTGAATGTTAAGTGTATGGAACATGTATGGAAAAATGAATTTATATATTACATTATGTTATTTAAAACATAATAAAATGTAACTTATATTATATTATATTATATTATTATAGTGACCTTTAATAATTGCAAACCAACCAAGTTTAATGCCCCTGCTCTGCAAAGAAAACAGTGTGCACCTCACATTTGCAGTGAGAGCCCTTTTTTCCTGCAAGCACTTGCTGCATAACGCGTGGTGGATTTACAGCCTGAGTTCAAGAGATTGCACAGACCGCTAAGGATATTTTGGAGAAGATTTTGGAGCCTAAACATCTGCTTTTGCACAAAGCACAAATCACCTGTAAAAAAAGACCTGGAGAACTGAAGTGTTGCCTGCTAGATTACATATTCTCTCCACGTCATACAGATTCTTTAATCACAAAACAAATCATCAACAAAAAATATCAACTAGACCATCCCAAGTCAAATCTTTGGGTGATGAAATTAAATTAGTTGTGCCACTTTGTTTCTGTGGGGAATTTGTGGCTTGTTTTGGGTACTCTGTCATATCTATACTTTCTGTTCCAGCCACGAAGCTGATGATTTATCTGACATTTTTTCTGATACAATGTAGAACATCTTGGCTTATGCAAAGGCAAAAAATATTTCTTCATTTACAAGGAAACTACCTTCCCCTTCAGAACATCTCTTCAAAATAGGACGGTAGAGCATGTTTTCCTTTGATCAGCTTTGAATTTATGAGGGGGAAAAAACCCAATAAATTTAAATAGTATTGAGCTACACTTTCCCTCTGTGGGAAAAAAAAATCAGGATCTACCAAAATTCTAAACATTTGGTTTAGAATAATAGTAATTATTCTTCTTCAGAAATCTGCAATTAATTAATTAATCAGCCCATACATTTAAGAAAATGCCCCTCTAACAAGACACCACAATATTTGACCTTGCCAAGTGGTCTCATCCCAAATATGTTAGAATAAATATAATTCCACAGAAATAAGAAATAATATTTATAGACACTATTTATATGAGATCTTTGTTAATAGCAAGTTTTAAGTTAGGCAAGGCTTTTGGACAGAGACTATTTAGCCATGTATTTAATTGCTGTGCTGAATCTGGGCTTCTGTTTGGCAGTAGAAATATTGTCATCATTTTTAGAGCTCGGTATAAAACTCTTGTATATATAATAAAACTCTTGTATATATAATAAAAACACACCAAGAATCTTTACTGGGGCTGCTAAAAACTACTGCCATGCACACATTCAGTAGAAAGAACAGATAATAAGCATCAAGAAAGCAAAAAAAAAGTCCTATAAGAGTGCTAATTAAAATTAGAAATGAAAATAAAATACAGCAGCCTTATCTATTATATCCATTTGGGAATCTCAGCTACTTTACCCTAAAGCACAAAATATTATCCATTTCAGCAGACTGGGAAACAGAACAAAAGGAAGATCATCAGGTTATCTTCACAAAGATGGTGAATAAGGAGCCCTCTCATTTCTCAGCCATCCTGATGTTATTTCCAGTGTAGGACTAAAGCCCAGCAGAAGGAGGCTGTGCATGGTGAAAATAAATTCCCATTTCTTCCCACTTAACTATCTAACCTGCAATGTGGCGTCCAGCATTGCTGTGAATCAGGACATCCATGACCTCAAACCTCCCTTCTAAACTTGGGCTTGGCTTTTAATAAAACCCCATCAGCAAGAACACTGGGTCTGGAGAGGAAGACCTGAGTTAGATTCTGACATCTGGCTGTGTGGGGTGAAACTTGTGTCTCCTCTTTCCGAGGAGAAATGATCTAAGCACACGCTGATCAGCTGTGCATTCTGGGGACTCTTACTCTGCATGTCTCTCACTCAACCTGTCCTGTCCTGAAGTTTCGAGCCGATTAGACAGGAAACCAGATGGTGCCTGACTTTTCAGCCTGTGGTGAGGACATGCCCTGGACCAGGGGCATCATGCAGTCTGCTTTTCACTCTCTGTAACTATTCTGCTTCTGAGAGTCACTGCAGAGAAGGTGGACCCTAACCCCACCATGGATAGCATTCCCCGCTGGACTGGCATCACTTGGGAAGCCCAGGTGGGTGCAGTGGCACCCTGCACTTCCCCTGTTGCTGGGGCTGCCCCAGCAGCAGCCTCACCACGTGCCCACAGAGCAGTCAGGGTCTGGGTTCTGGGGGTGCATTGTGACTGCAATCAGGACAGTCTCATTATAAAGCTGCGTGCAGCTCTATTGGTTAATTTTATTTACACTTTGTTCTCATTATCTGGGCAAGTTACTGTACAGTCAAAGCCAAAACAGTAAACCAAGGAAGATAAGAGGCTGAATGAACGTTGTGATCATTCATGTGCTCCTTTCATGGCGAGGCACATGTGAAGTAGGTGAGAGGACAAATGATAAGCACAGTGAAAGCTGCAGTGGCAGCCTTGTTTCTGTCTTCTGTAGGTTGCAATCTGTGCCATACAGTGTTTTTATTTGAAATTGTATTTATGTAGGAATCAATGTTTAATAATTAAAAATGTTAATTTGTAATTAATGTGACAAATTGCAATTTACATATTTACCAGCCAGATGAAAAGAGCTGTTTAAAGTGTCATAAATGATATTAAATTCCAGAGTATTCTTTATATATGTGCACAGTTCCAAGGACAATCAATTGGAAGAGCTGGATTTTATGGGAGGATGTGTGTGTGTGTGTGTGTGTTTGTATTTGTGTGCAGCAGCATGATTAATTCCATAATGTGTCCAAAATTCTCGTAACTTAGCACAGTAAAACTAGATGTATTCTCTCTCTTGCTCCCTCACATCCTTAGTGTTCACCTGGAAGACAGCAAGGACACAAACCATAATTACATTAGTCCACCCAAGGGGAGCATACACCTTCAGGAAATAATTCCTAGCCTTTCTTCCAAGTTACTTCAGGAGGAGAGTTTGTTTGCTGAGAAGCAGGGTGACTAAATGCTGATTTTTCATAGTCCCTGGGGGCTAAATTTACCTCTCATTGAAGTCAATGGGAATCTTTCCATTGACATAATTAACAGTTGCATCAGGTCTTAGTGCTTTCATTAGTGATAATTTTTTTACTTATGAAGACATTGATGAAGTTCAGAATGAGCTTATAACTGATCTCAAACAAAATCTGGGATGCTTTTTCAAGGTGGAAAGGATAAGAAGAGGGAGATGGAGGGCAGGATGTGTGAACAAGTAGTTTTCTTGCCATGAAATGGAAGGGACTATAAAGACACTTTGAGGAGATACAATTTGCACTTGCCTGAGGGCAGTTAATATACCTGACCTATCCTTTTGCTTGTTCAGTGAAGCCAGGGAGTTTGCTATATTCAATCTGTTTAAGATGTGATTCTTCCATCTGTGGGACCTATTTTTTTTGTTGTTTATTGCCTGGATGTATCCAAAGAGAACAAATTTTAATTGCAGGTTATTGTGCTTGGCCAGCTTCTAGGCTGGTGCACAAAGTCCATCTAATAAAAAAAAAAAAAAGCCTTGAAAACTTTCAGCAAAAGGGAACTAAAGATATACTTGAGACTGGGCCAGTGTCAGGGCTGTCTCTCATTTCGAGAGAATGGATGTTTGTAGAACTTGCACGTCCACCCTACACTTCTGAAACGCTGCCTATAACAATGACTGACAACTTTCTGGAACGTTAATTTAGTAAAGTTGCACTAAAATTCGTGGTAATGTTGTGCCCCAGAACCTGGTCCTGAAATGTGCATGTTGCACCCGGTGGTAATTTTGTTAGCAGTGCCTTCATCTCATTAAGGGAGAAGCAAAAATGAAAATTATAGAAAGCAAAAGAGAAATTAAAAATTACTCACTTAAATTTAGGAAGCTTCCAGGCAGAAGCAGAAGGATCAATGGGAGAAAAATTTCTAGGAAAAAAGGAACAGAAAAAAGGGGAATGATGAAGTCCAGGGATACAGGGAGGGAAAAGAGGGAAGTAAGAAGAGTAGAAACAGGGAAGTGGCAAAATAAAAAGAGAAGCTGCTGTTTTAAAGAAATGGGAAATGTGACTTATGGAAACAAAGCAAAAGAGACCAGGGAATGTGATTTTAAAGGAGAGAATAAATGAAGAGTAAATGGATTTAGAAGGATTGTGATGGAGAAGGCAGTAAGGAAAGAAAAGTAAGCTGTGGGGAGAAAAACAATAAGCAAAATAGTTTTATCTTCAGTGTTAAAGAATAAAAGTGGTTAAAACAGAGCACCTATTTCCCTCCACAAAATATATATTCATCTGCTCATCTGCTTGAGAAGTATTAAATGTAAGAGAGTGGCAGGGTTTGCCATACAGTCTCACTGAGAGTCAGTTCTCTAACCCTGTGGTTTTTAACTTCCATTTTTGGACCTTTTAGGTCCATAGAGATCCAACCCTTCCAGAGCAAATTTTGTCCTTGCTACTGTAGACTTGGAGGTCTTTCATTCACTTTTCGGAGAAAACCTTGGAAGTAGCCCACAGATACTCAAAGAGTCCCCATGCAGCTGCTGAAAAACTCTGGAATGGATGGAGGTGGCTGATGCTACTTCTGCTGCTGACTGCTCCCATAGTTCCAGCAGCAGCAACCCACATGCTGGAAAAACTAGTCCTGAGTTTCACCCCTGGTGTAAGTCCAGTCAGATGGGAAAATAATCTCAAAATTAGTGCATGTTTTGGTGAACAGGGGAGTCCTGCCACATAGATTCAAACCTGAATGTACCACGTAGCAAAAATTATGATGAAGGTTAGTTCCCATCACAGAAGTAGAGAGGAATATTTCAGGCAGAGTCAGAAAAGCTGATTCTGTGCAGATTTTACACGTGATAACTCTGAATTATGGAAACATATTTCTCTTATATGTGCTGTGCAGGGAAAGATTTGTCTTGTCAGGGTTACAGTAATTTCAAAACTTTAAACAATTCAAACCACAAAACACACAGAGAGGCAGGTTTTACTCATGTTATCACTACACATTTGATTTATTTACATCTCATTATATTTTCATCAGACTGAATGGGTTTAATGGAACTGTGTGACCAGAAACCAACATAGGATCTGGATGGGACTTGGAGATTTTATTTGTGTTGCTCTGACTGATGTCCTGCAGTAGCATAAATGTTAGGACAGGAGAAAGTTTCTGCTGTGAGACTGGGGGTCTGTTCCTCTGTATGATGGTGTCTGTAGCTCTTTTTAGTAATGAGACATCCATATTTTCATTTTAATCAAATATCCACAGTGTGTGAAGTAGTGTCAAGGGATGTGGAGGCAGGACTTCACCAGAAAGAGGTGAAGGAAAGAATTCTTTTCTCCACACTGGAGACTGCTGGAGGGCAGCAAGGACCACCCTGTGGGGTGGTATTCAGCCTGATTTCTCTGCAGAGAGGAAAGAACGCAGTACCCATCAGTCTGAGTGATGAGCTGTGTACCTGGCTTAAGGGAAACAGAAGTTAGGAACATGGATGTTACCTCTGTCAAAAAAATGCTGTTGCAGGGGATCTGCCCCCTGCAGTTTGTGAGGAAAGAGAGACATGGATTGGAAAAGGTCCGGCAAATGTTCAGGGGGAGGCAAATGAAAGGTGTTTTATGAGATGGAAAATTAAACTGGCAAGAACATCAGAGCATCTGGTGGGTGTACTGGGTGGTACTTTTAACTTCCTGATGGTCTTAATTTTTAATTTTTGTTTGTTTGTTTGTTTGTTTTAACTGGGGTGTGATCCAACTGAGATTCACTTAACTTTGGTTTCAAAAGGGATCTGGATAAAACCTATATGACACAGTGGAGCTGGGTTTATTTTTCACTGTGGTTTCATTTTCTTTTTTCACTGAAGAGTTTCAAGCCAGGACATGTTCAGTGGCCTAATCTCAAATGCGCACAGGAACAGTTTCTGTGTTTGCTTTGCAGGGAGGAGCTGGCTCACTTCAGGAGAAGTTCAAGAATGAACACAACTGGTTTGCTGTCAGATTTTAGAGCTGGCTGCAGCTCATGGGCAGTGGTGGGACCAGCACTGTGTAGCAAACAAGTAGATGTCAGTGAGCATCCACAACTGGATAACAACACTTGGATTTCCAAGGTACTTCTACCCACATGGAAGGAGAGAGCTGCTTTTTCCCCCCCAACTATTCTGCAACACTGCTTTATTTAGCTGAAAATACTCTAAATACATTCCCACTTCTGATACAGCTACCTAAATAAATAAGAACAGACAGTTGCTAATTTTCTGTCATAATTGCAGCAGGCACCTGTTCTTGGCCACTAAAACCGATGTTGCTAACACATTTCCACAGTGCTTAAAATTTTCCAACCAACTATCTTTTGGGAAGAAATTTTCCACATTTGGCTTCTGCTTGAGAGGAATTTTTTTTTTTTCTTCTAGGCTTGAGAAAAACAGTGCCAGCTGTCCTTGAGCACAGCATGAATTATAAAATTGTGCCTCTGAAGTAAAAAGAATTTCTTAGGCTGTACCAAGGTGAAATAAAAAGCTTTGTCTAGACCCTTTAAGAGCAAAGTTTTTTTGCCAGGCATTACACTTGACATTGATTTAGCTAGATTGATAAAAATGCAGCAATAACTATGTTTTGATAGAGCTAAGAATGCTTTATCTATAGGTGAGTGAAAAAGAAAAAAAGCTTGTAGCTCACAGGAGCTGTAAATGGAGAGCTGCCAGGTAGGTCAGAGGAGTTCACTGCTGCCCTCACAAAATGCACTTCTTTGTTTGCAGAGAACAGGGTGCGACTGCACCTTCCACAGGAGGGAAGCCCACGTCACTGCTCCAGACTTCTTCCTTTCCCACCAGAGCAGTAGTTTTCTTTCAAGAGCGGGCAAATAAATGTGAAATAGGAGTGTTAATTTTGCAAAGTAACTGGCAGTTGGACATTAAAAAAACCTAAGTTTACTACTCCAGACTGTGTGGCCAATATATATTTATATCTACCTATCTATCTATCTGTCTATCTATCTATATATATATATATACACACACACACACATATACATCCAGACAACCACATGCACATGGAAGGGAGATACAGAGGGATTTGAAGTTATTATTCTATATTCTACTTATTCTGTAAACTACTATTCTACTACTAATCTGTATTCTTGACAAAATGCTCCAAGTAATTAAAATATCCCAGAATATACCACTCAAGTCTTATTACCTATTATCAAAACTGGCAAATTGAACTTTATAAAATTAATGAACCGTTTGGAGCACTTGATTGGGATATACATTTTATATGTGAAGGTATACATTTTATGTTGGTTTAGTTACAATGTACTCAAGCATAAAATATCCTGGTCTTTCCAAGTCAAGTACAGACACTTGAAGACTGGCTTAATAACAAATTTGCATGTATTATATGTGAATTAATATTGTACTGGATAATCCCATGCATCTGTCTTTGTAAGCTTTTTGTGTCTCCCCCAGCTAAATGGTTTTTTCAGTGTTTTGTTTTTGTTTTTTGGGTTTTTTTAACGTCATATTTTCTAGCACATTGAAGGCTGTTAGAAGGTAATTTCTAGCTGTTAACAAACCAGAGGGGAAAAAAAGAAGTAAACTAAAACCCCTTTACCACAGCCACAACCATATTTCCCTCTCTGCTATAGGAATCCCCTGTTTTTTTCATGAGATCATAAGGAAATCGCATGCTGCTGTGTTTTAAGAAAAGTTTTTAAAAATACCCTAACAAAACAAACAAAAACCCCGAACAGTGGTATTTTTAGCTTTCTATAATTTAATTAAACGGGTCTTTCCTCCTCAGAGTAAAAAACGAGGCTTTCTTCTTTATGTGAGATGAACTTTTAGCTGTCAACTAAAGTAGCAGGGGGAGGAGGAGGGAGAACGGTCGAAACGGGGCGGGGGGGGCGGGGAGGGCAAGAACAATTTTTTTTTCCTCTAGAGAAAGTCCTTTCAAAAAAATACAACACAATTGCCACCTTTTTTTTTTTTTTTTTTTTTGGTTTGGTTTTTGGGGTGGTTTTTGTTTGTTTGGTTGGTTGGTTGGGTTTTTTGTTTTGTTTTGTTTTTTGTCGCTAGAGGGACACTTTGATTTATTGTCAGAAGCAAAATGGCCCGGAGAAAGAAACTCTCAGAGTCTTAATAAAAATAAATAAATAAATAAAGGGGAGAGCGGTGAAGAGGGAAGGCGAAGGGGTCTGTCGGGGTGCCGAGGGATGCTGCTCGGCGCGCTCCGGCCCGGCCCGGCTCGGCGGTGTCGTTCCGTGCCGTGCGGTGCCGTGCCGTGCCGGCGGGGAAGCCTTGCATCACCGCCACGGCCCGCTTCCCTCCTCCCTCTCTTTCGGAGAGGCTATTAATAGCATGACATCAGCCAGGGACTCGCCGCCAGAGTAAATACCAGCGCTGCCCGCTCGGCTATAAAAGGGGGGTGATGCAACCCGGGCGAGCGGCAGAGGAGCGGGGAGCCGAGGGAGCTGCTCTCCCGCAGGAGGCGGCGGAGCAGCGCGGACCGCAGCGCGGCGGGGCTGCGGAGCCCCTTCCCTCCTGCCGGGAGAGCGGCGGCGGGAGGAAGGTAGGTGGAAGCAGGAGAGGAGCGGCCGGGACTGCCCGTGCCGGCGGGACGAGGGGCTGCGCTCCGGGGAGGCTGTCCCGTCCCGCCGCGGAGGGATGGATGCCCGCCGCGGGACCCGCGCCGCGCCGCCGGCAAAAGTTTCGCCGCCCCGGGCGAAGTCTGGCGCGGCGCTGCCGCCGCCCGCCGTGAGCTCCGGGAGAGCCCCTGGCCCCGCCGAGCTCCGCCGGAGCCTCTCGCCCGCCCGGCGGCGCCGGCCCCGTGCCGGCGCTCACATCTGGGGGAACCCCGTGCCCGGGCTGCCGCCAGATGTGAGCGCCGGGGGAGCCCGCCCGGCCCCGGCCGTCCCCGGGCCGGCAGCGCCGCTCGGCACCGCGCGGTGGCGGCCGCGGCGGGGACGCGGCCCCGGGAGCCCGGGAGCCGCGGGATGCCCGAGCGGAGCGGCCGCGCCCGGCGCTGGGGACAGCCGGCGGCGGCACCGCGGGGACAGCGACCGGCGAGCTGTGGCGGGACAGCCCAGGCCGTGACAAACCCGCGCTGCTGACTCTAGAGTTATCTCTGATATTCCCGTAAACCGACCGGGAACTTCTCGTGACGGCCAGGGATATCCGCTCTCCTTTCTGTCCCGCTGTCTTGGCGTGAGGTAGATCAGTTGCTGAACTGTTGCCTAAGCAAATCAGGCATGACACAAGGGACAACTTCTTTCAGAGAACGAGTTTCCTGTTGGAAATCGATTTTCTCCTAGTAACAGCATTTGAGAAACCGAAAGGCAGCAGAAAATTCTTCGGGAGCGATGTGGGATGTCAGAAAACTTAAGGTCAACTAGCGTGCGCAGAGGTTGTGAACTGTAATTGCTCTTAATGCTGTTTAAGATTAACCTCGGTGGTTATCAAGGTTTATTGCATCAGCACCAGAGGAAAAGGAATTCGTATGAAGAAATAAAACCAAGAAGCACAGTCAGCCATCTGCTGTTAAGCAAGAAAAAACTGAAAGTAGTCACTTTCAATATTAAAATTAAACAAGAATGTCCTTAAATAATGGAAGTGCGCAGCTAGGAAGCCTGTTCGGATTTTAAAATCTTGGCAGAGGAGACGTAAAAGCTCATTGTAGATGAAAAGAATCGTCTTCAAAACAACAAACAAAAAGCAGAGGGAGAACGAATGAATTGAGTTGTTTGAACTTACCTGAATTGGGAGGGTAAAACTGTTGAGAATTCCAAAAGTAAGGCTAAAGCAATGAAGTATTAACTCAGCCCGGGAACAAACTGTGCCAGTAGCAGTGCAGGGCTGAGAAGCGTTCAGCACCTCCAGTGGCAGTAACTGCGGGACATGTGCATGGTCTAACACAGTAAACAGAGATTGTATCAGAAAGGCCAGGATGGAATCACGCTCCAAGGCTTGATACTCTTATTCCTACTGTTTCCCCAGCCTTCACAAACCCAGAGGAAATGAGATAGTGCTCTGCATGGCTTTCGGACAGAAGGACAGTTTGTATAAAAATTGGGATGAGAAAGGGCAACTTGTTGCATTTTTTTTAAATAGTAAAATGTAATTTTCCTATTTGTAAAATATTTCTGAAAACAGATTTGTTCCTCAGAAACTGCAAAACATCTACCTTTTTGGAGCAAGTAGAGATGCATTTCAGGATAATTGGGAGGGCAGTGAGCTGTCCGGGCAGGAGAGCAGCAAGTTCCTATGGTCAAGGACACTTTCTCCTGCTCTGGGCACCTGACTACTCCTCTTTTACACACCAGTGACAGGTGGGTGAGAGGACCTGAAGCCATTATAGCAGGGTTTTGGTGGTGTTTGTGGTACATCTAGCACGAACTACTACAAATCCACAATTAACGCAATTTCTCAGGCACATTCTTGGTTTCCTCTGGTGCTGCTGCTGGCCTTTATTAAAAGTTCACCTGAACTGAAAAATAATTGAGTAAAGTAGCAGAGCTTGAAAATTATTAGCCAAACTAATTATCTTAGAGGCTGGAAAAACAGTTTTACCGTTACTTTAAGAATCCTGGTTGGATTGAATTATACAGAATTAACTTTGTTGAATGAAGCCATCACCAGCATTCAAGGACACTGAGTCAGTGAAAATAACTGAAATTTCTGCTGGCAGCGAGGGGTTCAGTGTCATCTGGAATTAGCCTGTTTAAATTAGTTGAATGGTTGAATGTTGGTAAATGGTAAATAATACTGGGAGGACTTTAGCTGGAAATTAATAGGGCCGTTTCTGACTTGCTGGAAAAGAGTAACTGCTAGCTTTCTGAGATTATAGGATTAAACTGTATCAGTACTTTAAATGTGACTCATGAGCAGGGGCTTTCTGAAGAGAATTACATAAATTTCCCAAGGTCTTTCTGAATAACAAATTGTTCCAAATAATTTCCCCATCTTGAATAACTACGGGTGAAATCCTGGCCCCATTGAGGTCAACAGAAAAAGTCCTTTTGATTTCACAGGGGTCAGGATTTCACCCCGAGACTTTGGGAAATATTCAGCTCTTCTGTGGTGACTGGGTGAGGAAGAAGTGAGGAAGACTGCAGTTGGACCTGATATTTTCCAGCAACAGGCAATTCACACTCCTCTGATTCTTATGTTTGCCTCACAGCGATGAACCAGGTCCTATTCTCATTTGCACCAGTGTGGATTTACAGTGTATTTTTAGATATCTCTGAGCAAATTCTATCTTCTTCTCAAGGCACATGACCCCAAATATTTCTTGCTGGGTTCCAGAAGTAACGTCCAGGGAACTGTGCAGTTCTAGGTTGACCATGTGGAAATTTAGCTCACCCACACTGCTACCCTGAGGCAGCTGTTTGCTTACCTGCACTAAGTTAATTACAATTGACTTTCCTGTAATTATTGTGGTTCTAATCCAGAGTAGATAATTACATATTGTAGTTATCCATACCACTATTAAAAAAAAAAAAAAACAACCCCACAACAACAACAACAACAATGAAAATCTAGGCACCAAAGACAGCTGGAAAACCAACATAGTAAAATCCAATTTAACACAAGTCACTTTGTGAACCAGGGAAGTATTACAATCTGTTTTCCTGTGGATTTGCACCTTTTGTCCCTTGGACCATGCACAAAAGGTGCTCCGTTTTCTTCCAGACCTCTTATCTCGCCTCTGCTGGGTGAGAGATGGGCTGTGACTTGCAGGGATGTGTGCATCAGCAAACCCACTGTGTTTGGATGACTGACTGCTGAGTTTTGCCTCTTTCTCCCTCAGTGGGGCCACCAGTTTGCACAAAGTACATAGGGCCTCTCTCCCTTCAAAACTGGCTAAAAATAAATAATAAGAATGACTAAAAAGAAAAAAGTAGAGAGCAGTGTTGGATAGGTTTGCTTTCTTCAGAAATCTACTAGAAATGAGGTTTCTCCACGGGTTTACATTTACATAATTCCCCTAAAGAGTCTTCAATCGCACTGTTTTATGTCAGCAGAAGACCCAGCCATAAATATTTAAGAATTTCAAGCCTCTCGTAGAGGGCACATAAGGACAGTTTTTAATTTTACAAGAGCAAAGGAATGAAAAAAATGGCTTCACATTTTTCATGAGTCAATCCCTCCAACTCAGCCTGTGCTGTGGAGCCACAGAGCATGTAGAGACTTTTGCCTTTGTGTCAGCTCTTATTGTTAACTATTTTTCAGGGGTTTATAGCCAAATTTACAACTGTGTGTAAAATTGAGTATGATAACTTTGTGACAGATCCTGTTGTGGTTAGCAAGTTTCAGTTTCTAGTGGAACTCATTGAGCTAATTGTAGCTGAGAACAAGGTATGCTCTGTCCATTTGAAGCTGGACTTTGTGGTGGTATAGCTCTGAAGATGAAGATACTCTTCTTCTATGCTTTTAATAATAACACTACTTGGCTTTCTGATTTTTGTTCTTATTTTCTTTCTCTTCCTATTCACTCGATTCTCATTTGCCACACACTACCAGTTTAAAACTTAATAGTATACATACTTGCACACAATTTTTTAAATATTAAGTTTCAGAAAGACCTAGAAATTGTGCCATGTGCTGATACTATTCTTACTTATAAAATTTTGACTTATCATAAAGGTTTTTTTAGTGTCCAAATTCTTAACTGCTTGTCTCTGTTGAGAAATTGGGGTAGACTAGGAATGGGGACTGAAGCATTGTAACACAGTATGAAATCTACCTCTAAGACGTATTATTTGCCTTTCTATAGTTGTTGAAAAACTATCAATATTATCTCTTTTTATCTTTCAGCAAAATGATGGTCCAGCACTCAGGCCAGGTATCTGCATTAGAAGTCAGCGCCTCCGCAATTGTCCCCACTTTGTCCCCTGCAGGGTCACTGGGGTTTGATGATTTCACAAATTTAACCCCACTGGTGAAGGAGGAACTGAGGTTTGCCATTCAGAACAAGCGTCAGTTCCACAGGATGTCTTCCACTTTGGACACGGTGACTGTTTCTGAAAGGCCAGTTGAAACATCAATGCTGAAAACAGAGGTAGGGCTCTTTAAACAGAGTTTTGGTGTGATTTATTAATCCTCTAACAAAGTTTTGCCACAAGACCACTAATTGTATATAGACAACCCTCTGTACCATACTTGTTTCCTCTTAAGCCAGCTGCTTGGCTTTCTGTTGAGTGCTTCAGGCAAACCCTCTGGTATTTCTCATAGTTGGATATTTGATTATGGACTACAGACAATGTTTCACAGTGCTTAGAGCAAGTGCTAATCTGGTTTCCCTGCCCAGTGGTGGCTGAGCTTGGAATAAGTCACTGCTGAAGTTCTGTTTCCCTGAGGACAGTCCAGCAGAACCCATGGGAGTTAAGACATGGACCTACTGTGCCCACACCATGTTTTTGCTTAAAGATGACACTATCCATGAAAAGCATTCCTCTTTGAAAGTGGAGAAATAGCTTTGGTTGATGAAAGAGTTACACCTTGGTCTGAGCTTCCTCAGGAAACAGAAGGAAGTGTGACAGTATGCCCTTTTCAGTGCTGCCTTTAATTCACTCACTTCTTGCTGCCTTACTCATGACACATCCTCCATTCTGCTGCTTTTCTTCCCTGGGAAATGGAGGAGAGACAGAGGTGTGGGAGGCTGGGGAGACATTCAGAAAGTTTTTTGAGTACCACTGATTTTAAATGAGCCATCATACAGATTACATACAACCCCGCTCCAGTCAGGTTTTTATTGACATTTCGAATGGAGTTTCTACCCTTCTACAAGGTCAGAATCACGTTTTTGTGTAACACATGATGTGAGCACTGACAGCGCTCTCCATGTTGATTTTAAAAATCCAGAAGTTATCAAAATACAGTTCTCCTGTTTACAGCATCTTATGGATTGTGTTTATCTGTTTTTGTGGGACAGTTTTCTCCTGAAGAGGATGAAAGAAAAAAGAGAAGAAGGGAAAGGAATAAAATTGCCGCGGCAAAGTGCCGAAACAAAAAGAAGGAAAAAACAGAATGTTTGCAAAAAGTAAGTGACTGTCTAGAATTGTTCTTAATCTGTCATCCTGCCAGGATCCAAACAGATAGCATAGGGTACTGTCATAGTAGGAAATCAAAAAGATGTCCCTCAAAACTCTGTAAACCCTTAAAAACATTAGTTATGAAAAATAAACATGCCATATATTAAATCCAAACCTGGTTGAAACTGGCCTAAAGTGAAAGCATGGTAGGAGTGAAAAGCGATTACTGCTTCAGTGACCCATCTTGTCTGTGGGGATAATGTTAATTTGAATGGGTACACTGCACACAAAAAGAAGTAAAATCACATTTGATAAAATATTCACTGTGGAGAGCCCACAAGAACATACAAGAAATTTCTGACTTCTTTATGAACAGAGTGGCATGGTAGCTTGAATTCTCTGTCCTGGGAGCCCAGTCACATCTTCACCTCCTGTGCTGTGATATAAAACTGTATTTCAGTAGCACCAGGCCTGTATCTAGGTATACAGGCCTATATATGCCTATATCTAGGGGCAGGGGAAAAAAGCTGTGTTTGTACTTTGCTAGCTTAACATGGGTTTATAGATATGTGAGCTGATGTTTCAAGGAGTTAAAAAGCAGTGTTGATAATTTTGCGTCAATTTTTGACCCAAAATTTTGCATCAATTTTTGACCTAAAAGCTCAGAATAATTTTGCAGAAGATAGCAGTAATGCTTTGGGTATCTGTCACTGTAAGTGAATACAAGTTTGAGTCTCGCTTTTTGACTTCCATTATGTTCTCTAGAGGCCAAAAGAGGTAACTCTCAATCTGGTTTTCAGGCCATTACTGATTGGGGAATGTACAGTTTCATCATTACAGCACACTAAACACGTGTGCTTCCTTTCTCTGTCAGCCATGCGCTTTCCCACCCATAAAAGACAGCAACTATAAGAAAAAAACAGCGACTCGCTATTTGAACTGCTCGGTGTAAAATTGTGTGTGTCCTTTGTGCCAGGAATCAGAGAAGCTGGAGACGATCAATGCGGAGTTGAAAGCCCAGATCGAGGAGCTGAAGAATGAGAAGCAGCATTTGATATACATGCTCAATCTGCACAGGCCCACGTGTATAGTCCGTGCACAGAACGGAAGGACACCTGAAGATGAAAGAAATCTTTTTATTCAACAGATCAAAGAAGGCACATTACAAGGTTAAGTGATACGACAAATGTGGAAATATTTAAAATGTTTTTAACAGCTACCAGAATCCATGGGAGAGTCTGACATAATGTGTAGGATTCTATTAGTCAAGAGCCTTTAGAAAGGGCAGATTGCTTTCATAAGTGGAAAGAATCATTTTGGCTTGACGGCGATTCTTGCCCTTGGAAGATCTGGTCTCAATCAAATTGAAGAGCCTTCTGCCTCCAATGTAGGGTTTGCACCTGTCATACTTGCTGTTCCTAGGAGCTACAGACAACAGCTTCCAAAGTTTTAGCTCTGCTAGTATACAGTATCTGCACTCACAAGGTTTGTGCTAGAACACTATGACTTCCAGTGATGCGCGGGGTACAGACAGCTGTGCTGGATGGACACTACTCTTCCTTGCTGGTAGGGAAAGAAGACTGAGTATTTTTAAATTTCCAGGAGGATGGTTTCTGGCAGATGGTACTGATGTGTAACATTGCATTCTAACCTAACATACACACACACAAAAAAAAACCGCAACCCTGTAGTTCCAACCAAGCTTTGTCATTTTTTTCACACCACTCATGTGGGTTTTTTTCTGTGACTCATCTCAGTGGCTGAATTTGAAGGGTCTAGTAAGTGTGACAAAGAAATGTTTCTTGCAAAACATCTAGGTAGCCTAGCTTGTATTTTATGAGCTATCACCCCAGATATTACCCCCTGGGGACTACAATTTTTCATTGAATTGCTGAAGAGCACCTTGTACCATCACTTACTGACTTGGTGAATCGAACCCACTGAATTGGAAAGAAGAAACTAAGTGTGCATGGGGTATTGATAGAGGTTTTGCTCAAGTAAAGAGCTGCAGGAGTGAATCCCAGACTCCTGAACCTTGAAAAAATAAATATTATTTTTAATTCATCTAGAATCTAATCCTACAAGCCTTAATTAATGCTATTACCCCTCAGTCACAGAAGAGGTTCAGTGGATTTCAGTGGGTCTGCTCATGCAGATAGCTCTTACAGGCATAAGAGCTTGGCAAAGCTTTTTCCATCCTGGTCAGGCTTAGTTCCTTTTGCCAGGTGACTCAGAGGGAAAAATTACGATTGTAGCTACTTTTGTTTTACATTTGAGTGGCAACTACAGTCGATGAAAAGTGTTACTTAGAATCTAAAGGAGGCTAGAGTTTTGATGTAGTGAATAATTGTTTAATTTTTTTATTAAATACTAACCTTGGATGTTTTTGAACTGGTAGAAGAGCTGCTGGACAAAACAGTTGGAGCTATGAGTGTTGAAATTCTGATGTTTCTGTGAAATTCTCAGATTGTTTATTTCTATAAAATATACCCTTACAATTTTTTTTGTAAAAAAAAGTATTATCCTTATTTATCACTAATATCATAATGAGAAGAGCTAATAAATACTGCGAGCAAGATAAAACTGAAAACACAAGTGTTGCGCTGTCTTTTTACTTTTATCTCTTGGTGTTTAATATTATATATTCCTAAACTTCACCAGTTGTACTTGAGACACCACTGTTAAAAACACTTATCCTTCATATTTTTTGAAGATGAGGCACTGAGTGTCTGGAATGATTGGGTGCAGATAATGTACCTTTCAACATTTCGTACCTCCATCAGTGGTGTCTGACTGTTCAATGTCACAATTTAAACAAAGCAAAATACAAGTGGAGCTTACAGTGCATAATATTTTACACCAGTTCTGCAGTGTTGAAATTGTGTGTTTGTTCTAAAGGCTAAACTTGAAGATACCTCAGCCATGAGCTTCTTACCCTGCAAGTCTCGCATGAGTCCATCACATATTGTACCTGGTCCTCGTATGATTGTTATATTCTGCAACAGAACTACTTAGTACCATTTCCTAAGATCTGGATATATTGTAATGTCCTATATCACATGTTGAAGGTATGTACTTCATGTATCTGAAAAATGAATGTATTACAAAGGTGACATTCTAGGTCCAATTCTGTCTTAAGAATCCATGATCTTTCTGTATATTGGAAGGAGGTTCTATTGACTTCACTGAGAGTTTTTTTCATGTTCTGTAAGCAGAGTTTGGAGCCTCTGTGGCAACTTCTCTGGTTTAAAGGGCAAGTTCTGCATGTAATTGGGCCAGCTGTTTACCAGACAACAGATCTACATGGAGTGTGTACAATAAACTTGTCAAACGATGTTCATTATTTCACTTCTGTAATGTGGAAATACAAAACCAAGGCATTGCCCAGGTATCGTACACCTTGGCTTTGCTTTTTGCCTCTCAAATACCAGCAGACAGGGCTGTTTGTCTCACAATTGGTTATAAAGTGTTACCACAGAGACTGTAATGACAGAATTCATGTGTGTCCCTTAGGGAATTTGTATGGTTGCTTTTAACCATATCACCGGTGACGCAGGCGTCATGCTTTTGTTGCTTGATCTTATTTACTCGGCATGCCAAATGTTAATATTGTACCACTACTATTGTCAGAAGATAATCTATTTTTATTTCTTTACATGTGCAGTCATAGCTGCTCTGTATTGCTTTTGTATGTGCGTGTGTGTGCGTGCTCTCGCACGCTGCTCTGGAAATGATGGTACTCAGGGTCACTCGACTGTGCCCAGGAAAAGAGTCTTTAAACAGCTACACAATATGTTGCATGAGTTTTCTCAAAGTACACTTTATTCAGGAGAACCTTTAAAATGCATTAAAAAGCAATTTGTTTTCTATTCTGAAGTTTGTTTTGATACTTTAATAAAAAATACTTAATATATATTTATTCACGTGTCATTTAATTCATTCTACATGTCAAGGTCCAAGAGCAACTTCATTCTCTTGAAACAACACTGAGAGATTAAAAAGCAAACACTCTTTACAGGTTTGCAACAATGAGCATCTTACAAAGTGAAACTGGTACTGTTCACAGCTTGTCAATGTGTAAACAAAATTTTGCTGTTGCAAGGTTGATTGTGAATTCCAGGCTAACTTCTTATTTGTGGCCTAGAGCTTAGATTAAAGGACTGGAAATTCCTGAACCTTTCCTAACCTTGCAACCAACCAGCTGTTAGGTTTTTCAACTTTCTGATTCCCTAATGAGTTTAATGCTTTTGCTACTCTGAAGCTTTAATATTTCTAGATCGCTTTCTATTATTACATGTAAGATACTAAGGAAGTATGGCATGATTAGGGCTTTGGGTTTTTTCTCTGTGTCTGTGTATTGGTGTGTCTGGGGAGAAACATGAGGAAAGATGAACAAAATGTTCCCTCCTGCTTTTCCAAAACTGAGTATCTACACACCCAGACAGAAGTCCCTGTGTTTTGACAGCCGGTGGTGTGGACAAAAACTTTTGGCTTCAATCCATTGCAAGCAGTCATAACTTGTAACACAGAGGCCAGATAGAAGGCCAGGAGCTCCAGGGATCAGGAAATCCATTGCTCTATTGCAAAATCCAGTTAAAAATATCATCTGGAAGGAAGATCTGGGCTACTCTGAGCTTGGCACCGTTGAATGTTTACTTTCCTTATTGGTCCATCCATTTACAGTTGTGCAGTCCCCGTAAGTATATTCACCCTTTCAGGCATTCTCCTATAGCTGCTATCAAACTCTGCTTTTGAATACCCAGTTAACACTAAATTGGCCAACTTCAAAATCATCTGCCTGGCCTGGTTTAGAGAACCTTACCAACAAAATTAGGGCTACGATTTCCCGAACTGGTATTTTGTATTTTTTTTTTTAAATGGCATGAGTTGAAAGCATGAAACCACCATTGGTCTCTGACATATTCCTAATGGCACAGTTGGTATTCCTTGAGAAATTGTATGCCACACCTTCTCCTCAGGTCTTGTTCTAGATGCTAAATCTCTCTTTCCAGGCCCATGTAGACCTCAAAGCATGCTAGGCTATACAATGTACTTTGACAAGGAGCATCTTCTGTTTCTTTTCTAGCTCTTTCCCTGATACAAATGAATAAATAGCAATGTTAAAGGTAGGTAGAGACAATGATTTATACAAGGCTGGAAATGTTTAATGAAACTGAATGGCAACAAATTTAAATTTACAATACTTTTTCTACCTGGGCCCATTAGAATTTGAAGTTATTGATTAAAGGGATGGTTTTTCTAAAGAATCTGAATGATTTATGAATAATGAAAATAAAAGCTTACAACTGTTTGTCACTAGCAAAAGAGTTTTGAAAGTAAAATCTACTTCGTCTTAGGAAATCCTCAAATCCAGGGTGATGACTGTATCTCACATCCATTTTGCTTGGTTTTGGTTTCCCTGCCTTCTCCCCTGCAGCGCAGTTGTGGTCTAGGTGCGAGTCTCGCTCCCGCGGGCCATTGCCAGGTTTCCGTGTTTGCCCAGTGCCCCCAGCTGGAGACCTTGAGAATCATCCCGCGATTACACGTGCGACGGTATTAATTAACATAACTACTTTCGAACAGTCTTCATTAGTTTGTAATAACACCAATAGAATATTTTCATTTCTATAATAGATGCCATTCCTTTTTAAGTGTATTTAAGATAATGAGGGACAATAATTTTTAAGAATCCTGTTGTTTAAAATTCATTTCCTTAATGGACACTCTGAGTCAGAACTGCTGACTCTAGGGATAAAAATAGTTATTTGCTAATTTTCAGTGCTATTAGAGCTTCAAAGCCATCACAGTGAAAACGAGAATACACTGGAATCTATTCTTAATACAGCATCAGTTCTGGCTGCAAATATTTACTATTGCTGACAGTGATCCAGCCTAATGATTTTCAGACCCCAATGTAAGTGTACTAGAGCTGACACTCAGAAAAAAAAATCCTTAGATCTATGAAATAAATAAATAGAAAATGGAAGCAAACTAAGAGAGTTAAAGCTGGAGTACTTCTTCTCCTTTGATAATTTAGCATCTTTATATTTGTAGACTCCACCAAAATAATTGGTGCACGACTGTGCCCTCTGGGTGGGAATGCCCACGCAGCAAATAGCAGTGAGGAATGGCAATATTTTCTATCAGCTAGCTCAGAGCTGGGACCATCCCAGCGATGACAGCAAGAATCTCAGCTCAGGCTGACCGGTGCCAGCCGGAGGATGAGCTCTGCGTGCAGCCGGGGCTCGGGCCGCTGCCGGCATCTGAGGTGGCTCATGCAGAGCCAGCTGGGCTCTCGTTCTGCTGCCCAGGTTAGCACGGCACGTAGCTGCCTGCATTCCAGCTGAGCAGCCCCAGCAGCTCGCTCCAAGGGCCCACCCAGCCCAGCTCTCTTCCTACAGCTCTGATCAAAAGCAGCTGTCCAAGGAAGAATAAGAACAGGGCGAGTATGCTTCCCCTGGGTGCTTTCCCACACCAACTATTTTCAGCTGGTGAGTCACACAAGCTTTCCATGAATTCTTTAGGTAGTACCCTTCCACAGATCTTTCTGTCAAATGTTTTGACCGGTTTCTCATCCATAGTACCAGCATCTGCAGTAACTTCTGGCAGCAAGTTCCATAGGGCTATCACCACTTAGAAGAGGAAAACTTATTGTTTGACCCTGTTCCCAGTAAATCTGCTTGTCCTAGCCTAAGCAGTCTTTTCTCTTTTTTCTTTTTTTCTTTTTTTTTTCTTTTTTTTCTTTTTTTTTTTTTTTTCTTTTGGCAGCCATTTTACATCCTTGATAATCCCTCTTACCCATTTTTTTTCTGGGAAAATCGTGACTTTTCCTAAGACAAAAGAAACCCTTTCCCTAACCATTTTCTCATCCTTTAACATAAAAGAACTGTAACTACATTAGCAGTATTCAAGTTGTGGTCAAGCCATGGATTGATACAAAAGGATCTTGATGTTCACTGTCCCTTTCCTAAGAACTCCAGAAAATAGGTTTGCAGTTTTGATGATTGCCCAGCATCAAGTCCCACACAATGCAACAATCTATCATAATCCCGAGATCTCCTTCCTGAGCAGCAATGATAAACTCAAGGCAAACTCTTCATATATGATGCTAGGACTGATTTTTTCCCATATACACTACCTCATGTTTACTTACATTGAATTTTATCTGCTGAATCGTATCAATCTATTTTTATTTCCAAAATGTAAATATAAAGTCTTCCAGTCTTCTGAAACTGCCTTTCTCCTGTCTGTCCTGAGTAAAGTTGCACCATCATCAACCTTCTTGCTACTTTACTCATGCTCCAACCAGATCATTCATGAAAGAGTTGAGCTCTGCAGGTCCCAGTAAAGTTCCCTGTGGAACATCACTAGATGACCTACCCCTCAGGGGAGAGTTCATAGCTTAGTTTTACTCTCTTTTCTACCTTTTAATCACATATATGCATTTTCTCTATTCATAACTATTCAGTCTCTTGAAATAATTATTTGTTGAGTGAATTCACTGAAACCCTTTTAGAGGTGCCATAAAATGCACCTACTGGATATCCCTGATCCACATATCTGCCAGTTCTTTCAAGAACTCCAGATGTGACTGTAAGCCTGCATTAAATGTTATAAAATCCACTCTGGCTCTCTTCAAGTATTTCTCTAGGTACCTACTAATTGACAGGTCCTTTATCTTAATTCCCGTTAACTCGCCTGTTCAGATTACAGGCCTATAGTTCCTTGGATTCTCCTGGAACCTTTCAAAAAGTTTGGTGGCGTATTTGCCACCCTCCAGTCCTCAGATACTATCAAAGATTGAGCCAGAGTGACAGTGAGAATGTTATGCATTATTTTAGTATTTCAGCAATTTTCTTTTTGCACTTTGTTTGAGCTTTTTACTGAAAACTCTTTTGGTTAGTGCTGATTCTTCTCAAAAACGCAACCTATAGTCACTTCAGTGTCAGAAAGATCCTCTGCTTGTGTTCTTCTCTTTGTCCTATCCTGGAGAGGGTTCTGGCTGGGGAGTTATCTCTATATCTTTATCTTCTCAGACCTCTGAGTACTCCCTTTGTACCCTGATCATCAATTCTCGCTAGACTTTCTAACAGGTTAATTATTACTAATATATCTGAAGGGTGATTTAGAATTCTTTTCAGTTCCTTTAGCCACTTTATTTCCCCAGCTTCCCTCTGATAGGCTTCTGATCTAAGTGCCATCTCCTGAATGTCCCCTGCAATGGGGTCTTCATCATTCTCAATCGCATTTGAAGCTTTTAGAGTCTGTCAGCTACTTTTCTGATTTTCTGTGGCATTAAAGAGTCATTACACATCTAATTATCAGATTTTAATTCCTGCTATGCTTTGTGACTTAAATACACAAACTACCCAATGCCTCAATTCCTCCATCTGAAAGACAAGGATAATAATACCATTCTTTCTACCCTTTCTTCATTCCAAGGAAAATAAAATCCCTTACTTTTGAAGGCTGGGTCTTTTGAGCCAGCCTTATGAAGATTCACAAATTGTGTTAAGTCACCAGAAAGCTCCTGAACAGAAGAGTAAATTTTATTGCCATGTGATTATCACTTACAGTCAAGTGAAACCATCTAAAACACTGGTAATTAATGGTACTCCTCTCAATCCCAGGAAAACTCACAGTGTTTTGGGGTCTTTTTTGTTGGGGTGGGTGTGTGTGTGTGTGTGTGTTGTTAGTTTGTTTGTTTTCTTTCTTTTTTTTTTTTTTTTTTCACTTGTTTGTTTGAGTTTGGGAATTGAGTGGGGAGTTTTTTGTTGTTAATGTGTTTTGCACTTTCTATCCTAACCAGCAATATTGACACCACAAGTGTAAACAATCTGTGAATCAAATATGCATTAAAAGATAAAAGAATCCTCTGTATAATACAAATAAAACATCAGTTGCCCAGGTTACAGAACAGTTACAGGCTATTTTGTAACCTAAGTGGGAAATGTACATTTGGCCAATTTTCCTGCCTCCAAAGGATTTATTTTACACGCAGAATTGCCCACGTGTAGAACTGAAAGAGTTCAGTCAGAGTTCCCCTGGACACACAGAAGACATTTTTCTGTGAGGGAAGAGCACGTGTGCTTTGGATGCCGTTATCCAAACCACTACCACAGTCCAAACTCTCCATCCATTGACAATTGCTTGGTTGAGAGGTGAGATGAGAGCAGGAGTTAGCTGGGAACAAGTAAATGTACAATAATCTCTCTGCTGAATGAAATGCTGCTACCTTTCATCGGCTAAAACCAGGTTTCCTTTCTCATCTGCCTTGGAGAAGCACAGCCCTCTGCTTCTGGCATGGTGAGAACTTCCCCTCTTATTTTAGTCTACTACAACCATGGAAAGTGGATCACACAGGGCCGGTAACTCCCACATTTGCTGCTAACCCCCTGGGTTTGTCACACATTCTCCAAGCCCCACATCTGACGGTGTGACATCGTCATTCCTCATGACTGTAGAAAAAGACTTAGAAAAATTACTTGTGTGTACTAATTTCAGAAACCAATAGAAAAGAAAATAAATTTAGTGTATTAGACTGTTCACTTTTCATGTTTAGCATCAAAGGTTCTGCTTTGTTTGTTTGTGCATGGGTGTGTGTTGGGTGTATTTGTTCGAATGTCTGAGCTTGGCCACACCACATTTCCCTGTAGCAGTAAAACTATCTATGAACAGGGAAAAGGTGGTGAGAGAAACCAGTTATCTTTTCTAATTCTGAAGGGTTTACCAATACTGAGTTAAAAAAAAGAAATCCTTAAAATTAGTAACAAAAGGAAGGAGAGATTTATTTTAAAAAATGTACCCACCTTTCAAGTAATACCATGCTTCTCTGCATCTAGCAAAAAGCACCAAGAAGCATTCTGTTTATCTGTTATTACTTTTATCTGAGTTTCTTCACAGCATTTTTCCCTTCCTACCTCCATTTCCCCCTCCTCTTGCACTGACACTTCCCATCTTTCTAGGAGTCGATACTCAAATGAGCAGAATGTTACAAAACTAGTTTGCAGCACACAGCAAAATATTTCCCTTAAAGAGAAGGGAAACTATTCTACAGGAAGCCAAAGCAGATATCAAATTGCACAAACACTTACTCAAAAGGAGGAAATGCTACCAAAACCTGGCCACACAAACCTAGTACAATGTCCATGGACAGCAATAAGTGCACCTGAGAAGAAGGACACAGAACATTGATGTAGGACCATTTTCTATATTTTCCCAAAAATATAGTGCCGTCCTTTAAAGCCATTTAGAGATTGGTGGGTTTTTACAGGTACTTTAAGATGCATTTAATTGTTTCATTTTCCAAATTGCTTGCACAGTCCCCCACCAGCATTCACAATTGTTGTTTAACAATTTCCTAAAGCACAGGAAAGGTCATTCTGGACACTACTTGTTCAGAAACAGCAATACAAATATGGGAAATGGTTTCCTTCTGAAAGCCAACCTGCCACAAGCAAAAGCAGAAAAAAAATTAAAATTAAATTCTTTCACAACTGACCCCTTCACTCTAAATATTCACTGACACTGAGCACACTGTAGGATTCTATTCTCTTTGCCAAGCCTCTAGTTCTGCTGCTCACAGACATTTAATCAGTGTTGTAGCTGCTGAGAGGCTATCCAGTTATGTCTGGCATTCCAGACTGCTCCTTAAGTAGTAAAGCATTAATGCACTACTCCTGTGCACGCAAATGAAAGAAGGATATGAATGCAGGGGCTGAACAAGACATCCTGCCGAAAAAAAAACAACTGCCAGAGTTGATAAAGAACCTTGAGTTTTAAAGAGAGATTTCGATGCCCACAGCCCCCTGACTAGCATGTGCCTTCCACATAATCAGGGTGGCAAAACCACTGGCTTGTGAATTTTTTAAGCAAGCCTTCTAAATAAACACACAGCTCCCATGGCACAGCTCCATGCTCCTCCCGGGAAGTGTTCATGGCCAGACTGGCCAAGTCCTTCAGCAACCTGGCCTAGTGGAAGGTATCCCTGTCCATGGCAGAGGAACTGGAACTAGGTGGTCTCAAATGTCCCCTCCAATCCAAACCATTCCATGGCTTCATGAAATGTGTGTGTGGTCAAAATAAAAGCCAAGTTAGATCCTGATGGTCAGACAGGCAGGCAGATTCCTACTCAGAGCACATTCCTAGAGCTACGGGTGCATGCGAGCACACAGAATGAAAATGCAAGTGATAAATCCTGACGTTTGTGCATGGGCAGAAACAGAACAGAAATTTGGGGTTAGGCAGCATGGAGTTGGAATTATGGCTTAAATCCTTTTGGGGATTTAAGTGCCACTAAGGTACTTTAGTGCTCGGACTAAAATTCAAGCACTAAAGTGTATTTCTAAGTATGGATAAGCATATGCATTAGTAAGGGAACAGAAGTTAATGCCCAGTTTCCTTTAAAATGAATTCTGTGTAAAACACACTTGGTTAATGTTTTTACATCACCCTAGTAACATGATCAACATTACCATAGAAGCATCTTATATGGAAAGACAGATCACGCTAACCTCATGAAAAGGTAATTCTACTTCCATGACTCATGGCCATAAATCCACACTTGCGGAGTGAAATGGACAGACACCAACCATTCTGAGCTCCCAATGATGTCAGGTTCATTGGCTATTCAGTATATGTAAATTTGGAGAAAAAAAAAGGCAAAACTAAAACAAACCCAGAGTACATGTCATACTGAAATTTATAACCCTCCGAAGTTCAGCCTGTTCTGAGCAATTAACACAAAATTACTGCCAGAGCTGTGATATATTAGAATAAATAACTCTTTAAAGAGATACAGATGTTAAATGTGTATGTCTTTGGAGAGTCATGTTAAACATTTAAAAATAACCTCAGTGATTATTGGTGTGTTTAGATTTTATAAGATCTAGGGCTGGCAGAGGTCTCTGTGGTTCTTGTTCCGTACACCACCACATGTGTGATCTGGATTAAATTTCAGAGGGAGGTCTCTTTTTGTCCCTTCCAGACTTCTACTTAGTAAGAGTGCGGTGAGCTAAATTCAGAAGCAGGGTAGGAATATGCATCTCCAAAAACTGCATGGGTCACATTTAGCAGTGACTAAATAGTGGTACAAACTACGATGCTGGTGTCCAAGAAATGTAAATCATAGGCTTCAGTGGTTATTCTTCAGAGTATGTAGGACGAGAATCAACCTAAGACAACAAACTTTTCACACACAGGTGCTGAGCAGAGTGACCTGCACAAATTTAACACATACGGGCTTATAAAATTAATAAATTATTATCTGCCTGATGACAAAGAGCAAGGATATCCATGTCAATAGCAACCTCAAGAGCAAGCATTGTGACACTGGGCTGGAAGTTTTTGCTTTCAAACTCTCTATTATGTATTGATATATAGCTACCCTCCTCAGCAGGTAAACTACAGTTTGAAGCTGAAAAAAAAAAATCTGTCTCATCACAACAATGCCACAAAAACTGTTCTGGCAGAGAAAGATGAAGGCCAATAGGGAAATAAAACATTTATTTTGCATTCTGTCTTTTTGGATGAGCAGAACTTGGAAGTATTACAGTAAAGGGTAAGAGAAATTAGAAAACTACAGTTTTGCCTCTTTTTCAGCTAGCTTTATGGTAGCCTACCCTCCTACTCTGGGTCCCGACCTCCCTACTCAAAACACAAGCCAACCGCACATCTATAACAAATTCTCTTTCCTGCAGCTCCCAAGACTGCCAACTCAGCCTAGTGTGCAACAAGCTCCTTCAAACTCAGTCACATTTCCCAGTGGTGCTGCTCTGAGCACATGCTCCACGGGTTCCGCAGGAAGGCTGAGTTCATGGTTACCAGCAATTATTTCAAAAGCACCTAAGGTCCAGCCTGTGGTGACATGGATAACTAACAGGAAAGTTTAAGATTTGATTGTTCTCCCCAAATATATAGGTTATCTTTCCTCACTTTTTCCTCTTAAGCATCTCCAGTACACTTGTTTGCATACTTGCTGAGGGCTGAATTAGCTGCAGTTATTGCATTTTTCACATGTTCCTGTTTTAGGAATAATTTACACACAATGAGAAACTTACACCATGATATAAGTCATTGTTAAGCTTGTCTCAGTCTTCATTGTACTAAACACTACTTAGAAACCACACATAAATTTCTTGCTTTCTTATGCCACCAAACAGCAGACAAATACAAAGTAATGGGCCATTCTTTGAAGTGCTAAAATCCAGTCTAGGAAAAAACAGACATGGTACGAAGAGTTACTTCAATTCCCAGTTTCTGTGTGAGGACCAAGGAATTCGATCACAAGGTAGTTTTCCCATTTTAAATGGACAGGAAGCCCAGCACATGAAGCTTGTTGGGAGATCTGTAGAACTCCACACATTCTCATTCAGTAGAACATTTCACAAGTAAGAGTGAGAACTGTTTTTGTTTTGAAATAGGAAAAAAAAGGACTCTTTAAAAAAAAAGTAATTAGCAAAAGAGTCTGTTTCAAACTTCTGGCACTAAAAACCTCTTGCTATTGTTTTACAATACCAGTTTCAGTTTTCAGTAAACTTAACTGCCACATAACTGTTCCCACTGGACATGGGTGAACAAACCCCTGTAATGCAAGGCTTCACCAGGAGCAAGCAGCCCATTGAGCTCAAGCTCAGCTTCTTAACCCTTGGAAAAGACAGAAAGTTTCCTATTACCTCATCTTTCATCAACCTGTTAAGAGACAAACCAAAGCAAAGTTATCCTTTTCAGCCTTTCAAAAAATTCTGATCAATCTGGGCTTTAAATGGAGCATCTGTGGTTTTGTTCATCCCAGAGAAGATGATGTCATTTTCTTGCTAGTATGTATCTGAACCTTTCTCTTGACTGTAAGTTTTTAGATGGTTACACACAGCTAGAGATTCCAAATCATAAATTTTGATCAGTAAACAGTCCTAGAATCAAAGAATGGTTTGGACTGGAAGGATTATCTAGTTCCAACCCCCATGCCCTGGGCAGGGGCACTTCCCACTAGACCAGGTTGCTCAGAGCCCCAGTCAGCCTGGGGCTTGAACACTTCCAGGGGTGGAAGTGGGCAACCTGTTCTAGCACTTCATCACCCTCACAGTAAAGAATTTCTTCCTGATAACTGATCTGATGCCATCTTCTTTCATGGAATCATAGAATCATCAAGGTTGGAAGAGACCTTCCAGATCATCCAGTCCACCCAGCAATGCCACTAAACCACTAAACCACACCAGCCGGTGCCAGATCCAGACACCTCATGAACACCTCCACAGATGGTCACTCCATCACCTCCCTGGACAACATATTCCAATGCCTGACCACCCTAACAGTGGAGTTTTTTCCCTAATATTTACATGGAAGTCTAAGGCCATTGCCTCTTGTTCTCTCAGTGTAGGTACAGCAGAAAAGACCAATCCCCACCTCACTACACCCTGCTTTACAGAACAGGGTACTTGAGGTTAAAACCAGTGCTATGTGTCCTATCACTACCTGACACAGCACAACATCCTTTTCCAGCTGTCTTGTAGCCCCCTTTAGGTACTGGAATGTGAGAGCCAGAGCCTTCTCTTCTCCAGGCTGAACAGCCCCAACCCTTTCAGTCTGTCTGCATAGCAGAAGATCCCAAGCTTGTCAGGCACAATTTGCCCTTAGTGAAGCCATGCTGGTTGTTGCAAATCACCTTATTTTCCATGTGCTTTAGCACAGCTTCCAGGAGGATCTGCTCCATGATTTTGTCAGGCAGACTGGCCTGTAGCTCCCTGGATTTTCCCTTTTTAAAATCTGGGTTATGTTTCTCCTTTTCCAGCCAGTGGGAACTTCTTTGGACTGCCATGATTTCTCAAGTATGATGGATAGTGCTTAACCACTTCCTTCAGGATGTGCAGATGCATCTCATCAGCTCCCATGGCCTTGTGCACCATCCTTAGATGGTCTAGGTTCCTTAGATGGTCTTGAACCAAAACTTCTCCTAGAGCAGGAAGTTCCTCATTGTCCCAGTCCCTGAAAATCTGGATTTGTTTTCTATAAAAAGCTCAGAGGGAGGCATTTCTTCATAAAGAGAGGGAAAAGGATTCTCTTTGAATCTACCATTGTAAATTTCCATTTACCTAATACAGCAAAACAGAGAACATTATTTTACCAGAATAAAAAGCAAGACAAATGATGGCAAACATCCTCTGCAGAGAAATGCCAGAAATACTTATCAGATTGAAAGATTCAAAAAACTGAAGTTTGGCTCTGGGGTTTATATCCTATAGTCCTGAGCTGGTAAAGATGGGAAATTGTGCCAAAAAGCTGTGAGACTATTTAAGGCAGAGGAAAATATATTCATCTGTTTTTAAATAGGAACAGACGTAAACAGTAACATAATCTACAGACAAAAATATAAGAGAAAATATTGAAAGAGAAAAATTATTTCAGGCCCCCCCTCAGAAATTACCATTCCCAGAAAGATGATTCTGAGACACTTCCCTGAAATACCCTCACTTCTGATAAATCATGGATCAGAATATGCAGTCTGTGCAAGAAGATGGTTTCTTGCATCTCCTTTGACTTTTTTAAGGAAAACAGTCGCCATCCACGGGAATGAAAATAGGGGAAAGGAACTATTAGGGACTGTGGACAATTAGAGGGACAGAACATAATGCAAAATCACTTCTTTTCATAGGCAACATGAGGGATGAAGGTTTTTGCTCCTAGTAAGATTGTCATAAATGACACTGACGCCTGATTTCAAGAGATACAACAAAAGGCAAAATTCAGTTCTTGCAATCTAATCTTCCTCTATCAGGTGGCTTGGTTCTTGTACATAATTTGGTCACCCAAACCCAGAAAAACCTAGTTCACACGGAGACCTTTCAACTCAGTTGTGTGCAAAGCACTTCCACTGCTTCACCACAAGCTGAGAGCATGCAATGAGCAGCACAACACTGAGTCACAAAGCTGTGGGCTGCTTCATTTCTAGTAAGGATAGTGAGAAATAAGATAGAACCCAAACGTAGGGTTTCTGTCACAGTCTCCTTCTATGAAATGTGGTATTTCCAGCGTGTGTTTCTCAATCAAACCATTGGCAGATCAGCTTGTGTGAACAGCTCAAGGATGGTAACCAGATACTCGCTGCTTGCATAGTAGGCAGCACCAAGGAGAAGTGAAACAAGCTTTCAAGTGCACTTTATTCACAGCAGCCCCATTCCTTCTCCCCCACGGACTAAAGATAGGACAGCACATTAACACTTAATATCCAAGTGTAAGTAGCCTTTCCGTTTCCTCTCCCTTCCTCCAAACAACAAGCACAATTCTTTGAAGCATTAACGTGTTCTGCTTCTCAGATGAACTCAGCACCGTGTCAGCAAATAACAAGTACAAGTGCTGGCGCCAAAAAGATGCAATTATTATGCATGGCTTGTGCAGGACCTTTACATATTTCTGGCACTAAAATATAAGTCTGTTTTGCATCATCTGGATGTGATTCTAGTGTTTTAGTTAATTTGAAACAGCATTGCATGCAGTACGCTGTGAGGAGTTTGGCTCTTTAATGGTAAGCCAACATTAAGCAGATAGTCTGTCTACCCACACCAAGGCTGCTGGAATTTCTATTGGAATGAGGATTATTCTCTTGTAACAGTGATGGTTTTGGCTGCTTGCAGCAGGCTGGGCAGAATCATCAGAAGCAGATCATTAAAGCTCAACACATTCCCAAAACTCAGACTGAATTGGCTGGGCTGGAAGGCAGTTTATACATTTTCTATTTTTATCCAATAATAAAAACTTGGTTACTTTGGCCCAAATCCCACAGCAGGTTTCCTTACAGCAGCTCAGGGATGTGCCAACCTCTCTCATTGGCAGGGAGACCCTCTGCCCGTAAGTTGGGGTGGGCCAGGGGTTGGCCCAAGCTTTCCCTCACCAGGAAGAGGCATTTGGATCATAGAATCATGGAGTGGCTTGGTCTGGAGAGGACCCTAAAGATCATCCAGTTCCAACCTCCTGCCATGAACAGGGACACCTTCCACTAGACCAGGTTGCTCAGAGCCCCATCCAAGGTGGCCTTGAACAATGGGGCATCCACAGCTTCTCTGGGCAACCTGTGCCAGTGCCTCACTACCCTCACAGCAAAGAACTTCATCCTAATATCTAATCTAAACATACTTTCTTTTAGTTTGAAGCTGTTCCCCCTTGTTTTAGTTTGAATCCATTCTCCCTTGTCGTGTCACTGCATGTTCTTGTAAAGAGCTCCTTTCCATTGTTTTTGTAGTTTCCCTTCAGGTACCAAAAACCTGCAATTAGGTTACCCCAAAGGCGTTTTTTTGGTTTTTTTTTCCAGGCTGAGCAATCCCCTTTCAGCCTTTCCTCATAAGAGAGATGCTCCATTCCTCAATCCACTTGGTGGCCTCCGCTGGACTCGCTCCATCAGGTCCGTGTCCTCCCTGCGCTGGATGCAGCACTGCAGGAGGGGTCCAGGCGGAGCAGACAGAGAGGCAGAATCCCTTCCCTCGCCCCGCTGCCCTCACTGCTTTGCTGGCAGCCGGGATCGCTGTCGAGCTCTTCACCGTGGCCCCGAAACTCCCTCCGTGCACCGAGAGCCTTTCGCTTTCTGCTGCCGCGGGGCCGGGCGGGCGCGCCGCCGCCAGGGGACACTGCGGGCACGGCTTGGGGACACCGCGGGCACGGCTTGGGGACAACGCGGGCACGGCTTGGGGACACTGAGGGCACGGCCACGGCCACCGCGGCGGAACACGGGGCCCGAGCGGCCCGGCCCGGCCCCGCACAGCCCCAGAGCCGGGAGAAGGAGGGCAGCCCCTCCGTCAGGCCGAAGGGAGAGCGGGCGTGGAGGCGCTGCTGCGGCCCCGCTCGCCCCCTGCCCCGGGACACCGCAGCCCGGCCACCCCGCTGTGCCTGCCGGGGCTCCGGGCGGGTGTCCCGGGGCTGCTGAGCCGATCGTGCCCGGGGAACACCCGCAGGAGCCGTGCGGCAGCGCACGGACACGGGCTGCACGTCCCAGAGAGGGACTTCCAGGCGTGTCAAACCTGCGCCGCGCTTTGGCACACGCGGGGACTTCCCCTCATGTCAGAGAGCCCGGATCCAGTAAATGAAAATTCTGAGCCTGCTAGTTGTTTGGATGGAGAGTCCCTGATGGCAATTTATAGACCGAATGATTGTGACTAACGAACACTGGGATTTTCTGACAGCTTTCAGGTATTGCCCGGCGAGCTGCCTTAACTAGAGTGGAACATGAAGATGGCAGTGATGACAGCCAACAAAACACTGAGCCTATTCCACTGCATGGGTGAGATACCAGAACGGCTCTGAGACACCGAGCACCTCCAATGATAGCTGCACAGCCAGTGCTGTGTGCACACAGTGAACAAAGCGGTGGGCCAGAGTTACAGAATAATTGCTAACCCTGAGCCAACACCTTTAATGTGTGTCCTCAGAGCACACAAACAGAAGCACCAGCTCAAATCCCCCAAGTGGGGTGGCCATCAGAGGAAACGCCGATTCTAACAGCACAAGGATTGCTACACGTCGACCTTGCCAAAGCCACAAAACTGAAAACACTGCACAGTTGTGCAGTTTGCACTCCAGTACTGTTCCAATGTAGCCCTGAATAAGAAAAAAAAATTATTATTAGCTCTGCGGCTCAGCAAGGCTAACTATCCCATCCTGTCAATTCATCTGCATTGCTTCCCACACAGAGGTTTTTCATTTATTGCACACTGCATTGTTCCACACACACTTGAGCTTGGATTTGCAAGTGCACTCGGAGAGCAAGCATGCACAGTGATTCTATAAGCAACTCAGAAGAGGGTATGTGAAGCAAATCACATCATCTCTTGGGTAGTCACTTTAGTACAAAGATTGGGAGGCAGCTCAAGGAATAGTTTGATCATTACTAAACAATAATTGATCATTACTAAACAATAATCTGGTCGGCTGATTCTGCTATAGAACTGGAAACTTCTGGCGAGAAGGGAGGATCAAACATCTCCAAGGTCATCTTGACAGGAGTGGCCTCCCACAACTTAAGCCACATTGTCTTTGAAATTATGACCAAAGGAATATGTATCTGCTTTTTAAAAGCCGGCATTGAACTCACTAACACAATGGTTAAATAGAAAAACACTACCCCAGATAATTTTCTCTCATTTGGAAGCAGAATGTACTTCGTATCAAGTGCAATTTCTCTTTTAAACAGCTTTATCTTAATGCTTCTAGTATTTTACTTGTACAGCTACTTGTACAACTGCAGCCAACATTTCATTCACTGCTTTTCAGTCAAGGTTCGAGTTCCCTCAGAGAGACACATAAATCCTGGGCTGTGCTGATCACGCCTAGTCAGCAAGAGTAACACTCAGGGGCTAAAGCACTGTCCCCCAAGGCAGCAAACTTGGTGTAAACTCTGAAAGGATACCCTAGGCATTGCTTTCCATGTGATTGTTGCAGTCCCTTACACAATATTATAAAGGACAAGTCCTAAAGGAGTTTATACTAGCCAAATGGTTTTATTTTGTGCACGAATATCCCAGAAGAAAATCAGAGAGAACTGAAATACGGGATATGTAGGGGAAAGTACACATGATTCTGTAAAAACACTTAGTATTCTGAGTGCCTTTTTGGGGAGCTAAATGTCACCTGAGAAAATTGTTAATGTTTTGCAGCTCCCAAGGGAATAGTGTGAAACATATTCCTGCATGACACAGACTCATGTCTCACCTGGAAGCCCTGATTCATTGCTTGGGTACACTGTTCTGTACATCAGATGCTGTGTAAGACATGATTTTTCCACTGTGCATTATGCAACTTCTTCTGTAATAAAAACTGCGTGAGGAAACTGCAAGAAGCTCTCCGTTCCAAATGAGCTTATTCCATTTTATTGGTGCTGGCAAACCTTTCTGCAGAGTGGCACATAGATGAGCTGCCTATCCTGCCTAATTCATGGGATTCAAATGCAATGTGCATATTGTGATCACACTACTGCAAAGGCTACTTTAGGGTTTTGAAATGCCATGAACAATTATGAAGTGTAATCTCTGAGTACTGCAATTGTACTGCTGTAGCAAGTATTGATATAGACATGAAAAGGGTTTATCACTTAATGCCTTCTCTTGAAGGCACAAATTTCTTTGAAAATAAAGCTCTGTGTGACATCTAAAGCTTCACAACATACCCAAGAAGACATGACCATAAAAAAATATCTCCACATATGAAATAAAGAAGTCATCATTCTAGTCACAGGAAAACTTCCAAATCTCTACCTTGCTTATTCCCAAAGGAAAGTGGAGAAAGAAATTAATTTTTTCATGTTATTACATCTGAATCAAAAAAGCTCCAGAGGAGCACGGACCATGAAGAACATAGCTCTGAGTAACCAGCTGGTTCAGCCTGGAGAAGAGAAGACTGAGGGGAGAGCTCACTGTGGTCTTCAATATCCTCATGAGGGGAAGTGGAGGGGCATGCATCAATCTCTTTGCTCTCCTGACCAGTGACAGGGCTCAAGAAAACATGTCAGAGAAGGTTTAGGTTGGTATTAGGACAAGGCTCTTCATCCAGAGGGTGGCTGGGCACTGGAACAGGCTCCCCAGGAAAGTGTTCACAGCAGCAAGCCTGACAGAGTTCAAGAGACATTTGGACAATGCTCTCAGGCACATGGTGTGACTCTTAGCGTGTCCTGTGCAGGGCCAGGGACTGCACTCGATGATCCTAGTCGGTCCTTTCCAGCTCAGGGTATTCAGTGCTCCGTGTCAAAGTGGTCAGTTCAGGAGATCCGTGACAGCACCATGGCCGCCCATCAGCACCCAGGAGTTCAGCTATTACTGAAGCATGTTAACAAGCCAGCTGAGATATTTACGCAGCTATCAAATGACAGATGATCTGTCCAGTTTATGTATACAAATGTTGGATGCCAAATGAGGGTGAAGGGGTTCATAACACAATGTGTTCAGTAGCAAGCACGACCTCCTAATTCAAGGCATTCCCCAGCCTTTACTTCTGTCTCTCTGTCATAGCTGTCTCTCCTTTTTCAGCTGTGCCATGTCTGTTGTTTGCCAAGTCATTCCAAACAGAATCAGGCAACTGCTGCTCAAAAGAGGCTCTTTTTTCACACAAGATCTCTTTTCAGCCATCTACGGTTCGATGACCAAGTTTATTACACAGCCTATAAACATTGTGCTGCCAATAGAGGGAGAGCAGCAATATGGTAGAAGGGTGGGAGAGAGAGGTTAAAACCTGCTTTAGCTGGTGTTGCCACCTGGAAAATTGCATGTGCGCCTACTCTCTCGTGCAAAGGATTGACATTCTAGGCTGGGCAGTTTTCAGAGACAAAGTTCATTTTTTCCTCTGAGTGGCTGAAGTCTCTTCCCTTTCCCTTTCTCTCTCCCCACTCTGAGTAGGAGCAGAGCATCTTGGTTAAAACCCTGACAGAAAGGCATTCCCTGATGGCAAATACCACTGACCTGAGGAGTGGAGAGAAGCAGGTTTCACCCTGACGTTTCTCACGAGATTAAAACCAAAACTTCTCCCTCTTTGACTGGACCAGTAATAAACCACAAGTAAGCATACTGCGGTACACTTACCTTAAAGCCTTGGTGGCATTTCAAGTGAACCAAGACATTTGAGTGAGAACTGAAGTGGGTTAAGCAGAGGTTTGTCCCTTTCTGTCAGTTCTGGTAATCAATGGGCAGAGGAGCAGAGCAACATCCATGCAGTCAAAACTGTGGCTGCTGCATTTACCAGAAGCTATTTCTCAGTGCTCTTACTCAGCTGGAATGTACCCACATAAACACCCCTACTGAAATCAGTTCGTAAACTAGCTGTCATCCACACCCATTTTAAAACTCCTCTGTACTGCCAGGATGGCATAAAGGTGGGGTATAGGGAAAAAAAGCAGGAGTGATGTTTCATTTTATTAGTTAAGTTGGTAGGACCACGGTTTTGAGAACAGCAAATCATTCAAGCACTTAACAACATATGCAGCTGTTTGCAATTTCCCCCAAGATGTTGAGAAAATCTAGACTGCAATGTGCAGCTTCACAGCCTGAATATGGATATGTGCATGCAAAACTCTTTCACCCTCATTGGGAGTATCAGCACACAATTAAATGAAAATATTTTAATTTGCTAACTGCAGTGCTGTAACAGTAATGCAAATCTTTTTTTTTTTTTTTTTTGCAATCTAAGAAAGTCCACTTTCATGCCAAATATACATTAATTTAACTTGCCTCATACAATTCCCTGAGTGGACTGAAGGTTGAAAAGAAGTCTGCTCTATTAAACTCCAGAGAATAACCCCACAGAACTAACCCTGGGTTGCTAATTGGATGACATCAGAAAGCAGCCATCAGCCGTGTTCTGCCAATTTCCTAGACGCTGGAGAGCTTTGTCAAGAGTTGCATTAAACGATCTGTCATCAACTGAATATTAATCTCTCAGTATTTTATTACTCAGACCTAAACAGGGCCTTCTGGAGGGCATGAATTATTGGCAATGGGAGGCAGTAATTACAAAGTGAGGTATAGTGTAGAAAATATGACGAGTGAGTTTAAATGGTGTCTGGGGACCGTTTAATATTGTGCTGGCAAACATTGCATGCAATAAAATCATTTGAGAGAGAAGAGATACAACGCAGGAAACCCAGCCTCTAAGCAACAAAAAGGAACCCCAAAGCAGAAAATTACATTTTTTTTGTTTCTCACACTAAGGTATAACCGGCCAGGCTCTGCTGATATAACAGAGAAGTAGGTTCTGACAATGCCTTATGGATGTGCCGAGTTTCTTGTATGTGCCTCAGGATGGACACATTTTTTAACACATGGTAATTTCTATAAATGAGATGTCATATTCCATGGCCTGCCTTTTGGGTGCCATGTGGCTGATGAGAGTCTTGCTGAACCCAGTGGTGAAAGGGATCCAAGTAAAAGAGAGGTAATTTGAGGAAATTTACACTATTTGTGCATAATATGGATGTGATTCTGTTGTAGCTAAGAAAAGATTTCAGCACAGAGAAAACAAAATGCCAATGAATTATTACAGTTGAAATATCACAACCTGAGCCAAGCATGAACAGACACTATGTATTCTTAAGGGATGGTAAGGAAAAATAAAAGCACACTCATACAGGGGATCAGCTGTTACAGTCAAGGCATATGGCTGATAAAAAGATAAGAGGCTTTGGAAAGCATCACTGAATTATTAGGAAGCCTCAGTCCCTGAAACACAGAACCAACCTATCCAGGTTACAGAATACAGCTTGATGTTCCCACAACCACCATTATTGCATGAGAAAGCATGAGTAAAAGCAGAAGAGTTTTGTTCAGGTATATCAGGGCATGGAAAAACCAGGAAAGTACTGGAGCATTTCCCTGAATTGCCGCTCAGTGCAACAAACCCCCTGCCTTGAAGAACTTGTATTAATTGGCAAAATGGGCAGATGGTGCTGGGAAGAGATATATCTAACCTGATAAATGGCAAACAGAAATGTACCTTGTGAAGCACAATGGACCCAAATGAAGAAAATTCGTTTATTAAACAGGAGTTGAAAATGCATAGCATAAAAGAAAAGTCAGTATTGTTAGGGAAGCTGGAATGCTCCTGTGCACAAAAAGTAAAGCATATTGACTTGGGATAGATTTTTGCTTTCTTACTCACTACTATTTTTAATTTACATTCAGTAACTGAATCTCTGCTCTTGAAATGTTACTGTTTCACATAAAACACTATTTCAGTATAAAACAAGCAGCAGATGTGCAATGAGATTTTTATTTAAAATATTGCTTATTAATAATTAACAAATACTAATTTATTAATGCAACAGCTCAATATCCTTGTGTTACCATTTGTGATGGTACATACCTCAAATTTTTGAGAGTAAACTAGGAAAATGACAGCTAAGAATCTCTGCATATGCATTTGATATCAGATATTGAGATAAAAGTGAAATTAAAAACACATCATCTGGTTTTTCTTTTGAATGTATACAGCTGGTACTTAAAAAGTAAAATAATTTAATTTTCCTGAACATTATAAAATATATAACTTGGTATCAAAGTAATTATCTACGCATGTATGTTGTTTGTGAATTTGTAGCTGGAGGTGCAAGGAAACCCCAAATAAATAATGATGGAAAACTAATTAGTGGAAACTGTGAGAATTGTTTTTAATGTGAATTAAGTGGAATTTATGGAGCTTTGCAAAATATCAACCAAAATTATATAAAAAGCCGATAATGTAATAATTTAGAGTGAATATATTTTGATTACACAGTCTCTTAAAAAGATGATAAAAATACAGGTGTGTTCAGATGTGAGTGCCATTCAGCATTTCTCATAAAAAGCCTGACTGGTTATGTAACTTTATATTACAGCCCTCAATCACCAATATTCCCATTTATGCTCCTCTACTTGAACTGTGTCCACAGGAAGATCTTGCTCTTGCTGCAAGCTGCTCTGCGTGGGCTGACTTCACTGACTTTCATCTGAAACTCCAGATGGAAGAAGGGTGGAAGTACCAGCAGGACAAAGGTTCACACACAGGAAGGCTCCCTCAACATTTTATTCACCTGGAAAACAGGACAATACCTAAGTTATGTCAGTAATTTCCTCACCTGTATGATTAAAAAGACTCTTTCAAATTTGATTGTTCTTGGCTATTAATAAAGTCCTTTAGCAGAGCTGATGAATCACCCACCCCTAGAAAGGGATGAGCAAGAGTGCTTAACCTCTCAGTGCACTGACATAATAGGTCCTGAGTCCATACTGTAACTTAGCAAACAAATGGGATGACCAGAATTTACAAGGGAAATTTCTAGCTTATGTACTATTGTCATTTACTGTAAGAAATTTAAAAAATATATATATTCATCTCTAGAGATTATTTACCTCGCACCCAATAGTGCACTTGGAAATTACTGTACCCTAAAACAGCTCTGATAAGCAAAGATGAAACTCAAATAGCTAAAAGGGAACTAAAAGAGCTCTTGCTTAGTATCAAATCCTGTTTTAAAACTTTCTGCTCTTAAAGACATCCTGTTTATATATTTAATCAATGAACTGGATGTAAGACAAACAAAAATGGCCTGCAATCTTCTGTGAAATGCATACTTGCAGAGATGGAGTAACTCAGCTTTAAAAGTAAACAGCTAAACAGCTTGGGAAATTCCCCAAATTCCTGGTAGATTTTGTTTCTGTTTCTCTGTGAACAGTGTTCTATTTTATATTTTTTTTCTGGGAACATATCATGGTTCAATGGTAGGCATTTAGAAAATTCCCTTTTTTTCTGCTCTTTCCTTATATGGATCTAATCAAAGAATTCAATTCGGTAAGAGGCTCTGCCTCTGACAAAACCTTACATCTGACCTCCTGTGAAAATGAGTTTCTGGATAAAGAAATCTTAGGGGATTGCTTTGTTTGTTTTAAGATCTGCTTTCTTTTAAAGTTCAATTGCAAGCCTTCTCCAAAGAGAATAAGGACATGAGGACAGGAGGAAATACTTTGGATCAGCAGCATACTCAATTCATCCCACATGAAATACATGACCTTCATCCCAAAACTAAGTGGACTGCACACACACATGCCAACCCACAAAATTGCTAGTATGCATCATTTCTGCTGGAAGGCTGTCTGATGTCTTTCTTCCGACAGGTAGAATCTTCTTCACACATATAGCTCAAAAACAAGTACAGGTTATACCTATTTATTCTTCTACTAACACTACTACTTCTCTATGACAGCCCTTACATGATCTTTACTCTGATGTTATTACATAGGCAATGATCCCACCACTTTTCAGACTTTATTTGTGTCTGAAGTCTCAAAAAAATTTTTTTATTCCCCTAGCCTTCCCAGTAGCCCTTCTGTGCACCTGTACTAGTTTTGGTTCATCTTTCTTTATCATGGTTGAGCAGAAATGTGTGCAGCATTCCAGATGAGGTCTGGTCAGGCTCTCACATAATTACATTGATATTTCTCTCTTTTGAACACAGATACACAAATAAAGAAATAAACCCATCCCTATGCATCTGAGTGCCTATTTTTCCTTCTTTTTGCTCCACTGCATTGGTGCCTCAGCGTCAGTTGCTAATATACTTTGGCTCATTCCTTCCGTTGGCATTTCCAACTCAGGAATCTCCACCTTGTGACAGAAATTCTTGTGAATTGTTTTTAAGTGTGTGATTGTACCCTTGGCATTGTGGCAGGATGCTAGATAATCTCATCTAGGTTCCCTTGTCCCCAGAAGGCTGGAGCAGATGATCTTTCAGGGTTCCTTCTAGCATGGGCTGTCCCATGATTCTATGAATAATGGCATTTCTATTCCCTTCTGCAATGTCATGCAGTCTCTTTTGCAGGACATTTCAGCCTTCTTCTGCAGTAATGGTCCCTTTGTACCCAAAGCCTTTACCAAAGATACTAAACAAGAGAGGTCTGTGATCAGTCCTTGACAACCTCCACTTACAAACAATTTCTTAGCCTAATAGCTCGCTTTTCAAAAATAACTTTTGCCATTTTCCTTCAGCTAATTCTACTTTTTCAATAGCTAGCCCTATTTTTCAATTCTTGCACAGCTTCTCCAGCTGAAGCAATTGTAGCTTATATGGCATTGCATCAAAATTGAAGCAGTGTCTTGTTGCTTATTCCTTATCGCCGATTATTTACCCGAGACAGATAATAAATTAGTACTCTCAAGATACAGTTTCTAATGGGAAGACAAATTTTAATAATCTGCTTATCCCAAGAGAGACTACTTACAACCCTTGATTAAAATTTCAAGAGCTTTGATATTTTAATAATTTAGAATAATGAAAACCTGACAATAAGCTCATTATGTGACAGTTAAAGGAGAAAGCTTTTCCACCTGACTGGAGATGTACCCACACTGTGTTCCAGGGGAATGGTCTGGGTAGACTTGATTGGACTGCAGCCAGATGGGTGTAGCAAGCTCTACCAGCAGTCTGCAGAACTTTCTAAACACATACAATAAAAGCTCTCCTACTGCAAATTTAAAGCAAACACACGTTTTACAGATGTCATTTTCTCTTTGGCTCCATGAAGAAGCTGCTTCAGGATGAGATAATCTGTGCACACTGGAGCATGGTAGCCATTCAGTACTGGCTCCACGAATGAATGTTTTTATTCTACACCAAGACCTTTGTGGTTAAGTTTTTCCACTACTAAAGAGAACAGTAATGATTCCTTTGCAGCAGACCAAACTCGTAATTAGCAGGAAACAGGTTATTTGCAAAAGCTATGCCAGCTATTTTCACAATACATTTGATGCCATGATTTCAAAATTCTGCAGTGAGAAAAGATTCCTACTCTACCATTGCAGTTTTTTTTTTCCATAGGAGCTATGTAGGAAAAAAATACCTGAATGAATGCCAGAAATGGAGCATGCAATCCCAGGGATGATTGTTTCTTTATTAAGAGTACCCACTTCCAGTGAGCCTGTAGCTATTCTTGAGTTAAATATTACCCAAATGAGTAAGCAAAGGACTGCATGTCCTCTGAGGTAGCTGTAGGACCGTTTCTACTTCCAGGGAAATCAACATAAATCCCACATTTCTGCAAAGAATGAATCCAAATTCTTTCACTCCCTTTTGAATGTGTGCCCATACCACATGCTCTATGTACATGTAAGATGTTTCTCCAATGACCACTTGACAGTAACCCAGGGTTTACAAACAGAAAATTCCTACCCTCCTATAAACAGAATGACATTTAGTCTTTGTAACAGAAAATAAACCCCCCAGTTCTCCTGCTAATCAGACATCCTTCCTTCCTGTAACAGGAATTATATCACTGCACTGATGGGAAAAAGACAAAAGGGATTTTTTTAAATGGTTGTTTTATCTATCACTTTCACTGAGACAGAAATTCACAGACTGATTCACAGATGGAAACCCCAAATGCCATGCAGCAAAGCATTCATCTATGGACAGGAAACAGTATGGGTTTGATAGGCTACAGTAAAGGTTATGCCACCTTTAAGTACTTTTTAAAAGACTGCCCAGACACCTTCCTTAATACTCGAGTGACAAAACAAGGCACACCTCAAAGCCTTTAATCATATACACGGTATACAAGTGAAGTGCAATTTCTACAAGGCCCCACAGATTAGCCTTGATCCTCTAAAACTGATTCCATTAAGGCATGTTTCACCAAGCTATGTAGAAAAAGAAGGATACAGGAAGAAGAAGAAAAAAAAAAAGTGGCATTTGAAATAATGAGACTACAAAGGCTAGTGAAAGTACCAAATGCAGATGAGATCAGGAGGCATTGCAGAAGGAGCACTAAATTACAGTAACTGGTACCAGGGCAAAGAACACAAAGTCTGTAGAACAGGCTGGTTTAAATTTTATTTATTTTTAAGACGTACTTTCAGTGAGACTGGATAAGTACATTAAGGCACTTACGAATGTTCACAGGCATGAATGTAGAATACCAGTCGGAAGGAGCAAGACTTTCTAATAAGCTGTCTTGAGGTATGACAATTGATCTGTTACATGAGCAGTAATGGGAAGCCTGACTTTGCCTTTCTGTTGATTTTTTTAGCTTTGGAGGCGAAAATTAACTTTTTAAAATATAATCATTTTCAATCTGACCCAAATAAACCCAAAAGAAAATAATAGATAAATAGCTGGATTGGACCCAGTCTGTTCCTAAAAGAAATACTTTTGTCTGTAAGTTTGCAGTAAGCACTTTGCTTCTTCATTAGACTCATAGAAAATAAAAAAAAAAAAAATCCACACTGGATCTAGGCAAACTGTAACCTTCACTGTGAACCTAAGACGCAAAATCCAGCTTTGTTAGCAATCCTCGTCTACATGACACATCCACAAATAAGACTGCAGTTCACAGTGCACCTCACATAAACCATGATCTGAATATAGAAAAGATCTTCCCTATTTACCTGCATCTGAAAATCATGTGGATGTGATACAGACCACATTTTTGTGGGGAACGAGTCAAACCAACTGGAAGCTTTTTGAAGCTACAGTACATCAAGTGGGATTTTAGCCATATATAGATGTGAAACTTTTTTTTCATGGTGTAACACTGCTGCAAAAGCAGAGGTTTGGATCTGAAAAAGAATTTTCTGTTGCTTCCTTAACAAATGGGCTTTTTCCTTTCTGTTCTCCTTTCTGGTTCCCTATTCATGTAAAAATTATCCCAGGCTCCAGAACATACTTTCTATTTTGAAGGTTCCTGTAAATCAATATCCTTACAAACAGCTCATGCAAAAAGTGTAATCCCTGCATGTGCTGGGACACATAAGACTGTGCTTTAACAGCTCATGGTCTTTGTCAGCTCATGATTCTGCTATCACATTAATTCTATAAATATATCAGAATGTTGGATGTAAATGGCTTGGGATACTAATTTTGCTCACTTCTTTTACTTGAGGCTCCCAGCTGCCTTTGAACATTAGTCACACAACATACTGATTGGTGAAGTGCCTTAGTGCCCCTATCAAATAGAAGAATGATGCAAAAGGCCCTTTGGAAATATTCCTGGGAAAAAAAGTGATGCAAGAGATGGAGGAAGAAGCAACCCATGCCCTACATGTCCTAATGGACATGATGCACAGGAAGAGCTGGAGCTGTACCCTGAGGTTGTGGGAAAAAAGTGGGGACAGTGAGGGCTCCCACAGGGCTCCCAGCCCTTCCAAGGAACAGCAACATATTCTTGGACTTAGGCTGTTGTCTCCATCATGCAACATCACTGAGAATTCTGCTGTCTTCCCCTGTACACTCTGCATAGATATTCAGTGCAGACACCATGGATTTGACTGCAGAACAAGAACAGTGCTTACTCATGGGGAGTCTACCACAGAACTTGGATATGACACCAAGTGATAAGCTGGAGTCAGTTTCTAGACAGATGTTTAGAAGAATACATGTGTAAGGAGGAGGATTTCACACAGGGAATTAGATTTCTACTTCTAGAAGACAGCATCTGTGGAACAAAAGTCTTTAGAAGGATTCTGCTGGGATAGACTGTCTTGGACTAGTTGATCTTTCCTCCCATTTTTGAGGGTTCACAGGGCTCCGTATGTGAGACCAGCTTTGTACAGTCCTGACCTCAATTAGATAGTTTCCAGTCAGCTGCACATACCTAGTTAAGAGATATGAAACATTCCCTTTCTCCCTTCATCCTAATTTGTGACAGGTTTTCCCAGAGTGAATGCTGCTCATTTCCACCATGCTACTGTTCCTCCATTACATCTCTACTCTGCCCAAATTACACAGTGGCATCCAGTGCCTGAGGGAATGTGAGCGTGTGGATGAATATTCATAAGATAGCTTCCATTTTAAGGGCGACATACTGAATAATTTCAAGGACATTACCCAAAATCTTGAACTGTACTGAGAGTTTTATTTTCCTAGGGAGGGACTGCAGCAGATTCTCTCTGTGGGATGACTCAGTTCTTATGGGACCATAAGGAACTTTGAAGACAGCATTTAGGCTGCAGATGCAAATCCTGGAAATTCTCTTGGGAACAACCTAACACATAATTTACAAAAGCCAACAGCTCATCTGGAGTTTCTAGCCTAAGACAATGGTACAAGAAGGGCCTTTAGAAGGCAGAGTTGACTACATGGTTTCCTAAATTCTGTCTTGACAATGATCAGCAGTGCACCATTCCACTAAAAAAACTAATTTAAAAGTTTAAAAAAATTAAAATTCAGACATTTAAGATCATATTCTGCTGATAAATACTGTGACCTGGTGAGGGGAGAAATTAATCCCATGAGTTTAACTGAAAAAAATCCAAATGCTGAAGTGAGAGAGTTGGCAATGGGGAGGAGATTTTTACTATCCAAAGGTGCTCTTTGTGAAATACTGTGAGAAAAAGACTCTTTGCTGGATTCCAAGCTACAGCATCCACATTTCAAGAAGTTGACACTATTAGGAATCTTCAGAGAAAGTAAACACATTTTTCTGTGTATTTCTAAATAACATTGCAATCATACTTCCTTTTTGTAACTAAAAAGAAAAAGAAAACAGAATGTTTTTCTTTCAAGCAATTATCAAACACCTTAAGTGTTGACATAGAACAAAATGCTTAGCAAAACTCAATCCACAGACATAATCTGCCAGAGGCAATAAGCAAGATGAAGGAAGGATGAAGATACTTGTTCATTTCCAGTGGGTGCATTAAAAGAGTAAATTTTAAAATCTGCTTTTTAAAACAATATTTAAAACCATCAAACTCTGTTTGCTTTTCTTTCACACAGAGCAGACAATCATCATCAGAAACTGATCAAGCCGTATTTTAGGATATAAAACACTCCAAGGACTAATGCCAGCAGGATTGATGATTTGGAATATTAAAGACTAAGAAAACTCTTTTGTTACACACACGTCAAAAGAGGAACCAATGAAGAGGCGATAAGTAAATAATAGAACAACTAACAGGAAGATTAGCATTAGACTTTGGCATCGACCTGCAAATGAAAAGCAGAGATGCTATAAAGACATCGATTACTGAAGAAGGTGGAGAACATTATAGAGATGAGACATCGCTTTTATTAACCAAACCTGTTTAGAGAGATAAAACCCAGCAGCCAGATCATGACATGCATGGGTGACAAGTGACAAAGGGTTACTGGCAGTGGATGTGTGGGAGAAAGGCATCCCAGTCTGAGGTCAGTACTTTTCCCTGTCTACACTCCATCGCTCCATAGTGGGCTGCACGGCACTTTGACATTTCCAAAGGCAAAACCATGGCTTGAAGAGTCTACCAAGTTAGAAGCTGCTGTTCAAATTGTCTTTTTTTCCATACTGGTGCTTTCCTGAGATTCAGAAGACTGTAACAATTCATTGTGGACTAGAGCTGCGTGGTCAAGTCCAGCCCTCTTCAATGGAAGAACTGCACACTAGGCAGTTCTTGAAACCTCCTGTTAATGGCACTTTCACACATCACATTGAGAGGTGATTGAGGAGAGCACTCATCTTGGTAGGCAGCTGGCAAGTGCATCAGGCCTTGGTATGGTCACAAAGTTCATGGTGCAGTGCAATAGTGGACAGATCTTTTCATGATCCTTCAACACTTCACTCAAGTGTTTCATTTCATCTGTTAGCTTTCCGATTTCTCTTTTCAGGGAGGTATTTTCTTGCTCAAGAGATTCATATTCCTGGAAGGAGGGGGAAGAAAAAAAATAACAACTTACAGTCAGAACATTCCTTTCAGTGCTTCCACCTTGAGTACATTCACACACCAGTAGAAAAACAGTGTGGTTTCTTACTACAACTTACAAAGTGCTGAGGAAAGACAGAGCCAGCCTGGGTGCTGGAACAGGGCAAGTGCTTTACAGCCTGTGCTCTGACCACACTGGGATTCCTTTCATGGCCCTGAAGACCAGGAGGTGCTGCTTGCCCTCAGAGTCCCCCAGGAGCCCAGGGCTGCAGGCATGGATGGCTGTGTCCCCATGGTGGCCTCTTCCATCCTGGGCTGCCTCTGATGGGAAGGGCCAAAATGGACTCTGCACGGTGAGATCAGAGAAAATGAAAGCACTGACTGCTGAGAGGTGCTGGGAAAACCCGGTGCCTGGCACTGCTGGTGAGAGAAGGGCAGCCTCTGCCCCAGGGCGGTGCAGGGAAAAGCCATTTATCCAGGCTAGCACAGCATGTCCAGCGCTCTCCTCCAGGCCTGCCAGAGCTTGTAGACACCTTCTCAGAAGCCCAAGAACTCATTAGGAGGGAAGCATCATGCCAGCTTGAGGCCAGATTAATTTTGTTACCAGAAGGCCAGACCACTTTCTTTGGTTATCCCTGACCTGGCTGCTTTTGAGCTAAGGCTTCTCTGGCAATAAATAAGCTGTTGTTAACTGCAGAGGAATTTTGAGTTGCTCTGCAGCATGCATGTGATGGATGCAAGACTCCTGTGTCACATTTTTTGATAACTGTGTGTCTCAAGTGTTCCTGCTTCTATGCCTTCCCATCCCAAAGACAAGAGAGCTAGAGATTCAGAGCCAGCCCACTGAAAACCAGCAGATGGATGTCTTGCTGCTGGCCCAAGGCTCAACATCCACCCACTCAATCTCACCTCCCTGGGAAAGCTTCCTAGCAAACTTCAAAGCCTACACGTGCCTTAAAAGGCAGCAGGGAGACCCTCTCATGCAATGTTCTTCTGGGCAGCCTGGCACTGCCTCTGCTCCCCTTTGCTGCAGAACTTTGGGCTCCTGGCCCTCCCTCACACCCCTGAGCCACCTCTCACAGAGTAAAACAGGCACAGTCCTCCTAACACAGCATTGGAGCCAAACTCCAGCCAAGTTGTCCAACCCCCATTGTCATTCTGCTCATCTCCTGTTGCCCCAAACCCCATGGTTCTGGGTTTTGGAATAAATGTTGCTGTGCCATTGCTCTGTCTCATTTTCAGGGGTGAAACTGTCACGTTGTCCTTGCTAAGAACGAACGTTATTCAAGCAGATCTGCCTACAGCTGGCAAAACCTGTGTGCCTCAAAATGAAGATTCCCACCACGAGGAAGATCCCCAAGTTCAGGAGGAACATCAGAGAGGCTGCAGGATGGCACAGGGCCCAAAAATGATTCCACAAAAGCCAGGGGTTACCCCTTTTCAGAACTACCCTGCACCTGGCTTTCTCAGGCGCTGACTCAGAGGAGATCTGGGAAAAACCAAGCCCAAAACTCCCTACACTGTCCCTCTTAGTCTCTGCTAACTGCTGGCAAATCCTTCCACAGTGAGAGAGAAAAAAGCCTGTGATGAACCTTCAGAGCTGAGCAACTGACTCAGCCACAGTGGCAGTGTGCTGCAAAACCGACACTTACCCCAAAACCTGACTCCCGGCTACAAGAGCACTGTAGTGTGAGGTAACATCCAAAACCAGAGAAAAGGGATCCCTGTCCTCCAGTGTTTGCACTGGGGACACAAGAAAAGCACACCACATTGTGGTATTAAGAGCTTCTGGAAGAATCAATTACTTTCATTTCATCTGTTTGAACACCCACTGTTACTTTTAAAAGCATACAAGTGTAACAGCTAGCCAAGCTGAGCTCTCACACTTGCAGGTTCCCAAGCTCCTAAGAAGCATTTTCAACTGGGTATGTCTGGGAACCCCGTTGCTGAGTGGCAGTGATAACACCACAGTTCTAGAATTTATTTAAGCCAGCATTGCCACTGCATGGTCCCCTCCTCTTCCATCACCTTCTGCTTTGTAAGACACCAAGAATTCATCCACTGTCACAGCAAAGGTGACAATCTTAACACTAATACAGAAGAAAACGGTTCTGGTTTAGCCCAAAGGAGCCCTGTGATCCCATTCTTTGGGTGGTTACAGGAAGAGCAAAAGAGGGAGGATGAGGCAAGGGCTGGACCATGTCTCTCTTTTCCTAGTAGTGTCACTGAAGGCAGAGCTGCGCTGTCCAAGAGCGGTGCCAGTGTCTGTGGGATGCCAACCAGGCAGCACGCCTTCTGTGCCTCACACCCACAGCAGGATTATGTGAAGACAGGCCCACGTCTGCTTAAGAATTCCTGTTTATTGTAAAGTCCCGTGTTTGGTACCCAAGCCATGCCTGCAAAGCACCAAATACCCATTCACCTCGTGAAGTTTATCAGCTTTCTGTGTTTGCTTCTTCCGGCTCCTCTGTGCAGCAACTCGATTTTTTTCTCTCCTCCTTACTTTTCTGTCATCTTCTTCACGACTCTGGAAGACATCAACCAGAAAACACTTCGCTGGTTTGCAAGGTGCACACAGATGATGCCCGAAGTCGGGTGTGTAACTTTCTGAGAACGAACACTTCCAATTTTACAGCGCTAATACTCGATCTCCCAGAGACCGCATGGTCCCTGCAAAGAGCAGCGCATCCCTCGGCCCCACTGCACAGACGGAGCCGAAGGGGAGAGGTGGAATCCGGCAGTCTGCCCGGGGGATGCCGCAGAGCCCCGCGGGCAGGGGCATTGCTACTGATGGGGGAAGCCGAGTACCCGAGCGGCGACCGGCGCTCCCGCTCCGCCCGGCGGGCAGCACTTTACACCTGCCTCGCTGCAGCGCGGCCGACGGGGCGGAGGTGCGAGCAGCGAGGAGGAAAGCCCTGTTCTCTTCCCGGCTGCCCGCGGCTGGGGAAAAGCCGCCGCCCGCGCCGTGCCCCGGCGCTTTCCGCGCACCGCCGGCGGTTCTCCCGAGCTCCCACCTGGGAAGAGCCAGCACGGCGGCCGCCTCCCGGGAAAAGAAGGGCCGATGCCCAGGGGCAGGGGCACCCCCGCCGCGGCGCTGCCCGGCGTGAGTCAGCCCCATGCGCCCGCCCGCCACCGCCGCCCGGTCCCTACCTGCTGGCCGCCCTCGGCCGCCGCTCCCCGGGACAGCGCGCTGGCCCCCGCCGCCGCCGCCGGGACGGCGCACGACATCCCGGCCCCGCCGAGCCGCCCGCAGGGCTCCCCCGGCCCGCGGGGGGTGCGACTGCCAGGGAGCGGAGGGAAGGCAGTACAAGGGCAGGGCGGGCCGGGGCGGGCCGGGGCAGGGGACGCGCCGCCCCGGGCCGGGGGTGCCGCCGCCAGGTGCCGGAGCGGCCCGGGGCGGAGCCGCCGCCCACATGGCCGTCACATGGCGCCTGCCCGCACCGGGAACCCGGGACCACCCGGCCGCCCCGTCCCGCACTGCTCCCCCGCGGGGACCGCCCCCCGGGACCGCCGGCTCTCGTCAGCCGCCGGGAGCCGGGGGAAAGTCCGGGTCACGGCGCTGCCGGGCAGGAGCTGCCTGAAAATCCCCCCGGAGAGCCCCAGCCCCGGGGGCCGGCTGGGTTCGACGCCCCTCCGGGCAGCCCGACTCGCTCTTTCGCCTGCAGAAATAAACTCCCCGCAGTTTCTCTCCTCTCCCGGCTGCCCCTGGAGCCGGCCTCGCCCCCGTGTGTCTCCCGGCGCTCACCTCCGGCCGCTCCTGCCCGCCGCGCTCCTGCGACATCGGCTCTCTGAAGCGGCAGCAGCTCCACATGGGGGACAGCCAGCTCAGCCCGGGATCGTGGGTGGGAGGACACGGCATCCGTGCTGGGATAAAGCGATTTTCACTTTCGCTACTACCCTCTTCCTTTAAATAATAAGGAAATGCGACAGACTTCTTGTAAAGGCAAAGCCAGACAAAGAATGCTGGAAATACAGTTGCTGCAGACAAACATCTTTCTCTTCCACCATTCTGTCGGGAGTATTTTAACAGAACACTGTTTCTTTTACCTCTCGTAACACCTTCCTGCATTTTAATTGCACTTACTTTGGCCTTATGCTCTGAAAGGGGGTGTTTGCACTGACAGCTACTTCAACATCCTTGCTGTTCTGCAAAAGGATTTGTACCCTCCTGGCTGTGCTCAACTTGCAGAGGCAAACACATGACCATGAGAGGAGGGTATGTGCCCCCAAACTGCAGGGCAGTCAGTCATAAAGCCCCAGGTATCTCAATAAATCAGATACTTCCCTATTTTTCTGGTTTCCTCAGCAGCTTGAGTCATCCAGCTTAGATGAAGTTAAAGAGTTGGCAAACTGAGTAAATATAGACTGTCCTTCCAGGAAGATCTGGCTAACAGTTCATGCTAAAGGTGAGGGAACCATGTTCCCCAGAGTCCAAGAGTCAAAACAATGCCTGTGCTCTGCCACATGTTTCCTGGTAGGCTCTGGGACTGTGACTAAAAGACCGGAGCATGACTTCCTTGGTTTGAAGTGCTTCTCCCCAGCTGTTCCACCTCAAAGCAGCTTGTGTCTCAACCCTACAGGCTATCCATGCATTTATTTGATTTTGCACTTTTCAAAGAGCTTCTCCAACCCTGGAAGACCCAGTCCCTGTGAGTCTTGCCACCCTAAGAGCCATGGGAAGGTGGCTGGTGACCAGAGCTGGGAAGTACACTTGTGCCAATCAATATACCCTGACCTAACCTGCAGCCCCAGACTGTGCTGGGTCTCCCAAGCATCTCGCAGAGCACTCCCTGGTTTCTTCAAAAGGAGTCTTGCTTCTTTCTCCCTTTGTCATCTAATGTGCCAAGAGCAGGATGTTCACCAAGAGCTGCTCATGGAGGCAGCAGTAAGGTGTGGGTTCAGTGCCATTCTCCAGCTGAGAGGATCCAAACCAGCACCTCCTGGAAAGCAGCCCTGGCCACCAGGCAGAGAGCTACTAGAGGGTGAATTGCTCTCAACTGCTCCTTTGAAACAGTCTAATATTGCACGAACTACACCTCAGGCAGTTAAAGGGAAGCAGTACATGAGGGCATGAACAGAGACTTAGTTGGGACAGTTGCTTAAAAAGAGAGCACTGGGATCTTGCTGCCTTTGTAGCTTAAGCTCAGTTGAAACAAACAGGAGTAAAAGCCAGTATTTTCACAAGCTCAGGGAACAGGTATGTTCTCTTGCTATGAAGTATGTGGATAAGACATCTCAACAGCCCTCTGGAGTGATCTGTGGGAAAGAAAGTCCCCTTCCACAGAGGGACTTTGAACTCCATGCTCCAGGAGCAATGCTGCCACAAATGGCACCTGCACCAGGTAGCTGACAGCATCAAATCATGAGCAGCTCACCAAGAATTTATTAGTCCTGAATAAATATCCACTTCACTGAGTAATTCCCAGCAGCTGCAGAGTAAGGTTTCCAGGATAACACAAGCATGGGACAAGCCAGGGGACAGCTCCCTTGAGCCTGCATAGTCTGATCTTGTTCAGAACAAATGACAAAGGAAATGACAAGTCAAAATTTGCTTGTGGGAACAAGTTTCTACTTAGTATTAAAGCTATCTCTGGTACATCTGTAGAAATGCCTACACAGTAATTCCAGGTAGTGCAGCAGTAAAGGCAGTGTTTCTGTGCAGGAGAGAAAACCAGCCCAGAAAGCAGCTTAGTCAGCTAAGCTTACATTTTATAATGGCAGTTTATCAGTGATTTTTGTCTGCACTGAAGCAGCCTACACACATGCAGACTAGTTTCTGATCATAGCTTAACACAGCATGGCTCTTCTGGTGAATGGCACGTGTCAGAACTGGGTCTCAGAGCACCCCGGCTTCCAAACAGACGTCAGGGTCCATGTGAAGATTTCTGGAAGAGGAGCTTCCCCTTTAGAGTTTGTAATCCTCTTTGTTCAGAAAGTACACACAGCAAAAGCATGTGTAGATAATGCTCCAATTTGCAAGTTTTTCTTGGGTGGGGGTGGCCTAGCTTTATGAGCAAAAAAGCACATTGCAGACAGGACACACTAACAAACAGTGAGATGTTCTGTCTCGCCCCCAAAAGCCAAGAAATTCTAACTCCGTTTGCAAATGAACCAAGCATCCATCACCATTGAGCTGTCTTACAAAATTCAAAGGCTATATAAAGAAAAACTACCAGACATTTCTTGATGCAATACCAATTCGTCCCAAGTTAAAAATAAGAAGCTTGGCTGTTGTGACATTTCAGTAGAAGCCTGATTAGACATGTCTTGCACAACACTGCCAATTCCTATGAAAAGTTAACTGAAGGACAAAAGGCTACTGAAGTGGGGAAAATGAAGTGTTTACTATATTTCTGCCAATGGGAAGAACAGCTAGTTGCAGGTATCACTGGATGTAGAATTTTTTAATAACCATTGGAAAAACTGCTGAACATTCATGTTGAGTTTAACTCATCATAGAACTTGCATTTAAAGGGACGGTCTCTTTCCAGTGCTGCTTGGCCAAAAGTAGCCGTCAGATTTTTAAATTCCTAGTTTATACACTGCACTTGGAATCTTGATTGCTTTTTCTTTACACAGTCCACTTGGCCAGCATTTCCAGTTGCATTTTTCTTCTTCCACCCAGCTGCAGTTGCAACATGGGCTATGGAACAAAAGACCAACTGCTCTAACTCAGGGCATCCATTCCCACTTACTTGAAATCCTGTGCAGGCCAACTATCCCTTAGTCTCTAAACAGAAACATGCACTGTAGTGTGAATCTATGAATTTATTTATTAAGTCTTAAACCACAGTACTTTCCCTTTTTATTTCTTATCGCATTTGTCCTGCTCCAGCTATTTCTGACGGAACTTCTTCAAAGTGATACCTATTCCTAGCTATTTTCTGTACCTGCCTGTCATTTGCAAAGAGCAGAGAATCTTCCTATTAACAGAGGAAATAGCCAAATACTGTAATAGTTGCCATGCAGAATCTTGCAGGGCACACCTTAGCCTAGCAACAGCCAGGATCTGTGTGAAGAAAGCCGTAGCAGGGATGTCCAACAGCGCACAGAGTGCGGGCACTCAAAATAGCAAGTGGCTGTGTGAGAAGCCGTCTGAGCCGCACACTCCACAGCCCTGCAGCTTCAGTCCCTCTCACATCCTGTCCTCTCTTACACGAGAAGCTTTGCAGCCCTGAGATTAACAACACTTGTGAGTTCAAAGGCAGTAAATGGAACTACTTCAGTTACTCAAGCCAGAATTTAACACAGATGTCCTCTGAAGTAGGCTCACTGCTCAGCCACCATCCATTCCAGGATTAGAACTGACAATGTTATCTGAAGCTCTGATCTTCCTTAATTGATTTAATTTAGTTCATATAAAAACACACATTTGTATATACAAGGTCAGGAAAAATATTTACATATGATTACATATACAAAGTATCAGTACAGATGCTCACTTTTACAAAATAAATGATGCTAAAATCTGTTTTCTTGAGAACTCTCAGTCTCTTAGACATTAGGTTGGACCTGTCTTCTTAGCACCAAACATGTCATTAACAAAGCTTCTAAAACCCCCCTCCATTTACTGTGTAACAAATATGTTACATACTAGTCAGGAGTATTTACTGCAGGCACATGCAACCATAAACTAGAAAAAGTTATAAATGTTCAAGGCACAATGCTCAATTTAGTACTAATTTGCAACCTCCTAGGCACTAATGAGTAAAGAAAACAAAATTAAGCTAGCTCAAGTGAATACCATTAACTGGTAGCCTCTATTGATCTTTAAATTTTAGTCAAACAACACAGATGCAAACATAACCCAAGTCAAGATCCTTTCTTGGGTAGAAATATTGCTCAGGAAATCCCCAGGTGCATAATTGGATTACATGAAATGATATATCAGACCCTAAGATGTTGATGGTTGAATTCGTGTTCAGAAGAGCACGCTGCAAGTAAATACATACAATTATTAAAAATCCAAGTTTCAACAAACATGACTATAAATAAGCCTAAATGACCTACATTCAGGAAAGGTAGAATAGCAAGGACTAATGTCACATGTGTGCATGGACTTCCTTAAAACTCCAACATCGCACCAAATCTGGTCATTTCAATATGCTGCAGTGTCAATTAATTCCTTAATATAAAAGCCACATGCCTCAGTAATCAATGAAGGTGCATTAGGAGAATTAGACATTCTCCAACTCTTTAGAGACATGCTTAATGTAAATGAGCAGTTAGTGGTTTCCTAAAAGACTGCCCACATACATAAAGCATGCACACAAACTCTGAGAAGCACAAGGACTCAAGCTAAAAACTGCAATATAAGAGCAAAAAATGAGTTAAATGGCAAATACACTTGCTGGATATTGGATGCTACTGGTACATGTACCATACACCATCCGCATGCCACCAAAAGTAGAAAAATTTAAGAAATCAAACACTAATTAAAGAAGCTCCCATGTATATTATATATATATATATATTAAATATTATATATTTATATAATATAAAGAAGCTCCCACTGAGGGGAGATGAGTTCTAAGAAAAAAGATGGAACACATGGAACAAAAGTACAACTGAGATTCCAATGTGAAAACACAAAATGAGAAATTCATGCACTCAGAGTGATCTTCCTCCGCCGCAGTGGGTAGCGCTTTCTCTCGGGGGAATCTGCAGCTTTTCTTCTTTTCAGCAAAACATAAGGATTTTTACTGCAAACAGTTCCTGTTGGTGTGACTTCTCCTGGTGGCACTGAATTTTGGGCATTGTTTTCCTCCTTCTCCTTGAAACCAGAAAAGACTTCTTGCCGCAGCTTGCAGAGTTCCAAGGTTGGTTGCAAAGTCAATGCTTGGGAAAAACCTTCTGCTTTTTCTATGAGTGCTGGAATAGACTGCAAAAACAAACCCGAGTATCTCAGGTTACATGGGAAAAACAATGGTTATAAGGCACACAATATGCTAATGAGATTCTAACAGGCACAAAAGCTTCAGTGTCTGCAGAGATGATGCTCAAGATGGTGGGTGAGGGTTGTGAATGCAGAGCTACCACCCCAACAGTGAGGTGTCTGCACTCAGAAACCATGCAAAGAGTGTGCCAAGTTGAAGCATTCCCTCATGGCATCTCTAAGCTCAGGCAGCATCACAGAAACACCACAGCTGATGCCTAAGCAGGTACTGAAGTAACAAATGTCATACTCCAGATGATGTCATACAAGTCTTCAAAAGATGTTCTGTTTTTCAGATGCTGCAGGTTCCAAAATCTCAGCAGAAGTATTTCCTACAGCCACAGGGTAATCTCCCTTACTACCACATGAGGGGGAATGCTTTACAAACACAATGCTTCACCTGCTTCCTAGGTACACACACAGGCTTTTTTCTACCAAACCATAAGGAAGATGAGTTATAACTCCTGTTTTGTGACATATTACCAGATCAAGAAAATAAAAACATATTTCTCTTGGAGCACGCAGAGGTCTCACCTGCATTGCTTCGCTGATCTGTTTGGATGCCACCTCTGTCGCCTGCTTCAGATCTGCGATGTAAGCATCTACAGACAAACACAGCCCAAATCAACTTCTGAAAAATAACTCTTCTCCCCACTACTCACTATCAGAAAATGGACAGAAAACCAGTAAAGTCCCTGTATAAAACCTAAACCTGCAGCACATCCATTTCGCTGTAACACTGAGGACAAGAGCTGGCGTGGTATATCTCACTACTAATACTCTTTATCACTCAAACTGAAGTAGAGGCTAGCAGTTCCAACTACAGAAAGCCCCATAAGTTCTTACCTAGAAAACACAAAGCCAGTATTTGAAATAAGAGAACAGTTGTAAAGAAATAATTCTACAGAAAGATATGTTTTCAAAACTTTTAAGCTCATATTACATTTGATAAAACCCACACAGAACACAGAGAATAGACACACTGTGGAACATAAGATTTAGAAAACCATTTTAAGGAGGGCAAGTAAATAATCCTATGTCTCTGACAAGTTGGCTTTTACAATAAAGGCTGCTTTTTTTTTTCTCCTTCTGGCTTAACTTATCAAGCATCAACACCAAAAAGAACCAGGCATAAATAACATGAACTGTATTAATTCTGCTGTGCTAATAAGGAAAGAAAAAAAAACCCCAGCTTTCAGGAACACTGAAGCAGGCAGCAGGTGCAGAACACCAGCATATATTTGACTGTAATAGTAATATGATAAGATCACCAGTACTTTAATTCTGTATTCAAGAGTTAAACTCTAGCCTATTATGAAACTGTTTTGCATGTTCTCCATCCACAAAACTTAAAATGAGCAGATTAGCATGCTTCTGGGAAATAAGGAGCCTCACCTCCACTACTATTAGTTTTCTGTAGGGTTTCACCAGTGCCTGCAGTAGAACGCGGTGTCAGGTGGTGCACCCACCCCTAAACCCTGTCAGGGTTAAACACAGCATTCTGTTTTGAAGTCAATCTTATTTGTGCTGCTGAAGGTATTTTGAAGTCAGTCACTGCATTCTAGCTCAGGGTTACAGCGATTCCCTGCTGAAATGTTGTAACCACCAAGAGATGGTGCTTGTTGAACTGTCCATGTATCCAGTGTGCTGGTCAGAGCTGGTTTAGGAACACATGATCCCCACAGGAACATGGACACTAAAATGCACCACCATTCAGTCTGGAAGAATTAGCAGTCCAGAAGCAACCTCTTTAAACTCATCTCAGAGCCCTGTGGAAGGGCATTCTCTAAAAGAAGGATATATCTACAATGAAGCATTCTTACAATAAATTATTGGGATGAGGAGGCTGGTGACCTTATGAAATGGTAAGGACGGAGTTAAGTGAAAGAAGAAATAATTATTTGGATTATTGTACAGAAAGACTGACACACAGTTAAATGAAATTTGCCTGCAAGAGTTTGGCTTGACATAGATGGCATTATATTCCTCAGTGTTCAAGGCTTTCCAAAACATAGGGAAATGAAACAAGGAAATGAAAGGTATTGAGTAATCTAAACATTTTTGGTTTCTGGTTACTTGCTAAACTGGGATACATAAACTTCCCAAAGACTACATAATACCAAAATGCTCCATAAACTCCAAGGTATCTTTGCTACAACTTTGCTAAAGTTACCAAACCCAAAACCACAATATCATAGTGCAAGCTGCTACTAACTAAATTGACTGACATCAGAAAAGCCTGGATTTGGACACTAGAAACCAAAAGGAACTTAGATACAAAGTGACCACTGTACTGCTCCTACTGGCTGCTTTGCTGCACAGGCTGGCACTGCTGGAAGCCATGTCTCCCATCTACAAAGAGGAAATGATGTTTGGAATGAAGTCAGATCAGCAGGGTGAGAACTGGAAGATTCAGCTCAGCTCCTCAAACTCTGAGCACCACTGCTTGTTACATCATGTGCAGTAACTCAATAATGAGGGTTCTCACTTTTCAAATTACAACTGCACTGCTGAAATCTGTAATTTTTCAATACTTAACAACAGGCAACACAAAACTTCCCATTTATTAAAGCCAACCTCAAAAGAGGACATCCCAATTATCCACTGCAAAATCCACCACCTTGCTCCAAGGAGTCTGTACAAGGTGTCTTTCCAAATCATGCAGCAAACTTAAAATGTTGTTTGCAGCTCTGTTCCTTCATCAACTCTCACAACTGACACAGGCAGGATGAAACCTGTGTCCTACGTGGCAAGTTAGGAGAGTCAACACTGCGACCACTGAGTCCTACACAACAGCTTTCAACTCCCTGAAGGAAATGACTAATTAGGAAGAGAGGCTGAAGCATTTCTAGTACTCATGTAAAAGGAACACAAGAACAGATGAAGTACAATGCCAGTGATCCATCCAGTTCCCCATCTGGCCTCCACCAGTGATGAAGGAAAGAAGTACGGAAGCCTTCTGGGGGTAACTGTGACAATTTCTCCCCAACACACACACACACACAGAGCTTTTTGCCTTCAAGTACAGTGCTTAACTGCAGGCAGCACTCAGAATGAGCAAAATGGATATGGTAAAACTCAGGCAGCAACACATTCACTTATGACAAACTTCTAGCTTTTGAGTTAATTTATAAGCAACCAATTTTAAACAAGTTTAAAGAAAGAAAACTTTTTAAACATTTACAGTTAGCCAGTAAGTGAGGCAGTGTTTCCTCAGAACAGCTGCCCTCCCCACAAAATATTTACCTTGAGAAGGCTGAGGTCTTATGTCTGCTGGTTTTACCACAGGCTGGTAGAGCTTCTGCATATTAAAAAAAATAATTGTGAAATACCCCTTGGCTTAAGAGATACCTAATATACATATAGCAGTCAGAACAATGGAGATTGTGGTGAAATTATTTAGATCAAGAATGTATTAGAGGTACAGATTATAGATACCTAGTTACTGAAAATAACATTCTGGTTAATACAGTTACACTCACTGTAAACACGTCTCCAGAAATCTGCTTTAGTTTGCAGAATTCTAATTATTAAAGCATGAGAACTGACATCCAGGCATTTTGGAAGAAGCATTGCCCCACCTGCTGCATGACTGAGGAAGAAGAGCTGCTCTAGCTTCTCAGGAGCCATTCACAGAACCAGCATGCTTTCACAGAACCACAAACTCCAACAAAGGGTACATTAAGACAAAAAGCTAAGAAAAAGAAAAGTACTTAAACAACTACACCCTAGCCCTATACAGAACTAAGAACACCCTACTCCACAAACTGTGAGTCTTGTGACCTTACATCAGTTAACTGAGACATGAAGTAAACTAATAATAACTGGATATAACCCATACTCAGTTACATTAAAGGTAGAATTAGAAGCAGCTAACAGGGAAGAAGGAAACAAAGCAAGGCCAAGGGAACAGAAGTTAGATCATCTGCAAGTTAGTGTTCTCCACTTCAGGAGCTGTCCCTCAATCTTCTTCAAGCAAAAGCAAGTAGGGGAAAGCTAATTATTCCTTGCTGTAGTTTTGGGAGAAATTTTTTCACAGTTCACACAACTTAGCAAGTCTGCAGTAACAGCTCCAAGCAGGAGAACAAATATGGCTTGCATTAGCCTCAAACTCTACAGACCATATTGACTGAAAACCCACAGGATGATCTCTTGCTTTGGCAATTACAAAGAAATCACCACAATAAATGACTGGTTCTCTCCAGATAAATCACATCACATTGCTGCTCTTCATGCCTCAGAAAGCATCACTCATTTAGCTATGATGATTAAAGAACACAAGAAATCCTCAACCAAAGAAACCACTGGTACCTTTGGAGAAATAGCTGAGAGATGAAAAAAAAAGGACCATTTACAGAGATAAACTAAGCTTTCCATATTTCTTACATATATTTCTACAAATTCTCACAGGGATAAACTAAACTTTAGCAGATAATTTTAATTAAAATAATCATCTAGTTGTGGTGGTGGAAACTTTGAAGAGATCATCAAGAGAAAAGCAGCATGAGAGGCATTCCAAATAACTAATCCACTGTGGCACTCAGATAGCAGAAAGATTAAAAGGTCTTGTTAAATCTTGGTATTATGCTATAGCATATTTTATTTACGTTGATTTTGTTTGTTTTACGTACTTAATATACTGACAAAACAGAGAGATCACAAAAGGCAATATATGTCAGAAAATATCTCAGGTGTAAGATGAAAGTGTACCCATGCACTTTTCCTTACTGTAAATCAGCTCTGCCTGGCTAACCTACAGGGTTAACATTTGTCAATTTTAGTCCTCAGAAAAACAACGCAGGCTCCTACACAACTTTCTAAAAAACTTCCCTGTCTGCTTTAGTATAGAATAGCTGAAGTTGGAAAGGACCTCTAAACACCTTCCTGAAAGTTGGGCCAACTAGGGCAGGTTGCTCAGAACTCATCCAGTCAACTTTCGAGTGTCTCCATGAATCTCCAAGGATGAAGATAGCACAGTTTCACTGGGCAGCTTGTGCCAGTGTTTGACTCTGCCTCAGCCACTTGTTTTTTGCCAAAGGGATCCTAATTAATCACGAGGTAAGCAAAAGGGAGGCCTAACATAACTTCAGGGAAGAAATCCAGCAGCTGAGGACACGACTGGGCTGTTTAATGTCAGTAGTTACTTTACACTGTGTGCAAAAATCCCACAGAATTTATTGTGCTGATTCATTAATCCACGCTGCCTTTTTTCCCATGCTTTACTGAAAGGCATTACTCGATGTAGTTACCAGCTCTAAAAAAGTGCTTAGGAAGCCACTGACATTTTTTTAAGTAGTACACGGCATGTGATACTATCTGTCTGTATGTAGCGTAAGATTTAGTACCTCAACCTCAACCAGTCCAGCCCTTGGGCAAGGACTTCAGGAACTGGGAAGATAAATAGGTGCCTATTGGTTTGTAAATCTAGAGTCACCAGGCTGAAGCAATCTGCTCCAGTTTCTTTGTGCCACAGACCCAATTCAGACGCAGTCACAACAGTTTGCAGCAACCCTTAGTAAACTTACTAAGTTTAACCCTAGTTACTGCAGAGGCAGTTAATGAAAAAAAGCCATTTCATTTTATGATAAAGAATAAAAAGCAATCATGGGAAGGAGCTTAAAGGTCAACACAGGATGATTGATTTCTTAATGCAAAGGTTTTCTGGAAATCTTAGGTTACTCACCAGCATCTCTTGCTCTGCTTTCATGGTTTCGACAGCATGCACCAGGATCTTTTTAGGCCACTGTTTACGCCTAATTGCTGTCTCGACTATTAATTCATCAAATTGATCCTCCAGGATTTGAATATTAGAATCTGAAAGTGACAAACACACAAAGTTACTGTGGAATTTTCAGACCTTCTTTTTTTTTGAGACAAACTTATCAAGAAAAAGAAGCTTCAGATCTCAAATTTAAAAAAATAATGCACGATTATCAACACAGAAATAAGTGGATGTCTTGAATCTCCTTGCTAAGAAAGTATAGAGATTGGAGCATAACTTGATGTTGGCCAGTTATTTTGAAGTAAATGATATGGGGTGGGGAGAGGCAGAGAACCATCTGGGAAAAAAATAAAAAATGTATTGCCCTATGAACACTGAATCTATGAAAAAACTCTTATGAAGCAATGGCTATCTTTTAAGGAGAAAAATGGTTTATCTGTGTGATTTACAAGCATTAAAAAACTCCAAGTGTACAAACAGTAATTGAAAGCCTAACATATTTTATATCACACAGTGCACAAATAAGCAGTTTAACATTTAAATTCACTGTTCCCACTAATGTGCTGAGGATAACTTGCAAACCATGCAATGTCTTCAATCTAGTGGTCAAGAATGGATTTTGAGCACGCTCTCTGGGATACTCTGTGCAGAATGAAGTGATTGCAAAACTCAGAAAGAAAAGCCAATGTTTTAGGAGTCCGTGAGTTTGTTTTGGTTGTTTATTTTAAGATCACCATGAAACCATTTAAATATAGACAGGAAAGACATAAGCCACTGGTCAACATAAACATGGAAGGCACAAAATGCCAGATCTCTTGGTGGCAAACTGGATCAGAGTTACGCTATTTTACTACATGAGTAAATCTGTATCAAATGAAAAAGCACAATATAGCCCTTACACCTGCTTTATGCAGCTGTGGGCAAATAACAGTGTCTTAGTTTTGCATTTTGCATCATGAGATCAGTGCATTTTTGACACTGTAGTCAAAGTAGCTGGAGTTTTATCATTCTAGAACTACAACTGCAGGTGCTTCAGAGAATCAGAGAATAGTCTGGGTTGGAAGGGCATTTAAAGGTGATCTAGTCCAAGTTCCCTGCAATGAGCATGAACATCTTCAACTAGAACACACTGCTCAGAGTCCACGTTTGCTCAGAGCATCCAGACCAAAAAACAGTTCAATGTTTTTGGTTTAACAGCTCTGTAGTTAGCTCAATGTATCTGTATTCTCAGCTCTGTGCAACTGCAAAAAGCATTAAGCTGCAGGCAAGGGGCACCTAAAGCCAACACAGGTGAGTGAATGAACCACACTGAAATTTTCTTTGGATACCAGACTACCAAGAATCTCCACTACTATTATCCAAAAGACAGTAATTATAAATACATTGTTTCTATTACATATGTTCATATAGCAGTAATTTTCAACACTTAATCACTATATTCAATAGCAGCCACAGACAGTCTCCTAGGGTCCTTTGACAGACCTTGGTCACTGCCCCCAACACTCAGGCTGGAGGGGCCCTCCAGAGCCTCGTGCTCACAGCAGAGTCAAAGCCCGTTTCAAAACAGGTTGCTCAGAGCACTTTGGTCCAGAGGGTTTTTGGAAACCTCCGGTGCTGGAGACAAGCTCTGGGCAGCCTTTTCCAATGCTCTGTTATCCTAAGAATGAGTTTTTACTTCCATACATCAAGTCAGAACCTCCCCTTTCAATCGGACCCCTTTTACGTCTGGACAAAACCCAACCAAAACAAACCCAGCCAGCAGGAAGCGAACGGAAGCCGACGCCTACCGCTCTGCAGCCGGGAGTCATCCGAGGCCTCCTCCCAGTGCTGCCCGTTAATGGTGACGTTCTCCCGCACCGCTGCCTCGAAGTTCTGCAAGGCACGGAGCAGAACGATGAGAATCCGTCGGTCCATCCGTGAATCCATCCATCCCTCCCGCAGGAAGAGCCCGTCCCGCCTCACCGCCCTGCCCGGGGGCCACCCCGGGGCACGCCGCCCCCTCACCCGTGTGCCGAGCGCTGCCAGCGGGGCCCGCCGGGCCCTGTGCCGGCACGGGACGTTCCCGCTCCCCGCTCACCCAGAGCGCGTCTGCCTCGGCGGCGGCCCCGCCGGGCTGTCCCTGCGCCAGGGCCCGCACGAAGGGCGCGCACAGCTCCAGCACCGCGCCCAGCCCGCGCCGCGAGCAGCAGCGCACCCGCGGGTCCCGCTGCTCCGCGCCCGCCTCCCCCAGCCCCGCGCCCGCCGGCTCCGGCGCCGGCTCCAGCTCCGGCTCCGGCTCCGGCGCCGGCGCCGGCTCCAGCTCCGGCTCCGGCTCCGGCTCCGGCCCCGGCTCCGGCGGCGGCGCCGCCGCCATCTCCCGCCTGGGACGCGGGGAAAATGCCGGCCCGGAAGCGGAACCCGCGGCCGCCCGGTGCCTTCCCGCCGGGCGCGGCATGGCGGGGCCGGTGGACTGTCACTGCCACCTAGCCGCGCCCTGCTTCCAGCCGGTGAGGCGCGGCGGGCGGGGGGGGGGTCCCGGGCGCGGCCCCGGCGCTGAGGCGCTGCGTGTCTCTTGCAGGACGTGGCGGCCGTGGTGCGGGCGGCGGAGCAGGTGAGGCGGGGCGGCCTGAGGGGACCCTCTGCCCGCGGACCCGCGGCCCCGCCGGTCTCAGCGGGCCGGGGGTCTCTGTGTGCCGCAGGCGGCCGTGTCGGCGCTGGTGGTGGTGTCGGAGCGGGCGGGCGAGTTCCGGAGCGTCGTGGAGCTCTCTGAGAGGTGCGAGGCCGGCGGGGATCCCGGCGCCCACCCGTGTCCCGTCTCGGGTCTGCGCCTTGGGGATTGACGGGGGATGCGCTGCCCCCCTCAGTCAAGCTGGCCTTTCTTGCCTTTAAACCTGCGCTCTCTGTGGGCTCTTGGCGTTAAACTTAGGTTCTCTGTGATCTTTCACGCTCTTGCTATCTATTCCGTGCCTAGATTCCCAGGGTTTGTCTTGCCATGCCTCGGAGTTCACCCCGTTCAAGAGATTTCTCCAGAGGAGCAGCGCAGTGTTACTTTGAAGGTGAAACGCGGCCTCTAAAATACTGCTGGGACATTGCAGGACAGACGACAGGATGCTCTGGTCTGCCTGATTTACCTTCAGGTCTGCCCAGTGGTTTTTCTGCCCTCTGTAATGCAAGGAGACCCAGTGGACCGAATCGCAGGCTCTCTCAGCACATCCATTTGTCCCTGTTAGCCCTTAAAGCAGAATTGTTCTCTGGAGTCATCTGGCTGTATTACTGCAGTGAAATGGTTTTAGAAATCCCAAGCGTGCTTTGCTTACAGCAAACAACATGTACAGATGTTCCTTTGCTAACATGGGAACTGGAAGGCAACTGTTTGTGGCCTTATCCTAAAAATCTCAGGGAGCCGTCTGCAGCTATTTAATGTTACCAAGTTATTTTTGGGCCTTGTTTTAATTACCTCTGCTGCTACTGTGAAAAGTTAGCTCAGGAGTATTTAGAATAAGGTTTCAGGATAAACACACACACACACACACACATATATATATAGAGAGAGAGAGAGAGAGAGAGAGATAAAATGTAATAATAATGTGTAATGAATATATGTGATTAAATGATTATTAAGTAAAGAAGATAAATCCTTCAGACTTCTAAAATCCGACTGCACAGCTCAAAGTAATGGCAAGTTGTAAAGTACAGAATTTCAGAACAGTGAAGGAAATGTCAATTTAATCATAATGCTGGGTTCATAACCCTTTCCTCTTGTAAGGGCAGTGAGAGTTGTACATTTCTTCTTGCAGGATCTTGATGCTGCGCTGCCTCTTATAGAACTTTACAAAGACAAATTGGTGGGGATTGGAGAAGTGAGTGAAATTCTGTAACTTATTTAAATCTCTCCAGCAACATCTGTCACTGAAATTACAAAAACTGAGTCAAAGCTTGTTTTTCTGTATGTGAGAATAATTGCTATCAGCCTGAGCAGGCACTAAGTCTGATTGGTAGTTCTCTTAATGTGCTCTCCCTTACAGCTTTGCTTGATTCCATCTTTCCCTTTGTTATTGCTATTACAAAGTAGATGAAATTTATGCTCCTGGAATTGTTGGACAATTACATACCTATGCTATCTCATGTTATACCCAAAGGCAGGTCCTTCCTGCCTTCTTCTCTGACAAAGTTAGGCTAAGCTGTGATTTCAGTACATCACAGTAACTTGTACAGTTCTTTTTTTTTAAATCCTTCATCTATCTCTATCCATCTGTTGTCTCCTGTCTTACATTTGTTTATAAATGAATTGAGGCTTTAGGATGGAGTCTGCCTCAATTTGTGTGTTAGTACCAGAGGGACTTACATCTGGTTGTGCACTGGCTACAGAAAAAGCGGGTTTTGGCAGAGCTTTGTAGGTAAATTTGCCATGTTGTACTGTATATGAAGAACTTCTCTTCATCTAACTGTGAATGGGACTGCTTTAACAAACGTTAAATTTTGCCTGAACATGTTTAAATCAAAAAAGTATAGAGTTAATGGGTAATTTTGCTAGAGATTGGACTAAAGCTATGGGTTCAGGTCAGAAATTTTGCTTATACTGGAGATCCATATTTGAGACTTAATCTGACATAATATTCAATAGAATGTAAACCCCCAGAAAACCAGTTACAGACTAAAATGTTAAATACCCTTGTAAGTAGCTGTCTGCCCACAAATGCTTTCATAGTTGAAAAGCTAGTGGTTGAGAATGCATTCTTTTTTTGAGTTAAGCTGCAGCTGAGCTCATTTTAATTGCAGTCTTCTCTAGTATACATATTTGGAAATGCACTGCAGTTTTGAAGCATGGTATGCCTTTGTATGTCTAATTATGTTTTTTTTAAGTCTGTAAAACTTTTCCCTTCTCTTCTTGTACTGTAGGTTGGACTAGATTTCACTCCCAGATTTGCCAGCACCGATGAGCAGAAGGAAGGACAAAGACAGGTTTTGATCAAGCAGATTGAGCTGGCAAGAAGACTGGATTTGCCGTTGTAGGTTTTTTTTATACCAGAAGGAGAATTTGCCAGGTCTCAGTATATGCTGAAATACTTCCCAGGATTTATGGCTATTAAGTGCCCACAGAACTTTCCTTAGATGGATTAAATTGGCATAAGTGTCCTGTCAGTCTGAGATTTAATTGTAGAATTTTCCTTATGTTAGCACTTCTGTACAGACATCTTACATGCCCTGTCCATGCTATGTTGTTCCTGTATCTTCACCGTAGCTGAAAGGATTAATATATACATCCCTGGGTTTTTTTCTTGATAAAACTTGTAGTATAGATTTAGATTAATTATTTTCATCCCAAGATACTGTTAGTTTGTTTGTATTTGCAAGAAATGGGTATTTGGCTAAGTTTCCTAATGCTGGGCCTCTCCTTGCTGTGCAGAAATGTTCATTCCCGCTCAGCTGGAAGACCAACCATTAATCTCTTGAAGGAGCAAGGTATGCTTTTAATGCATTTCCTCTGCCATGGTTTTTGCCAACAGGATTTCTCCAGTTGTGCCGCATCCTCACCAGTTTGTGTGTGTTTAACTCAGGAGCAATAGCGCAGAGTTTTATGTTAATTCCATATGGGACCAAGGTCCCATTGAAAGCTGACATGCTGTAACCCTGCTGATGATGTGGTTTGCTTTGTTTCTCCAAGGTGCTACCAAGGTGTTGCTCCATGCCTTTGATGGGAAGCCGTCTGTAGCCATGGAAGGGGTGAGAGCTGGATACTACTTCTCCATTCCTCCTTCCATTATAAGGAGTGAACAGGTAACATTTTGTCCCAGTTCCAGCTGGAGTCTGCTCCTTCTCCGTGCATTGCACATTTTTACTCTGGCTGAATTTCTGCCTGGGGCTTTTGCCTTAGCTGGACTTCGGAGGGGGAATTCTGGCTAAAACAGCTCAGCTATTCCTGAGAAACAAGGGGTTTTTTTTCTCATTTTGTTGTGGTTTCCGGTGAACTCTTCTTCAGAAAATTGTGTCACTGTACTGTTTTATAGCAGGAACATGACATGTAGAGAAGGAGTAGTTTTTGTGATAGGACTGCTTTCTGTGATAAGCTCAGGAAATGCAAGAGAGGAGAAAGTTTGATTCTAGTGGAGGGAGCATGAGGGGTGGATATAATGGGGGGATGAGGGTAGGTACTTAGGAGGAAGAAAAACAGACTGGGGTTGAGAGGTAAAGCAGAGAGGAGGAAAAGGTGCACATATTATATGCACAGTTAACAGCAAATTAGAATTGCACTGGCAACTCTATAAGTAAAATATAACTGCATGATTTAATAAATAACAATGAGTTCAGCTTTGGGATAATAGTACTTTGGATATTTAGAGAACAGAGGACCCTAATTTGAAGGGACTTCTTGAGCAGCTCCAGGTGTTCTTGCTTCCATTCAGAAATCACTGATAAAATGTAAACAGTAGCACCAAAGTCTTTTGATGTTGCCTCTAAGTGTAGGGAATATCCTCCCTTCATGTTTTTTTCCCCACAGTTTTAAGTGCATAAAGCATTTAATGGCTGTCTTATTTTCTTCAAGAAGCAGAAGCTTGTGAAACAGCTGCCACTGGAAAGTATGTGCTTGGAAACTGATTCTCCTGCACTGGGGCCTGAAAAACAGGTAGGTGAGGGGAGGGAGGGACTTCTGTGTATTTGTATCCAAACCCACACCTTGTGGTGGAGGTCAGCGAGATAGTGACATAGTCTCAAGTGTGGTTACAAGAGAGGAAAGAAGCTGCCAAGGGAACTTAATCCAAGAGGAATGGATACATTTTTCTGACACATGTGCCACAATGTGACTGAAGTTGTGTCAGAAAGTACTGAATCTGACACACTTGTAACACTCCAGGGGTCTGTAATTTGGTTGGTTTTGTTTCTTTTTCAGGTGAGAAATGAACCCAAAAATATTTACATTGCTGCTGAATACATTGCCAAAATTAAAGGAATTCCAGTTGGAGAAGTTATAGAAGTGACTACACAGAATGCACTAAAAGTATTCCCTAAACTTCAGCGCTTTATTCGGATATAGATTCAGAAACTGAAATATATGATGTTGCAGAAAGTACTACTTGTGGTGTAATTAATAAAACCAACGTATATCTTGTGTTAAAGTGGAGTTTTGCAGTTGGAAGTTCAAGAAGCAAGGAGTGTTACATAGCTGGATAGGATGAAAATAGGGAATTTCTAAAGGCCTTTGGTGTGCACCATAATAGTCTCTTGAATGTGATAAAGACATGTTGTTCCTTTCCATCTCTCATGTCTCTGAACAAATAATTTGTAAAGGAGAGCACCATAAAATTGTCAGTTTAGTTTCTCAGGCTGCTTGCCAGCTGCTTCTACTCTGGGAGATGGCCACTGTACAGTGCTTGATGTCCCCTTCACTCCTTGTTTCTGCTGACTGAAAGTCACAAGTTGTGGACCCAGTCATGATAAGAATGGTCCTGTTATGACTGGCAGACTACACATCCCTTTCTAAGCCATTAAAAACCCCAGCGGGATGGACATTCTCCGTATTCTGTGCTGACTGGACTCTGAGGGATGCAGAAGCAACATCTTTTCAAAATACAGTTGGAAGAATTACAGCCCTTCTACTCCTTTTCCTTGGCTACTTTAAGATGGATTTTCTTGGATTTTTAAAATACTTTATTTTTTTAATTGAGTTCAAAGCAAAAAGCCTGGGTTTGGTCTTAGTGCAAGGACTCGCTCTTCTGGCTGCTCAGTATCAAGAGACCCAGGATGTGAAAAGGAGACAAGCTCAATTTTGTGATATCTTAGAGGTGGTCTCTGTGGATGCAGCTGTGTTGTCCAGTGTCCTAAAGCTGATTCTGGTGCTCCCTCACAGCACCTGTGTGGATGTGGGCCTGTGAAATACTGACCAAAACTTTGTTGACTATAAACCAGCAATTGAATGAGGTGTGTTTTACATGGCACTCAGCTGTTCTGAGGGCCACTAAGGAAGTGGAGGTTTTCTCTCACTGTGGAGAGTTTTATCAGGTCAATGAAGAAAATACACAAGCATTAACTTAGTTCATGACCACCTCAGGGGGGAGAAAGGGTCAAAGCTTGCAGTGTAAGTGATGCCCCATCCTAAAGTTTTGTTTTCCTCCACCTCGTCTTCCTCAGTTTCTTAAAACCACATTGTCAAGAGGTTTTTTTGCTGCCTTTATCAGAACAGCTGTTCTGCCTTTTGACTAGAAGTATCTTACTAAGTTTAAATATGTGTTCCTAAACAGTTTTCAGCCTGCAGCAAACAACCAAACTTGCACAATTTGTCTCTACTACAACATGTATTTAGAGTAGCAAACACCTGGATCTCTGCTGGGTGTTTGATCCAGTGGAGAGCCGTTCCTTATCCTGGATCTGCAGGCACCACTTCCACTAAATGGGGCAAAGGACAGAGTTTGCCTGCAGAAGGTGCTAGGGAACAGGTGTGCAACAGACAGAATATTAGCGTGATTCACTTAATTATTAATCATGGCATTGGAGATACTAAACATGTGATAGATACCAGGCAGCCTTACATGTGCTTCCTGCTGCCTATGTGTTGGGCGGTCTCCCAGTACTGCTTGGAAATGCAATTATGTGAGGAGGTGCTTTGGGTAAGAAGTCAGGCAGCATCCAACTGTTTGCTAAGTTTTGACCTAATTATTTTTCTCTATGGAATCCTTAGTGGATGAAAACACTGGTTTTGCAAGAAGGGGGAATTTTAAGTAGTCTCCTCAAAATCCCTGTCTCTGCAGGGGGGTGGCAATTCTCTGGTTCAGCCTTAGCCTTGCAGTAGGATGATTCCTGAGTGTTTGATTCCCTTTTGCTGTGGCAGAAACCTTCAACACAATTCCATCCTGGAGCTCATGTGTGGGCAGGGCACTGCCGAGGGTGGCAGCCCCCCAGGGGGCATGGGGCTCTGGGACAGCCCAGGTCCCTGGGCCCTGCAGCACCAGGCCTGGAGCTGCTTTTGGTGGTGCAGGAGTGTGGCTGAGGCTGGTGAAGGAGGCACGGAGTTGCTTCCTCTGGGCCAGGGAGAGCTGGCATTGCAACAGCCATGGGCAGGGTGAGCCTGGCAGGGAATCATGGCAAAACAAACCGGCTTTGTGCTCTCCTTAGACCTACGGCGCCAGAGCTAAGTCATGGCGTAGGTGACCTGGAGTTCCAGAAAAGGAAAACGCAGTGTTTTGTCCCAGCCTGCCTTGACATCCCTGACATAACAAGGGTCAGAAGCAGCACCCTTTCCCGAGTGCTGCTGGTTTTCCTGTGCAAGCTGTGCCCCAGTCCCTGCAGTCAGTGCTGGGGGTGGGCAGCAGGCACTGGAAATAAAGTTGTTGCGCTGCATAGGAGACTCTTTAAGGTGCTCGCTCAGGACTAGAGGTGCTGCTGTGCAGTGAGAAGGAAATGTGGTTTCTGAGCTGGAAAACATCACTGATCCTCAGCAGTCATTCTGTAACTTTACCTCAAAAGGGGGATTTAACAGAAAGGTTGGGTTTCTGCCTGCATTCCCAGGCTAACACCTGGCCTGGAGAGGCTGGGGAAGGCAGGATGGCTTTGGGGGAGCTGCGTGGCTACGCACTGGGAAGCCCATCATCCCCACAGAGGCTGGTCTTAGCAACATCAGTGTGTGTGTGTGTGTGTGTGTGTCATAACACAGGAGACTGAAATCGCCAAGGATGTATTGGAGGAGGGACACAGTGCAAATTTAGTTTTTGGGAAAGTAACTGGCGACCCAAGTTTTCTCTTCAGCCGTGCCACCAATTTTGGAGGTCACACACAGCCCAGGTGACCTCCATCTCAGAAAGAGGAATGGCACAGATTGTCTGCAGCAGTCTGGAAAATGGTAGGTCTCAATTTCCATCATACCTTCAGGCATCAGCTTTCCTTGGGATGCTACAAACAGTGGATCTGGTTGCACTTTGCAAGACTCCCCATGTCATTTTACATGCAGGATGTACATGGAGTGATAAAAAACCAAGAAAGGGCTCTATCTGTGCTCACTGAAATAGTCTTTGGAGGGCTGCAGGTGGATCACCTCCCAGGGCCTTTCTTCTGAAATTTGTTTTTAGCCATGGATTAACAGGGCCTGAATCTGAACTCTGGGACAAAGTGCTCTGAATTTTTCCAGAATTTGACATGGGAACAAGTGAGGAGATGGTAATGAGGCCAAGTTGATGAAATGCTGCTTATTCCTGCTATTTATCATGATAATAAATGACAAATTGACTAAAGACTTTTACTGGAGGTGCTTCCAACAGACTCCTATGCAATGCATAGATAAGCTCTTAAGAGGCAAAAGGAAATAAATAAATGGCTGGAAGTACAACTTTCATCACTTATGAAGTTCTGCTTTGTTCGTTGTTTGTTTTTTCATTAATGCAGGCTGGGGTTCAATCCTCTGTTCCCATTACAGAGCAGGAAAGTGAACTAGAGAAAGTCACTGGCTTAGCATAAAGCTTTATTGTTCTCCCCTTTGCTTTCTATATGCAGTACAAAGACACTGCTGAGATCAAAGAAAGGATATGAATTGCCATAGCACCCAGTGTCTCAACGTTTTCCTCTTCAGCAGGTGGTTATCCATCTGCTCATTTTCCCTGCTGGGGTTGGCTTTTCTATCAGTGTGAATCTCTTGGGGTATGGGCATGTAAACCCTGAGTGCACTAGGTGGTGGCCCCACCATACAGTGAGTGCCAAGTGCCTCCTCCAGGAGCTGGTGGATTTTTATGCCCCTTTGAGCTCCTGTGAGTGATAAAACAATGAGAAACCATAGTGAGGACCAAGGTTCTGCTGAACCCTGGAGCAGGAGCTGATGCCCATCTCCCCGAATGGTTGGTGCTGTGCTCAGAGAGATGCTTTTTGGGCCAAGCAAAGGAAATCAGGGCCACTACCCTGCTCAGGGTTGGATGGTGAAAACAGGGGTGGGATTCCCTTGAGGAAGCAGAAATGATGAGGCACTGGAGGACCTCGGAGGCACGGCACTGAGGACAAGGAGTCTGGAGGAGCATATTGATGTCCTATCAAAGCAGCAGAATCAATATATATGGATTTTGCCTGCAGTGTCTGGGTGAGGTGATATGCCCTGTACCCTGCCTCGGAGGGCAGGCGAGGCGGCTGTGTGGTGTCTGTGGGCAGTGATTCAGATGAGCCCAGCCTGCCAGGGCAGACACCGGCTGTGTTGAGGCTGAGCAAAACTTCAGCTGCCTGGTACAAGGGTGAGTACAGCTGCCTGAATGACCACAATGCAGCAGCAAGGGGGGAAGCAGGGACATCCCCCTGTTCTGGAGACGCAGTGGGTGAGACATGGAAAAGTGACAGTATGGGCAGTGTGATTGAGGCCCTGCTGCCCCAGATATCACCAGGCAGACGGGCTGGGTCTGTGCCTGGGCTGGCTGTTAAAGCCTGCCTGCAGCGCAGGGAGAGCTCTTTGTGCTCCCCACCCTGCTCGGTCCCTCTCACTGAGCCCGTGGTGCTGAGCAGCAGCAGAGCCCTCCCTGTGGCCACTGTCCTCTCTCCTCTCCATCTGCTGCAAGGTCCCCATGGCTGCCTGCACTTACTGCACCTGGCTGCCAGGGAGTAGCAGCTGACGTGTCCCTGCCTCCTCAGCCCCCCACAGGCATCCTGACTCCATCATGTGTGTGGTGGGGTTCATCCCATTCGGAGCAGAGCAGATGGGCAGCACCACAGTCCAGGTGAGGTGCCCACATATATTTTGTATTTCTGCGGCAGAGTGTGGACGCTGGGTTTAACTTGTTTAATGTTCCCATATAGCCTTTGCATCTGCTCTTTTTGTGCCAGGGCTGTGTGCTTTGTCACCCAAGAGTGCAAATGGGTGCTGGGTTCCTTGTTGGTGCCCAATCACACCTTAAAGTACATGATGCAACATTGATAGAAGTTGTTTCACAAGCAGCACAACCAATAATGCTTTTTTTCCCCCAGGGATTTATGATCTCCTCACCACAACAACCCCAATCTCCTACTCATGTCCTGTGATGCTCCCATTACAGCCCAGAAATCCCAGGGCTGCATTTTCAGGTCCCAGTGTTTCTCCCTGATCTCTGTCATGGTACAACCAGCTCCTCCATGTACCTTCTGGACTCTGCTTGTCACATCACCTTGGCTTTCTTCTGCGTCCCTGTCATCTCCTTGTAATTCCCATGTCTCTTCCGTGGTGCCCACCCCGAGCCTGTTGGATTGTCATTTAGCAAGATTAGTCTGGGTAGATCATGTTTGGATAGCTGCTGGCATCGGTCTCAGCAGCTGGGTGTGTGACTCCTCTTGGTGGCCACAAGAGGGAATGGAGACAGTGTCATCTACCTGTCCACAAACTCCCACAAACCTTCTAGGGACTTTGCACCTCCAAGACATTTGATTCCTTGCCAGATTATGTTGACCATTGTCAAAACCTCTGAGTTGCGGATGTGGACTAAGGGTCACCATGACCATGTTAAATGAATTCCATAGAAATGTGTGTGCATGGGATGCTGCATGTCCTGGGTGGAATTGGACCTGCTGCTTGGAGCATGTTAGGTCTGTGCAGCCCATGAGTACTGGTGAACCTGTGAAATGGACCTGGGGTTATCTAGCAGGAAGGTCTGTCTTTGTGAAGTGCACTGCCTAGAGAGGGCAGCTTTGAAGTGCTGCTTGGCACTGCTTTATTGTTATAATCATATAGAGAGAGTGTTTTTGTGCTCAGATCATTTCTGGACACACAACAAAGGGTGAGGAAGCAAACAAATTGAGTGCTGTGGAAACAAGTTAAATGGAGCACCATGTGGGGAGTTCCAATCACAACATCACCAGATAACTTCCCGTTTCTCTAGGAGTCATTATTCCTGCCTGGAAAAGTCAGGGTGGAAACCCAGCTCTGTACTACACAGGGTCGAAGCAAAGGTGAGTGCATGTGCCGTTGGCTGATGTGGTGTATAATGTGCACGAGCAGATGTCAGCACTGTCCAAAATAATCCCTCCTGTGCTCCTGGTAGTGCGACACATCCATTGCCAATCCATGTGTGTGGCATTTATCCAAAGATGGCATTTCTTGACCAGTACATGTAGGCTGTTGTTGTTGCTCCAAAATAGTTTCTTACACTTTATTTCACCTGGTGTGCAAAAGGTCAATCCACACACAGAATCAAGGCATTTGATTTATTTACAGTTCTGTGCAGAAAGCAAATCCAAAACACAGCCCTGTACCAGGCACTTTGAGGAAAGTTTAACTCAACTCCAGCCCAAACCAGCACAATAGCCCAAAGTGATGAAGGGCTTGGCTGAAAAGGCAGTGATTTGTGGGACTGCTCTGGAAGGGTGGTTCAAAAAGACCTGCTCCCTGGCATTGACAACTGCCTTTCCTCTGGAAAGGACACGGGACCAGCTGCCAGAGATCTTTTAAAAGGTTCCTTAGAGGTTTCTCAGCACTTAAAAGATGAGGTTCAGTTCAGCCAAATGATGAAGAATAGGGCCTTTATTTGCTCACTAGCAGAGTTACCTGGACTAACACTCCTCCAATTCCCTTTGAATCTATCTTTTAATTTTGTTCTCAAAGGGCTGAGTAATTAGGTTATTTAGAAGCTGTCAGCAACACAGGAGACTGGTAGCCTCTGTCCTGGACAGTCATTTTCATGGTCTGCTTTTCAAGTTGTACCATAATACAGTTTTGTATTGTGGCTTTGTTTGCCACGGCTCAGCTGGTTTATTACAGGCCATGGAATCTGTCCTGCTCTTCAGGAAACACAAAGATAAAGCTGGTGGCCATCGGTGAGGTAATCTGCTCTGACTTCTGCAGAACCAGAGGGTGCTGGATTTGGCTCTGTGGAAACCGTCTGAAGCTAACTCATTGTAACCTCTGACTGCTCACATTCCTCTGCATGAATAGATGTGAAATGAGTTAAGATTAAACCTCAAAACTTCATTTTCTTGGCTAAACATCCATGCAAGAGTAAAATGAAAATTGCAAAATCCAACAAGGAGAGCATATTGATAGATATCTGAAACTCTAATGTCTTCCTGCAATGAAGACATTGCAGGGAAGCTACTGAAGCTACTTTAATTTGTTCCAGGAGTATTTTTGCAGCTGTTTTCACATTTGCTTGATTTTTATTATTTATACATTACTACATTTCAAAGTTTGTTGTCTTTTGAAGAGTGCTATCTTCTGCTGTGTTTCTTCTCTGATAAAAGCTTCTGCCACTCTTCTGAGAAAATGAAGCTAGTAAAGGCATTTGATCCCCTCATTCTGAAGTTCATCACATTTCATGAGGTTTTAGATGACTTTTTGTGTGGACTTCACTCCATGGATTGTGTCCCTGGCTCAGCAGTGTGAGGAGCAGCAGAGAGCCCTTGTGCAGCAGCTGGCACAGCAAAACAGCTGGACTTGCCTGTAGGAGTCAGAACATTTCAGAGTGTCTCCTTTGTACGTGGGACTTTAACTAAGCTCAACACCTGTTTCCTGCATCACAGCTCCACAGGCATCCCCTAAACAACGCTAGTGATTGTTTTGAAGTTTATCTAAGTGTTCAGTGGTTTAAGATGAAAAGATAACCACACTTGTGAGCACTTACATCTAGGAGCATGGTGTCTTTGCCAAAAGTGAACTGGAAAACTGTTCCTTTCCAACTGTGCCTCCGATGAGGATGTGGCAGACTTCCTAGCCCTTTCCTCAAGATTCTCCCAAAGGAGACTTCTTTTTATGGTTCTTCATCTCAGAGGCTCAAGGGTGCTGGTTATTACAGACCTAGTAACATAAGGAATCCCAAAATACACCTGAAAATTAGTGAAACAAAGACCAAGGAGAGCACTGTAACTTTGAGGGAGGAGTGGTGAAGGTAGTGGAGGAAAACAGTCACTGCCACAGCATTACCCAGTACAGTGGATTTTTTTAATTATGGAAAAAGTATGATTTTGTGAGGTATTTTTTCTCCCTGTGGACTATTTTAAGCAGATATGTATATACCAAGTTTTACTCATCTAATGGGAAAAAAGACATCCTTTCCACTCATTAAAAACCAGTATCTTAAAATAAAACATGACAGAAGACAATAGGACAGAAAAAAGTGCCATGGACCTGGAAGAGAGGCAGCTGAGCAATTGAACAAAGACTTTTCCTGTATTTGCAAGTCCCATTTTGGACCAGGAAGGTGCTAACTGAAAAATGTGCCCATTGCCAGTCCTCTGGTGGCTGGTAACTTAATTTGGTGGTCCTTGCCTACCCACCAGTGGATCAAGGGAATCTCAGCAGCCATTTCACCATATGGAGGGCAGGGTTAACAAATCCCAGCTCTGCATTTTTCAGTGGCTGTAGTGCTGCTTAAAGTCTTGGAGCATTCTCATCCTGCTGTAAGAAAATTTGATACACAGGGTTGAGGTTGCTCAATTCTGCAGCTTGATCCCAGCTCCCTGGCTTTCATATGTACACTATGGATGTTCAGGACATGCTGCTCCATAACTTTGCTGGGACACAGTCTGTCATCCTAGAAAAGGTACAAGCTGGTTATTATTTTTCTTTTATTATTTTTATTAATATTTTCTTGCTGTTATTTTCTCCCTCTTGCCATTACAAGGTTTGATCAGGTTAATCCTTGCAGAGTTCCTGGAAGTTATTTCAGCAGGGTTATAATTGGCTTGCATGAACCTTCACCTTTTGCTCTCTCTTCCAAATATCAGTTTCCAGTATCTGAATCAATGTAAAAGGAAAAGTAATACTAGCAAGTATGAAGAATTGGCTGTGGCTGCCATGAAACATATCAATGTTTCCCCTTGGAGTGATATTGAGACACTGGGATTTTTTTGATTTTGGAAAAAAACCCAATGAGAAAGAGAAGTCACACAGCAGTTTGAAGCTAAGCCTCCTATAGGCTTTTGTTTTGAAAAAAATCTGCCCATCGTGAAACTAGAGGCACATTTATTTTTCAGTATTGCCCAGATAAAAACAATAATTTCCACACTTCTAAAGGGAAAGCTCAGTATGATATTCTCAATGAAACAGTTTGGTGTTTGTAATAATAAAACAAACAAACAAATAAATAAAAATTCCCAAACATTTAGGTATCTTCAGTTCCTCAAAAAATGCAGCCTCTGCCAAGCCCACCCCTTGTCAGGGAGCAGTGGGAGCTCCACCTTCACCACCGCCCATCCCAACATCACCCAGCTCGGTTCTTGCCCCAGGCTCTGGCTGCTCTATCACCTCCCTCTGGTCTGAGGAAGAGGAACAAGGCCTTTTGCTTCCACCACTGAAATTTATCCTGGCAGTAGCTGAGCTGACAGGAGAGTCACCAAGACTGCCAAATCTGCCTGGGTAAAGGGAGGCAATTGGAGCTCTCCCTATCCCTTCACTCAGGCTGGGAGGAGAGATGTCTCTGAGCATGGTACTCTGAAGCTGCCAGCCAGCTCATGGCTGTGATGGTCTTTCACCAGTGTGTGGAACTGCCCTGTGCCTCTCAGCAACTCTGTGAGTCTGCCTTCTGGCACCCAACATCCCCTTTGTCCTGAGCACGGCTCCCGAGGTTGCTGTACAGCCAGCAGAGAGGAGAGAGCACTCAAAGCACAGTTATTCCCAGGACCCAAGTTATTTCCACTTCATTCCCCTCCTAAGGTTTCTAAAAGCTATGAACTGTTGGTACTGTCTGAGGTCTTAAGGGACACAAATACTCTGTTCACGCTGTGTTTGCAGTTCATTGGAATTGCAGGATTATCTGCAAAGGCTTAAACAGTCTGAATGCCATTCTGGCAGAGCTGGGACGTATTTTGCATGTTGCTGTATGGATTGCTGTAGTGAGACTGCTTCTCATGGGCCATCCTCTCATGTTTATATCCCCGGCTGCACTGGTGCAGATAAGAATAAATGGCCTCAAGTTGCACCAGGGGAGGTTTAGATTGGATATTAAGAAAAACTTCTTCACTGAAAGGCTTTTTGAGTGTTGGAACAGGCAGCTCAGAGAAGTGCTGGAGTCATCATCCTGGAGGTATTTAAAAGACATGCAGATGTGGCACTAGGGGACATAGTTTAGTAGTGGACTTGGCAGTGCTGAGTTAAGAATTGGACTAGATGATCTTAAAGATCTTTTCCAAAATAAATTCTGTCGTCCTATATTTAAGAGCCACAGGGTACTCACAAGACAGATAAATGATTTTTAGGTGGACACTACAGCTGTTGGGCTGATACCATATGACTGCTGCTCTGATGAAACGCACTGATGAATGTATTTGTGGGCACCTCAGGGATGTCAGGAACTGGGTGACCGCTGGAGGTGCCGAGTGCCCTCCATTCTCTGTGGTGCCACCAGTAGCTGGGCGTGGTGCTGAGCTGGTCAGTGTGCAGGCTGGAGGTGGGAGCAGAAGGCCAAGGTCTCTAAACATCTGGATGAAATACATGTTGTCACTCACATGCAAAAAGTTCTACACGCTCTGGGGCTGTCCTGGCACAGGAGCTGCCCACTGGTTGATATGGGCACTAAGTGTGTCTCCCCTGACAGCAAAAGGGAGGGAGTTTTCTGTGAAAGATTCTGGGTTTGCAGCTAATCTGAAATAGTTTATATGTTGTAGCTATGGTGCAAAAGACTACCGTTCAAAAGGGTCTTTGGAGAACTGTTGGGAGTGCTTTCCCAACACAGGAGCTCCAACAAGGAGAGTCCCTGGTGTCTGTCTGTCTGACTTCCTGTTAGAATGATTAACGTTGCTGGAATGTCAATGGATTTTCCATAATGTACTCTCACAGCCAGGGTCCTGGGCAGGATTCTTTTATTGTTACTCAGTCTAAACAAAAAAAAAAAAAAATCCTGCTGATTTTTAGTTAAGCTGAGGTCAGCCAGCATCTCCCCCATCGAATGCATGTAGACCTTTAAAGGCTCTCTTCCTGCTGATAACCTCTTCAGAGACAAATTGGGAACTTCAAGCTGTTACTAAATATTTGGTTTTCCTCAACAGTAAAAGTAGCAATGTTTCTCAAGCTTGGGTGAGCAATCTGTCTCTAAAACACATTTTCATACCAGGCTCTGAGAGGCTTCAAAATCACATGTCCCTTCCATTTAATTTTCAAAGGATCTGTGTGCATGGACCAGGCAGGTAAAGTGTAATGAATCAGGTAGTGAAGGAGAGTTGCACCATGTGTTTTCAAGAGCATAGTGCTTTATTTTTTTTTTTTTTTTTTGTAACTCTGAGACATCCTAGAAGTGAAGATTTTATTGTTGTTGCTCTGAAAAGTGGTTTCACCAGCTGATTGCTCATCATTCCTATGCAGATGGGAAGGGAGCAGGAGCTCTCTGTGGACATTCTGCATCCACAGAGGCTACCTCTGACTTAGTTACTTGTGGTCCTGCTGCAGCCAACAGAGAAAATGCCCACATTACTGAATTCTTGTAAGTTGAGTTGCAAAGTGGAGTGTGTTAGTGGAATCCTGCCACGTCTGAGGTGTGCTGTTTGGTGTGGGATGAACTGCAGCCCAGCAGTTCCTCGAGCTGTGGCGGAACACACACAGATGCACCTGGCTGTGTCTGTACAGCTTCTCCAATCCCTCCTGTTCCACAGGCCTCTGATGGTCCAGGTTGATGTCACCTGTCAGCTTTTTGGTTGTCTTTTAGTAAGGAAATTTACCCAAGTCATCAGGATTGCCTGACAGCACATTGCTGTGCTGGTGTATCAGTGGAGGGAATCTGTGATGTAACACTGAAAATGCCTCCAAGCCTTTCCCCAAATTTAATGACCTTCCAGTGAACGAATGCTGATCAAAAAAGAGAGTGTTCATCTAAGACAACCCTTCTACAGACCATACATTTTATTATTTTATTTGTGGGCATATACACTTTTCTTACTGTGCATAAAGGATTCAAAGGAAAGTTACATTTTTTGTAATATATGAAGAGCCTGTTAATCTTGGAGAATAAGAACCTGATAAATTTTGCCAACTATATTTGTTGACATGATGATTCTTTTGTATTAAAAATTTATTTTGTGTCAGTAGTTTTTCCCCTGCTTGCTTTGCTAGGAAACTCAGGGGTAAAATTCCATTACCGACATGAAATTGATTGCTAGCTACAAAATTAAAAGCAGATGGCAGCCAAGCAGAAGTGCCAGATGTATGTTTCTGCATCTTTTGTACGGATTGAGACACCCAGGTACACAAATTTCTATTGTTTACAGTAGAGAAGTTAATTACCCATATTTTAAAATTCAGACCTTTTCTCTGCACTTATATATTCTTATCAATACATCAGAAATTGAACCCAGGTCATTGGCAAACATGCCTACTGTGGGCAGTCGTATTCCCAAATTGGGGTGGCCAGGCAAACTCCTGGAGCTACAAACAAATTTCAGGCAAGTGCCTTGAGTTGCAAATGCTTTTTCTTCAGTTGAGGGTTCTGGCTTTATCTTGTGGGCAAATGTAGCTGGAATGAGGACTGCATAGGAGGAAAAGGATGTTTACGTTTTCCCCTGAATTCTCTCTGAGCTTTCCACCAAGATATTTAGGCGTGTGACTGTCCAACTACTTTATTTCAAGTCCAACTTATTGAGCTTTGTTTAATATCCAGCTAAAATAGTTCATTTCTAGCTCAGTTGGATGGCTTCAGATCTTTTGTTCCGAAATCCCTTTCTTGAGCTGCTGAGGTTTTCTTTTTTAAACAACTCATCTGGGAGACGAGGACCTGGTGCACTCCTGTCATGTAGGTTTTCTCTGCTTGGATAGATCAGCTTTTGCATTGACAATCATAACCAAGATATAAATACATTGTAAAATAAAGTTGGTTGTTTTTGGGGTTTTTTTTGTTTGTTTGTTTTCGGGTTTTTTTTGTTTGGTTTTTTTTTTTTCTTTTTTCTAGCAGACTGAGATACATGGTTTGAAACATTAAAACCAGAAGATCTGGAAGTCTTCACTGTGTGTCTGATGTACATAAAATTTCTAGGGTTGTTTTAGAATTGCTGGAATTTTAGCAATATTCTACAATCTCCATTTCAGACTCCTAACTTTGGCCTCATGCTTTCCAAAGATGGATTGAACTGTGGGGTTTTTATGGGGGGCTTAGATACCATTTTGAGGTTTGGAAGGAGGACATAACTAGGAATTGATATGACTGAGATAACCCAGCTAGGCGTGTCCAAAAGCTACTAACACCCTGAAAGCAACACTCTACAGATGAGTTTCCTGTATGTTGTGAAATGCCCTGGATTGAATTAAAAATGCTCCTTCTGAGACATTTTTTTACAAACATGTAGTAGCGCAAGATGAATTTTAGGTTTCAAAATAATTGTGAAGATACACTCGTCTTTCAATGGCACACATGCTACACAAGGAGCAAAAACACTACTGCAAGTAAGGATTTAACTTTTCTAATTGCTTTTAACCTTCTCCAGCCCAAAAATTTAAGTGTTAGGTCCCTGGCTGCCATTTCGAATTCGGATACAAGGAAATAAGTTTTATGGAGTAAATTTGTATAGCTTACTTCCCAGAGACTGCCTGATACATAAGAGGTATTTTGGCCTTTTCAGAGCATTCAGGAAAATAACTTTGTTAATGCTTGGGTATACCTGAGATAGGTCTGGCTCTATCACCCATAGGAGTATTCAGGAGAGACTACATTTTCAGTTAGAGGGTAAATTTAAAACGGATAGCAATTTTAAGCTAAACTGTGCTGTAAACTTTGATACCAGTGTTCTGGTTTTAGCTTCATAAATTGCCCATGAAATGTAGAAATCCAGGGACTCACATTTTAAGAGAACTGCTACAATGGATGTTTCTCCTGGGGTAACTTTCTCTTGCTGGGCAACTTTGTCCTTGGCCTTGCCTTTTGAGCAAACGGCTGTAAATCAGAAGTGATGCTCGCGAAACCTATGAAATGGAGCAGGAGATAGATATCAAAGCTTTGCCATCGTATTGTAAATTTGGTTTGCCTTTTCCTTTCTTTTTTAGGAGGGTGCTTCTGGAGATAAATGTCCCCAGGATGCAAACGCATTGGTTGGACCTCACCAAAATCAAACGGGTTTGATTTCACTGAGACCAGCGCAGCGTAGCAAAGATGAATTTGCCCCTGTGTCGATCTGCTGTAGATAAACTTGCTTCTTTCTGGAAGAAGTCTCCTTCCCGGAGTTCGCCTGCATCCACGGCCTCTCTCCTTTTCCCTCCAGTTCCCTGGTGTCTCGTTACTACTTCCGTGCAGGAAGCACATGACACTGAGTGTGCCGAGCCATTGGGTGGACAGGGAAGACAGATGATGCTCTGTGGGCACGGCGGCGGTGCAACCCGAGATGTGCCAGCCATTCTTAGCACAGGATGAGTTTGAACCGTTCTTTGAGGTTGTTAGCTGGCTGTAGCGGTAAGCAGGCAAGGGTGCAACAGTAGGGAAAGGAAGAGTGGGAGAACAGAGCCTATTTTCATCTGGTTTTAAGGAGTAAATGCTGTCTTTGGATGGACTTTAAGATCATCCAAATTTCGAGGGGAAAAAATGTTAAATGAAGTCAGCTGTAGATCAGTGTTTGTACCTTCTTCCAAAAGAACAAGAATAATTTAGGATGCTAACACTACATCTATTCCACCAGCCAAAGTGTCACAGCCCTTTCCCTGACCTCAAGGACCACCCACAGCCTGTGCCAGAGACCATGAAGGGCCACTGCTGCAAGCACCGGCACAGACAGAGTCTCAGCTGTGTTTCCAGCACACAATGTGTAATATGGATATACATTCCTAAAGTGAAAGCCAGTTATTCTGTTGCTTTGATAATGTTTGTTTCCCACTATACTTCTTCCTCTTGATGTCCTGTTTTTTTTAAAAAAAAAGCTCCATTGCTGCAGTACTTAGAACAAGTCAGGCAGAGAAACTGAGAGAAATTTACCAAGCATCTGATCTTACACAGGAAAACTAGAAATCAATCAGCTTTTTTTTTTTTTTTTTTCTTTTTTCTTTTTTTTTTTTTTTTTTTTTTTTCCAAGAGTGAGAGAGGCAAGAAGGGCCTGAATCTGACATAGGTAACTTTCTTTTTAAAGAGCAGATTTCTTGCACACACCTCTTACCTGCAAATTCAGGACTACTTGCAGTAGTCTCTAAAATTCCATGGCGCCTGCAATCATTTCTACTGTTGCTCAGCTAAGTGCTCAGGGAAAGCAAACACGGCCAAATTAATAGTTTGAAGCATGTGTAAATAAGATCAGGAACTGTGGCTTACATAGGTCAACCAGTCTTGAGTAAAATACCAACTCCTAATTAGTGGGGGTACTTAAGACTGGTGGCTGAGTGTATCCACAGCCCAGACAGAGCTGATTAGGCTCTGACATACCCATGGACAATGTGCAGTGTGTTATTTGCTGAACACGTTCCAAACGATTTCGCACAGAAACCAGTAAAATACTATTAACATTGTTAGCAAACTTAACTATTTCTGTATTTTCTTATTATGCTTCGGAGAATAATCTGTCTCTTTATTAGGGGGCACTGTCTGCAGCAGCAGAATTACAAACAGTGACAGGGGCTGCCAGACACGGCTCCTGTGCAGACATGAACTGGGCAGGGTTTGGGGGAAGATTGCTTACTGAAGTGATATCTGCACATGAGCCAGACGGCCAGTTTTCTGGGGGATGTGTCAAATCAAATTTCAGAGGTTGAGTGGAAACAAGGAATGTTTTGCCTGCGGCTCTGGAGGCAATGAAGGACTGGGGTGGATGCACACACCCTGATAATGCACTGTACTGGCCACCCTCTGCTGCAATTTGGGCCTCTGTCTCTGCCCATCCGTCTCTTATCACTTCAGTACATTTCTCTGCATCACCACCACAAAGAGACAAATCTTAATATGGCAGGGGAAAGCCCTGGATTTTCCAGGATGTGCTGGATGTGGTGCAGCCTATGTGTCCCTGCACAGATGGAGCAGCAGCCGAGGTGCCCTGCCTGTGCCCAGGAGAGGGATGGGCCACAAAGCACCAGTCTGTGCCCACCCAGCCTTGCCTGGGCCGGGCACACCAGCCACCAAAAAGGTTACAGGAAGGAGGTGATGCTGCTCCTTCCCTGGAGATATTGTGGGTATTATTTACGTCATTACTATCGCCCCATCGTTCTCATGCAGCCAGCTAAAGTCACACAGCCTTTGTAAGTTCAGTTTAAAAGACTTAAAGTGTGAGTCTGCGTGTGTGCGCACATACAGCACTCAGATGTTGGGATGTGGGGATTGAAGCGGAGCAGGACAGGAGCAGGAGTGCTGGGATTGTGCAGATAAGGAACCACGAGAAAGATGGACAAAGAAAACGGGAGCAGAGTTGTGAACAAAACAACAAAACAACTACATCATCTATCCTATCTATCCTATCTATCCTATCTATCTATCCTTTCTATCTATCTATCTATCTATCTATCTATCTATCTATCTATCTATCTATCTATCGTGTGCAGATAAGGAACCACGAGAAAGATGGACAAAGAAAACGGGAGCAGAGTTGTGAACAAAACAACAAAACAACTACATCATCTATCCTATCTATCTATCCTTCCTATCTATCTATCTATCTATCTATCTATCTATCTATCTATCTATCTATCTATCTATCTATCTATCTATCTATCTATCTATCTATCTATCTATCTATCTATCTATCATCTCCACATGCACACACTCCCAACACTTCCCGGCAGCCCGGACTGCAGTCCCTGCCCACCGAGCCCACCGCGCCCACGGCAGCGCTGCCGGGTCCCGCCCGCCCTCGGGGCCGCCTCCCGCTCCGCCCGCCGGGCGCGGCTGCCGGGCCCGGCCCCGGGGCGGGGCGGCGGCGGCCGGAGCCACAGCCAGGTGACCTTGGCAGGCAGAGCCGGGCTGCGCCCGCCGCCGGGGAAGCTGGGTGGGGAGACGGCCGAGATGGTGGAGGACGGCGGCGAGGAGGAGGCGGAGGGGGAGAGCGGGGAGATGCCGGCGGCCGCGGCCCCGCTGCAGCGCTGCAATGGCTTCCTGCCCGGCAAGGAGGCGGCGGGCGGCGGCAGGGCGGCCCCGGCGGGCGGCGGGGAGCAGGCGGCCCCGGAGGCCGAGGAGATGCTGGCGGCGGGCGGCGTGCGGCGGGAGGCGCGGCTGGAGACGCGGCTGTCGCGGCGGCGGCTGGCGGTGCTGGCCGTTTTCAGCTGCTACTCGCTGGTGAACGCCTTCCAATGGATCCAGTACAGCATCCTCAGCAACGTCTTCGCCGGCTTCTACGGCGTCTCCTTCACGCAGATCGACTGGCTGTCCATGGTGTACATGGTGGCCTACGTGCCGCTGATCCTGCCGGCCACCTGGCTGCTGGATGCCCGCGGGCTGCGCCTCACGGCGCTGCTGGGCGCGGGGCTCAACGCGCTGGGCGCCTGGCTCAAGTGCGGCAGCCTGGCCCCCCAGCGCTACCCGCTCACCCTGGCCGCCCAGGCCGTCTGCGCCGTCGCCCAGGTCTTCATCCTGGGGCTGCCCTCCCGCATCGCCTCCGTCTGGTTCGGCCCCACCGAGGTCTCCACCGCCTGCGCCGTGGCTGTGCTGGGCAACCAGGTAGGGCCGCAGGGCAGCGAGGGGGGCTTCGGAGAAGTGGGCTTCCTTGGAGTTCGGCTTCGAGTTAAAAACTTGGTGCTTAAGTGGGAGAAGGCTTTCTCCAGGATGTGGTGTTGGGAGAGTGTCCGGGTGAGGACGCGGGGCTGCCCGGCCGGCCTGTTGGTGCGGGAGCCGGGCCATGTGGCAGCGTGTGGCAGCTCGCGGCTTCCAGCAGCTGCCGGCAGTGCTTCAGTCGAGAACCTTTTCAGAAGTGGTCCTGCTCCACTTCCTCTTTCTCTTGCATTTTGGCACTTGGATTCATTTGACTGAATCCACCCCCGGTTGGAGGGGTATGAACTACGTGAACTTTCATTAAAAGCCCCAGCGACAACATATATTGGTTTTTTCTTCTTTTTAAAATATGGCCTCTAATTGCCAGGTGCCAGTAGTCAATACCCTGGTGACTCCTGAAGTTTTGTGTAACGCTGTGATAGTACACATCACTGCTGGGAGCTGATAACTGAGTCACGGAAATCCTCAAGCTCCCTGGTCCTGGCCAGTTTCAGGGAGCTGGAACAGGTGCATCTGAAAGCACAGGTGCAGGTATGATGCTTTTTCCTCCTATAGCCTAATTCTCACCTCCTGCCACTGTCCCAGACTTTTTTTTTTTTCCCTCCTGTGGCAAAAAAAAAAAAAAAAATTGCTAAGATTCAAATCAGCATCACTGATGCAGGCTGAGGTCATAGGTAGAGTTTGGTTAAGATAATGGGGGATTTGTTTTTTATCATGTGAGTCTAATGGTTTTATGTTTGTGCACTTTGCATTATGACAGCAGTGACAATCATTTTGCACATTTACAGTTAAGGTGTACCTAACCCTAGCTGATCCCTCATTAGCTCATACCTGGCTGTTCGCAGTTCTTCCAAAACATTTTTTTTTTTTTTTTTTTTGCATCGAAGGTTTCTGGTGGACAAGTCAACTGTCTCTTTTGGATTGAGGATTTCAGAAATTGTTGGTTGTTTCAGCAGTGAGGCAAAAATTTTGGATCGGTATCCTGGCATGAGGTTAAAGGTTTCTTTGGCAGCTAAATTTCCGCTCTTTCTGACATGCACTAGTCCTCCCAGTAGCAAGGAGTTACTGGGTTTTCAGTTCTGCAGTAGAGTGTCAGGTATTCAGCTTGGAGCCTGAAACTGATGCTTCACTGGGATGCTGAGATGTGGGGTTGAAGTGGTGTAGGACAGGAGCGGGAGAGCAGAGATTGTGTGGATGGGAACCATGAGAAGGATGGGCAAGGGAAACAGGATCAGGATGTGAACAAAACAAGCTGTGGGTATTTCTGGAGTGTATTCCCCTCCAGAAGCTAGGACTGACCTCAGTGTGCCTGCTGAAGTGTGTCAATAGAACAACAAAATTTTTCTATTTTCGCATTTTACTTCCTTATGAAAACCCTAAAAACTCTCAAAAGCTAGATTGAAAGAGTAGCAAGAAGTTAGGCACTTGGAAGTTAGAAGTAATGTCCGTGTGTCCCACTGCAGTTCCCTTCTGCATACGCATTCCTGCTGGGTCTCACTGTACTGATAATTGCACAACGTGAACTGTGTAACTGTGTAACAGAACACGTCGCTGCACCCCACTCGCTGTACTGCATAATTGCACAATGTGTACTGTGTCATGGAACAGGTTGCTATAACCCACACAGCTGATGGACATCCAGTTGCTTATCAGATACTGTGTGAAACTTCAGAGCTGCAGCGGCCGGGGACAGCAGGCAGGGGAGGAACAGAGCAGTTATCAAAATTTAGATCTCACTTCTTCGGAATGCTGATCGTTTGCAGCTGGAGCACAAATCATTGCAGCTGATGTACCTGTCAAGGGTTGTCGGGAGTGCCAGATCTCCACAAGTATTTAGCATCTTAAATGAGGCATGCCAAACTCATTGGAACACTTTCTTCTGGCCTTAGCCTGTCTAGATTTATATGATGGAAAATGGTATCACTCGACTTTGTTTGGAACATTGTAGTTACTTCACTGGCTCCTATTGGGGGAGGAAGAAGTATACCTAAGGACAAAAAGTAACTGTGTGCTCAGTTCATGTTTGTAGGGTTCACATACTAGAGTGAGGACAAAAGGAGACAAATTCTTCCTGTGACCACTGGATACTGTGTCAATATGATGGTCTGGGAGGTAAAAAGGTAGCAAAAACCTCATCAGGGCATGCACAAAGGGTGCTTTGTAAGCACAGTGGCACACCTCTAATGTGCGTGCTTTCTGATAGTCGGGCTTGCTACTCTAACAGTCTTTGGTACTCTTTTTTCATTTAATTTTACCTAAAAATAAATGTTCCAACACTTTAAAATGCTATTAAGTTTTGGGGGAGCAGAAGAGAGAAACTGAAGATAGAAGAAGAGAAGAAATAGTCCTGGACTTGTTCCTTCATGTTTTAAAATGCTTTTTATATATATGTATATATATATATATATCCCCAAAATTTCAGTTCCTGTTTTATGTCACTTTAATGCAAAATCAGTTGTTACATTGGAATTTACTCCACACACAAACCAACTACTTCTTCATTCTGTGATTTTTATTTATTTCCTTACCAGTAATCGTACAGTTTGCTCTTAATTAGGGTATTTCTCTTGCTTTTCTCTGCTCTGTCTTTCTTCAGTAAATCTTGCAGTCAGGCTTTGTTACTGTAGTGGCAGGAGCATGACATAAATGAAGATCATTTCTACAAGAGTAGTTGGAATCTTGTATCATCTGTAGGTCTTCAGTTGCAGGATTACTGATACAAATTCATGCTCACGCATGGTACTTTCATTTCCTGTGAAAGGTTCTTGGAGAAGTACAAAGATTCTTGTATAAATACTATGTGTAGTGTAAATATGTGCACTAAGTGTGGTATTGTAGTTCAGTTGAGAAGTGAAAAGATTAAACATGAATTATAGAAGATCTGCTTGTAAAACAACATCAAGAGCAAGTGGCTCAGAAGTGTGATACTCAAGTTTTATTAATGTTTATTATGATAACAATTCTAAATTCTACCTGGTAAGACTTTTCACTTCTGTTAATTCTTATGTTGAGAGGGAAATTATTTTTGGTTTTGTTTTCTTTCTTTATAGCTTGGTACTGCAATTGGCTTTTTGTTGCCGCCTGTTTTGGTCCCAAATACACCGAATGATATTGATCTTATGGCACATAACATCGGCATCATGTTCTACGGAACAGCGATAGTGTCCACACTTTTGTTCTTCTTAGCAGGAGTTGGTAAGTGTTTAAATTTCTGGAATTTACATGCTGGCTACAGGAGGTGTTTACAATGTCTCACTTTAAAGCAGCTGACTGCTCAAAGTAGTTGAGGTTACAATTTTTCCAGTTTGTGTTCACTTACCTGTTGTGACAGGGTTAAGCAAAGCCATTTCACTCTATGCCGTGCTTCACATGGGGTGATTTCTTTCAGAATATTTAGTTCTCTCAGTTTCTTTGCTGCAGGGATTTATGATACAATGTTAATTCACTTTGTTAATCTTACAATTTATATACAAAGGTCCTGATGTATTGCAGACGAAGTTTGTCTTTGACCGTATTTTGGTAGCAATCAGATGTGACCAGATAACACATTCTTTGTGGATGTGACACTTCTTCCATGAGAAAATCTAGAATTTTTTTTTTTCATGGAGTTGTTAAAACTACTCTCCTGTGTTAATTCACTCTCCTGAAATTCATCAAGCTGAAACACTTAAAAAAAAAATCACATTAGTTTAGTAGAGATTAATCAAAAATTGTTCCTTCTTCTTTTTCCCCAGTGTTTGAAGAGAAGCCCAAATACCCTCCCAGTCATTCTCAAGCAGTCCTGCAAACTAAACCTCCTGAGGATTACTCCTACAAGCAGTCCATTATTAACTTGTTCAAAAATATTCCATTTATACTTTTGCTAATCAGTTATGGTAAGTGGTGCTATCTGCTTGTAGCCTGGCAGAAAGGTTCAAATGCGGGCCAGAAGCACACAGAATTTTAATTGTTGGGTTTTTCTATGGGGGAGGGAGTGTCAAACTTTTATTTACTCAGGTGCCAGTGCTGAAAAATCCGTAAGGATGCAAAATACCACTTATAGGTCCAGTGAAGAGATTTTACCTGGCACATAAAAGGTTTTGTATTGTGAGTCTTATATGTCAGAAGATGAATTCTTTAGGGTAACAACTCAGCATGGCTGCACCTGGAATAACTGAAGCTTTTTTCTTGGTGCTGCAGGTATTATGACTGGGGCATTTTATTCTGTCTCCACATTATTAAACCAGATGATAGTAACTCATTATGAGGTAAGTTTCTTGGATCTCTTATTTCTCTTTTTCACTGTACATTTGCAGAGGTGATATTAATTTTGTAGGTGTTATGTGTGCTCAGACATTTGATTTCTTTTATACCTCTGTACAGTTTCTTGTGCCATACAGCTGTGGGAGTCATAGGAATGTTTGTTTGCACTTATGACTGCCAAGAGGTCTGAACTTGACTCTGAATGGAAGCAATTATTAATGAGCACCATATAAATATTTGTTGAAAGGGAGAAGAAGTGAACGCTGGGAGAATTGGCTTGACTCTGGTGGTGGCAGGAATGGTGGGTTCGATTATTTGTGGTTTGTGGCTGGATTACACTAAAACATACAAGTAAGTGTGGGTAGGCATGTGTGGGGTTAGGGGTAGGAGAGTGGTGCAATTGCATTAGGAAAATACTCCACCATAAGGGCTGAAATGATCTGCTGATGAAATGCAGTTGGTCCCTGATCTTTTAGTGGCCTTGATGGAGAGAAGTTTCTGCAGCTACAGCAAAAGCTTGATACTATTACTAGTTATTGGCCAAAAGAAATGAGGGAGCAGAATGCAAAGGGATTTGTCATCTACTCCTGTCTCTTCAGGAGTGCAAGGAAAGCACTGTAGGTCTTACCAGGTGGCCCAGTGGGCTTCTTCTCCTAGGAAAGCATAAAGTCTCAAAGCTTGCCTTGCATTGTTTTGTAAAATGGCCAGCTGATGGATTCTCAATTTTTTTTTATGCTACTCCTGATCCTATTAGTAAGTGTAATGTTGGCTTTAATTCAGGGGATGACCATGGAGCAGAGCTCTCTTCTGGGGTAGGAGCTCCTGGGTCTATCATCCATGGTGTTGTGCCCCCAGGAGCGAGCACTGCCCTGGAGCACTGTTTGTGATGGATTAGTTCTCCCCTGTGACACTTAGTACATTATGTGCCTCTACAAGCCTAATGGATGTTAATGCTGTAGATTGGCTTTGTTTCTGCATGTGTTTTGGCTTACCAATATGTGCTTTAAGAATTTGGAAGACATCCGTTCTTCCAGATTCAAAATAAATAGAACACTGTAATGAGATTTGTTTGACTTGCCTCTTGGTAGGCTGACTTTTATTGCTCATAGTGTTGGACTCAGCTGCTCCTGTGTTGATGTATTGTGTAAAGGGCAGCACTGCAGAATGGCCAAGAGGTACAGCATAGCAGAGAACTAAAATAGTCTGAAGGTAGTAGTATGTGCTGTGGTTGTCCATTCTTCGAGAGTTTGAGTAAGTGTCCTTAGCCTTGAGTGAAGCAGCCAGATAACCAAGATAATGAAGGGTTCAGGAATGTGCTCTCTGCATGCTAAGTTTGAGGCAGAATTACATGAAGCAAATTTTATAGCTTTAGAATGGCTTATGTAATGTTCGTGTTACCCTTCCATGCTTCAGCAATGTGCTACGGCCTTCTATGAACAATGCTAATTTTTTGTTGTTGTTGTTGGGTTGCAGGCAAACTACTTTGATTGTTTACATTCTCTCTTTCATTGGGTTGCTGGTATTTACCTTCACCCTGGACCTCGGATACCTTATAGTAGTGTTCGTGACTGGAGGAGTGCTTGGGTGAGCAATTAAAGAACACTACAAGACTTACTGCATTTCTGTTCTGAAACATATTTAAATGTTTTACCTAGATAATTTTACATGGTCTCAGCCTATGCCTTTAGCTCCCAGTACAGATAGGGTTTCTTCTTCTGTTACATCAGAATAAAGCTAAAGTAACTCACTTTTCAGTAAATTTCATTTACCATTTTATGGACCTAAGAGAGGTCTCTATGTGGTCAATTTGCTTGGTTCCAATTCAAAAAGCTGTCTGCAGTAAAGTTGAAGCTTTCTCTTGACCAGTGTGTAGGTGATTAGAGTTTAACTGAGCAGATCTAGGAAGACTGGCTTCTCTGCATTTTCATTAATCTATACTTTGATAGCCCGAGCAACATGCTGGTTGCTTTGTTTGCTGTGCTCATAGATACTTGATCTAATAGCCTCAAGAGGGGCTGAGGGAATGTTGCTGTATTCAGACACAGAAGTCAAGATGAGACCAGAAGTGTCTTGAGAGTTTCAGTTTAAAAACCAGTCAACCAACCTCAGCTGCATTTTAAGCCTTTTCTCTTCCTATCATCCATCGGTCTCCTCAGCTTCTTCCATAGCAGCTTCCAGCAGGTGTTCAAGTGTACAGCCTCACTCCCTTCTCATAGTCTCTTTTTGTCCTCCAGCATGGATATTTGGGCTGATCAAATGATAATGTTTGTGCATGGCTTTCATATGAAAGTAATTGTCTTCTAGTATGGAGTGGCTGGCAGACTCCTTTGCAAAGGCTGTTTCATATGTATGGTGGTTATGGGAAATAGAACAAACCTGTTTTAACAGCTTTGCCCTAAAGAGAAAGATGAGTGGCTAAAATTCTGGAATTATGCGACGGAATGAAGCAGTCACTACTATTTGGAATTATTGAATTCTGTTAAGTCATGAACGCATGACAATTCAGAATCCCAGCTAATTCATAACACCATGTGTGTATGTTAAGTTTTCTTAGCTGTAGTAATGGATGAAGGTCACACCTGTCATTGTCTTACTCTTCTCTTCAACAGGTTCTTCATGACTGGTTATCTTCCACTTGGGTTTGAATTTGCTGTGGAAATTACATATCCAGAGTCTGAAGGCACTTCCTCAGGTCTCCTTAATGCATCAGCACAGGTTACAGCATTTTATTTCTTCAAGTGAAGTAATGTTCAGGAATGCCATTATGCTCAAGTCTAGGAAGGCTTTCTTAGACTTAGCTAAGTCTCTGTTTTGTTGCTGTAGTCCTGGTTTGTTAAAATTTAATTTCTGTAAGATGTGACCTGGAACTTTTAAAGGTAAAATGATGACTCTGTTCTGTGTGATCCTGATGAAGTTACTTGTTTGTTTATAGATATTTGGAATTGTCTTTACACTTGTTCAAGGAAAGCTCACAACAGACTACAGTCCTCGTGCAGGAAACATCTTTCTTTGTGCTTGGATTTTTGTGGGCATTATTTTAACAGGTAATTACAAGTGCAAGTAATGGCTTCTCTTTAATGTGAAAATGTAGGTGCTTTTAGGATGATGTTGCTAATATATGGACAGCCATCTGACCCCCATTTCTTGAGACATGTCTTGAATTTGTGACAGATGTCCATCGCCAGAGTGGGGTGAGAAACAGAAACAAATGCACAAATGGAGGCAGTTTACAGTTTTCCAAATGCAAGAAATTGCTGATGCACTCTGGAACTGTGCCAGTGTTTACACATGTTGACTCACTAATGTGCTGAAAGTGCTGAACTATCAAGCTTTTCTTTAAGTGCTTGTGGTTTGAAAGATTTTATTGTCTTTGTGTGCTTTGTAAGGAGCAAGTTCAAATTGTCAGTGAGTTCAAACTGCAAAGAAAAAATAGGGGTATTTCGAAAATACACTGAAAGCAGCTTCTGTGTGCTTGCACCCTGCAAACATTTCCCTTGAATTGCATGCCACTGCAAAGGTGTGAACCAGCTTTCCTTTTTCCTTCTTTTCTCAGCCTTAATAAAATCAGATTTGCGAAGACACAATGTGAATTCAGGGATAATGAACTTGGACGTTAAAGCTGTAAGTGGTGACTCTTCTACCATGATGTATTACCTACTTGAATGCTTGACTTCTACTGGCATAACAATAGCAGCTGCAAAAGAGTACTTGACAAAGTCTTATGACTGATCCCATGTTGGTTTTGAGCAACAGAGCCACATGGGATGGTGCTCTCCCATATCTGTTTTTCTCCTTAACTCCCGTGAAAAAAACTGAAAAAACTTCTGCTCTCAGAATTTTTTTGACTTTTTTGAATATTTGAATTTAAAGTGGCTAATATTATTAATTTTATTGCTTGAATCTTGCTTTTTCATAATAGCAGGGAATCACTGTAAATTGTGAAGCCTTTTTGTTTATTGGGTTGTGAGGCCATCCTTTAGACTGTGTACTTTATTTAAAATACCTGCAGTCTCTTCAGATGAAGTCAGTGTCTGATAAACAGAAGCCATGCTGGAGTTTCTGTGCAGTGCTGCATGAAGAGCTGGGTTTGTTCTCCTGCTGACTCTCTCAATTTAAAGGAAGAGTGAGCATAGCATTTTCTGATGATCATAAGGCTCCATGTTTCAGCAGCTTTTCTAAGCTACTACAGTTAGTAGTAGAAATAAAGCTCTCAGTGGAAAATTTTTTCAGTGCTGTGGGTTTTTGATTGTTTGGATCAAGATATGAGACAGCTTTTTGGAGTCAGACATCACAAGATCCTCTGCCATGCTTATTTTTGTGTAGGTGTCTTGCATGCCCAGCAGCTTTTGATCATCTGTGACCGACTGCACACTGTTAGTGTCTGTATGAGGTTCAGAAACTTCGAGCTGGTGCTGCCTGAGCTAACTTGAACCTGAAACCTGTTGGCAGCTGCGTGTGCTCCGTGTGGCATCCTGTGGGTTTCCCAGCAGGGGTTGGAGCTGTTCATGACTTATCTGCTTCCCATCATCACCTCGTTAATTAGCCTAGATCATCACACAGCTTCATTCATATTAGCCAGGGTGTAAGAAAAGCTGCAGTCCTCGCCCTGATGTTGCCATGCATGATTGAGACCTGCCTGTGTTAATAATGTACAATATCACTTTGATACTGAACCTTGATCAAGATTCTACTGTGGTTAAATGTAACAGAGAAAAAAAATGGGAAGTCAATCTTCATGTGACAGATACTTATATGCAGTAAATATATACTTTAGAGTTATACTAAGAAACTAAATTCTATGTTTGGGCTCTCTTATTGCAAAAATAAAAGAAAATAGGGTTTCATATAATTTGCTTAATTGGGCTAATTAACTTCATATACTGCTGGAGCCTAACCTAATAATTGCCCAAGAATACTGAGTTTGAGTATAATTCTGTTGAATAACAGCTTAATTCCTGTTGTGTTTTTACTTTTTTATTTCCCTCTTCAGGTACCAGTTGACAGTCCTGTAGAATCTGAAAGCACTACATTAAAGATTCAGTCAGCTTTATGAAGCTGACAGAAGGTGACTCAGCAACGCACAAGAGTGGTTAGATATGGACGATACGAGCTAGTGTAATCACTGGATTTGTGTGTATGAGTAGTGAAATGTGTTTGTTTATACTGGTGGTAGCTGTGTACTGGAAGCTATGAAGATGCTCAGTTCATTTTGCTCAAGATGCAATCAATTCACCTTTGTATGGAATATTTATTGTAACATTTCCAAGTCTTGCAGTTTCATTAGTAAAGAACTGTGTGAACACTCTCCACAGTAGGGAGATGTGCATTCAGGATGCATACTTGAAAAAAGCAGGAGTCTTGAAGTACAGTTGTCATGATCAGAAGTATCTTCTTGTTCAGTCTTGCTGGTGCATTTGAAAAGTCAAGAGTAGGGAAATGCACAGCAGGAGGATGTTCACAAGTTCATTTTTTATTTTAAATGTATCTGTATTTGAAAATAAGCCAATGATTCCTTCTGGAAAAGTGATAGCACAATACTGAAAACAAGAGATGACGTGTGTGTTTCATACTGGCATCTGATATTTCTTTTGCCTTGAAACTTCTTTCTGGGTATCAGAAGGCAGATAAGAGAAAACACTGTTCTTGCTATAACTTCATTGTAGCATTTCTGGGGAGATTTAAAAAGTTTCTCACTAGATAAATTGGAGAAAAAGCATTTCTTATTAAATACAGAAAAAAGGAGGACAAAGGCCTTTGATATCTCTGTTATGAAATATTTATAAGCAATGGAACACTACCACACAAGTTTCCTCCACAGAATACTTTGAGTGCTTTCTCAGTTAAAGAGAGAGGAGTACGTGTTTACAAAGAGCCAGTGCCTTTACTTTGTAAAGAAGATCCCTGCCTCATCTTGAGTTTAATCAGTGCTGCTGAAGAAATTCCATTTTGTGTGTTAAACCTCTGAATATTTGTGGAGTACCAGAAAACATGTTCTGTCCTTTTTATGGATTGTATCACTTGTCTCATGTGAAATTCCTGTGCTTGTGTAACTTAAATCATGTCTTTTGCAGTTTGTTAAAAGCTGTAAGGAAATAGTGATAAGTAATAGTAATAGTGAAAAGAAAATAGTGATATTTTCACTTTTTCTGATCAAATATTTCCTTTTATATCATCTTTGCTGCAAAATGAGCAGACATTATTAACAGTAACTTTTTGTTACTTCATTTATCTGTATTTGGGATGGAGGTTATTCAGTGCAGTGCTTTTGAAAATTTTCTCCTTTACCTTGTGCTCTATCTACACACCCACAGAACTGATAGCACTACAATAATACTATTGCTGGGAAAGTCAAACTTGGGTTAGTGGACTTTTTGGAAATATTTCATTTTTAGCTCAGCAACCTGAGCCTGCAAGTTCAGCGCCATCAGTGATGCTGTGTCTTTGAGTTCCCACAGTTGCAGTGCCATCCAGAAGGCAGAATCCTGCTCGAAGTTTTCCACAGGTTGTTAGAGTTGGGGATGTGGAATTATTTAACTCTGTGCTGGTTTTAGCTGGGCTAGTTAATTTTCTTCACAGTGGCTGGCATGGGGCTGTGTTTTGGATTTGTGCTGAACACAGGGTTGATAATACAGAGATGTTTTATCCTTGCAGAGCAGGGCTTACACAGAGCCAAGGCCTTTTCTGCTTTTCATATGTCAGAAGAGGTGAGGAAGTTGGGAGTGCATGGGATGTTGGGAGGACAGGTGACCCCAACTGGCCAAAGGGATATTCCAGACCATGTGACATCATGTTCAGTGTGTACAGTGGGGGTCAGAAGGAGGGAGGGAGGGATGTTTGGAGTGATGGTGTTTTCTTCCCAAGCAGCTGTTGCACTTGGTGAGGATGGTTGAGCACCTGCCTGCCCATGGGAAGCAGTAAATTAATTAATTGTTTTTCTTTGCTTCTGTGTGTGGCTTCTGCTTTCACTATTAAGCTGTCTTTGTCTCATCCCATAAGTTTTTCAGCTTTTACCCTTCTGATTCCATCCTCAATCCCACTGGTGGGGAAGGGAGTGAGCAAGCGGCTGCCTGGGGCTTGGTGGATAGCTGAGGTTAAACAACAACAAACTCCAAGATAGTTTCTAAGTACAGTAAATATAATTAAAGGCTTTTCTTTTTCTTATTTCACTGTAGACTCAGGAATATCCTTTTGTATAAAAAGGGCCCTGAAAACTTATCTTTCTAAGCTTAGCCTCTAAATGTGATGATCTCGATTTAAACATTTTGTATGATAAATGCTTTAGATAGGGGAAGACCTATCAGAATAAACTAAGCGCGCTTGGAACACTTGCCTTGCCAAAAAGGGTTCATGTCTCTTTGCCGGGTCCAGTGCTAGGGGGAAAATGGCCAGGCCTTGCTGTTCCTGGGGAGGCAAACTCTGGAAGAGTCCACTGCTGAAGCAGCTGAATATAGGAAAAGTCACTCTTGGCTATTCAAATGGCAGGCAAGGGTATAGGAGTGAGAGTAGAGATGCTTTCATTATGTCAGTCCTTTACACTGAAGCTGCCCCATCAAGGGATGTACAGGTTTTCACCCTGAGTGAGACAAATGAAAGTTTCTGCCTTGTGACATATGTGGGTGGCTTTTCCCTTTGGAGAAATTATAATAACATGTGCCAAGATATATATATATGTTTTTCATCAAGATACAGATACAGAAAATATTTATGTTCATGGCCCATGCATGGTTGCTTTGACTTTTGGTGTTGCAAAACTTTATCAAGATAATTTTTTTGTAGTTTTGGGGAATTGTTTTCAAATGTCCAGTAGAAAGTCTTTGCCAGTATCCAGGATGTTTGCTGACCTGTTCAGTATATACTGTTCAAAATACAAGATTGTGTATTTTTCATCCTTTCTTAAAATTTATTTTTCAATTTCTTTCTTCATTACTAGTTTCCAGTTTCTTTAGTTATGTTCAGCTGATTATTGAAGAAATATTCTAGTTCTGGCTCCTTGTGTTTTTTATCTTCTGCCAAATTACTTGGCTACCTTCTGAAAAGGTTGAAAGAAGATTTTGGCTTGCTGGAAACCCTGCAGGGTCCCTGAAAAGAAAATATAACTAATAATGAAGGCTTAATTACATCCTGGATTTAATATTCCCCTTCTAAAAGGAGCTTGAAAGTTGGAAACCTATCAGCTATTTTCAGGCAATGATAAAGTACTTAAATGAAAGGCTCAGCAGCAGAATAAAGAGCAAATAAAGAGAAAATCAGTATTTTTTATGTGATAGTCTTATCATCTGTCAAGAAATCGAGGTTCTAGTTCATGGCAGAAATAAATTTGGAGTAGTTTGAGGCTTTGTGGTTTTTGCTTTTAATTTTTAATTTTTGGGTTTTAGCAGAAAACATCCACTCAATCAAACATAGAATCATAGAATGTTAAGAGGTTAGAAGGGACCTTAAAGATCATCTGGTCCCAACCCACCTGCCATGGGCAGGGACACCTCCCACTAGACCACGCTGCTCAAGGCTCTATCTAACCTGGCCTTGGATTGGGGTGTCCACAACCCGCCTGGGCAACCTGTTCCAGTGTCTTACCATTCTCACAGTAAAAAATTTATTCCTGACATCTAAATTAAATTCTCTCTCTTTCACTTTGTGCCCATTTTCTCTTGTGCTATCACCACAATTCCTGACTAAGAGTCCCTCCCTGTAGTCTCTCTTCAGGTAGTGGAAGGTTGCTATGAGTTCTCCATGCAACCTTCTTAGCCTGGAAATTCCATGTGCATTTGGAATTGCAAATAGGGTTTCTGACTCTTAGCCTTCAGATCCTGGCTCAGCCCCCCAGCAAGAGTAGAGTTGGGGACTAAAAATTCAAACTGTTTAAAAAAGTAATTGTATCATGAATGGAATTGCATATCAACTAGGAGAGGATGGTGTAAGAAACCAAGTGAGAACAGGCATCCCAGTCCCATGCATCAGCTTTTGCTTTTCAATTTGCTTTTTTTCCAAGTGTTTCAGGAAAGCTCTGGAGGATGCAAGAGAAGACACATGAGGCACACAGTGGGGAGCATAAACAAGGGGATTACCCCAAGTTCCCAGAAGCCCAGCAGGTTGTGCAACTGATAACGTTCAGCTACAAAATTTAGAGATTAGCATTAATATTAGTTCTTACCTGTGCGTTTCTTCCCAACCATGTTAAACTTTTGGTAATTTCAGTAGAAGAGACTCAGAGAACATGGACACGTTTTTATTTAGGATTCCTGCCACGGCCTTAAACCCCTCATTCCTATTGGCTGGGTGTGAAAATACCAGACCTGTAGGATGGAGTCTGGAATTGCTGGTAGGTAAGTCCCTCAGAACAAGTATTTGTAGATGGGTGCTTGTCTTCAATAACATCTCTTTCTGTTTGTAAATGCCCATGGTTTATGAGGAAGAAAGAACAAGGGAAGAAGTAGCAACAATATATATTAATCATTTCAGATTAATAATGATGCCTTGAGAGGCTACCTAGAACAGAGGCTAGTTAGTGTTAAAGGAATAAAATAAATAAGCAGGTATTTATTAAAAAGGCCTTCAAAGGAAACACCTTGGGCAGTACAAGTATTGGGTGTGGCCAGGGCTATACCCGAGATGGGTGATGGGTCACATGTTTTTACACTTTTATAAGTTTTGGTCCATTTACATTTTGGGGTTAATTGTCCAATTACAGCTTCAGGTTATTAAGTCCCATCCTCCCAGACTGCTCTCCTCAATTCACTGTTGTTTATGCTTTTTGGGTCTGAAGCTGTGATGATGTCCTTGGTTCTCAAGCTGGAAAAGGATTGTTTTTTCAAACTAAACTGTGAAGAGAATTTGCTAACATTTTATATGAACTTCAAAGTTATATACTTATGCAGTACAGAATCTGGGAGATATGAAAGCTAAAACTTAATGCATCAATAGGGCTTTTCTAACTTCAGTCTCTTGGTTATCTCTTTTGTTCAAGGCAGTCTGTTGTTTCAGAGACAAACAGTGGAGTGTGTAATTAGAGCTGCCAGCCCATGTTGCCTAATGAAAAAAATGTTTTTTTGAGAAATATTTGTACTACCTTGTGCATCTACAACCAAGTGAAATTTGGTTAAGCTGTAAACACTTATTGTTTTCCTTTTCCATTTTGTGAACTCAGTAGTTTTTCTGTGTGAATGGGAGTGTGTGACCTTTACAGTTGTTGTCTTTCAATACATGTATGTGTCTCCTTCTCAAGTGTCACAGGCTATTGATGTTTCATGGAGCACAAGCTGTCATTGCACACAATAATGTGTGATTGCCCCCAGCCCCACCATTCGGTCTGAATTCTGTGAGGAGGGAGAAGTGATGTTAATGCAGGAACTAGAATGAATTAAGCAAAAAAACTTCCTAAGAGAAATCTATTTCTGTGTAAGACCCATGTTATTTACTGCTCATGTTTTTGTTCTCATGAGGATAAGAAATGTTTTGCTGTAATATTTTGGTTTTGTTAGTGTCCAGGTCTATTTCAAGACAAAATTAAAAGTTCTTAATGAATATTCTCTGATTGCAATACTGTATGTATGTGAATATGTGGATGGCATCATTCCTTAACATTCTATGTTACTAATAAAGTGTATAATGCCTAAATTAATTGGAGCCAAGAGTAATATTTTTGACAGCTGCTAATCTAAAAGTGATTATTTTTTTCCTCAGAACCTGCCTTTTAATGTAGGAAAATGTGTAAGTGTATGACTTACTGTGTCATTAATAAATATACATGTACATGCAGGGTATAGAAATTTATTTTCCACAAGAGTATTGGCATCCAGAGACATTTTCTTGGGTCAAAGAATTAAAGTACTAGCTTTGGTAGTCAAGTTGTACTGCTCTAGCACAGAGATTTCTCCTTTGCTTTGGAAAAGCTCTGTGAGGAGATGAAAGGGTAAGTTAACCCCTAAAGCAGAGCGATCCAAAGGCCGCTTCTTGAAGGTAGTGCAGATATTCTTTTAATAAAGCACTTGGTTGCTGAGAGATTATCTAGGGGGAGAGGGTAGAATAACTTCTGAGACGGGATAGAAGTGAGATATTACATTCAGTTATGGCTAAAATCAGAAGTGTCTTCAGTGGGAGTACTACAGAACCCTTGTGAACACTCTGCAAGGGTTCTGTCACCCACCCTCAGGCATTTAGCCCAGGTGTGAGCCAGCCAAATTTGAGGAAACTGCTTTAAAGTATGCAGAGTCATGGTAAGCAAATGTTTCATTTTTTAAAATCCCAGCAAACACAAGCCCTGTGTCATAAAGCAACACTGAGATGCAGTTCAACACTGGGTTGAACTTTCAGATGGGTTCTTAGTTTTACAACCAGGACCACAAGGTCATGTTCCTCTTATGGTACCTCGATGAAAGCTGCAGGCAATATCCCCAGTTAGCACTGTAATTTAAACATTCCCACAGCTAGGAAGGAACAATCCCAGAAAAAATATTATGTCTAAAGGTTCTTTGGCATTGGAGTTTTGGGGTTGGTAGTTTGATTTCTTTTTTTTCTGGTTAGATTCTTGGTCCTTCCAAGAAAACACTAGAAACCTCATCAGGTAAATGGGAAGTGTGAAGCCATCCTGACTATGATTAGTCAGATAATTATTTCTATAGCTGGGAGGAGGCTCTGTGATCTAAAGCTAACAATTATTACCCCTTCCAGAAAGTGATGTGGTTTGTGTATGGATAAAATAGCCGGCCTAACAGTCCAGCTGCTTCCTGGGCTGGAAAAGGTTTCTTAGAAGTCTCCTGGATTTCCTTCTGTCTGTGCTGCACAATTAACTAACCCTATCTGACCATGTTCTAAATCAATATTTACAGCTCTATTAAACAACAACTTCTCAGAAAACAAAACAATAATATCCTGAACTTTGTAGAAAGGACTTCAGCAGATATGTCACAAAGGCTAAGTACTGGCAATGGTTAGGAAAATTACTGATTTGTGAGTAATTATATATTTGTGAATAACAAGCTAGTATCTGCTTAATATCAGGGATCAAAATTCAGCCTCTAGGGCGCTAATTTCCAGTGATTCCTTAGTAAACTGTTTCTGCTTGTAACAGTGTTTAGACCATTAAAAAAGGTAGTAAATAGTGTCTAAAGGGCATTGTCAGTGTTGTGGCCTTGTGTTATGAGTTTCCAGAAAAAGACACAAGATTCTACAAAAGCTACAAACTCCATGCAGATTGAAAAATCCTGGGGAAGTATTGAAGGCTTCAGAAATTTTTCTAGCCTGCATTAGGCTGAAGCAGAGAGTTTTGGGGTTTTTTTTTCAGAAAGGGGCAGTCCTAAAGTTTTTTAGATGTTAATCACTAGTTTGATTAAGGTAATAGAGGGACTGCAGATTACTGCAGAGTCAGTTATTCTTTTAGAAATCAAATTGTCAAGCTTGCTGCCAAGAGAAAAAGAAGTTAAAATATAATAGTGCAGCTTCCAAGGCTGTGCATGGCATTTTCTCCACTAAATATTGGAAGGCAACTTGATTTTCTCAGAATAATTCATCAGCTAGTTCTGAACAACCCTGCAGGCATTAGAGAGAATGTACATCCTGTGTGGAATGAAGAGACACTGTCCCACAGGGGTGAGAATGACTCACCCAGAGATCATTAACTGGCTCCAGGGGACTTGAATTTGTGTTATCTTCTGCTCCCAATGAACAACTGAATTTTCTTCTGGCCCTAACACTAAAAGCCTGAGATTCACTTGGAGGCTACTGTCTAAAGCCTAGAAATACCATGATTTCTCATCTTGTCACTGCCCTACTGAAGCTTCAAAAGGGTAGAGAAAGCCTCAAAGGCTCAGAAGAAGCTTGATGGAATTGTCCAAAGCACACTGTCACCAGGGGAGATATAGAGGTCCCCCAGCTTTTGGGGAACAGAGTGCTGCATGGTCAGTGTGATTTTTCTCTGACTTATTTCATCTGCTCAGCATGCGAGAATCTCATGAGGGTTGACACGTCTGCATGCACTGAGAGCATTAGGGAGTCTCCTCCAAGTCCACAGCTTGTGTGATTACAGCATTCCTGAGTTTGATTCCAAAGCCAGAAGGTGCTCTGTAGGCTTCAGTTTGCTCTGAAGATTACTATCACTCATGTCATAGCAAATAATGAAGATGGCTGAAAAAAAGTAGTTTTGCTCCAGATTACTGTATTTCCTTTAAGAGCTTTATTTTTAAAATGACTGTGGTATTTGAATTTCACTGTCACCTTCCGGCGCTTCTGCAGCATTTTGATTACTCTTCAATCACTCTCTGGAAAGGGGGACTCTTAATCTGCAGAGCACTGTCTCCCAGGGATGCTTGAAGTGATGCTTCAGATCAAAAATTGTTTGATGAAATCATCAGTGTCGTCATGACACCTCGTAGCACCATAGCATGGAGAACAGTAAATCACACATTTCTCTTTGCAGGTTTCACACAGCATCTCAGTTCAAAGGCTTTTGGTGTTTGGGCCTGTGACACGTTCTATTGCTAGGCTTAATAACTTTTCCAGTTTACTTTTTATTCTTCCTGGAAAGAAAATGTATTTGAGGAACTTTAATAATTAAAGTACGACATTTGGTTAGTGTTTCCTAACCAGCATCATACTACTCCTAAAGGGCACAGGTTATACCGTAGCACAACTAGACTGCTTAATTTACTTCTGATCAGCAACAACAACCCTGCTTCTAACCTCAAGCAGGCAGGGGTTTACTGCAGTGCATTCCTCTCTCCAGGAAGGCAGGGATGACTCAGGCGCTCAATTGGCAGTGGAGGTAAGTCCTGACTCTCACCTCTGGTGCCACCACTGGCAGCTCCTTTGTGACAAGGCTTGCGGGTGCTGATGATTGCTGAAAAGAAATCTTATTTCTAGGTAGCAGATTTTTTTCAGACACTGCTGTTCTTTTCTACTTGTATTTTTATTATGCAGTTCCCCTGGGAAAAAAAAAGAAAAAAAGCTACTGGGCTGGGTAGTTTACCCTCTGACTAAATTTTAAAGAAGAAATTGGTAAAAAAAAAGGCAATATTCATGGAAGGTTACATTAATGTTTTCTTGTTTTTGTAAGCAGAGCTTGCTGCAGAGAACAAATCATGTGATATGGTGTCAAGTAAGACCTTCAGAGCAAACTGTATTGATGTAATTATTTTCCCAAGCTACTGCAATGTTTGAGACTGAAACTTTGGAACAAGACAGGAGTAAGGCAGACTAATTGGGATGCTGATGTTGCACCACTCAGGAACAACAGCTTCACCTGTACCTGATGCCAACAGTTGTAGACCAGAGTGAGGTGACTGTAGGAAGTATGGAAAAGGTTATTTCACTGTTAGCAAAGGCTCAGTCAGGTTACTAGGACATGCTGACCTGCAATTGGGAGTGGAAAGTGAAAATCTGCAAACCAGTTTTGGGGAAGGTCTGATTTATAGGCCTTTCATGACACTTCGATTTTTTAAAATGCTTTAAAAAATCTTTTTTTAATGCAAGAAAAACTTGCCTGTTTGACTAGTCTGAGAACAACTGGAGTCCATCTAGCCCCATCTAAAATAAACACTGTAATGATTTGTTGCAGTAGAATTATTGCAGGAGATCCTGGACTTGCTCAGGCAGAAATCAAAACATGCTGCTGAAGGTCCTCATTGGTGCAGCCAAAGCAGCTGATGGTTGCTTTTTCTGCTAGACCATTGCAAAATAAACAGTGGGTTAAGAGTTCTCAGAAAGGGCTACCTTGGGGAAAGCTCCAAGGAAGCACACCCTCAGGCGTTTCTTTTATAGCTTGTTTTTTTTTTTTTTTTAAAGTCTGCTTTAGATATTTATCTTCCCAGTGATCACAGGGAAATTCTATGAGTACAGAAAGTTATTATTGGTTACGCAAATCACTCCTGCAAACTTGTACCAACAGCCATTGCCATATTGCCAGGGTTACATCCTTACCACAGTCTGACCTTTCATTTCATCACTAAAAAATCCCATTCCAGTATAATGTTCAATTTAGGAAAAAAGCCCCAAACAAACAAATTTTATATTCCTTTCAATGGATCAAATGAGGTCACTATGGTCTTTTCAGGAAATGGGCCAATATTTGCATTGCAATAATGCAATTTACTTAAAGAGGGCAAACTTTCTTGACCTGTGTTTTACTGCTGCCCTCTGCAAAGCTGAAGCACCCCTGCAGGATTAACCATTTTGGACTGCAGCCGCTCTGCTGGCTGCTAAATGCAGAAAAAGCCATTAAGATCACTTGGCCTGGCTTTAGCAGAACAGTGTGCCTAAGCTGGTGTCAGGAAAATCCACAAATGCCAGAGCTTTATGTCCAAAAAGGAGACAGAGGAGTCCTGCAACTTTACTTGCATAAAGGGAGAGAGTCCACCGGAGCACAAGCCTGCAAACTTTTCTCTCCCAAGGTTTTGGAGGGTGCAGCCTCCTTGTATCCTAAACTCCTGGCTGCATCTTGGCCCCTTCCTTTCCTCATTGGCCGAGGTACTAGGAAAGTACAGCCTTCCCTAAATGCCTACCACATATTCACCCCTTGAGCCTACCATTTTACCCCAAAGTTCAGAAACTCAGGCTTGTGCAGACCCCACTTACTTGGTTCAGGAGCTGAGCTGTCTGAGCTCTGCAAGGAACCTGCTCCCCACAGTTAGTAGAGACATTAAGACCCCTTTCAAAGATGTTAACACCCACACCTTCACCCATGAAATTGTTTGTAAAGACATCAGCTTTCCTCTCACTGGGAAGGTATCCAGGCTTCAGGCTTTTGCACTGAGTGCTGCCAGCTGGAGGTACTGGGCACATTCCTGCTCCACTGGTAACTGGTACTGGTACAGCACTAGTGTCCACTTTTAAACTGACCTGGGAAAGAACCCAGGTCTGTCCAGATCTGATGGAAGGAAGCAGGAAAAGATAAACAAGCTTTTGCTTCCCAGCACAGCCTTGGATGGCAGCAGATTTGCCACTCCCTTCTTGCACAAAAGAAAACTTCTGTTCCTAGGAGGGTTGAACAAAACGTGTCTCCTGCCCCTGCTGGCTGGGCTGCTGGAGCAGCTGCCCTCTGCCTGCCTGCAGAGGCATCAAATCAAACGCACCAGGGCCAGCTCTGTGGCGTGGCTGTGGCTCTGAGAAGGGTGCTGTTGTGGACTGGGACCCAGGGAATTGCCACATGGCCTGACTTGGAGGTATCCAAAGCTGCAGAGCCAGGGCTGGCCAGGCAGGGCAGGAGCAAGGGCAATCTGCTGACCAGCCCATCTTTTGCTGCAGTGCTGCTGCCGGTCCTGTTCCACTTTTGGGTTTGTTGCCTCCCTTGTGGCCCTGGTAGCACAGAGTGGCATTCCTGTTCACAGTGAGAAGTATTTTCACATAACAAGGTTTGTTGATAGCAGTCTGGACAAGGTCTTAGAAAAGGCTGGAATTATGCTGGCAAAAGATCTGCAGAGCAGAAAACCTCCTAATTTCCAAGCAGCATGAGACCTCGCAGGCCATGAGACAGCAAATGACACCAGTTGTCCTTCCCCAGCCTGGCTGCAGCTCCCTCTTCTGAGGCCAGGTCAGGCTGGAGCTGCTGCCCAGGAAAGGCTTCTCCTGCTGGCTCCTTGCACAAGAAGGGCTGTTTGGAAACAATGGGTAATAGAGGAAGTGTTTTCCCAGACAAGTCCAAATAAATACATGAATGAACTTCCTCTGCTCAATATCACAGGGCGGTGAGGGTTTGCTGTGTGGCGGGGCTGAATTCATTGCTGTTTGCAAGAGAATGCTCTCAGAGGAAGGGGATAGTGGGACTGATTGTGGGGGTGTGGGAGTGGCACTTTGGAGAAGAAGCCTGCTTGAAAAAAGCGCCAATGCTGACATCACCTTGCTGCCATGGTGCAAATTAAGAGCTATTAAGTTTCCTGCACTTGGTTGTGTAATTGCACTGCAGGCCCTTTTGAATGCTGCATTTAAATGAGCCTGCAATTGGAAATAATGAAGGTTAAAACCCTCTTACATGATTCTATGATCAAATTAGTTCCTTTGACCCAGAAAGCAGCTGTGGTAGCAATGAGCTCTGCACTAGGAGTAGGACTGTAGATGGAAGTGTCGTTCAGAGCTAGCTTTAGAAAGGTACATCCATACAAAGTGACTGAATTCCAAAGTCCAACAGGTCTAGCACACTAGGACAGAGGCTGGACAGGAACCTGGTGTGAGAGGAAGACCTGCAAACAGAGCAGGGAGGAAGGCAGCTCTGCCGAGAGTCACAGTATCAAAATTAAGCTTTCATCGTGAATATCTGTTCATAACTAATACCAGGGACAGCTTTGGCTAATCCAAAGCAGCATTATTCTATTTTTACACCTAATTTGCAGCTGGTGAGAGGGTTATTAAGACTTTCCCTTAGTTGTAGGGACTTAGGAACACTACTTTTATTTCCTTAGGCTGTGGCTTTGAAGTTGCCTTTAGCTCCAGGACCTCAGCTAACTTCTGCCCTGCCTGTCCAGCCCACAGCTGGCCTTGGACACACTGACTGACCTGTAGGAGTTCAACTTGTCACTCTTCCACCTGAGCATCAGGGAGGAGCTGGTAAGAATGTTCTTTCTTTCAGTCCTGATTGGAAGCGGTCTGGATGCTGCAGATGCTGTGAACAGAACATGGTGTCTGAACCTTGCCATGCCCCTTACCTGTCTGGCCAGGGAGAGTCCTTCCCTCTGGCATGGAGCACACCCTGACATGGTGGATGCAGGAGGCTTTGAACTGCAAAGCATGTAGCATCACTCTAATCTTCACCCTTCCACGGTGGCTTAAGAAGTGGGTGGGTGTAGGAAAACATGATCTGAAGGTTCCTGGCTGCTCTGGGCAGTGAAGCAGCACTGAGCAAGGCTATGACAGCTCCAACATGGTTGCCTGTTCCAACAGGGAACAAGGCTCTGGGATATACGTGACTGCCAGCTTGTGTATCAGCATCCTTGAGGATGACATTCTGCTGTGTAAGCCCAGCACTCCAGGCTCTGTCACGTGCAGTGTGCCCCTCAGCTGCTCACACATGGATGCCACACTGGCACTGTCCTAAGATCCAGGTCTGAAGGATTTTCAGGCTTTCCCCTGGCTCTGCTCCAGTGAACTCACAGACTTTCTTGGCCTTCCTTTCCTTGCACTGTCTTGCCTGAGCCTCCCTTGGCTCCTTGAGAGCCCTCTCCTCTGTGTCTGCAGCCTCTCTGGATCTCTGTGTTTCATCATCTCCCATTGGGAACTCCTCTTGGTGCTCTCACATCTTGCTGATGTTCAGCATCATCTGCGCTCCAGGAGAGACTGTGCTTCCCCTGGGATCCTGCTTCCAAACCCAGCAGAGTATATGTGTGTGTGTGTATCATCTCTGCCCAGCATGGATGCACATTTTCCCTCCAATTGCAGCGTTTGCTTGATGGTTAGGGAAATACAGGACATAGTGGAGAGGGTGAAGACTTCACAGCAGCTCTAAATCCACCCTGACCTTTATCCCTTTTCCCCGCATTGTGTTGTTATTTACACACAGAGCCCTACATTCAGCTTGGGGGGGGTTCTACACTGGGTTGAAAGCTGACACTGGGCAAGCCACGTAAGCCGAAGCCCTTGATTTGCTTTAGCTGGTGGAACAGCTTTTCGCTGTCCTCCCTCCTGCTAAACCCCCTGATGAGATTCTGGCATACCATGTGGCCAGGGGACAGCAGGGAGGATTACTGGTAGGACTCACAGAGACATCGGCTCCTGTGGAGAGCGATTAGCAACTCATCATGCACTCCTGGCTCCTGAGAGCCTTCGGGAAGCTGATTAGGGCACCGCAGAAATTTATTCCTGTCTGGGAGCAGGGGAGATCAGAGCGGCAGCAGAATGGCATGGTCAGGGGACGGGAGCAATGTTTTTCAGAGTATTTGTATCTGATGGGGGTCACTCACAGCTCTAGGAGATGCATTATTACACTGACACTGTTGAGCTTGATGTGAAGAGCTGAAAATTCCCGTCCGAGCGTGGCCACAGCCATCAGGGCACACGGGGCGCTGGAGCGGGCAGCACCGCCAGCGCGGTCTCTGCCGGGCCTGGGGCGCTCCTCTGCCCACCCCTCCCTGGGGCCTCTCTCGGCAGCGCTTGACCTTCAGGCCGGGATCTCACTGCCACCACCGTACCGCTAAGCGCTCAACAGCGGATCTTCCAGCTCTGCTGGGAAGAACGGAGCAGCCCGGCTCTCTCCGAGGAGGACTTCCATCCTCCGGCGTCCATCACGCAGTGGGGACCAGGACGCACGCCTGGGTTCGGGCAGCACTGGGCTGGGTTCGCCTTGAGGGGATCGCCTCGGCTTGGAGGGGCCGGGCTCGGCTCGGCTCGGCTCGGCCAGGCTCGGCTCGGCCGGGCTCGGCTCGGCTCGGCTCGGCTCGGCTCGGCTCGGCTCGGCTCGGCTCGGCTCGGCCGGGCTCGGCTCGGCTCGGCTCGGCTCGGCTCGGCTCGGCTCGGCTCGGCTCGGCTCGGCTCGGCTCGGCTGCGGGCGAAAGCGCTCGGACTGCGCCGCCCGGTTGTGGTGTCCCGCTCTATCCGGCAGGGGGCGCCTCCCGGCGGCGTCTCCGCCAGTGGCGGCCCGCCCCGCCCCGCGGGCCCCGCCCCTCTTTGTTGCGGCGGCCAATGGGGGCTCGCCGCGGGCGGGCGGGCGGCCGGTCGCGCGGTAACGCGCGGCATGGCGCGCGGCGCGGGGCGCGCCCCCTGCGCGGCCGCGGCCGGTACCGGGGTCGGGACGGGGCGCCCGGAGCGAGCGGGCCGGCGGCGCTAGCGAGGGCCCGCCCCCGCCCAGCCTCCTCCGCACGCCCGTCACAGGCGCACACACACAGATACACATAAAGAGCGGCCGGGCGGTGGCGAGTCCGTGGGGCACATCTCGGTAGCGGTCCCGGTCCCGGGCATGGCCGCGGGGCCATGACGGGCGTGGCGGGCCGCGGCGGCGGCTGCCGCGGGAGCAGCCGGCGTGCGGCGGCCGGCAAGGAGGGCGGCCGGTCGCGGAGCGCCCAGCCGCGGGCGGCGGGCGGCGGCGGGAGCGGCGGGGGCTCGGAGGAGGAGGAGCAGGAGCAGCAGCGGGACGGCGGCTCGCTCTTCCTGGTGAACAAGAGCGGCTTCCCCATGGACGGGCAGACCTGGGAGCGGATGTGGGGCCACGTGGAGCGGGTGCACCCCGACGGCGGCGCCGTGGCGGCGGCCATCCGGAGCGCCGCCCGCCTGGCTCGGGTAAGGCGAAGCCGTCGGTGTCCCCTCGTGCGGGAGCAGCGGGTGACACCGGGCCCGAGGTCGGCCGTCCGGCGGCTGCCGCGTTCCGTACGCGCAGAGCGGCCGAGGAGGCTCCAGGGCCGGGTGGGAGGGTGTGACACCGCCGCCCGGAGGATGCTCTCGGGGCACTGGGGAGAAGGATGCGGCGTCTGCTGTCCGAAAGCGCCCAGAACGGGGTACGGGGACCGCGGGGTGCTTAGGGGCTGCAGTGGGTGTCCTGGGGAACAGGTAGGAAGAAAATTACTCCTTTTAGCTTGGGGAGAAAAAAACAGAAAACAAAAGTTAAAAGAAATCTTCAGGGACTGAGTTAAGCATTTTGTGCAATTTAAAGCAGGTTTTTCTTTTGCTTTTAGAACACAGGTGTTTCCTTAAACACAACGTTGCTCCTCGAATGTAACAAGGGATTTAAAACTCAGGCATTTCTTTTCCAGTATGTGGAAAGATTGCAAATGCTTTTGTCTGGTATGTTCCTCAGTACAAGCCTCAAATAGCTCTGCCTCACCCAAGTCTTTTTCCTCCAGACAGCAAATAAAATGTTGATGTCTGCTGTTGTTCCAAGGCTTCTTGACACTGTGCTGCATTACTGATCACAATGTCTTTAACACTCTCTGCTTTGGCAGACTTTGAGCTTGATTCGCTCCTCACATCAGGCAGCATTAATGTGGGCTGACCGCTGAAGTCTGGCTTGGTTCATACCCCTGTGCGTGCTGGGGTGAGATGGTTGGGCTGCTGCTGTCATGGTCCAAGCTGTCAGTGATACTGACATGAGCCATGTGCCTGTTCTTCTTGTGGAGTGGAGAGGAAATTCTGTGCACAGGGAAGTTGAAATCTTATTGTGTAGGGCTGTATTGAGAAGGTGCTTGTTGAATAAGCTGCGGGCTGAAAAGGCCTTTTGTCTCTCTTCTGCAATGTTCAGTCCAGTGCAGGTGCAAAAGGGACCATCTCTCTCCACTCTGCTCTCCTTGTGCTGGAGCCAGCCTTTGTTTGGATGGGGGAGCATATCCAACTAAAGAATAATCAGGTTATACTGAGTTTGGTTCCTTGGTGTGGTTCATCTTGTACTTACACAAGCACTTGAGGTGGAAATGAAGGGGCAGGGACTGGGCAGAACTTCTTGTTTCAGCAGCCTGACCAGCTTATGCCAGTCTAGATGTCCTGCTAGCCCAATGGGTGTTAAGAGATGGCAGAGTGCATGCTGGACTTGACTTTCATCCTTTACTTCCCAGCTCCAGAGCATCTAACTTTTTTTTTGTGACTGACAAAGCATCTGGTGAGAGACAAGCCAGTGGCTCCAGTGTGCTGGCCTGCACACTGTATTCCTGTGGGAGTGTCCCAGAGAGCATCGCCCATGGCTTCTTCCTCAGTGCCACAGCTCTGGGCTCACTCTCTGTAGCATGTGTGTAAGCTGGGCAGAATAGAAATATTTTGAAATCTGAAATCATTTGATGTTCATGGTCGGTGCCCAGTGCTGTAGGAGGTGTACTCCAGAAGTGCCTGGATGCAAAATCCCTGTTACAGTGATTAGATTCTTCAGGGGCAGGAGGACCTGGTGCCCTCTGTGACTAAGTAGCTCTTGCTGGCTAAGTGTGGGACCTCTGGGGTCAGAGAGTAGTTTGAGGACTAGCTGGCCCTTATTAGGGCCAACAGATCTCGGGTGAGCACATGCAGGTTAGGAGCAGGGTTTTTTTGCCAAAGTGGTAGTGGATTACCAAAGTTGTGATGGTAATTTCTGGGTCAGAGTAGGAATGTGAGTGGAGACTTGTTCCTTAAATGGTGGTACAAGTTATTTTAACTGGCTTGTGTTGCAGGGTATGTGTCAGCCTGCAAAAGACCAGGTCCTGCTGTTTGGGAGTGATGAGGGAAACTTGTGCCTGTGAGATGATTTGTAATCTGCTTGCATTGGTAGTTGGTTCAGGCTGAGTGAGTGGCATGTGCAACTGCTCCATTTCTGCATCTGATCTGTTCTTAATCCCTAGTGATGGGAGAGAGTTCTCATCCCCTCTCCAAGAAGCTCCACTTGATTGCTCTAATCATCTTGGCATTAGTCTCAGCAATCATACACTAAGTGGTAAGTAGCTTGTGACTGTGTCTGTGAGGTTGCCCTTACTGCAACAAATGCAAACTGCAGAGGTGCGGGGCTGCATCTCTCTTGGGAGGCAGAGTCCTTACAAAAAGCTGGCTTGTCTGCAAGGGCACTTTTGGAGCCTGTGGGTTCCCCACCTCTGACCGTTGGCTTGAGCTCTGCAAATAGTGCAGGCTCACAGTATGGAAGGGCTGTGCAATCTTTTACCTGTTCTGTGATCTTGGAGGTACTTGGAGATTGTAATAAATTAAACCTCTCAGCAGCTTTGAGGACTCTTGCCTGTCTGCTTCATCCATGCTGAGTAACAGTGTGCTTTCAGGGGGAGCTGGTAGAAAATGACTTTCTGGTCAATTTGTGAGACAGTGGATTCAGGCAAAACGAGTTCCACACAGGATATCTGTGGTGGAGTGAGACTACAGCATTTCCAGCCACGGGATGAGTCTCCAGCTCTGCCACGTGGTCTTGCACTGCAGCAGCTCCACTGTCTGGAGCTGCTATTCCTTGGAAAGACTGATATGAGGTCAAGGCTTTTCATCTGACTCGTCTCTGAATTTCACTTGCTTTACAAATTCATGGTCTGTAGTGCTGTGTCTGCATTTTCTCTTGCCATCCATGACCTCTTGCCAGCTCCTTGCTCCTGTGGATGCATACCAGGAGCTGGAGGGCTGCATCCTCAATCACAACAAAGCTCTGCTTTCCTGCACTTGTATTGTGCAGCCCTGGCTTCTCCTCCATGCTGAGTGGGTGCCCAGGATCAGTCGTCCTGCAGCTGGGGCAGGAATCAGGGAAGGAAAAATGTTTGAAAGGAATGGGAGTGGCATGTGGCTGCCCACTGCCTGGCCTGGCTGGCAGCATGGTGTGTGTACTGCCTGTCCTGCACTGGAGAGAGGAGAGCAGTGCTGCCCTGTGTGGGCTCAGGCTTGTGGATGCTTCTCCCTTCTTGCCTGACATCTGGAGGGGCTTGGGCCTCCTGGCTCAGCAGGCCTGCTGAGGTAACTGGAATATGTTCTAGCCAGTGGGAAAACCCTGGTTCTCTTTTCTAGGCTATGCTCTGGTATCTGACAGCATCATCCTCCTTGAATAATGTGATCACCTACCTTGGAGATGGGGAACACCTCACCTGGAGTCTGAACCTGTCCCCTCTGGTGAGGGTGGCCACTGTGGGTTTCAGGAAGGGCTATGTCTGTTCACACTGGTGCCATCCCTGTGGGATGCTGTCCTGGGTCCCACAGCAGGGTGAGAGCTGGGAAAAGGATGAAATCCCCACCTCTGCAGCAGCCAGGCCCCTCACTGGCTGGGGCTCCCATTGCCTCGGTGTGTTGTGTAAGTGCAATGCATGCACCTAGAGCTTCTGGATCTTTGAAGCAAAGGACTGAGTGTATTGGAGCAGAAATGGCTGCCCCAGGAAGGCGTGACAGCCCTGCCATAATTCCCTCTGTCAGCTCCTTGCTGCTTCTGGAACTTGAGCCTTGTCTGGTGTGTTGAGTCCAGGTGTGCCTTCGTGCTGGAAGGGACAGGTGAATAATTCATCCAGCCTAAAGGGGCTGGGTGGGAAAGGAACCTGTGGAACCAAAAAAAAAAAATGTTTCTAATGAAGAGCTTAGGCATGAAAACCATGATTAAGAAGCGCTAATGAGTCTTGCTCATAACTCCCACTGGTGAGAGGAGAAATCCCGTGTGTGCAGGCATGCCAGCGCCCATGTAGCACTGTGATGGCGGGGGCGAGCTGGAAGCCTTGCCATCTGCTTGCCACTTACAGTATGTTTCTGTGTGCCAGTAGTGTAGGAGTCTCTGGTTTGGTGTTTTTTCCCCCTTCTCCAAGGTGTATTTACTGTTTCACTGCAGTAACTTGCTGTGTGTAGTAAATTCTGGGTTTTGTTGCCTTGGGATTACTGGTGCTCATTCTCTGAAAGCAAACACAAACTTAATGGAGGTGGGAACTGGACAGGACAGTCTTTGTGGCAGAAATGGCCCCATACCACCTGAACTTGCTGCTCTTATCAGTAGCTGCTGACTTGAAGTATATGAAGGACAGTGATATGTCACTTTATGAGCTTTAAATTATGGTCACGACAATGTGGTCCCACGGACGCTTTTCTTTGCACCTTGTCACAGCTGCTCAGATTGCTGGCTCCTGAATTTGAATCTGCATTAATATTCAAAGAAACTGCTTCCTCCACTGCGTGAGAATTGTGCTAACTTCTTTTTAGCCATGCTGCCCACTTTAATATCTGCTGACCCCATATTTTGCAGTCTCACCCCTGAAATAAGTGGATTTGGGACAAGGCTGTGCCCCTTTCCTGCGTGGTTGCAGGCTCAGGAGCCAAATAGCTGTGGGGATTAAATGTGGATTGAGGGCCTGCCTTCTTAAAATGCTTAGGCACAAGCAGATGTCTTATCAGATTTTGGAAAAATCCCATTATGTTGCCAGTCTATATCTTTAAGTGTCTTAATGTCATTAAATATTTGGGTCCCAGGTGGTCTTCTAGGTGCTGTGCTCTCCCTCCCCAGCAAGTGTGCTGCAGACATATGGCAGATGGGAAATTATGCAGCCTAGGATCCTTGTCTCCTTTTATCTTTCTCTTGTGGTAAAGGAGGCCAGAAATCAGACTGGAAATGGCTTCCTGGGGGAGGGAGAACAGCAGAGTCAGTACTGGGACTCCGCTCATCCAAACTGCCCTGTGCTGTGGGGGCAATGGGGAGCATAAGCTTTCTGTGCTGCACTGCCTGCCTGCATAGGGTGGTGTTTGAGGGATGCTGGCGGCTCTGATGATCAGCCTGCCACGGTCTCTGTGCAGGGAAGGGCTGGCTCTGCTGCTGGGCAGCCCCTGTGGTCAGCAGAATGACTTTGCCTGATGCTCGAGTTCACGTGGGGCTTAAGCCATCTGTGCTGCAGCGTTGCGTTGCACTAAGCACATGCCATTGCTCAGTAAATCACTTATCTGCTCTGCAGGGAGCCGTGGCTGTCTAACCTCTTTATCTTTTTTTCTTGTGTCCAGCCCTCAGTGCCGCCAGTGCCAAACTACAAGCTCTCCATGTCAATCCCAGAATGGCTCCAGGCAATACAGACCTACATGAAGATGCTGCAGTATCCTTCTCGAGTGTATGGTCCCCGGAAAGAAGGCTGACTTGTGCCTGGGGTGAATTAACAGAGCTTTACTGAAGCTTTAGCTGGTTGCGAGGGCTTGGGATCATTTGGGGGTAAAGGGACGCCTCCAGGGATTTGTGATAGCACCAGCAGCACTGAGCTTGTCATAGCAGTCCTCTGGAAGATGTAATTAACTTTAAATTATACTGAAAAATTTAACTGAAGTGACATTGGTGGGAACAGAAGTGCTTATTTTGAAGTTGATGTATGAGGATATTATGATCGGATCATGATGCCTGGAGAAATAATATGGCATCTTGTCATAAAGCGACTAAGAGGGAGCCAGTGTTGTGGCAAGCCCTTTCTCCCTCTGCCTGGGCAGCCCCTGTGGGTTCCCTGAGGACTGCCTGTGTGCTCAGCCTGCAGGGAGTGCTTGTCACTGGGGTGAGGGGCACAAGCAGCTGTCCTGACCCCAAGGTGGGCAGGCTTGCCTGTGACACAGGAACTGACCAAAGGCATCTCCCTTCCAGATGTTCCACCTTGCTTGGGGGATTCATCAGGGATCTACACACGTGTCAAGCCTGTCTGTCACTGCTCCACGCCACAATTCCTGCTTCCAACCTTCCATTGCTGACAGATAATTTCAGAGAAGGTTGCTGGCCCAGATGCTGCTCTTCTGTTCCCATTTTTTCCTAAACTCTGCCTTTTTGTGTCTGTGGGGAAACTGGGAGGGATGAGGAATGACTGTGAAGTGCTGGTAAGGATTAAGAAGGCTATGGGAGGCAGCTGGAAGAACATCCAGAAATAGCAGGCGCGGTTAGCTTGGTGGGGAGTCGTGGCTGGGATCAAGGCGGCAGCCGGGCCTGGAGCTGCAGCAGCTGCTGTGGGCAGGGGGCTGGGGCCTGCCTGCTCTGCAGGGGGACAGTGCATTTCTCTGCTTTATGGCAGCCACTTGGCCAGGACAAGAGGCTTCTTGCTCGCTGGGATTGTGCCAGAGAGAATACCGTGTCATACAGAGCTCCAAAAATTGTATTATCCCCCCACCTCCCCCCGCAGTGGTTTTAAAATCCTGCATTCTTCTATGCAGCAGGAGCAGGCCTTAGGCACAGGTTTGGATCTGTGTTCAGAAAAGCTTCAAAGTGGGCTGGGGAGCAGCATCTGGGCTTCCTTTGAGGGCTGAAGGAGGATGTATGCTTTGTGCAGAGCACCCTGAAAGGGCCTCATGAATTAGTTTTGAAGGCAGGAGGGAAGTAAAGCCTTGTTTGTGGAGAACTCTGAACTCTTATTGAAGTCGGTTCAGAGCATCCTGGTGAGAGCTGAAGTTTTTATTTAGGCTATGGTTATACATCCAGCAGCTGTGCTATTTATGCCTTGCAAGCAACTCTTAGCTTCCATGGGGTCACCTGCTTGTGCCCTAGTATCTGCCTTGGTATCACCAGTTTTACTGGCGTGAACATTCTGATGGGAATAGAATTTAGGTACTAGGTACTAGGTTAGGAAAGAGATTCAACTGGAAAAGTAACCTAGCAAAAATCAGGGCAGTGTGAATTTTTTTTTTTTTTTTACAAAACTTAATTGTGTTTTTTGTTTTGTTTTTGTTTTTACTGAACAGATTGTTTTCCTGGTCTGATTTATTGTGTTGCTGCTTGAACAGAAATGCACAAGGAGCAGGGAAGAGGCTGCTTCTGTTGATGCTGCTGTGTGGCAGCCCGTGCTTCTAGCAAAGGGCTGCTGAGATTTGGTTGACTGTCTGCTGGCATAATTTGTGACGAACTTTTCTGCAGTTAGTGTTAGCTAATGACCTTGACTTGCACGTAGCTGGTTGTTTTCATTTCAAGAGCATCGTATCTTTTAGAGAACGGCTTATATTTTCTAAGTGTGAAGGGATGCACCTGCAATGGTTTTGGTTGACAGGTCACAGGTGAGCCATCAGGCTGATGGAGTTAAAAGACTTCTAAAGGAAATAAGATTTTTCAGATCATGGATTATGTTGATTGGTTTGGGTAGGATATGAAAGCTTTCTCTTGCCCATGTGTGAGACTTTTTACCGAATCTTGCAACCTAGTAGTGAGCGGGACCTAGTGGAAAAGAGAATTTATAACCTTCAAAGTCTGAATTTGAGTATCATTTTAGATGGTCAACCTTAATTCTGCACCTACTGCTGTTAATAAGTCATGTAAAAAGACAATTGAAAAGTTTTGCTTTATTATACTTGCCACGTGTTTCATATCTGAGAGTCAATGGCTTTTGCTGTCTGTTTTGTGTTTCAGCAGGAACTCAGAACTGAAATTCACCTTTTCAGCAGTGTTATTTTATTGCTTTAAGTTACTTTCCCTTAACAGACAAAACACAGATACAATCACACGGGAACACAGTTCTTTGAGATCAGAAAAACCAGACCTCTGAGTGGGTAAGTGTCACTGGAATTGGTCTAGTGCTCTTGTCCCTGATCACCTGGCATTCAACCACTGCAGCACCATGGCATGGGAGGGCTGTGCCCTCTGTGCCACAGCTCCTCTGGCAGGGCCAGAGCTGTTGCTGCCTTTGCGAGGAGTGTCCCGTCTTGCCACCCTGTCCGTGGGGTGGCAAAAGGACCATCGAGACCAGCAAGTGGAAGGGCTGCTCTTACTCAGCAGCTGCGTGGGAGCTGCTTGGCTGCAGGCCAGAGCTGCATGCACAGGGGTGGGAAAACTCTCTGCTTATTGGTGTTGGGCTGGGCTGCTTTTCTGGAAACTGAGTAAGTCCTGATATTCTGGTTGTGCTGAAATGCCCTTTGCAGGTGGTAGGAAGGGATTAGCTGCACGAAGTGCAGCAGGAGTTTGGACATCCTGGGCACAGCAGTTTTCCCTGGAGGCTCATAATGGACTGTTTAAATAGTGTCTGTGTTTCTTCCTTGCTGCTCATCTTGCTGTTTTGTCCATGTGGTGGACTTGTGCTGGTTGGTGATGAGTTGTGCGAGTATGAACATGTGCCCAGGGAGCCTGGCAGCAGAGAGCTGGGGTCTCTTCCATGTTAGAACTGCATCATACTTAGGACAGCTCTTTAAGAGAACCTAATAAAATTAGCGGGGTAGGGCAGAAAGGGTGCTGACAGCATTATACTTTTATTTTAGGGTGAAATTAAGATAAGCAGAATATAATTACTCCCATAGACTGCTCTGTCTCCAGCTCTTCCCAGTTCTCTGTTAATAAACTAATGGTCCCTCACTCTATAATTTCAGTTCCCATCTCAGCTTTGTGCTTCAGGTTTTCATCTTGCTGACAGCAATCTTTCTCACCTCCTTTATCTAATGTTCACTGCTCTGGTGGAACTAGTTTAAAACAAATCTTGTGCCTTGAATGATAGATGGGTATACAGAAGTTTAAACCAATTTTCAAGCTGCTCACTCATTTTTAAATTTATCCCATTACTTTTTTCAAAGGAAGTGAAGGATGAAAATGAATTATGCTCAGCACTAACCACTTAAAAGGTCGTTGTCTTCCTAGGCTGGATAAAAGCCTGACTTACGAGGATGGTGCTCTTTCTTAGAAGGGAACAGATACAGTGCTCACAGCTGGAGATGTGCCTGTGGCTTTGAATCACCTCCCAAGTGGAGCCATTTCCTCTGTTTATCTGCCTTAGTGTTTGCTTGGGGGCGAGTGTCTGACTCCTCTCTTGTTGCTGCTTGGAACTTCTTGGAACGGGGTGGCAGGACTTCTTTGGAGTTAAGGATGGTGCCCCTGAGAATGGTCCAACCCCTCAGGGGCTGCCACCTTTCCAGGCACAGTTGCCTGAACATGGTGTATGCTGGACACAAACAGTGTAAAGTCCTAAGGCCTGTGTTGCTTTGCTCCTGGATTGGGTAGATGGGAGTGCTGGGAGAAGTGGAGCTGTCAGGAGCACGTGTTGCTGCTGTTCTGCTGTAGGGCTCTAACACTTGCCTGGTCTTGGTTTCTCCAGTTTTGAGAAGGAGAACGCATGCAAGGCTGTCTGAAGCTCCTGTCGTTTTGATGAAACCAAAATTCCAGTTGTTTTTATGAAACTCACAGTTTCTGGTTTAGATTTCAGATATTTTTAAAATTTACCTGGCCAAGTCAGGAGGATGGGACCAGACTATTTTCAGTGGTCCCCAGTGACAGGACAAGGAACAATGGGCAGAAGCTGGAAGTTCCATCTAAGTATGAGGAAAAAAATGTTTACTTTGAGGCTGACAGAGCACTTGAGCACTTGGCTGCCCATAGAGGTTATGGAGTCTCCTTCTGTGGAGATATTCAAAACCTACCTGTGCAACCTGCTCTAAATGAAACTGCTTTAGCAGGAGGATTGGGCAGATGGTCTCCAGAGGTCCATTCCAACCCCAGCTTTGGTGTTTCTGTGTGAATAATGTGTTGAGGTGTGCACAAAAGCTTCCCTTTCCTTCATCTGGCCAGTTTTCATCAAAGCTGAAAAATCACTTACACCTCCAAGTTTTTTTTTCCTGGGAGGTGTGTTCTACTTTGCAAGAAATCTGCTCCCAGCATGGCAATGACAGGTGTCTTGTGCCGAGGTGACAGGAGCTGCTCTGAGCAATTTCTGTGGTGAAAGGTCTCGCTTGCTGCAACACAGCGTTTGCAAGTTGATCGGGCAGGATGCTGAAGGCCTCCAATTGCCACTGGCTCTTGAAAAATGAGGCTGTTCCCAGAGCTTTATTGACACTAAACATATTGCTGATTTCGTAATGTGAGGGCTCAAAGCTAGTGAAAATGTTACGAGATACTTGGCAGCCTCTCTTCAAGACAGCAGTGGCTGGACACAAAGAAGCTGAGTACTAGATGGAAATTGAATATTCATAAATTCATGTCAAAGTGTCCTAAAGCAGCTGGGGCATATTAATGAGTTTTTCTATTATGGAGGGAGGACTAGATATTGTAGAGATTTACTGCCAGCATCAGTGTGATGTATGAGAAAATAAAAATGTGTGTCTGAGCATAGGAAGAAGAGCATAAATTATCTATGGGTGCTCATTAAGGGATATAGTCTTGCTATAACTCAGTATTTACAGTCTCTTTAAAAAAAGTTACTCTTATTATCAACTTAAAATTTAGAGTGCCAGACCACCATGTGGATTTGTCTAGCCTACAGATAGCACTTTTAGAAATGCTAGATTTCTGTTGGCATAGCTGTGCGAGTCAGGGTGGCAGAGCTGTGAACCTGTAAACTTGCTGTGCTGTTCTTGTTGTACTGGCAAACTGTGTCTGAAAATGTGCCTGGGTCTCACCTCTCCTGAGTTGGTTGTATTTGCATAAAATCCAAATTTATGGGTGTAGCTACATCCACTGTAGGAGTGCTTTGCTTATACAGGTATCCTGGGACAGTACCCTTCACAGGCTTCATGATGTACCTTTTTGTACTAAATAGGTAAAGGGCACCCTGTGAAGTTCAGCTCTGCTGATCCGTGTGTGTATGCATGTGATGTGAATCTTTCAGACACCAGTAAGACTGGTTTTCCTTTTCCCATGCAGGATTATGCTGGCTAAACCTATATGAGACGTTTGTTGGTACAGCCATTCTGATCAAAAATGGTACTTTTGACTGACATAGTAATTCTTTTTAAAGCTTCAGGCTTAGATCATGTAAAAGCTTTAGGAAAAAAGTGTATGTCTGGATATCTAGTAATATCTGTAACTGTGACTTCAATGTCAACAAGCTGTAACTGCTGGGTTTACAAGGAGAGATAAGCCCTCTGGAAGCTTCTGTTCTGGGATGCAGGCATGAGGCACAGTGAGAAACAAATCTCTTTGTCCTCCACAGAGGATCTGGGAGGGGGGAACTGTTCCCTCCAGTTAAGTGCCAGCTGAACAGGGGGACCTACAACTGAAGCAGAAACTGATGTTTGGGTAGGTTCTGTGGTCTTTGAGGAATTGGAGCCCAGAAGCTGCTCTGTCAGTGGCAGCAGATATAATGTGTGATCCGTTGCAGGAAAGGAGCACGATCGGAGCTGTCACGTGGCAGCAATGCAACCAAATGACAGGGAAGGGGAGATGGGAAATAATTCTGTTTCCACACACCATGTTATTAAGGAACACTGATGGGGCTGTAAAGAAAAATGGGCTTAGTGCATTTCCAGACAATAGACTGCAGAAGGCATTTGAACATCTGCTTCTCTCTCGCACAAAGGGGGATGTTACAGATACGGTGGGGTGTTCAGCATGTGGTGGAAATGCTTCTGCTGTTGCAACGCTGTTTTTGAGAGGATTCACAAGATCCATATCTGCTCTGCTGTTTTATGTCCTTTTGCTCCTGTTGGTGCCTTTCACTTCTCTCTTGCCTTCATTATCATGAATGAAACTGTCAGGAGCCTTAGGAAAACTTGGGAGAGGGAGATTTTATAGACCTCATACAAATACATGGGTCTGTGCAAGGAGAATTTTGTGGAAAAATATGCTGGAAGATCTCACTGATAAATTTATTCAGTCTTGTAGGAGTCTTTCTGGTGAAGGTAATGGGGAGCCTCTCCTAAGCATGGTCATCCCTGAAGGGACTCCAGTGTGATCGGTGCCAGCTGGTGAGATCCTCCAGTTTTGGGCATGCTGAATAGTTTTAAGATTTTTCTAACCTGTGTATGAAATTGAGTGCCCCAAATGAAAAATCTGGAAGCAAAATGAATTAATGATTCCTATGAGCCGTGTTTAGACACTACCATTTTAAACAGAAAGCATCCTGAAGAGGCAAAGTCAGCTCCTTTCAGGGCCTCTGTTACTGCAGGAAGCAAGGGAGATAGTCCTGCTTGGCTCCTGAAAACACTGAAAGAAATTTGAATCAATTAACAAGGAAGTATCACTATCTGCCAAGGACTAGGTCTTGAGGGAGGAACAAGCAGCCTGTTCCTGTTGGCTACATTTGTTAGAGGCAGAAGTGTTCGCTGTGGTCTGGAATAGAGATCTGCCTGGCAGATGTCAGAGAGTGGTGTAAATGCCACAAAGAGGGGAGCTGCAGGGTGCTTGTCTTTGACTGTAGCAGTCTCTCCTGGAAGAGATGGGCTGCCCCCAATGCTCACTGGAGTGTGGGGAGAGGGTGACTGTGGGCTAATTCCCAGCTGTCTGATATACAAGACTGTAAAGAATAGCTATATATGTGGGCTCTTTTCAGGTAACTGTCAAGATTTAAAGAAAATCCCAGAAGCAAACCCTGCTAAGACAGGGAATTGAAATCCTTGATGCTGTTTTTTAATTCTTTTCTGCCTTCCTTAAATCTCCTTTCACAAATTTAACTGCAGACTTTCTGGTCACTATCAACATCTGAGACAGTGTGATAAGGATTTAGGAGTGAGGGAAAAGAGGGAAAGGACAAATCAAAGAGCACCTGTAATGAGCTGTTGTCAAATGAGCTGAATGCTCTGTCATTTGCCATAGGTCATTTGCCACAGATCCCTTAGAGAGCTGACGAGCAGCCTTCAACCATTAATATTTGTGTTAGAGAACATGGGGAGGGTGGGTGCTGGGGAAGGCAAAGATAGCAGTCTTTAAAAAGAATAAGGGAAAAGATAAGTCTAGGAACTTTGAGTTTATGTGCAGTTCAAGGGAAGGGAAAGGCAACATTAATATTGTTGGGCACTGTTGGTTTCTGAGAATTTCCTTCTATGAGCATGTAAGAGCTTTTGTCAACAAGGGAGAAGATGTGGATGTAATAACTCCTTGTTTTAGTGTGGCTTTTGATAAGGCCACATCTTATCTCTGCAGATAAGGCAGGGACCTTGAGTCTAAATAAAACTATTTAATGTAAGGTCCCAACTTGGTGCAAAGCAGCATGTAGAAAGTGGCACTTTACCTGTCTTGCCTAGCAGAGATTGTCAGTTGAGGCGTGCAGTGTCTGTCCCAGCTCAGTTTTTCCCTAATGGTATGGATAAGGCTAATTGTATACTGATGGATGATTTGCAGACCAGGCTGCACAAGGTGACAAGGCTATGAAAAGTGAAACTGGGATATTCAGAGTGATCTCTTGGGCTGGAACAAATGGGAGATAATTTAGGGAGGGCAAATGCATAGGAGAGTTTGGGAGTAGCCAGCTGTGGAGAGCAAAAAGCTAGTTTGGCAAAGAAGAGGCTGAGCTTAAAAAAATAAAAGAAACCAAACAAAATTCACCAAAAAAGCCGAGCTTAAAAATCCCTACCCCTAACAAAAAACCTCCCAACCAACCAACAAAAAAAACCCCACAAAAAGCTATCAGAACCTGATTCAGTGTGGGCCAACAGAGAAAACCCAACAGCATGCTGGCTTGGTTGCAAATATGCATTGAAAGTTGGATTCAGAAGGAAATTGGTCTGTTTGTACTGTTGTGGGCTTAGCCAAAGGACTGTGAGAAGTGAGTTGGTTGAAGGGATTCCAAAGTTGAAAGAAACAAACATTGTCCTAAAATCATAACCTCAGGGGGAATGTGGGAGGAATTAAATAAAAATTAGTGTCTGCTTTCTTATTTTTACAGAGGAGAAGGTAGATTACAGTCTTTTGCATATACAAATGTCTGTAGCGAGAGGAGAGATGATGAATGGGCTCCATGCCCACTGTGGAGAGCCGAAATAGCTCCTGATTTGATTTGCAAAAAGGGAAGGATTTAGTTTAAACATTAGGAGACCTTCTTAGATGCAAGGTTAAGTATAGGATAGATTAGCTGGTGGGTTCCCAGGCTTTTGAGAAGCCAGATTATTTTTCAGTCTGCTTTCAACTGTGTGGAGTGGTTTAGATTTGGCTTGTGCTACCTTGGGCAGAGCAGTGGCTTGGGGATTCTCCAGGGGCTCTGCTTCCAATACAAACACAGGGTTTTAAAGCTATGCTTTGATTCAAGCTTGTTAAAAGTGGAAGAAAAACTCTCAGTGGCTCTTGAACTGGGTCATGCACATAAACCCTGCGGTCCGTGCTGGAAATGCAGAGAGAAAGCAAACTGTTTGCAGAGTGCTCCCTGGGAGTCCAGGGTGCCTGTGTGTGAGGGCACAGCCTGCCCACAAGTGCAGGTGGATGCTGCTTCGCTGACAGCTGGTGGTGCCTCCTGGGCGATGCTCCCCTCGCACAGACCCTCCTCACTGTCCTGCTCCGTTGGTATCTCTGAGCTGCCAGGTCCCACTGCAGCTCCTGGATCTGGCTGCAGGCTGCTGTGTGTGCCTGAGGAGGAGATGCTAGCCCTGCCCTCGGACTGTGTTAACCAGGCACAGGTCACACCAAATGGCTTAAATGGCTTGCAGGTAAATGGTTTTACAACTCGACATTTTTCCTCATGATGCACATTCATAATCATAATTTCTTTTTTTTTTTTTTTTTTTTTTTGGTGACTCCCATGTAGTTAGAAGATAGGAAATTCAATGGATTATCTTGTTTATGGATACCTCCCATGCCTCATCTGCACATAACAAATCTGAGACAGAGACTGGGCTTTGCAGTGGCCACTGCTGTGACCAGTGGGAGCCTCTGTGGGCAATGAAGGAGCCCCATTGTGTGCCCTCCCCTTGGCTTCTCTGTGCTTCCAGCAGTTCTCTGGGGTTCTGTGCCTGATTGTGAGTGTGGAGGAGGCAGGCAAACTGTAATTAGTCTTCTGTACTGCAGGCAGAGTGTAAGGGTGGTTGTTTACAAATGAAAAGATAATTTCTGACTTGGATAAATGGGACATGAAATGGCTGTGACAGGCTGTAATAGCAGTGGAAACTCTGTTGTCACTTGCATTCAACAAAAGGTTTTAAATGCATGAGGTGCGTGAATCAGAAAGCGGGGGAAACAGACTGATGGTTTCAGATGCATATTTTCATAATCTTCTCTAATACAAATATTTTTGTCATTTAATCTTGTATTTCCGTAGAGTAGGTATCTGTTTACAAAGCTCTTCCCAGAGAAAGGATATGGATAGAGAAGACTGCAAAATAAAAGTTATCTTTTGGCTTAGTTTTCAGCTGCGCTTTTTTTTGGGGGGGGGTGGTTTTTTGGTGTGGCATCAGATGTGACTCTTCTGGCCTTTTTTAGGCTGCTTCCAGTTTTGGTTTTTTTTTTCAAACTGTCCAGGATTTCCAGGATCTGTTTGTGGAAGGGGATAGGTTACCTACTAGGTAAGTAGTGCAGTGTCAGTCTGGCACAACAGCTTTTTCAGCTTACCTGAGGTTGCTTGTCACAGTGTTGTCCCTTTCAAATTATTGTACTCCAGAGGCAGTGTCTAGACTGTTAACTAAAGTTTGGAAACTTGCAAAATCCTGGGCATGATTAGTTTCCTGCACTCCTGCAGGAAATTGTGTGGATTTTGCCACTTTCCCTGTCCACAGGAGGTGTGGAGCAGCAGCAAAATAATAACTCAGTTTGCAGAGATGTGAAGTGTCTGTGTTGGTAGAGCTTTCTGCAGTGCAGGCTTTGATAAAAAAAGCAATAAATTCTGGTCTGCAGCTGTAGCTATGGAATTATGGAGGCATTTGTAGCTTTTAGGGGAGCATGTAACCATCCTCTCTCTCCTGGCTGGTTTGTTTGTTTGTTTTTCCTGCAGAGGAGAGCCAGGATTATTTTGAAAATAAACTGAACTCAGTCCTGCTCTGGGATTTCCATGATTGCCAGCTCATGCAGTTCAGTGGGGCTTTGTGTTACAGTCTGAGGTGATGCTCAGGGAGTTGCTGCCAGATGCTGAGAAGACTGCATTCCTCCCATTCACCTTCAAATATTTTTTCTTCTCTTTCTTTTTTTTCCTCCCACAGTCATTCTCCAGAAGTTAACAGGACTCTGACAAGTCACTGAAGGGGAGAATCAAATTCCCTGGGTCTTGCTGAGATAAGAACCGGAGGTGCCTGGCTCTTGGTGTATGAGAGGACCTTTTGATTCCTGTCAATTGCTCTAGCTGGAAGGACTGAAAACTGTTTTGTTTCTATTCTAGGTTAATGGAGACAGCAAAAGAAATGACCAGGGAGTCCTTACCTATCAAATGCCTTGAAGCAGTTATCCTGGGGATGTATCCTTTCACGTGCCTGTGACTTTTTCCACTGCAGCTCTGTTGAATACATTGCCCCTCACAGATGGTGTTTGAGAGTGTCACAGCCAAAGGTGAGTGCCAGCAGCTTGGGGAGCTGCTCTGGTATTCATCACTAAGTTGCTGAGTTGCCTGGGTTTGTAGTTGGGAGTTGGGATGCTGTGTGCCAGCTCACAAGTGTTGTGATTTGGCCATGCAGACTTTGCCTCCTGCCCTGGTAATCTGCATGTCAGGATTGGACGCACAGTGCCCAGATAAGTCCCTTTTTACACAATCCTTGTTTACTTTGTTAGCATTTCTCTGTTGGTTGTTGTTGGAGCTTGGTGACACCCGAGGAGGTGGGTTGCATTCTGTGTTTGTCTGATCTTTATGTGGCCAAGTCCTGTTAGCTTTTGTCTCTGAACCTGCAGCTGTGCTTTGTGCAGAAACATGTGTGGTACAGTTAAACATTTGAGCTTCCCCTTAACATAATGCTTGCTTCTTACTCAGTCTTCAGTCATTTAGACACTGACTTGCTTCTCTGCCTGCTGGTGGTGTCACTGATAAATCAACCTGCACCATCCTAAAACACTGGAGGAGGGCAAGGCCAGGCTGCAGGAACAGGTTGCCAGACACATCTTGTCAGAAATGATCAAGTTTCACTTGAAACAAATCCCAACTGAAAATAAGCAAACCATTTCCTGGGATGTGTCTGCAGCGTTTTGCTGGCTGCTGCTGCCCCCTCCCGTGGGAGAGGGAGCTGGCAGAGCCTGGCAGGTAGTGCCTGTGAGAATACATGGCTGCTGCAGGGTGGGAAGGGGATGGGCTGAGCAATGTGTGCCAGGGATAGGCCTTGGATTGCAGTCTGAGAGGTGGCTCTGGCTGACAGGGTTTCCCCTGGGAATGCTGACAGGCTCTGCCTGAGCTGGAGGGATTGGGGTCCTAGGGGCTTGATGTCAACAAGAGACTCAAACCCCCTTCAAAGCCCTTCCAGAGGGAGAAATCATAGACTCGTAGAATATCCTGAGTTGGAAGGGACCCACAAAAACCATGGAAGTTCAGGCCCTGTGTTGTCCAAATGCTTTTTGAATTCTGTCAGGCTGCCTGATGCTATGACCACTTCCCTGGGGAGCCTGTTCTAGTGCCCAGCCATCCTTTGGGTGAAGAACCCTTCCCTAATATCCAACCTAAACCTTCCTGACGCAGATTCAGGCCATTCGCTTGGGTCCTGTCACTGGGCACCACACAGCAGAGATCAGTGCCTGCCCCTCCTCTTCCCCTCAGGAGGAATTTGTAGACAGCAATGAGGTCTCCCCTCAGTTTCCTCCAAGCTGAACAAGCCAGGTGAGCTCAGCCACTCCTTGTATGGCTTCCCCTCAAGGACCATCTTCACTGCCCTCTTAGGGATGCTCTCTGATAGATTTATATCCTTTTTATATTGTGGCACCCAGAACTGCCCCCAGCATCTGAGGTGAGGCTGCCCCAGAGGAGAGCAGAGTGGGACAGTCTCCTCCCTTGCCCAGCTGGCAATGCTGTGCCTGATGCCCCCTAGGACATGGTTGGCCCTCCTGGCTACCAGGGCACTGCTGACTCATGTTCCCTCTCTGTGGTGCTGTTCTCCAGCCTCTCATTCCCCAGTCTAACCACACAACTGGGTGTGCTGTGTCCCAGGTGCAAAATCTGGCACTTCCCTTGTTAAACTTCATAGGTTGGTGATCACCCAGCTTTCCAATTTGTCAAGGTCTGTCTGCAGGGCCTCTCTGCCCTTAAGGGAGTCAGCAGTTTCTCCCAATTTTGTGTCATCAGCAAACTTATGAAGCATACCTTTGAGACTTGCATCCACATAATCTGAAGAGGTTGAACTGGCCTTAAAATGGAGCCCTGTGGAAGCCCACTAGTGAGTGGCTGCCAGCCTGGTGTCACCCTAATTGCTGTATCCCTTTGTGTCTGACCCGTGAGCCTGTTGCTTACCCATTGTGTTCTGTATTTCTCTAGCTGTATGCTGAATATTTTGTCCAGGAGAACACTGGGAGTATCAGTATTGAAAGCTTTCCTGAAGCCCAAAAAGTTTATATTAACTGATTTCCCTTGAAGTGATGTCAGTGGATCTGATATGCTTGCCCTTGTGTCAGGGTTGTGTCCCCAGCTATTGGAATGGGGGAAATAATCCCCAGGTGGAGTTGATGCCCCTCTGCAGTGTCAGTGTGGCTTGCAGTGCTGTATTTCTAGCAGTGAACTGATTATTCCACATGCCACAGGAGCAAAGGGTGATTAGTAGCCTACAGAATCTGTACTTGTGGGTTCAACTTGTGGGGTTGTTTTGTTTTTTTTGGTTTTTTTTTTTTGAGAAGTAAAGGAAGCAAAATAGTCAAAAGCTATATTTTATACTATTTGTTGTCATTTGAAATTTCTTCAGACTTAAGATGTGTATGAATTTTTCTGTCTCTAGATGCTAATTAAAAAACCCCGAACTTAGGGCAAACTTTTTTTTTTTTTTTAAATTGAGAAGGTTTAGCCAGAGGAGTGTATGGGTCAGGCTTGTCCTTCTAGGACTTCTGCATCCAGTCTTGGAAGTCTGTCTGAGAGCAGGGACTGTCCGCTGGCTGGTGGTCCAGTAACAGAAGCATTTAGGTTTACAAGATTCATGCACTATAAACCCCAGGTATTTTGCTTGAGGTGTGGGTACATAAAGAGTGCAGCAGTGGCGAGTGGATGGGCCACCTGAATTTGTGTGTCTGGGAAGTGGCTGGGACAGAGCCTGTGCCAATATGGAACCTCACGGTGCTGTGATGCATGTGCAGCATGAGGGGTTTTGGGAGGCATCTTTGGCATGGTGTGTGAGGAAGTTTGCTGGTTTTTGGCAGCCATGAGATTCTGATCTTCAGCATTGCCCTCTGGATGCAGCCACGGTGAGGGCAGAAGCATTCCAAGGTCAGGGGCCTTCCAGTGAAGATGTGCTTACCCTCTCCTGAGTTTCCAGCCAGTGCCTTCACACAGGCCTGAGCTGAGCAGCCCTGTGGGTGTGTTAACCTCTGGTTCCATTCCATGTGTCTGGAAATAAGGTACTGCTGTAGTTTGTGTGCTGGCAGGCCTTGAGTGTTGCTTGGATACTGACAGAGCACAGCCCACTCCAGCAACCCTCGGTGTGAGCCTTCCTTCAAAGGCCGGCTGGCGCGGAGCGGCTTAGCGAGATGTCACTTTAATTGAGCTCCTTGCTGGCTTTTTTTAAAAATTGCCTTTTACTGTGTGACTTCTTATAAAATGCTTCTATAATCCCTCTTGGTGCAGAATTAACTTTTGCATAATTGCCTATGCACTTGATCTTGGAGCGTTTTTGTAGGGCTGTGAGGTAAAGGACTGAGCTACCCTGTCTGCACACACCAAGGAAGCAGCTGCTCTGAGATGACCGAAAGCTCAAACAGATCTTCCAGTATTATTTTGCAGCAGTCTGCACAGCTCTTTTGCTCTGTGTAGCTGTCTGAACTGGCTTCATCTCTCTGCTTACATGATCTGCTTGTCAGTGCCTAACCAGAAGCATTCCTCCTGCTGTCTTCCCCAGGGCATTTCTCAGTTCAGCCGTAAATCAGCTGAGTAATGTTGCGTTCAGCCCACTCTTTCTGAGCGAAGATCCAATTGATTTGATCTCATGAAAGGGAATAGTAAACCAGAAAGTGCCAAGGGAATTTTATCTGTGCTGCATTCACTTTATTAAAACGTGGAGAGCAAAATATCAGAGGGGGAGAGGGAAGCTGCACACTGCATCCCTCCTCGGGGAGTCTTGCGGAACGCATCCACATTGGCTGAGCATAAGTCACATAAATCACTCCCATTGCCTTCAGCATCCTTCTCCCAGTTCATGTGAGGTAACGCTTGGACCCACACAGGGTATTAGAGCCTCTGGCCAATAATATCATTAACAAGGAAGAGAAGAGCAAAAGTGTCTCAGGAGTGAGAAATTATTCAGTAGCTTCTGCAGTGTTCCTTCTGTGGATGCAATTCATGGATGATGTTTATCACCACTGGAGATCTGAGTCCATCCATCTCCAGACCTGCAGGTACATCCCTGGGCTGGAAGTGAGGGTTTTCAGTAAGTGGGAGAGTTTCTTGCAGTCATTGCAGGATATTAATGTCCATGTAGTGCTCCTCTTTGCCTCCTGCATGCTTGTCTACAGCTTGACCCACTTGCTAACTGAAATATGGGAAGGGAAGATGGTGCCGAATGTCTGCAGTGCCTGTGGTGGCTGTGAAGAGCTGAGAGAGAGCTTTTAGTTGCTCACATTGTCGGGGTCTAATCTTTAGGTAGTCCCACCTCTCACTGTAGCCAGGCACTGGAGAGTAGGTTTCCCAATCTAAGGGATATCCCTGGCAGTCCCACTTTGGGAAGTTGAACCAGCTGCTTGAGCCTTTCCTACATGGACCCTGGAGCTGCCAGGGGGAACTCTGTGCCCTCTGTGTAGATAACATCCAGCTGTGGGCTCAGTAGCACTCTGCTTTACAGTAAGCAACCCCAAGCCCATGGGAAATGCTATCTGACTCCAGCTGGAAACCTCTCTAAGTGTTTATTGCTGGTGGTTGGGGACCCTCTGAGCAGCTGCTTGGAAAATCAACTCTTCTGGTTTTACTGAAGCCTTATTGATGGTTTTGAAATTTATTTTCCTTTTATTCCATAGCAGCTTCAGCATTGCTAAGAACTAGAGCTGCTTCCTTGCTCCCCAGCCTGCTGCCATCCCTTCAGCTCACTGCTGCTCAGTGGCTCTTGCTCGTGGCCCCAGCCCATGGGAGTGGCTTGAGGGGGGGCAACCAGACACCCTGTAGTTTTCTGTGCTCATCTTGACCAGACTTTAGCAAAGACACCCTTGCTGGGCTCTTAAGACATGAAGCACTGCCCCTTTTCAGGTATAGATTCCAGCACTTGCTCTTGTTAAACCTTCTGTGGTTGTGGTTCCCCATCTCTCCAATTTGCTGAGGTCTCTCTACAGCACCTCTCTGCCCTTAAAGGAGTCAACAGCTCTTCTCAGTTTGGTGCTGTCCCCAAACTTCCTTTGGGTTCTGTGTCCGTGTTATAATGAAGATGTTGAAGAGACCTGGGCTGAGGATGGAGCCCTGCAGAACCCCTCTAGTGACTGGACTCTGGGCTGATGTTACCAATGTGCTAGGACTCTTGTGCCTGACTTGGGAGTTTTTGTGCTTCAGTTTGTGCCTGTTGCCTTTTGTCCTGTTGGTTGGCACCATGGCTCCATCATCTTGATTGTCAAGAAGACCCAGGATTAGGAGGCCACTGAGTTTTGCTGCAGCTGCTTTTGTCCTCTCCTGCTCTGCACTGCTTCTCCATTGTGACATGTAATTCACTCCCTGACTCTCCATCCTGCAGTTACAGTCCCAGCTCAGAAGTGTGATTACAGCTGCAGCATTGCTGTGTGCTTGCCTTTTGTTTGCCACAATACAGCTCTCCTTGGGCTGAGCAGAAAGGAAAGCTGTAATAATGATGCATGGACAGAGGGGAAGATCTGACGTGCCTTTCCAGCCCATTTGCTGTGTATTTCATCTCGGGTGGGGACTCTCATTAACCAGTCCCTCAGCAGAAGCAACCTGTACCGAAAGGTTAATTTCCACAGCAGTTGTTGCTGGGTTGTTTGATGATGGGTAATTTCTGCCCTCAAAAGATTCTTTTACTCCTACTAAGTATTTAATGAGATTAAATTGCACCTTCTCTGAGCCCTTGTGGCAGAAGTGTGTATGTGTGGCGGGTGGCCACCAAAGCTTTGTATGGACTTAACAGAAAGGCACTTGGGGAGCAGAGTGAAAACCCTTTAATAATGAGGGGGAAAAATAGTGGCGATGTTTGAAAGCTTCATAGGTGTTAATAAAAGGTAGTGCTTTTTCAGTTACACAGAATGATAAATACAATGGGCTTTTGCAGGAATCGGTCTGTAGGACACAAATTATTGTAACATGACTTTGATGTACACAGGATGCACCTTTTAAGGCCTGAAGCAAGGTGACCTTTTAAATGAGATGAGTGTGTGCTGAGTTTTCCAGTTGACATAATGGCGCTGGGCCCCATTCTGCCCTTGCGGTGTATTTATAATCTTTAATTATAAGTCATCTACTGATGGTGGGGTGAAGGTATTTTTCTTGAAGAAGCTAGTCCTAAGGCAGCAGTGATCCAGTGAGACCATCTAAGGCAAATAGAGCTGTTTCTGTTCTGCACAGGTGATGTTGTGGTGGGCTTTGATGCTGCAGGGTGTCTGTGTTTGATGGCGGTGGGGCAGGAGGCGGATGCACGTGGCCTTGGGCCTTGGCTGGGTGACAGATGTGTGTGGTAGGGAGGTCTGTGCTCTGCTGTGCACAGTCTTCCAGACTCATGGTCATATAGCCAGTGAAGTGCACTGTGAGCTGAGCCCACAGTGTTGTCTGTTCCTTTACCCTCTAACACATTTTCTCCAGGCTGCTAAAGCTGATGACATCTAGCACTGAATACAGCTAAACATGTTTGACATGGATCTGAAAAGCTTCCCTGTGGCTGTTCCGAAAGTTCTGTGTCAATGTGTTTTTCTTGCTTTTTTTTTTGTGAAACTCCTTGCTCTTGACTTCAGATTCTGGGCAGTTTATAAACCTCTTATTAGTTGGTTTCTGCATTTACTCAGAATCCAAAAGTTTGAATTTGTGAAATTCAACAAACACTGAATGAAATATCCCCCTGAGAAAATGTTTTGGAGAGATGAGAGCCACTGGATGCTTTTCATGCAACCCTGTAGAACAAAGAGGTGAAATGTAGGGTGCAGGCAGGGGTCAGCATCCCAGGGAGTCACACTGGTGGTGAGGTGGTGGCATGTCAAGCTGGGCAGAACCCAGAATGGAGTCCAAATTGTGTTTTACAGTCTTACAAAGGCTTTTTTGTGCTCTCAGTTTCCCAGCAGCTGTTTGGCAGCCATGCTATGCAGGCAGGGGAGAAAGGCTGGTCACAATAACATCCCAGGATCTCTCAGCTGTGTGGTGGCTCTTGTTTCACTGCTGTTAAATACCTCCTTTTTGGGCATGAGGTATGGAGATGAGGGGATGCTGGTGATCCCCAGAGCAGAATCCTGGACAAAGCAGGTTCCTGCAGCTTCAGTGGGAACTGAGCCCACTCCTCCATCTGTCAGGATGCCCCGACACCATCCTGGCAGTGCTGCCTTTTGGGCTGGTATATTTTGTAGTGGCAGCACCGTGACCAGCTGACTCAAGGGATGACTCCACGGTTACAGCAGGTGCCTCTGGCTGGAGTAACCCCAGGCTGGAGTGTTTTACTACAGCCTTTTCTGGTCATCCCTCCTCCATCCCCCAGGCGTGGGAGGGGGCCTCAGCTGCGGAGGGTAAGGGCACCTGCTGTCCAGGGGCCAGGTGCCAGCACGTGGAGCCAGGGTGAGTTTCAGCTGTCCCAGGATTAGCAGCAGGGAGCTGTGTGCAACGTAGGTGCTGACGCAAAGCTGCTTGTGCGAGGGATTCTCAGGCTGTCCTTTCCCTGGCACGGGCCAGCAGCTTCCCTAGGAGGTGACCTGCACGTAGCTCCCCTCTGAGATCACAAACTACACTGGCACAGAGCTTGGTCTGGGCCTCTGCATGTGGTGCCTTTGAAATGGCCAGTGATTCCAGGGACAGGGTTTGCTTTTTAAGAGCATTGTTTCTGACCATGCCTCTGTGCTTATCTAATTAATTATTCATCTTGGACGTTTCCTTTGGTTCCTCTCAGCAATGTGTTACAAGGGTAACATGCTAAAACACTCTGTATGAGGAGTGCAATGTTGCAGGCAAGTTTACGGAAGGAAAGGCAGGCTGTTACCTTGGTGAGGAATAAATCCAAGTTTCTTGGTACTATTTGAAGACATGAGAAAATGAGGCTCAGTAAACTAAGTTGTATCAAACCCTCAAGAAAGGGAGATAAACACTTTTCCCTTTGGAAACATGGGAGTTTGTGTAGGTATCAAATGGGGAGCTTCCTCAGATCTAGGGAGGGTGGTCTCTCTTTGGGTGTGCTGACCTGAACAGTGTTGTGGTTTTTATCTTTTCCCTAAGTGTGATTAAGAGCCATGCCCTTCCCCGTCTGAACCATAGCATGTTATTTTCCAAGCAGTGAAATGGGTTTTGGCAGCATTGGCAGTATCTGGGCACAGAGATGAATGTGGGATAATGAATTCTCACACAGTGAGAATAAGTTTGTGTTTACAGGAAAGCCCTTTGCCTTGGCAGTTAGAAACCCCAAAGCTGCTGAAGATGTCTCACAGGTGTAATTGAACCCTTGCTGCTTTCCCAGCACTGTTGTTGCCTTGATGCAGTGCACCCCAGCTACTTAACAAACGGGCAGCCCTCCGTGGAACGGTTCCCCATCAGCTTTAAAACCCACTTCTCAGGGAACTATTTTCATCACGTGGTGCTTGGGATTTACTGCAACGGCCGCTACGGCTCGCTGGGCATGAGCAGGCGATCGGATCTGATGGACAAACCTCTCACTTACCGAACTCTGAGCGACCTCATCTTCGAATTCGAAGACTCCTATAAAAAGTACTTGCATTCAGTCAAAAAAGTCAAAATCGGATTGTATGTCCCGCACGAGCCGCACAGCTTCCAGCCCATCGAGTGGAAACAGCTGGTCCTCAATGTGTCCAAAATGATGCGCACAGAAGTCAGAAAGGAGCTGGAGAAGTTTGCCAGGGATATGAGGATGAAGGTAGGTCCGTGCACTTGGGTGTTGGGCTCAGGAGGCAGCTGTGCCTTGTCCCATCCTGCAGAGATGGGTCTTGCTCTGTGTCAGCCTGAGATCACGCAGGTATCAGGTGTGCTGAGGCGGTGCTTGCATCTCTCTTGGTGCTGCTTCCCAGGATTTTTGGTGTGCTTTCGAGCCCTTACAGCTATTTAGTTGAAGGATCTCCCCTTTAGCCTGGGAAACACTTGAGCCCATACTTGTCCCTGGCTATCAGGGAGCTGTTGCCCAGTTTGCTTTCCTCAGTGACTCCAGAAGAAGGTGATTGGGAAGAATCAGCATGGCTGGGGCTGGAACTGCTGGGAAGAGTGGCCCGGTTGCAGGTAGGGGGTCTGTGTTTTCCCCATGAGCTGCAGGAGGTGCCATGGGACATCTGTGTCAGTGGTAGCCTCTCCTTGCAGGACATGCCAGGGGGCTGATGTTTACTACTCTCTGCTAAATCACAGAATAGGTTATGTGGGACAGGCGAGTAAAGCGACTCCCTGACAGGCTTCCCTGCTGGCTGGTTGGACTGAAGAGCTCATTGGGAAACAACAGGGAGACAAGGCAGGCTGCCAGGGGCCTGGAGGGTTTGGCTGCCCTTGGGGATGAGGGGTGTCCCTGACCGTGCCTCTGAGCCTGGCATGGGCGAGGAGCTGAACTCTTTGTTTGTGGTTGTGGTGGAAGCAGATTTGGTGCCTGTCCAGCTGGGTGCCAGCAGTGAGAGCAGAGCAGGTGTGTTGCTAAGTATGGGTCTGGCTCTTGTGCAGAGGTATGTGGCATCGTGTCCAAGTTATTCTGGGTTCTCGTCCCCTTCCCTGCTAAAGGACGGCTCCTACGTAGCAGCCATGTGCCTTTTTGGCTGAGGCACCTTGCCCTGACCTTGGGGTGAGCCGTGCCAGTGGCATTGTAGCCCCGATGTTCTGCTGCCATCTCTCCTGCCCTGCCAAGGAGTTTTGAGGGCCACCTTGTTCCATGCTTAAGCATATGGGCTTGATTACTGATGCAATTAAGTTTGGGTTTTTTCCTTCTTCTCTATTCATGCGCTTTTAATACTGTCCAGAGAACAAACAGCTGAAGCAGGCTCAAGTTGAAGAAGTCCACATGGGTGGATGACTTACTGAATTTTCTACTTGCTTTTGATAGAGGGACCAGCTCTCTGTGCACTGAGCTGTGATGCTGGGTCTTGTCCTGGTGAGTGCCTCAGGGCCAGGACCACAGCCTTGAACCCTTTGAAGGCTGAAGGCCCTGCATCTGATCTTTCCCTTGAGTTACTACAGGATTCAAAGGGCTTCCATTGTGAGTGGGCTGAGTTTGGAGGATCAGGTCTTTAAAGCTGTCCAGAGTGTGAGTGTAATGCTGATGGCCCTCTGATTTTGGAGGGCCTGGAGGATGGGGGCAAGTTGGAGACCTACTGAAAAGCTTCACTGTCAGAGTTCAGCTGCCAGCCTGAGAGATGGTCACCTCTGTTCGTTGAGAGAAAAGCTGGAGAGGGTGATTTGGCTGCCTGAGTTTCTTTCAGCTGAGGCTCAAAGCCATTTTTCTTATCTCTTGCTGTTGCCAGCTCTGAAGAAAGCCATGGATGAGACAGTATTCAGCTGGGAACTGAACTGGTGACACCAAGTAGTTCTTGCAGGGGGCCCCTGAACAGCTATCACATGATAACAGCTTTGAGTTCTCTTAACCTGGGCAAGATTTGAATAAGCCCCAAGGGACTGAAGGCTCTTTGTGTGCCATCTCTGCTACTGTATGAGGCCCTTTATTTTAAATTTTTATTTGTAGTGAATCATTGCCTTTATTGAAGGCCACTTCCTTCCCTCCCCTATCTCTCACAGATTCTGAAACCCTCAAGTGCCCATTCTCCGATGAAGGAGAGACCCCGGGGTAAGTCGCTGTCCCCTCGCCGGAGGCCAGGCAGCCCTCAGAGACGGGCCTGCAGGAGAGATAAATCGTGAGTATTCCTGCCACCATCCCTGCTGGGGCGCAAGGGGAGGCTGCTGATGTTACTTTGCTGTACAAAAGTCCTGTGCTCACTGGCATATACAGGAAAACTGCACCAGGTGCCTTTGTTAGCAGAGAGGCTCCAGAAGCTGCTGGCACTGCTGATGTCCTGGCATTGCTGTGCTTCCTGCTGCCTGATGGCCCCTTCGTGCAAGATCCTTGCACTGTGCAGCTTACAGAGACAGGGGAAAAGTAAACTTGTCTTTCCAAAGTGACAACATCACATGAATTGTATTCTTTGATTTTAATCAGCTTAAAAAAAACCCCAGGCTGCTTTCCATGTGTGTCGTAGCTAAGAGTTGTTCTTCAGCTGTGTGGGGAAGGATGGATGCAATACCTCTAAATGGATAAAACTGTGCTTCCAGATCCACAGGCCTTTTACAGCCACTGGCAATACAGACTCCCCTACCTTAGATGTGGAAGAGCTGAGTTCTAGCTGTAGTGCTCCATGCCAGGAAGCTGACAACTGTGAAAGCCTATACGCAACCCAGATTAGTCACATATTTATGATCATTGCTTTTTAAATAGGCTCCCAGACTACTGTCTCAGCACTTATTTATTTATTTTAAAGCAGCTAACAAAGACATTAGAGTAACCTTCTAAACATAACTTCAAGATACGTTAGCAGCAGATGATTTCACAGCAAGCTTTTATTTTTACATGTTCATTCACACTCAATCCACGATGCTGCACTTTGGGCTTCGTCACTGAGAGCTCCTTGCTTAGTGCATAGACAATTATAGTTGTAATGGGCTCAGCTGCTTCAGGCTTCTTCACCTCCTAGATTCTCTTTGAGGAACAGTTTCATTTTTGAGTTTCTGATAGTGCTTCTGCAGTTGCTGGAGTGGATCAAGTATTTCTGGAGAGGAATGAGTGTCACTGGGCTTGGACACTCTCCAGTTGAGGTGGTTTCCTGAAAAAGCTGCTGGGCATGTGGCTGCTCTGCAGTGCCTGATCTCTCCTTGGCAGCTTTGCTTTTCCAGGACAGAAAGACAGGGAGTGTACAGGTGGCCTTGCAGTGGCTTCACCACCTGTTACCTGCTCAGTGGTTCTGTTCTGTTGCTCTGTATCAAGAGCAAATTATATGTAACTCTAAAATAAGCCCTGGTAGAAGATGCAGGACCCAGACACAGTGTGATGAGCTGTGAGCCCTGAAGGGGGAATGGCATTCCTAGGTCAGGGATGAGCTGAATGATACATCCCAGCATGTGCAGCGGTTGATGTAAGGCAAGAAATACAAGAGGAGAAACGAGGTATTCTCTTCTCCACATTGATGGATCTCTGAGAACCTGATGGAGTGAGAGGCCTTTGTGTTATACACAGAATAGGAAAGAGTCAGGTTTGCTAGGCTTTAGGCTGGGATCCAAGCTAAAGAATGGCTGTGCTTATCAACACTGTTTTGTTTCTTTGTGGATCTCTTACTCATGTGCTGTAATTACAGCTTTCTTGAGCTTGCTGGGGAGGGGGAAAGAAGTCTTTTGCTCCAGTGTGAGCTGGCAGGGGCAGAATAACACATTCATCTGAAAGGCTTCACCTGCTGATGACAAGCTGTTATTACAGCCTGGGTTTTGTCAACAGTAAAATTATATGGGCCTGCTGGGAGAAATCTCCCACTGAAGGATATGGAGTGTGACCTAGAGTATCTTGGCTGGATTGTTTCTGAAGGACAAAGGCTGAAACTGTGCTTAAGGATGGAAGAGGATTTCAGAACCACAAACATTTAACTTCTCATCCTTGTCCCTTCAACTTCATTAGGTAAATGTTAGTGGTGCAAGCCCACGATAGCCTTTCAGCCTGGAAATGCAGCTGCAAGGCAGGTGGGGCACATTGCAGGACAGGTGGCAATGCAGTACCCAGTGCATGCCTGCCTAGGAGGCTGGTGTGTAGTCAGATTGCAGCTTGTTAACTGAGCTGTGCAGCAGTCCCTGTGCTCTTAGCCCACAGCTGGTGTGAGCCTGCATGAATACAGAGGATATTGATAAGATGGTGTCAAATCTCTGGTGAATCTGAAGCTTTACTGTGTCCACTTGGCCCATCCTCTGAAGTCCCAAAGCTGAAGGGTGCAGTAAATTGCAGACCTGTGCTGGAACAGGCAGTGAAGTGTTTCATCCTCACTAGGAGTTCTTGGAGCTGGAGGAGTTTGGGAGAGTTGCTATGACTTTGGAAGGGAGGGTCATGCAGTAGTCTGGAGAATCTCTGCTCCTAAATGTCAGCTCACCAGATCAATTTCCTTTCAATTTCATGTTGAGCCTTAACATGCATGCTCTTTGACCGGAGTGGCAACACTGGCCTTGTGTGCTTCCAGCCCAGTGTAGCTGCTGAAAGGGAAATTCTGCTAGTCTGTTTTATCAGGGTGTGCAAGGGGGCAGGATTACATTAGAATGTGTAACATCAGGCAGCTCCAGTGCAGACAGCTCATGAATCCTGTGTGCCCAGCAGCTGGGCACAGCTTGCTCACCTGCTTGTGGTCAGAGTGCTTTGGACAGGAGGTGTGATCTGATGGGCCAGTAAAGCAGAGGCCCCTGGCCTCAGAGGGCATGTTTGGCATAAGGTCATTTGCCAGCCAAGGAGAATGGGATCTGTGTGCCTCTAGTCCAAGTCTTGTCTTTTCCTAAAACTTATGGAGGACAGTCTGTTTGCAGCTAAAAGCTACAGACAGTTGTGTATGGGTGGAAATGGGCATGTAACCATGGGTGTACAGTGACTCCCCATCTCTCCTGGATAAACAGAGAAGGTGCTATCATCCAGACATGCTTTAATTAAAACCATATTGTGACTTTAATTAAAGGGAGGGAGAAAAAGGTGGGAAGAGAATCTCTAAGTTGGACAGAAGGGGAGAGGAAGGACACTGGAAATTTCATACAGTGCGTCTCTTGCTGGTCTCTGACTCCTACACAAGCTCTGAGGGATGCAGCTTGTAGCTTGTTTACTGGTTAGTCAAATCCCATCTGCTCGGAATGAATAATGTGGAAAAATGCAAACTATCTTACAGTGATTTCTTTAAGTGTGATCCCTTCCTGCAAGTGAGAGGGACCAGTGAAGACTCCTTCACTTCTGTGGATTACTTAAACTGAGACAAACAAACAGCAAGGTGCAGGGCAGTACTGCAGTGAGGTTATTATGAGAGGTGCTTAGATAAATGGCAAAGCAACAGATTTCATTCATTATGCCCCTAGGCAGAAGAGCATTAGATGCCTCAAATGCTGTGCAGATTCTCAGCAGGGATCTGGTGCTAGCAGTTCTGCTCTTAAAAGTAAAAAAAAAAATCCTTATTGAATCGAGGAATTAAAAAATATTTCAGAGGCTCTGTTGCACACATGTATGTGTGAGCTATACCCTCTCAGTTCTTGGGGCTGCAGCAGTACAGCTCTTCCGGGGTGTGTGCTCCAGCAGTGTGCCACAGACAGGGCTGGGCTTTCCCTGGTTTCCAGCCTGCCTGTGGCACTGCTGCCTGCCCTGAGCTGCTCCAGCGGGAATGGGCTGGCAGCCTGCAGCGGGGAGATAAGGGCCAGCCTGGCTGTGCAAACTCAGGGGTCACATCTGCTGCAGAGTGAGCAAAGAGTAAGCACACAGAGCTGGAAACCAGGGCTGAGGAGCTGAAAGCACTGGAGCCATGATCAGCCTCCCATTGTACTGCTGGGGCTTTAGCTGTCTTTTTGTAGGGAAGCAGACGTGCTATAGAGTAGTAGAGAAATGTGTGCTTTAAACAATGTCTGCCTTTAGAAAAGCAAACAGACAGCTTAGTGTGAAAGCAGCCAAGAGCCTGCAATAAATTCTCAGATTAGACACTTCCAGACTATAAATCAACTGGATAATTTTGGTTTGACAACTTTGTTGCAGGAGCTTTTCCATTGCTAAGAAGAGAGAGACTGATAGCTCAAGATTTCCTTTGGTTCAGGCTGTTGGAATACTTAAATGGCCTAACAGCATCCATGTGTGTGTGATTGCTCAGGTGAATGGTATCAGAATGCTGGATGCCAGGAGGCTGAAGGGAGTCCACCCTGTCTTTTCTGTTTGGTGTGCTCCAGACGTTCACACAGACCAAGCCAGGAGGAGGGTGCAGGCTGGGGGAGAGGCAACACGCAGTGGCCATATGTGAGAGGCCCTGCTTGTTTGCTCTCAGCTGTTTTGGCTTTGTTCTAAAAGCTGGAGTCCTACTCCAGGGTAGATGACAGGTGGGGTGTGTCTAGTCCTAGCTATTCATTTAGGCCCTCTCTCAAGTCAGGAGGAGGGGGTGCTTCAGGCTCACATCCTGGATCCCAGCACAGCACAGCTTGTCCTTCACTGGTGCGTGGCCTTAGAGACAACACACAGATAGCTCTATCACAGTAGTACCAGGATTGTGTTTAAGATGACATTAGCTTTATCCACCCTCCTGTGAGGCAGGCCTTTCCCTGTGTGGCTGCTGTGCTCTCCACACCTGCACGGCCATGCGGGATCACTGGTCAGCAGCGCCCTCTTCCCTCCCCTGTGCACAGGCCGGCGGTGCTGGACAAGAAAGGAGACCTGGCTACACTCAACGAGGTGGGCTACCAGCTCCGCATCTGACACAGCCGTGCCACGGACTCCAGAGGGCTTCCCGCTGCTGCCGCTGCACTTTACCTGCACTCCCTTGGAAGGAAAAAGGAATGCGACTGTTCTTTAACTTATGTACTCTCACAATAAAAGTTTGACCTAGAAAGTAGGGGGTAATTTTTTTTGGTGGCAGTATTTATTTCAATTTATAGAAAAGGCATCAGTGAAGAGAACCTAAAATTAGATTTGCCAGGATATGAGATTTCTTTTCTCTCCCATCATGTAGCAGGTGACTTCAGTGGTGTGAGTTTCTTCAAATATAATTTCCCTGTACAAGTGTTAATTGAACTTGGCCTTGTGCTGGGTGGTTGCATTGGAGTAACTAACAAATCATATTCTTAGTATTAAGATGTGCTGGGGTTCAGTGCAATTTAAAAAAATCAAATTCACTATTAATCTTTAATTCAGCAATAAAAGCAAGCAGTGAAGAAGTGGCATAAGTTTTTAAAGTATCAATATTACCTCACTAGACTTAATAGATATGCAAAACTGTCAGTATTATTGTTTTCTAACCGATTTGTACTGTTTCCCAGCATTACTGGGAGTATTAAAACAGCACTGGATGTTTTACTGCCACCTCTATTATTATTTTCTGCGTGTTGCCGAAAGATGTTAAGTAATAGTAATATGCAACTGTATTCTTAACCCTGACATCTTGTTAGGCAAGATACAAGGTTTGAGGTTTTTTAAATGATGATAACTGATGAATAATGAATTTTTAAACTTTCATAATTTTTTTATACTTTTGTCACAAGCTTTTAGTCTTTCTGAACTACACCGCTGAAGCACAAAACGTAGAGATTGCTGTTTTGTATAGACAAGTCAGCTTTTTTCTCATATATGTAGTACCTGGAATAATGGAAAAACTGTGGGAATTGCTAACCTAAGTCTATGTGCTTTTCTCTCCACATTTATGTGCAAATTTGAACCTTGTCTTTGAAAGACTGGGCAGTCTCTGATGGTGATGCCTTTACACCTTGTATTAAATCAGGCATGGCAGGCTGAAGTCAAACCTGCCATGCTGGGCAGGGAGTTTTCCTGAACGTGTTGTAGTAGCAAGTGCTTTGTCAGACTTGAATAAGGAAGTGGGACTGAAATAGATGAAAATCAAGCTTGTCTCCTTCCTCCCTGCTCAGTTGTTTTGTTGTAAGACTTGGCTAAGGACCTGAGATGGACAGCAGTGTTCTCAAGTGATGCGGTAAGACTCACTGGGGTCCACCATTTGACTTAGTGAAGTTCTCTGGAAGCATCTGAGAGCTGCATTCCTGGAAATGTTTCATTAGGTGCCTAAATATAAACTGGATTATTGTACATGTCCAGCCTCTACCCTTTGTGCTGTGCTTATAGATGATGCTGCCATGGGCCTGATGTACCTCCCCTCCTGGGCACTTACTTTTTTGGGATCTCAATGAAGATGGATGCTGTTACAGACTGACAGTAATGCTTATTCAAATGGAATGATGTAAGCTCCTAGGACATTTTCATCAGCCAGAAAAGAAATGAATATGGAAGGAAAGAATTGCTTGTTCACAGACCTCATTGCTCAAAAACCTGAATTTTACCTGCCTAGAACAGGAAGAAAAAGCCAAAACCCAGCAATCTTCTACAGCCAATGAAAGGCTTTCTACTAATTAAGACTTCAAAAGCTCTAGAAAGAAAACTTTTCAAAAGTGTGACACCTCTTTATCCAAGTTTACTATATCAATAACAGGAAGGCCTTTCCCATCCCTCTTTCTCTAAACTTTTCCACTCCTGTGTTCACAGTAAGGATTTTTTTTGGTTAAGGAGTGAAGCTGAAGAGAGGGAAATACTCTTTTGGTAGAAATTCTTGTGTAATTTGACATCAGCTGCAGAGTTTTGGTTTCAAACTTCATGCTGCCCAGTATCTTGTGACCTAAATAATTTTTTTAATGACTTCTCATGGATAAAATGATGTGGAAAAACTTTGATCAGCTGTATCCTATAGCACAATGTTATCTGATCTGTTGCAACTTTTTTCTATGAAATAATGGTTTACTTCAGCTCAAATAATGGTTGTATGTAGTTTCTACCCTTGTCCAGCACACTTTATTTTCTCTTAACTGATACTGAAGCTTTTTAATGCTATAGAGGTGTGTTGACAAATTGGTTTTTGGTCCTTGTTTAAAGTTCTGCTGAAATATTCTCTTGAAACTTGCTTATGATGGCATTTGTCTTAAGTGTGGTTCAAGTGACAGCAAAGTGGTCAAATAGTATAGAAAAACATGCATGACTTTTTGGGCTTTTTCTCATCACTTGTATATGCACAGCATGAAACTTCAATAAAAGTATCATGGTAGTCTTTTTTATGACTTATGTGTGTGGGGTTTTTTTGTTTTTGCTCTTAACAAGGGTTGCTACAACTGAACAATGTTTTTAGCTGTAATGTGGGTGTACCCAGAAATTTGTTACCTCTATCTAAGTATGCTGGCATCTATGAGATTACTCAGATGCTTGAAACCAGACAGCATCCAGGATCAAACAGGTTCTCATCCTCAGCATCAGCCTCACTGTTAACAGGCAGAAGAAAGATCTTCAGTTACAGCTACCTACGACTATAACAAAAGTAGCCACCTCCAACTTTTCAGCAATGTTAGCTGAATGTTTTGGCAGGTGCTCATATTTTCTAATGGACTGAGGAGCTTCTTTAATTGCAGTTGTCTGTGGTCAGGGAAAGGCAACACAGATGAAAATTCCACAAGTGCTTCTGGGAGACAAATGTGTCTGAATGGGTGCAGGTTTTCCAGCACTACACTGAAAGACAATTCTGTTACTTCAAAGTTGGTTCTATGTACACATCCATGTGTTGTTTGACCAAGTTACAAGATATGTTTTCTGCCCCTCTACATTTCCTATTCTGGCAGTCTGGTGTTTTTTTAATTACTTTGTAAATTGTATTTTATACAGAATGTTTATGAGTGCATAGTGAGAGTAAATATAAAACCATGATAATTTAATAACCTCAGGATCTGTCATTTCAAGATAGAACCTAGCATTTTTAATAACTAAATGGAAAAAACCCCACCCTGTCACCAGTTCTTCAATATGTATGAAACCTTAAGATGTCAAGGGCTAATTTTTTTGCTCCTGTATAAATAAGTTAAGTTTCCTGTGATGTGGTGTGCTCATTAAGCTTAGCTTTATTTCAGATATTTTAAAAAATATTTCAGTGAATGCTACCTATATTTAAGCCCTTAGAATTTTAAGCAGCAAATTTTTAAAGCATAAGTATTTGCCTATATGCCTTTCTTCCTCTGAAAGTTCAATCTTCCAGCCTCTGCCCTGACAACACTGAGTAAATTCCTTTGCAGAAGTGTTAAGATGGAAGTGTCCACAAAGCATGTTTGTAGTAAATTTTGAACTCATTATAAATACTGTAGTATTATTTTGAACTCAATATGAAATGCTGCAGGCACACAAACACAGTTCCCTTTGCTTGAAGAAACACACAGTTCTCAGAATAGTCCTTTTTAGTGTGATTTACAATAAAAATAATTACAACATATTTATGAAAAATAATGCCATTTGGAGTCTGGCACAGATGTTTTCCTTTATCAAAGAGGAAGCTAATGTAAAATCCTTTTTCTCCCTAAAAGATCTCATAAAGTACATTAAGCTTTTTTTTTTTTAAAAAAAAGGAAGTCCCTTTACAAAGTCTACTTTACACAACACTAATAAATCAGCATGCAGGCAAACTTATTTAAACCGGACCAGCAGTGCTTGAATTTTAAAAAAATAATAATCATCATCTCATGAGAGAGAAGGTAAAGGGAACTTTACCTACACCATAAGTCTTTTGGATATTACCGTTCAACAAGCCTGAACTCTGCCAGCAGTGGCAGGTGGTCAGAAGAGTTAATTTCATTGGGAAGACCATTAACAGTCCAAAGATCTTTCTCTGTTAGAAGTGCCAGCCTCCCAAGAAGTTTCAGACCTCCACAAAAAGAATCCTCTGCTCCTGTTAGAAAAAACAAACCAAAAGGCAATGTTTATCAGTGTGGGCTAAATATCACACGTTCATACAGATGTAGAAGGAGGAAAGTAGTATGGCAGCAATAATGCACAATTGTTACTGTTCCATGCAAAATCACCAATATGACAGTTCAGAAATTCTTTTACTATTCTCAAAATAGAGTTTCATCAGTGGAGCTCAACGTATTCAGAAGGACACTATTTTGTGGAGGGGTAAATGGAAATAAAAAGGAAAATGCATTTATTTGTTCATTACTCCCCTGAAAAAGCCTCATATAATCCAGTCCATTACTTTAGACAACAGCATTGCTAAACAGAGCTGACACTTGTGAAGGTAAGTATCTTTTTAGAGTTACTGGTTCACATAACATTTTATTTCTGTATCCTCAAGCACATGGTTCCCCAGGTGGCATGTGATACAGACACTTCTGCTCATCAGGATGAAGGTATTCTAGCTTTCTATTCCCTTTCATCATAAGAAAGGGATCTCCATTATCTCCTGGTGCCTATTCCTATAACCACCTAAGAAACCCATTCCCACCTCCTTCCCCAGATGGAACACCACACTGCTCATGCAAGAGTGAACACGACTCAAGCCTTGCAATTACTACACACTTACATAGAATGGTTTGGGTTGGAAGGGATCTTAGGGACCATCAAGTTCCAACCCTCGTGCCATGGGCAAGGGACACTTTCCACTAGATCAGGTTGCTCAGATCTCCATCAAGCCTGACCTTGGACACTTCCAGGGGTGGGGGAGCATTGGTCTCAATACTGATCCCTGAGGAATGCCACTTGTCTCCACCTGGACATTGAGGCACTGATGGCAACTGTTTGTTTCCAGCCAGTTCATGGAGTGGCGCAGCCACCAAATCCATCTCTCCAGCTGCTGGGCAGGACTATGTCAAATGCCTTGCACAAGCCCAGGTAGATGTTCAGTTGTTCTACCTTTTCCACAATTACTGTAACCCTGCCACTCAAGGCCACTAGATCTGTCAGGCATGACTTGCCCATCATCAAATAACAACCAGCTTCTTCAGCTCAGGTGGAGAAATTTCACTGAAATTCTTCCATGATGTGTAAAATTTATATTTCCTGAGCTGTGCATTCATGTGAGACAACTACTCAGCAACCCTACCTATTGCTTTCAGAGTGCAGAGATGATCCTGGGCAAGTTGAGTGCTTTCAGGACCAGTACAAACTGCAGCTGTAACTTCTGACAGAAATACTATCTCTGTGAAAGTTCTCAGCAAATTCAGAACTTCCTGGCTGACCCTGGTACTGGCTTCCCAAGAGATACTTTAAAGGACAACCCAGCAACTGCTGAACTCCTCAGAGAGTTCAACAGCTTCATCCTTTGCCATCTGCCAGCTTTCCAGCCCTGCAACAACCCAGAAGCTGTTTGCTGCTTTAAATAAAATCTTTTTACTGCAAAGATCTCTTGGGAGCTCTAGAGCACATGTCCACCAGGTCTTGAGACAAATTTATCACTTGGGACAGCACCTGCATATTTAGAAAGGAGCAGTTTGTTGCCACAGAGAGCCTGGTCTGCATGCAGTGGTTAAAATCACTCAGAACACTCAGCAAAACTGTGCCTTCAGGACTCAGGTAGATACTGAACCCTGGTTACAGGAAATCCTGAATACAAAATCAAATATTTGGATAAACATGACAGAATAAAGCATGAATATTTTAAAATAAAACCCTTTAAATGGAAAAAAAAATCCGTGAGCCTAGACCACATTTAAAATTCACTTGTACAGACTTTGGCAGCTTTAAATACAGAGGCCCAGGTCATTAGAAAACTGAAAATCCAAACCATGGCTTAATTTCTCATGAATAAAAACTATACTAGTTTAAAGCAGTTGGAAAATTCAAGTTTGGTTCCATTCTGTGCTCTGATGTGAGAACAATCCATTTGAAAAACAAGTGCAAAAAGAAAAAAGTGCTGTATCTCTGCTGAAGCAATGATGGTGCTGATGATGCAAAAATATATAATGATGGTGCAATATATATATAATATATATAAAATATATAAAATATATAATAATGGTGCAAAAATATATAAACAGGTGAATTAGGATTAAATTTAGTGCAGAGACACACTCTGCAATCACACAGCACTCCATTAAATTACATGGCATTCAGAAGTAATTTAAATACTTCCCATATTGTGGTTTTTCAGTCAAAGCTTTTGTATTTACCATTTTACATTAAGGTAGCATTTACTGTGCACATTATGACAAGTGAGACTTCTGTGAATCGACTCAATGAATTTTAACAATCTAGTCTCAAGTTACAAGAGATGAAGGTGGTGTTTTTATTCCACATACTGAAAACAAAGTTAATTTATAAAAATCAGTGGCACTGTACAGTGGGAGCATGAATGGAAATGGTTTCTTTGCTCCAAGTTGTGCAGAGACATTTATGTGCTGGCACTGCACTGATGTTTGTTGATGGCATGAAACACAGAACTGATGGGAGCATGGAAAGCAAACTGCTCAGAAGCACCCACGGAACGAGTCCCAGAGCAGTAAAGCATGGAGAAACACTGTGATACCCATCACGAAATTCCCACAGAGCTACTGCGACTTTCTTGCACCATCTGGTGACTTTTAGCTGCAACTGCAAGCCGGAGAGTGACAGCCGGGCCTGTGCCAGTGACCGTGCTCAGAGCAAAGGCCAAGAGTCTGTTCCTTGGCAGAAATTACTGCAAGACAAGCTGAGAAGCAAATTGCCGCAAAACGGTTCGTTTATCAGTTTAATGCACACCCCAAATTGCTGTTCATCATTGTGTTGATCAGATGATTAGGAATACTGCCTTGCTGTAGGTTTGGCCTGCATTACTGACAGAAGTAGTTCTCAGGTGCTACTTCCACTGCTGCTTTGCTGTACCTCCAGCTTGTCTCCATGCTGACACAGGAACCACAGAAATGTTCAGTCAGATGAAAAGGTTTGCCCTGTGTGGCACTACAAATCCAGCTGTGGGGAGCTGACAAGGCCACGTTTCTCGGGTAACAGCTGACATTCAAAGCACTACCACGAACCTCTGAGGAACTTCACTTGGATGAAATCATCACTACAGCAAACAAATATTCTGGTTTAGCATTTATGAAAATTAGAAGTTGGTTTCTTTACCTGGCTGGTCAGCAGTATCATCATTTGCTGCAGAATAGAAAATATAATCCACGGTGACAGCACTTCGGGAATGACAAGTTGTCACTTCCGGTATCCCAGTTTCAGGGAAGTAATGAGAATAGACTGAAGACAATTTAAAATGGTGCCGCAATTTCGAAGACAACCTAAAGAGACATCAAAGGAAATAATTTTATTTTCTTCCATTACCAAGAAGGAATAAGCAATGAAGAAATAACCAAATAGTTCATGGTTACACACAAAATTAATTATCTGGATATGCAAACTAGTGTTTCTCTCCTGCAAGCCATCCTGTAGCCTTTTGTGTGAGAGGCCTAAAACTCTGAAGGCAAAATGGAGGCAGCATTTTCAAGTAAAATGCTGATCAGAACTGGTTTAGCTGACACTTTACTTAATAGATAGCTTTTAACTCCATATACATTCTGTAAGCATTCATATGTCCTCACTCAGCAATCTCTCCCTGACACGCAGGCAAAAATGTCCATGAAAGCAGCTCATCTGAAAGCAACAAAACACAAACTCATCTAATCAGACCCTTCAGCATAAACAGAAATTCAGATTTTTAGAGGTTTTATCCTCCCTCAAGCTAGAGGTATAAGCTTCCAAGTTAGGCTATGCTTATATGTCTATGTCTTTCTTCCACTCAGGCTCCCATTTTCTGTCTCCCCATCATTTGTCTGTTCCTCTTCAGCTCAGCCCATTTTGTCTCACTGGTCTTTTCAATCTTGAAAGCAAACTGCAAAACTGCATCTTTCAGCAAAAGAACTCCTGTCTCTCAGAAATTTGCTTCCATCATATCTGCAAATCATCCATCCCTCAGCTGTACCTGCCTCGTCTTGCATCTTAAACCTAGGCTGCAATGTGTTCTGGTTGAAACACAAGCTAACTAAACAAAAAAATTGGCATATTATCTTGCTTGATTCAGAGCAGAGACAAACACGCCAGTTGGTACAACACAGACAAGTAGTAATTTCTGCTTTTGTTACATGACATCCCTTTTAAGATGAGGGGGGAAAGCCCTACAAGAAGCATTCAGCATGCTATGAATTTAAACCACAGCATAGGACCTCCCGTTTGTTATCTACTTCTCTTGGAAATGCTATGACACCCTTTTCATCACCAAGAATCACCAAGAATTCTGCTATGACTATCTGCAGTGATACCAAGATCTCATTTCTGGTAAGAAATACCTGACTTGGAGCCTACCATCCCATACATACATTTAGGGAAATTTCCTTCTTCTATGCCTTACTTTATATGCCTTTACCAGTTTGGGAAATGCAAATATATTCTTGCTTTCAAAAAGCAGTTACATTTTCCTCCTCAGCGTTCTAGCCATGGCTTCCTCTTTCTAAGTGAAAGTTGTATTACCAAATCCATAATACTCCACATTTCTCAGACCCAAAGAACTTAAATACTCCCACAGAACTCATGACAAGGAAGATTTTATGACCTTTCCAGTTCCTTTTCCTCCTTTATCCCAGTTTCACACTGTATTATAGGATTTTATACAACCATAAACCAGTGTATCAAAAACAATAAAAAGACAGAGACGCGCCAATACTTCAGCAGCTGGACAACACTGGCTTATTTTTTCCTCTCCCTCTTTTAAAAATATGGCTTCTGCAAGTGGACTGAAGTTCACATGTTTCTTGCAATGTCCCTACAGAGGATGATGTTCTGTTTATGTCAAGAAGTGTCAAAAAAATGCCAGAAGCATTCTTTAATGAGCAGACAGAAAGTGCCCTCTAAATAGCACTGACACCTCAGCCCTGCATTCTGAAGAAATATCCAAGTTCCTGGAAGAACACACATTCCATTATTGCCAGTTCTAGTCTTTTGCTGTCTGATTTGCCTTTTCATGTTTAAATGAACAATGATGCTTTTGCCAAAGGGCAGACTGGGTTGGGTGATCATCAGGTATCCACAGCTGGAATCAGACATAAATTTGGTCTAAAACAAAAACAAACCCCTAAGTAACCAGCCAAGGGCTTCAATTTTTTTCCTCCAATACATACTTTTCAGATGCAATTACAATCTCCTGAGTGTCGTCTGATTTTGCTGCTTCCAATTTTTCTCCTGCAAAAGAAAAATAAATTCAATTTTTATTTAAAATAGGATATAAGTGAGACCAATGCTGATGAGCTACAGAAAAGCTACAGTAAAAAAAAAAAGAAGTATCTTTAAGTGCACTTATATTTTTGCAGCAGGTAAGATACAATTCACCAAGCTGGACTAAATTCTTCTGTTCCATTAGTAACATCCCCTCTAAATACTCTTTTATATTATGTCCCTTTCATTTAAAATTGTTTTTTTTCTGTCAAAGAAAAAAATTGTGGATGAAAGATGTAGCCATACTCAGCAAGGAATCACTTGCTTTTCCCAAGTGTTCCATGAAGTGCCAACACTATAATTCAGAAGCACTGAGACAGAATTCAGATCCACACTATGTCCATGTGCTGCATCCCTTCACCTCCCTCTCCCACTCACAGCACAGCTGGCTTTCAGGATGGAAACATAGGAGTTTAAACATTACACACCAATTCCTGAAGGGAAACTTCTAACTATTATCTTACTAAGATTCAAATTTGCAAAGTTTATGTGAATAAATCACTTCACACTCTAATGAGCCCACTGTTTTTCCCCCACTAAAACAGAACGTATGGTTTTTATACTAGCTGAGTGACACTTTCAAAGGCTCCCAAAAATTAATTTATTCCAAAACTGACCTGCATTTTCTTCCTTTAGTTGCTGTTTTATTTCATATACACAGTTTTGTGAAATACCTAATTTTTTTGGCCAAATTGGAATAGATAAGATTCTTTGTCCCCTTGGAAACTGTTCTTGTCCAGAGACCTGAGAAAGACAACAAGCTTTTTTCAGACAGAAATCTGATTAAAAAAAAACAACACCCCACCAAACAAACCTGAAATAAGTCAACATTTTTTGTAAAGTTTAAAGAAAAAGGCCCAGCCATTTAGAATAACTCTTTTATAATGAGTCAAATCCCTGTAAAAATAACACCCTTTATGTACATCCACTCTGTTTATCCATAGCAAGTTCTTTGCAGGTACGAAATTTTTCCTGATGGTTGTGACACTGAGACACTTTCAAGGACACTTTTAGCAATGTGACAGCACTGGCTCAGCATACAGAGCCACCCAGCACAAACTTCAGCTTCAGGATGCTGATCCTTCTGGGAGCAAGTCAAGTCAAATGGGGGCTTGAATCAAGTCCCCACTAGCAAAGAACACCCAGCAGGGCTATTTGGCTATTTTTTTGGTCATGTTTCCTCATTTTATGTAGTTCAGTCACTCCTATTACCCAGTATGTGACACATCCAACAGCTGCATACAAGACCTCACAACAGGACATCTTTTAACATGAAACAGTTGAGATTCAGCATCTAATTGCAGCTTTGCTTTTACAATTACTGTAACCACCAAGTTTATCTACAGTAAGAGGTATCTTCCCACAGAGCACACAGTAGGTTTTTGATTAAGTGGTTATTTTATCCTACTTAAAGACTGGGACACTTTAAACACAGTGATAAAATCATCCAAACAAAGTGATACAATCATTCTGTGGACTCACTAAATTTCAGGAATGATTGTTGGTGAGTTTTTCCTTTCAGAATGCTGGGAGAGGACACAATATTCCCTAAGGCACAGCTAATATAGCCAAGCTTATTTAACTGCAGTAACTTTTGCTTTGCAGGCTGCTGACAGGGCACTAAGAGAGGCACTGCAATGGGAACAATCACAGCATCACCCAAATACTTCTCTTTAATCAGCATGAACCATTTTTTTGGTGAGACGTGAGAGGCACAGCCTACCTTCCCTATAGCAAGTCCTTCATAATTTAACTTTCCTTCCTTTATAAATCTGTACAATGGAGAGCCAGGAACAGAATTGAAGTCCCCACATATGATAATTGGGCAGAAAGAGCCATCCTTCTGAGGGGCAACACTGGCAATCTCTGCCAGGAGCATTGCAAGCTGGGTCAGTTTGATGTCCCCTCTCCTTGGGTTGTACAGCAGGTGTGTATTGGCAATACAGATGGCAGCATTGGCTTTACAGTGAAATCTGGGCTGCAGCAGCAACACCAGTCCAACGTTGTCCCTGTCCAAGAGTGGGATATCACGGCGAAAAAATTCCACGGGGTTTGAGGAAATCAGGCTAAATTTGGAAGTTTTGAAGCAAATGGCACAGCCATCAGGTTTTCTGCCTGTCCTCATTTTATATTCACAGTGATATCCTGCAAGAAAGGCAATTAAGAACATAAAATACTATTGTATAAATAGAGATTTTCTCCCATCACAGTCAACCCCCAGTCAGAAGTACCAAAGTCTGTGTGAAGTTCACATAGACTTGTGTTCGCTTTTCTTTCTGCCCTAATCTTAGCTGAGGTGAGGCAGGACAGGAAACGTGGTCCAATACCTTATGCAATGTGTAAACATCCAATACCTTATGCAATGTGTAAACATCTACTAACTCTAAGATACCAGTCATGTTCTTATCTCCTTATCTGGAAAAAAACCCAAACCAAAACAACAAAGAAACCCCCACAAGGCACATAAAAGTGGCCTAGTGCATTGAAGTTTTTTCTGGATGCTACAAGAATGGTTTAGGAGTAGTACCAAACCAGTGAAGCATTACCAATCAAAAGCCTTAATCATGCTAAGTCATTAGTCAATGTCTAAAATTATTCATGGAACAAAGGTCTCAAACGTATTTACATAATTATGCAATTATCCAGTGAGCAGCAAGTGGCGAGTTTTCACCAAGGAAACAGAGACACTTATCAAATGACAGCACTGGAGTTCAAACAAGTCCATCTAGAAATAGTGATTTGCCAATTTCTTTGTTTTATGTAGAAGTGATTTAAGCAAGATTTAAACAAGACCTTATCTATGTAAGGAAAAAAAATTAAATCTTGAAACGGTATCTAGGTTTTGCCATTTTTAATGTTCTCTGCCCTGCCCAGACTATATGAGTTCATGAAGCACAGCCTTAGTGAAGTAGGGCGAGCTGACCTGAGCTCACACCAGTGCTGCAACAGGGGATTCTCATTCCCCTCTCCCAGATTCAGGCCATGTTGCTCCTGCCACTTGTTGTGGCACTTTGTGCTAACTCAGCAAGCAAACAGAAAACCAACCCAGAAAAATAAAAGTAGTCTGGATAGTATTCTGCTGGACTGATGGATTTCACCAGTGAGTGCCAGAACTAGGCCAGGATAAGGGACAGGACATGCATCTGGGAGCTAGGGATGGGGAAAGGAAGAGCTAAAGCAAGCTCCAGATCCTCCTGTACAGTAGTTACAAGCTCTCTTGCCCCCACAAGCCTGGCCTCACAGTGTTGTTTCACGTTTCAAGTGGATTTCAATCAGTACTGCCATTACTCTCTTCTTTGCAAACACTCAATTCTGGGAGCTAGACTACCTCAACCAACCAAAAAAGAAAAAACTGTGAGTCCAGTGCTGCTCCTTTATGTCCTCTTGGCATCAGACAAGGACCAGTGCCAGGATGGAAGTGGGGCCCTGGGACTGGAAGATGGTGCAGGGTATAAAATATTTAGGTCATTTTAAACCACCATGGAATCAACCCTTAGCAACATATTCCTTCCATAAAATCACAGGAGGGATAGTGACAAGACAGTCTATTCAGACTGACTGACAGCACTTGTATAAAAACCTAATGAATATATACTGACCATAGATAACATTTAGTGCTAATATCTGGAAGGTTTCAAGGCAGAAAAAACATGCCCTTGAAGAGCTACCCAACAAGAATACTGGTAAAAAGGATTAAGGTGGTTTCAAGAGAGCACTTAATGAATTTATAAAAGAGGATACACAACATTTTTGCATGTGATAGCAAAAGACTTGATTCTATAATCTCAAAGAGGTTTTTTTTTGAGGAAACTAGTACTGAGTTCTCAAAGAGAAACAAGTTATCCCTGCAGGGGAGAAGATAATGTATTGGTCCTAAGAGTTTCATCATACCCAGGGATTCCAAACTTGACTTGATCTCTGTTCTATAGTGGTCTTCTTGGACTTCCTGTAAGCAGAGCACCTAAGGCAAAGGTTTACAATTAAAATACATTAGTAATTACATAAAAATGTTACTACAGCATATCTCTGTTGACCAGTCTGTATAGGTACTAAAAAAAGCAAATTCAGAAGCTTTTTGACTCCATAATCCCACAAAAGAATTCACTCTTCCACAGAAAATGCTCCCTAAGATTATGAAGAAGGCCTCAATTTCTCCTTTTTCAGACAGACATTTTCAGAGGTGAGATTCAATTTAGTCAAAATAGTAACTTGCTCCTACATTCTCAGCAGTTCAGGGGAAGGCTCAGGGATGAAGAGGCAAATGGCATACTACAGGGTGGAAAACAGGCTTCCATATTATAAGAACCTGAACCAAAGATCAAACTCAAAATATTCATTTAAGAGAGTTCACAGAATCACAGACTATTTTGAGTTGGAATGGACCCACAAGGATCATTGAGTCTAACTCCAGCTGTGAGCATTTCTGAGCCTTCCCCCAGCACACTGCAGTAACACAGATCTACAACCACCACTGGGATAAAGGACTGAGCTCCCAAAGGGGAACAAGTTACCCCTGCTTGCTGAACTGCAGCAACACATTCCACATTCCCAGCTGACATCAGTTCATCCAAGCTCTCAAGGGAGAGTCAAATCTCAAGTAACATTCTGAAATCTCTGCTTCACTTAAGGTTACAGTTCCAACCAATGAAACAGTTACAAATCCTTTAGCAAGAAATTTCTCTGTGGAAAGGACGCCTGCATCTACTAGGGTCTGAGAGCAGCTGCTCCTCTCAGAAAGCTATCCAAGGTATCTCATTGTAAAGATATATGCACACAGGATGTATAAATTTATTAGGAAGAAAGGAAGAGTTTGAAGGGACTTTTATTTCCAGATTCCTGGCTACTACTAACATAATTGCATTTTTCAAATGGTACAAGGCTGTTTTTCTGTGGCTTCCCTAATATAACAATTTTTTTCAGTACTGTTTTTTGACACAAACAGGATGGATTCTACCACTGAACTTTTATTGGTCTGAACAACGATTGAAGCAAAATTTTATTGACTTGACTTCCTGATTAAGACTTACAATAGTTTATGTGTCCTCAAACCAAACAATAAGCTCTACAACCAACCAAAACCACAGAGGTATTTTTTCAGAGCCCAGCACAGAGTAGCAGAATTTGCTACTTCATTTTACCAGTTCTTAAGAAATATCCACATGCTCATTTTCTACTCACATCTGCATCCAGCTCTTTGATTTCTTGTAGGATGTTGGGAAATCTGTATGTCCAGAATAGCAATCGCTGCCTGCAGTGTCTGTACAGGTGAGAGTTGTCTTCCAACAAATTCTGTGAGAGAATATTGTAGGACATGACTGTAAAATCAAATGTTGCCTCCTTTTCTGTGCTTCTTTGGTCAGATCCTCTATTTTTAGCGATTTTCATTGTTTTACTCTGCTGACAGAAATATTCCCAATGTCTTTTGATGGTTCCTGTTAAAAGCATATGAAGCAGAAAAAAAGTTATGTTATATACCATATGACTTCTTACTGCTCTTGGAAATCATTCTACTGACAACTACTTGCCTTCCAAATCTCTTAACTAATTCTAAAAGCTTATTCAATTAGCAGTGATTCAGACCCTCTGTTTAAGATGGATAAGCATCAGTAAAAAAATAAAAATCAAACAAACGAAAAAAACCCCAACCTCAAAACAGACTGCACAAAATCATTATATGCCCTGAATTTCAACTGCTTTGAAACTGGGGAACTGGTATGTTCTAGGGAGATTGCAACACTCAGACTACACCCCCTGCTCCTGTAGAAGGGCTGCATAACTGGGGAGCCAAATCCAGTCTGTTGGGAGTCTCACACTGCCTTGTGCTACTGCCTCTTCAGCAGAGATGGTGTATGCCAGTCTGGGATACACTCCTTAGGGCAGCACATGGGCACCTTGTTGATCTCTCTATCCATAGCTAACACAGGGTTAGGAATCCATCAATCACCTCTACCGAGTGTGCAGTCTGTAAAACTCAGCCATAAGCTGCAACAGGGTCTATTACAGGAGTTCCAAAACAAGTATGAACCCAATTTTCCTCAGCCAGTTGAGAAATCAAGAAATTATTAAGTTTCAGAATTACCAAGAACTTCTGAAAAGGCATCCTTCACCTTTCTACCATTTTTAATTTCATACTTACTATTAGTAGGAAAATTCATAATAACATATCTGCCCATCATTAAGCATCCAATTACTTTTTAAGAAATGTATTTCTCCACTTAAAAGCTCACAGAGGCGATTTTCACCCTTTATATCTGACCTCATCTGACAGCAAGCTGAGGTCTAGTTATCTGTGCTAACAAGCAGTGGCGGACTGCAGCTATAGCTGTCACCATCTCTCCTCTTTGGGTAGTAATTTTCATTGCTGTGCTTAGATTATTCAGGACTTTACGGTGTATACAGCAAAGCTTTAAGTTCTGTTTCTGTGGTGGGAGAGAAGCCACATTGCTCCTCAGCAGGTATCTTTAACTAGCACCACCTACCAAAGGGTGACTGGGAAGGACCACAGTGCCAGCCACACTCTCAAATAAAGCTATCTGATAAAAGGCAAGCAGGGTTAAGAGAGGACTCAGTAAATAAGGCATGGAGCAAAGTCCCCTCCTTTGGCTCCTGAAGATGAATATGATGTTTCTAAGCCTTATGGGTATTTGTGTCCAAAAATCCCTTTGGGACACTGAGAGTATCTAGTGCCCTTTTTAGTCATAAAACAATTTCCAGTTTATTTTGCTAAGGAAGTGATTTATGCAAGAGGGCAACAATTTTGACTGTGTCGCTCTATTTGTCTCACACTAGACAAAACTGTAATATACATAAGATTCAGTAAAATATTTGGATGCTATGTACAAGATTGTATCTGTAACAAGCTAACTCAGACACTTTGAAGTTTCATGGAAGTTTGTTACTAAGCCCGGTGGACAACTCTGCACTTCCTCCTGTATTTATCTGGATAAGCACATGTGCTGCCTGCTCTGTCAGACATGATCTGACACAAAACTTGCTAACATGCCAGTGGCAGAATACAGCTGTAAGAACACACTCACACAAGCACACTGGAAGCGTGCACCGTTAAAACTCAGTGCATTCATTCTCAGTTTTCTAGGTCACACATAACACAACTGCTCTGGGAAGAAACCGGTTCAGGTCCAGTAGGGTTCATGAACTCTGGCAGAGCCCAAGGAACGAAGCTATACAACTGCCAGTCCAGCTCAGCCCTACAGCAAGCCAGACAAATATTTTTGCTTTCTAGAGCTTCCAAGTTAACAGACATGACCTGGTGACAGAGACACGAGAGAGTGTTGTCTGAACCAAGCTCAGGACTCCCCAGGTTGGGCAATCCCTCACACAACTGACTGTGTTCCACTGCCAAGTGCAGCAAACCTAGTTCTGGTAGTCTGTCTGACAGCACAAAATACAAGTTTGCACACTAAACAGCATTATAAAACTGGACCATTTTAAAGATGTGTTTTCCTGAGAGGAGTGGCAAGAAAAACAGTACCTCATGTTACTGCTCATGTCTCTAACTTGTGGTGTATTTAGCACTACAGATAAACACTGCAAACGAGCAAAGAGCTCTTTTACCTTTCTTGCTGCCATGTTTTTCTTCATTCTGTTGTACAGAAAGACAAGATACTTCCTTCTGATTAGACAAGTCTGTTTGTTGTTCAGGAGTTGAAGTATCATCCTGGCCACTGAGTCTTCTCTTCTTTGTCAATGGTTCTTCTCCCTCAGATTTCATACTGGGGTTGGGTAGGTGAAAGCAACAACTTTTTGTGTAGTTATCAAGATGCCAATTAGAGTTCTGAAATTGCCTCCAAGGTCCAAAAAATGGAGGGAATCTCCAGTTTGCTGAAAAATCAGCTGGAATGGGGAGTGGAAACGAGGCCCAGGGAGGATAGTGTCCGGCCCATCTCATACAGCTGGAAACTGGGCTGTTTAAGGCGAGTATCTGGGAGCCATTCCAGTGGGTGATCCAGTCTCTGCCCAGCCTCTGCACATGGCGGGGCAGCATGGAGTGTCTACCAAAAAAGCACAAGTGTCATTACTAGCACACAACTACATCTGCCTGTAGAAAGCTGTGGAGGCAAAGTCATCCTGGTCAGGACTTACAGAAGATACTCTGTCTCTACAAGTTAATGCATGCAAGATATTCAAACACTTATATACAAGGTATTTAAACATTTATCTAAATGATATGCAAAATGGGACTTTACAAAGTGATCTTGCATCCTTTTCCCCCCTCAGAGTTACAAGTGCCATTTAGCATCCAAACCCTATCCGTCTCAGTAACAATTTAAAATTTATTTTCTGCCTTGTTGAATTCAAGTGTCAGACCTTTCAAGCACTGAGAGGAATGACCTTTACAAAAGGTCATTTTTGCATGCTGCATTAACTTTATCATAAGGCTATTTTAAGGAACAAGAAGACCACTTTCCTGCAAGCTGTCAGAACTTTGTTTGAAAAGCCATTGATTTGGCTCAAATCCCAATGCCAACACAACCGGGAAATAAAGGTACTAAGTCTCAAGGCATCACTAGCACCAGTGTAAGACTAAATCTGTATTCTTACTTCTTTTCCAGGACAGCAAACCACAGCTCAGCAACTAAAGCCATGAAAAAAGGTGGATTGTATTAGGTTTTTTTTTTTCTTTAGAAGAAAGAAATCTGTCTCTCAACAAAATCATAGAAAAGTAGGCTGAGTAACAATAATGTCTCAGCTTCCTCACTGTTTAAATAAGGTATATTTTGAGCCTATAAGGAAAAGATATCAAAGCTTGATATGCTTGAAGTTGCGCTGAAGTGAGAACCTCTCAGCTGCCATTCAGCCGAGCAAATAAGCCGAAATACAGAATCACTGAAACACAGAACACGCTGAGTTGGAAGAGACCCACAAGGATCGTTGAATCCAAGCCCTGGTCCTGCACAGGACACCCTGAGAGTCACACCATGTGCCTGACACCATTGTTTAAAGGCTCCCTGAACTGTCAGGCTGCCGGGTGCTGTTCCCTGGAGAAGCTGCTCCAGCGCCCAGCCACCCTCTGGGTGAGGAACCTTTCTCTAATATTCAGCCTAAACCTGCCCTGACACAGCTTCAGGCCATTCCCTCGGGTCCTGTCACTGGGCACCACGCAGCAGAGATCAGTGCCTGCCGCTCCTCTTCCCCTCACAGGAAGTTGTGACTGCAGTGAGATCTCCCCTCAGCCTCCAGAAAACGACCTCGGCCGCTTCTCACATAGATTCCCCTCAAGGCTCTTCACCATCTTCGTAACCCTCCTTTGGACACCCTCTAATCGCTAATACAACTTTCAGCAAAACCCGCCTGTCCTGAAATAACCCTTTTCCGCCACAGCGCACCCGATGTAGTCCGGCGGAGACAAAAACAAAACACCCCCCCGGACACCACAGCATGACTGAGGAGCAAAAAGAGGCACCGCTCCTTTGCAAAAAAAAAAACCCTGAAACACATGCTTTACAGAAAAGCACTGAGAAACTGCTGCCTCCTAAACCCCGCAGCCCCCACCCCCGGCAGCAGAACGCCCCACGCCGCGCTGCGCTGTTTACCGCGGCCCTGCTCGGCCTAATGGCGGGCATTTGCCACCAGCGCCCCCAGCCCCGGTTACCTCCCGGCGGGCCCGGGCCCCGCTACCGGCCCCGCGCAGCCCCGGCGCCCCCCGAAGGGGTCAGCCCAGGGCAGCGCCAGCTCCGGCCGCCGCGCTCCGGCCGCCCAGCCACCGCCTCATCCTCCGCACGGACTGCGGCCGCGCCGCGCCCTCCCGCTCGCTCCTGGGACTTGTAGTCCAAGGGCCGGGCCCGCGGCCATGTTTAGTGCGGGCAGCCGACGCCGGGGCCCGGCCGCCGTCCGGCCCCGGGCGGGTGACGCCCCCCAGCCCGCGCTCCCCGCCGGGGGCCGCGCCCGCTGCGGAGCGCAGCTGAACCCGCACGTAGGCGGCCCGACTGCGGCTTTTGAAGCGTTTAACTGGAGGTAACACTGTGTTCGTGCAGTATTTCCTCACCCAGAGGGTTGTTTGGTCGGGCACTGGAAAAGGCTCCCCAGGAAAGTGGTCACGGCGCCAAGTCTGGCATCATTCAAGAGGCTTTTGGACAACGCTCCCAGGCCCATGGTATGACGCTCGAGGATGTCCTGTGCAGGGCCAGGGGTTGGACTTTGATGATCCTTGTGGATCCCTTCCAGCTCAGCGTGTTCTGTGATAGTTTCTGTAAGTGGTCTTCTCCCTGGGATCACCGTGTGTTCCTGCAGAGTCAAAGGGGCCAAGAAAGAGCTGCTGTGTATTTCAAGGTGCCATGGTATATTTCAAGGGCAGCAGCACCATTCTTAGTGTTTGCAGAAAAAAAAAAAACAAACCCCGCTCACCCAAGCCAGTATTTCAAGATTGTCAGGTTTTAAAATGCAGCTGAAGGTGCTCTGCTGAGGAGAGCTGGCCTGAGAGATGGGCAGGAGACCTGCCCACCCTGCAGCCCCCGCTGACAGACCCACCGCTGCTTCCAGCTGCAGCAACAATCCTCTGCCGATGTTGCTTGAATAAGCACTTGGAACGCTTTCTTGAGGTCTTTTGAGGAGGGAGGAAATGCTGTCCCTGTTTACTGTAAGGAAATGTAGCACAATGAGTATGAAAAATTACAGTGCTGAATAGTACAGATGCTGTGCAGGAACTGTAATCAAGTAAAATACTGTTTCTCTGCATTCCTTTTATATCTGTCATAAAAGTGACTTTAAATAACATTTGAAGTTTTCCCAGGAGTGGTAGGGAAGACTGGAATTGAAATAATGCAGTGATGAGCACGCTAGTTAGGCAACGTGTCAGATCTACTTTGGGTTTTCCATTTCTTGGACACAACTTACTGGTGAAAGGTAAAAACACCCTTCCATTTTCTGTTAGTTTCTTCACCATATGAGAATGAAACTGCTCACCCTATAACACATGTGTAGTAAAGGATCTCCCAACTGCATTTTCAAGACCATATTGTTTTGGTGGTTTGTTCTTTTCTGAATTTTTGTATTCTTATCTTTTAGAAGTATTTCTAGGACAGAAGACAGTAAGCCATAGCTATAGCAACAACAACTGCTGTTATTTCTAGGAGCAGAATCTACACATAACATGCAGTTATTGCCTGTATTTTGACCTGCACAGGGACACCCAAATTGATCTGTCGCCTCAAATGTTTTTACATAGTAGTAATCTCAGTAGTGATGCTGGAAAAAAAGAAATCATGGAAGCTTTGGGTTTTAATGAAAATGAAGATGTGCTGAAAAGTATGAAAGTTGTATAATAGACAAAAGAGAAGAAAAAGATTAACCTATTAATATGATGCAAATTGTTTCTCATCTCAGTGTAGCTAGATTTTCTTGCCTCGACCTAGAAAAGTCTTAATAAGCCAGTAACACTTAATTGTGGGTTTTTTATTCCCATCTAGTTACTATTTTGTGTTGGCTACACCATGTGAAAAGATGTTCTGCAGAATTAGATATCTCCAAATTCTGATTTGTAAGTAGAAGCCAAATTATTTTATGAGTCATTTGAGCTTTGAAACTCCCTAGTGAATGGAGGCAACTGACTCACTGAGGGATGCTTTGATTGATTACACTGCACATAAGAACAGCCACGGTGGCTCAGATCAATGGTCCACTGAGCTCAGTTTCCTGCTTTCTAAATGTTATTAGCAGCAGATGCCTAGAAATGTGCAGGGCTGGGCAAACTTCAGATGAACACTCTCCCTGCCTCTTGCTGTTTTCAGCTCCATGCATTTCCTAAGCCTGATGTGTTTGTCTCTTTAGTTACTCACTGACTCTTTCCCCCAAGTACTTGAATTTGCAAACTTTTGGTAACTTACAGAACTTCCATGAAGTTCTGTGTACCAGCACAAGATGTAAAAAACATGTTCTTCCCCTCTCAGAAGATAAAGGAGAGTGACAAGTGAGCTGCTAACAACCAATGTCCTCTTTCTTCCCTCTTCCTTAAAAAAATGTTCCTCAAAGGAGAGGCACTTCCTTACTATGAACTTCAGTACAAGAGACTCTTCTCTTTCACAAAGACATGCGGTTAAGTATTGCTAAACACTTTATGTCAAAAATCTGCATGAGAGCAGACATATTAATAACCTGATAAGGAAAAGCTGGATTTTTTTCACATCTACAATTAAATGAATGAAAGCCCATTAAAAAAAAAATCGAGTTTCTATGATCTGAGGTGTGAGATCTACATTAGTAAAGACTCCACTACAGACAAGAAATTGAAGGTAATCTTACAGAAAGACAAGGTACTGTGGCACAAAGTTATGCTCCTCAGAGCTGAAGCAATGCCCCTCAAACCCTGGAGGGTTTCCTAACACCAAAGTGTTCCGCAGAGAGCCCATCCACAGGGAGAAGTCCAGGTGCAGCTTAAGGATCCGGGAGGAGACACAACCCACAAAACATGGTGACTCCATAACCATCAAACTTGCCTTTCTGGTAGCATTCCTCTTTAAAATCCGTGAGTCATTTCTACGTTCCAGGCCTATGGATTTGGGGCATTATAGCCTAAAACAGCCCACGGCAGACGCTGGGAGCGGCGTACCAGGGGCTCGTTACGGATTTGTGGAGGCCACGGGCGCCTGTGTGAGCGAGGGGCTCGGCAGTCAGTCCCCGCCAAGTGTAAATCCCCCACGGCCGTGCCCTTGCAGAGCACCTGGAACGGGGCCGCGCCGCCGCCGCGGGGCTGCGCCTGCCACGTCTGGGCCGTGACACCTCGGCCTCATCCCTGCGGCGCGGACTTCCAGCCTCGGGCAAGACGGCGAGCCGGGGATCCGCGCACCCGAGCATCCCGCGGCGGCCGGGCGGGGCTCCCCGGGCCGGGCCCCCGGCGCCGCCCGGGCGGGGCGGGGCGTTCCCGGGCGCCGCTTCCGCCTGTGCCGGGCGGGCGGGCGGCGCGGCGGGGGCAGCAGCAGGATGCTGAGCCCGCGGGAGCGCGGCGCCGACCTGGCCCGCTTCTACACCGTGACGGAGCCGCGCCGCCACCCCCGCGGCCACACCGTCTACAAGGTCACGGCGCGGGTGAGTCGGCGGCCGCCGCCCAGCCCCTCGCCCCCGCGGCTCCCCGCGCCCGGCCTGCCCCGCATTCGCGCTGTAAAGCAGCGGCTGGGTGCGGAGCAGCGCCCGCGGCTGCCGTGCCCGGCCGCGACGTAGAAGCCCCTGTGAGGGACACGGGTGGGAGAGAGGGAGGGCAGGTGGAACACGGCGGCCCCTCCCGAGCCGAGCCCCGGTCGCCTCCTGCAAACTTGTAGCCTCGCAGCGTTGTAATGGCTTCGGACGCGCTTTGCAATGAACTCTCGATTTCCGTGCTGTGCGGTGCAGGGCGTGCGAGAGCTGCTTAAAAACAAACGGCTCCTTCTCTTTTCCTCCCGTTCTTCCGGCCGAGATGTCGTGGTGAGGTTGCCGTGGGATTGCCCAGCGTTGCTGGCAGCCCCGCCGCACAGCAGCGCGCTGGGGAGGAGCCGGCAGGGAGCGGAGTGCGGGGGCTCTGCACGCCCACGCCGGCAGCGCCGAGCTGCCCGAGCCGCACATGGAGGCTCAGCGTGCCCAGGAGGCGCCAGCCCGGGCGGGCAGAGCTCTCTGGGTCACTCAGGCCTAGCACGGGAAGCAGGGAGGCTGCTGCAGATGTTGGGAGAGCTGCTGTGGTGCTGGCTTTGATGAAAGCTCCGTGTGTTCTCCTAGGGAAATCCCATGCTTTCTTTTCTCTTCCACTTTCCTATTAAACCAAAAAAGGCAGGCGAGTAAGTAAATATGTGGAAATAGGTTCAAGAGGAGTGGCAGTTTAGTTCACAGGTGTGGTGGGAAATATTGAGAGCATCAGAAGAGGTGTCACCGAGAGAAAGAGTTTCTTTAAATGATCCGTGATCCTGCAGTTACTGCAGCTGTAGACATCCTGCCTGTGAGAGCAAGGTATGCTTATAAGCACCCTCCTCTTAATTCAAAGAATGCAACATTCAGTATATGTATACAGATTTTAATGTCAGGTGGTTAGCCTATGATCAGTTTGTATGACTTGTAAAACTAAAAATTAAAAGAAAAATTTTTGGTCAGCTACCTACCTACCTACCTATCTATCTCTCCAAGTTCACCAAACACAAATATGTTTAAACTGTTCTTTTTAGTCCAATACAACGTAGTATTTTTCAATAGAAAAAAAAAAAAGTTGCTTTTTCCTATGATGCTGCAATTTAAAAGCCTCTCCTGAAATAGATGAAGAGAAGAAGACAATACTATCACATCTTTCTGCAGTTGTTCTTGATGGCCCAAATGTCTGTGTGTACTAAAAAGTTGTGTCAGTGAAATAAGGACTAATAGGAATGAGCCGAGACTTCTGCTGCTTATTTTGCTCTGGTTTTGTTCTTACTGGCTAAAGCCAGTTAAATTTATCTCTGATGTTTTGGTTTCTGTAGAATTGTTCAAAATCAAGTTGTGGCTAACTAGTTAGGGATGTCATTCTCTCTCCTTGTCCCATAAACTGTGGGTGCTCTGGTGCCTTTCCAAGCGAGGCAGTGCAGAATCAGGTGGTGTGCTTGATTTAGCTCAGAGCAAGGAGCTGATCAGTCTGTGAGCTGTCCAAATTCAACTGACATAACCAGAGATCATTAGTGTTTTGCAGTGTTTTGATAGCTAAAATCCCCAAAGTGAAAAATTATTTCTTTTTTTTTTTTTTTTGCAGTAAAGGGTGCTTTGGACTCCCAAGTGCAGAAATATGAATAATTTTTTTTTTCAGCAGGGCTCTGGTGATCTCTGGTGATCTGTGTAGTACTTGAAGTGAGGATTTGGGAAATTGAATAAAATGATTTAAAAAGGATTCAGTGTACATATCAAGTACCCTTTCTGTTTCTTTCCTTCTATTCCTCCCTCCTGTTCCTGTGGTGATCTGGCTCCATGGTTGATATCACAGCACTCCAGCTGTATTTGCTGAGTATCAGCTCAGCTACTTTGGGGGACTGCCAGGAAAAAAGTGAGGTGGGCCTTCCTGTTGTGTTGAATATCATTCTGGCTGAGATCTAGGGTAGTCAGTATGTGCTAGTGGGTATTTGTGGCTCCTTAGTGCAGTATGTGAGTGAATCCTTTGTGAAGTGAAGTTAAAGGAACTTTTCTGTTTCAATGTCATGCAGATAAATAATCGTGGAAAAGAACGCACGTGTATTAGTGTGTCCTAAACATCTGGCCCAAAGCATAACTACCCATGCAGTCTCTTCTGAGTGCTAAGGAGGGTCTATCATTATTGCAGCTTTTTTCTTAAAAGTTTTGTTTTTATAGCAGAGAATATATATTTTATTTACTCATAAGCTGTAACATAATTTTAAATGCAGACAAGGTTAAATGAATATTGTTTTTTTAATACCCATTTCCAAATGCAAAGAAACAGGTAGATATTAGCAAGTTGTGATATGAGGAGTGTTCTTTAACGATATCTGAAAATATAGGCCACTAATAAAAGTTTAGAGAATTTGGAAGATTACAATTATTAATGATAATTAAAATTCTAATGAGTTATGTTGGATATCTGCAGGTCAGATGAAGAATGGGATAGTATGAAATACTTTTCTTGATGTTGAGGATCCTTGTAGGATCTCTGTTTTCGGAGTCTGGTGCAGTAATTACACATTGCTTAGCTCATTGGTGGGTATCCTAATGATATTGTTGAAAATAGGTTATAGTTGCTTGTGTTACAGATTTGCAGAATGAACTGACTGCATTGATCCTTGGGGAAGGATTAAAAAAAGTACATGGAAAATTTAGGGGGTTGGGTCATCTATGCCAAGTCTCCAGATTGACTATAGATTGGGAGGAAGGGGCCAACCTCTTGTGAGATTGACCTTCAGAAAAGGATATGAAGAACAAAGTAGGACAACACATAAATTATTACATACTGACTTAAAGTTGGCATGGCTGGGAGATATAGAAGGCGGTGTAACATAAGAACAAGTGTGAAACAGAGCCTCTGGGTTTTATTCCAGATTCTTACTAACTGGCTGGGTAATTACTCATCTCTCTGGGTCTCCTTCTGCCCATCTGGTAACTTCCCTAGCTGCCAAAACTGTTGCAAGGCTTTAACTAAAGGTGAACTGCAAAGCAAAGCAGTTGGTGTCTGCCCTTTGGTGTTCTCTGTGATGTGTAGCCATGCCTGTGATATTTTCTTCCCCCAGCTCTACAGACTCCTTGCATCAAGTATGCCAGCTATTAGAAAAGGAGGTTAGGATTATTTCACCAATTGTTCTTATAAACTGGCTGGTAGTGAATGAAAGAGCTACAGCCATCAAGGTTAACATTTGGTAAAGTTGCCAAATGTTAGATTACCCAAGAGTGAGGAAAAGTTGAGAATGGTTTTATCAATGTAGACTACGCTGGAAGAAGAGGACTTTGGTGTGCAAGGTGAGAGAGAGAACATGGAGCTGTGAAGGAAAATGTTTCAGGTCTTTTGGGAGATTGCTAGAGAAGAAACGCTTCTCTTTTCCATCTTGTCTCCTCCAAAATGTGTGAGAGATAAGCAGCTGGGCTGTAGTAAACTGATGGTACAAAATCTGGGAGGCTTTGGCAAGGGTTCTTGCAAAATAGAAGTGAGGAAGAGAGCTGAGTTTGTGGGAGATATAAGAGGTATGCTGTTGTCACTTAGCAAGAGGAAAGTGTGGATTCGGTGGTTTCCATCTCAGAGCAACAGCTGCGTGGTGCTTGCGGAGCGGCGGGACGGTGCGTGAGTCTCTGGGGTGCAAGTGCTGTGGGCTCCCTGCGCTTCCTTACACGCATCACCTCTTCAGGGCATCAATTATTCTGGGGCGTGTCGCTGAGGACAGTCCCAGTTGCATTAAGAATGCCCTATTTTGCTTTAGCTAACAATAGACTAATTATTTTGTTAAACAGCTTTGGCTCTTATGATGAAGGATATACTGACTTGCACAAGATAATTGCAGTTATGAATTAAAGATATGTCTGTTTGGTTTGTGTGTTAGTGGGGGTATACTCTTACTGCTCTTTATGGGACCAGTACAAAACTTGGATTACAAAGGCTTTTGTGATCAATATTTATTTAAAGAAAAAAAATCTTGATGAAATACAGACTTCTTTATGGTGTGCAGCCAAGCCTGATTTTCACTGCAATTTTCCTCTGGACTAAGTCATTTATAATTAATTAGGCCAAGAGTTTTTAAGGAGAAACAAATATGCAAGGATAGTCAGACGTGTCTGTGCTCTGGTGGTTGTAAGTAAAGTGGAAATACTGTCTTACTAAATACAAATCCTCACATTCTCAGTGAGGTTGTTTGCAGCTTATATTAAGCCAAGTAGCCTTAGTGAGCTCTTCTTATTGGGAGTGATGTTGCCCTAATATGAATTAATAGGAAGAGACTGGAGAGATGATAGGAGATGTGTTCAGTTTGTTTTGAGAGATGCCTTTTGTGCCATTCTGCCTAGAATGTATGTCTGTCTGTATGTGTGATCATGACTGACTGCTGCTGAAATGCCTCACTGTGTTGTCTTTGGGTATTTGACTTCTCTAAAACTAAATCAGAACTTCCTGAGTGCACAGGACCATGCAGCTGTTTTCCTTTTCCCAGACTTTTCTCTTCAGCAACAAATCATTGTATGTTACTCTTTAACTTCCAAACTGAAAATCCAAGGACTTACATGGTTTCATTTTGTTTTGCCTTTCAGATTGTTTCAAGAAAAAATCCAGAGGATGTCCAGGAGGTAACATTTTAAACTTGTGCAAATGTCTTTATGAATCACACTACGACTTTTGAAGCATCTTTGATGTAATTTAGCAGTTTCTCTGTGTTTTGTCCTTGTACTTGAGCCAACAATTTTCGTATGTTTCCATTTGTCCTTAGCTTTCATAGTTAAAAACAGTAGCTAGTGTAACATGATGCATTTCATCCCTCAGTGATGAATGGTGACTTGAAACAAAGTCTTAGGGAGTAAAGTGTCTTTTGATGACAAAACTGCTTTGATAACTTTACAAGCTCTTTTCTTGGGGCTGGAATTGGCAAATTGATGGTTACTTAACTCCTACTGGTAAAATTAGAGATCAGTCCACAATTCAAGTCTTAGGTCTCAGCTGTAGGTACTCTTTTCCTCTTTAACCAATGCTTCACTGAAAAGCCTACACCATTATTGTCTGTTAGTGAAGAGGGAGAATGGAGGAGTCTAGGAGTCGTTGAGAGAGATTAGACTGCGCGTCATATATATTATGCCTATCTCTCTGAGGCTCCTTTAGTATTTTCCAGTGATATATTTTGACAAAACTTTATAATTGCTTATTCTTTGCCTCTTCTGAAGAGTCTGTGAATAAGGATCTGCTTTATTCTTGTGTGTCTTAAATACCTCAAAAGTCTGTCACAGGTCTCATTTATTGAGAGAGAAAAATACACTACATATGTGTGCATTGTAGATTTTTTTCTTTTTAATTAAGAAATCTTCCCCCCACCTTGATTTTTTTCTAAACTAGTGACTCGACATGGTTACTATTATACAATGTACCTGCAAAATCTTCCTGCAAAAGCACAACCTTATGGCTTTTCAGACATCATGCATATGTTCAGTTTCTGGTGCAGTCTCTTACTACAACTGAGGAGAGCCATAGTTGATAAAAGAAGAGCTCATAACTGAATTCATTGCATCTCTGTGTGGTCAAACATAAGTTACTGATTAGTGGCTTGGCAGAGGTGAGAATTGGCTAATACATCTAACACGCCTTTATTGCATCCTTCTTTGAAATCTTGAGAATCAGGGAAGCATGAGCATTTGTGCTTTTTGCATTTTTTAAAAAAATCTCTAGGAGATTAAAATAACCTATCAGAATCAGAGATGATCATGGATCTAGTTTAGAACTGCATTACTGTAGTTTGTAGCTTGATGTTCACCTTTTCCAGGGAGACTCCTGAATTGAACCTATCCATGAGCACATTCTGCCATTACCTTAATCTTCATTTGTGAGGAAAAGCACTTTATAAGAGCTGTTGATGAGTCCATTCATCAGAAAAATATATTGTAAGTGTCTTTCAGCTAGAATATTGCATGAATATGTGTTAAGTAGTTTTGACACAATAGCAAAACCATATCTTTTAGTTGTTGCTTTGATTTGTGGCTATAGGTTACCCATGCAGTTTCACATGCTCTAGACAATAAGAGGACATAAATATGAGATGAACTTCTTAATAGTTGCCCTTTTCCACCTGCATTGTACCTTATTAATTATTCTGCACATTAGGTGCAGGATGAATCTGTTATAAGCATTATCTGAAAATAGTTGGTTGTTACAAGGAACATCCTAAATGGTGGTTGACATAAGGGGGAATTGTAGTCACAAACCCTCATATGTTGAGAGCTTTTCTGTTGCATGGCCTCTTACAGTAAAAAAAAAAGAACTGTGGGCAGCCTTTGGAAGAAAAAGAATATGCCCTTAACCTGCTCCCACTGAAAATAAATTTACCTCAGTTTTCCAGAATGCTCAATGAGGAATTGAATGGAAATTTTGTGCACAAAACCACCTCAGGGCTTTAGGATGTGACTCATGCAACCTGCTTCCTACATCCGTGTAGGACCACTGAGCTGTGCCTGCTGCCTTTTCCAGGTGTCTTAATGCCACTGCTGTGATGTTGATACATTCTTTACATATGTACAGCTGCTCCTAAGGCTGTGTGACCTCAACTCCACTCGCCAGTTTTCTGTCACATCTTTTGTCTGCCCTTTGAGATATAAGTCTTTACTACAGCACCTCTCCCACTGCAGCCAGTTAGAGCTCAATGTAATCCCAGCTGTTGTTGTTGGGGCAGGAAGGAAGAGAACCTTGTAAGGGTTTTCCTCTTGAAAGAAAGAAATAGATCAATGTGAAGTTTTGCGTAGGGATAGCAGATATAGAAAGACCAGTGGACCTAACTTTAATGTCCTTGCTTCTGGGGACTGATGGTAGCAATGTGGTGTGTAAGGCAAGTGCATCTAGGGTAGTCCCATGGTGGTTTTTTTTCCTGTTCATTTAGGAGAAAGGCTTATTCATTGTGGAACAGATGAGTTGCATGAGTTAATAGAGATATACTGGCCCTTGCCATGACTAGCACCTTACAAGGCTAACATATGTTTTATGACATATAAAAGCACTTGCTGTGCTTTGTTGGGCCTCAAAATACAATGTGTCCTTCCTCCAAACCTAATTTCTAATGAGGATGTTAGAGTGGGAACTCTGCTAACTTTGCTGGGCCACATGCATGCAAAGGCATGTTTTCCATGAGCTTCTGGAATGTTTTAGGATAACCTTGACTGCTCTTGCTATGCAAGTTACTTAGGGATATTTATTTTTTCTTCTTGACTATTGAGTGATCACTTGTAGCAGTGTAAAATGATGCTTTTTTAGTGGAATGAAATCTCATGCTCTTATTTTCTGGCAGCTTTTCATGTTGTTTCTAAGTACTTACATTGCATACAGTAACTTAATGTGTAAAGAATTCACTGTCTTAAGCAATTTTCTGTTCTATATGCACACTGCTCAAGAAGTGCTAGTCATGCACTCTCTGGTTATTCGATTAGATAAAAATATAGCATTGAAAAATTATTATTTCTGATAGCAAAATTACTAGTTTGCCTTCTTGAGATTCCTCACTTGTGTGTGAGGAGTACCAGCTGTAATTAAGTCATGAAAATGTGTGCCAATAAAGGAGTCAGAATCAGGACTGCTGGTTCCAGTATAGCTAAACTTATAAGGTGGGTAGTGTGTTGGCACAATAAAGCTTTGCATGTCCACTGTTGACAATCCTCTTACCTTATATCTGCATTGTTCTATGGGAAGGACTTGCATCTGCTAAAACTTAGAAGGCCTCTGATTGCAGTATTAAAAAACCAAAAAAACCCAACAAAACCACAAAAATGCTCTAAATCTAAGCCTTTTGCTTAGCTCTAAATCTGGTTTGCTTGAAAAAAAAATTCAACTTTTTCAATTGTGATTGCTCATGAGAAGGCAACCTGGTAAATCATTCAGAAATATGTGAACTATTTAAAGTTGTTGTTAGTTGTATTAAGTTAATTGAGACATTTGACTGGTGTGACTGTGGAATCAACTGCTGAATGCATGCACTCTCCTTTTTTGCCTTCTGTTCTACTTTAATCACTTTACATTAGTGTTGAGGTTTATTGTGATGGCTTAGTGAGTCTGACCAAAAATGAGGTCAATATATAAAAAAAAAAAAATCTGTGTTAATATCTTTTCATCCTGATAACAAATCCAGTAGCAGTCAAGTGTAAATGTTATTGTTTACTTCTTTCATTGGTTTGATTTTCCTACTGGGTTCTCCTCCTTTCTTGAATGGAAAGAATGGGATGGAAGAAGGATAAGTTACATACCTGCCTGGGAGATGGCTACTTTCTGGAAAGGAGGGATCAGGAATAGTGGGTATAATGGACCAATGACATCTTTATGTCTAAGATGGAGTTTTTTGTCTAAATTACAAAAGGAACACACTGGGTTTTTTTTTTTTTGGTGTTATTACAAAAAAACATTTAAAATGGAGGCTAGCATTTACATCTGATCCACACTTTACACACACAATTTAGGAGCTGTTTTCTAGTCTTGGGTGCTTAATATATTGTCCCTAAAAATTCCTTGCTTGTGTTGGGATTTCTCTTCCCTGGTTTTCTCTTTTGCTGCTGTGTCTCTTCCCCATACCTGCAGCTGCACCAGGCAGAGTGTGCTGTTGAATGTTGGATAGTGCAACACTCCTGTTCAGCATTTTTCCTCTCCTACTGGCTCCCTGTGTAGGTCTGGCTCTCAGAATGACTGAAGCAGTGCTGTCTTTGCCCTCCTTTCAGCTTTTACTCAGTTTTTCTCTATGCACTGTAGTGTTGTTAGCCAAAATGTGGGTTGGGGACAAATAATGACCTTTTTTATGCTTGTTACACTTGGCAGTTCAGACTGTGTATTTTTGTTAAACAGATTTGCTGGAGTTAGTGGTCTGATGTGATTAACCCAGTGGATTTGTGGCGTGATGTAATATGACCAATGAACCTCACTAATACTTCTCTCTGGTTTCTCTGCTTCAGATAATCGTTTGGAAGAGATACAGTGACTTTAAGAAACTGCACAAAGATCTTTGGCAAATTCATAAAAACCTATGCAGACACACAGAGCTCTTTCCACCTTTTGCCAAAGCAATAGTGTTTGGTAAGCATAATTTCTTCCTGACCTGCTGAAATTCTTTGGTAACTCAATATCTATAAATACATCTTGTTTTGTAGCTGGATGAAAAATTTTCCTTGTGCTTTTTCTACTCAACTTGTAGGTGTGCTGGTATCATAACTTGATGCTTTTGTTTATTTTTGTAATGCATAAGAGTTTATGTCCTTGCCCCATGTTAGACATAGTAGCTAAGATATTTATTGATGTATATGTTTGCTATCTTTACAACATACATGCCCTGTTTTCAGGAGCATAACGTCTGTATTAGCTTTGTGACCAGCACATGAACAGCAAACAAAGTATTTAATACACGAGCTGTCTGATTTTTAGTGGTGAGCTGTATTAAAGTATTAAATAGTTGTTACAGAAAAAAAAAAATTATATGGCAATTTGATTGCAATTGTCAGTTTTACCTGGTTGGGCTTTTGAGATCAGTTTTACATATTTCAGCAAAACAATCTGCCAGAGAAACAGGTGACAAAAAGGAATTAGCTCTTATAGGTCTTAACTTCATCCTGATGTGTATGTCCTCATGAATGAGCTATAGATGGACTTCCAGTGGTGTGACTGTATAGAATTCCACCTACCACACTTCCTTTAGCAGTGCTGTGTTTATAAAATCACCTTTTTTTAGTGTATGTTCCTCATGTTCAGCACAAACTGGAGCTATGTTTTTGGTGTAGATATATATCACACAATATACACTGTGTTTTTAAGTGCTTTTCAGCAATTTTTTAGTGTGTTCAGCATGTTTGGTATCTTTTTTGCATGCATATACTGCATTCTCGGTGAGTGTTTCTGAGGCATTTCTAAAGTCTTGCTGACTGTTGCTTTTGGTGTACGTTTACCACCTGCTTTTGAAACCTTTTTCTCAAGAATTTTAAAGTTGTATTTTGAAAGTGTCCAACAAGTGTTTGACATTTGTTTACTTGCATCTGTCATGCACATTTGGTTTGGTTTTGAGCTTTTTCGTTTCTAATGTGCTTTTGGTGTTAAAGGTTTCCAGTGTGGATTTGGACTGTTTTTAGTTCTGGTTTTGGTCCCTAGGGCATGGCTAAGATGTTATTTCTGTCCAGGATTTCTTTAGTGGGTTCTTTTTGCATACATACGTGGTATGATTTTTCAGTGTGTTATTTTATGAGTTATCCAGTGGAATTTTTTCTGTGTATCCAGTATATTTGCTGGGCCTTTTTAGCATGAATTTACCACTTGCAATTTACCATTGGACATTTTAATGGTTTTTAATCCTTGAACATGTTTTGTGGTTTTTTTTGGCATGCATCCACCAGATCCCTTTTGGTGAAGTTTTCAGTTTCTGAGGTGTATTTTGGGTTTATTAAATCCTTTTCAGAACCTAAGGCATTTTGAGCTTATCAAATCCTTTTTATGGTGTTTACAAGTTGGTTTAGTTTGGTGGTTTTTTTTCTTCTCTTCTTTTTTTTTTTTTTTTAATTAACATTCATTTGTGTTCATGGTTTCTTTATGCACATTGTATGGGGTTTAGTGTCCAGGATGTTTGGCATTTTTATGTTTGGCATTTTTTAAAAAGCATCTGCCGTATGCTCTTGTTTCTGGTCTAGGATTTCTGTGTGTTTTTTGGTGTGGATTTTGGTCCTTACAGTGTTGTCCCAGTATGTTTGCATTACTGCAGTGGTGTTTCAGGTGTCCAGTATGTTTGGAATCTTTTGGCATGAATTTCTAATGTGCTCTTTTTTTGCTAAGATTTTGCCCTTTTAAAAAAAAGTCTTTTGTTTCTTAGGCATTGCTGCTTTCCATTGCCATGTGTTTTGGATATGTTTTGGTGTTTTTTAAAACATACAGCACACTTCAGCATGGATTCGCGTTTTTTTTTGTTTTTTTTTTTTGTTTTTTTTTGTTTTTTTTTTTTTTTGTTTTTTCTTTTGCATCCTGCTACCACATCCTTTTTTTTCCCCTCCCCGTATTTTTAGCATTTTTAGTGTTGAGCTTGTTTGGCATTTTTTACCACATCTCTAGCGCATGCTTTATGTGTATTTGCAGATTCCATGTGTTGTGTCTGGTTTTTGTGTTTATTGCCTTACATGTTTTTGCATGGTTTGGATGTATTCTGCATGTTTTAGCACCCAGACGGTATTTGGTGTTTTTTGGTCCATATCTAGTGCTGATTTTTGCAGGTTTCCTTTGTGTGGCATTTTTTAGCAGTGTTGGGCAGTCATCTAGAGGCTGTTTTCTCAAATTTTCTGTGTGGCTCAGATTGGTATGTTTTAGCATGCAGTGTGTTTCGCATTTGTTGGCCTGCATCTGTGAAGCTGAATTCTGATATAGATTTTGTGGTTCTCTGCTAGGTGTAGAGCTAGGTGAAATTCCTGGTTTAAATTGTATTTCACATCAGCTAAACTGTGCCCAAGTTTCATGTAATTTTTTTTTTTGCTTATTTATGAAGTTGGAAGTGGGGTAAGTTTTGGTGCTATGTCAGAGCATGGGCAGTAATGATTAAATAAAGCATGCAGTATTAGTTTCATTCTGAGATTATTTTAAGTCTGATTTATAGAGTTCTCACTGGACAAATTATTTACAAAGCTAGTATTTGCAAAATATAATTTCAGGCAGAAGATATGATAGCTGTTCATAGGGGAGAAAAGAGAGGGGTAAAATAAAGTCAGGGTGGAAAGAGGATAGGTGTCTAACATCTTGAATAATTTAAAATTGCTATAAATGCAAATTAACTGTTTTTACACTAGCTCTGTAAGCAAGGGAAGAACTGAGCGAAATCTCTTCTGAAAAACATCCTTCTTCTATTGTATGTAGTGAACAGAAGTGACTGAAATGTACATTGTGAGAGGAGGAAATACACAGAAACATTCAATGCAGTTATTTATTGAATAGTTCCTTGAAATTAAAACTAAATGAAAACAACCCCCCCTACATTTAAATGATGCTGAGACACAGAAGAATACAGAGAAGTGGAGTAATGTATAAACAAATTTTTAATGATTGGTACATAGCTGAAAGGAACAGCCCTATCTGGCTCTCCAGTTTAAGAATTATTTTTGTATTTACAACGTAAAATTTTACAGTGTACCCTTCCATTGCAATTCTGCACATAGTAACTGCAATATGATTTATTTTAATTTAAAATAAAAATCCTAAGGGTTTTTTTTTGTACTAGAGGAAAAATACAATCTTCATAGACAACAAGGTTTTGAAAAATTCATTTTCAGTCTCATTCTGTTAGTGATGACCTGCAAGGTCCATCTCTTTCAATATCTTTTGTTTCCATGCTGCTTTGATGGACCATTTCTGCAGTGTTGCTTCCCTGTGGCAATGTTACAATTGTTGCAGCCTATAGACTAGTTTCTAATTAAATTTGTGAGTAGAATTGTTGGCAATTGTGGTTTTTTTTTTTTTTTTGGTGTTTTTTTTCTTTTGTCAGGTTTTTTGTGTGGGTTTTTTATTTTTTTTGTTTGTTTGTTTGTTTTTGGTTTTTTGGATACCTGTGCTTTAAATGATGTATGTACCTATTGTTTGCAGAGGGTGCAGTTTGCAAAATGGGCCCTGGTGGTTCTGACAGTTAAACTTAGTTGTAGTAGAAGTGTTAAAGCTGAGGAGCATCTCCTGTTCAGCATTTAGAGTTTCAGGAGATGGTGTGGAGAACTGAGATGTATTTAAAAACAAATGTGTCATGCTGTGCTTCCTTATTTCATGCAACTAAGGACTTGCACAATGTGTGTGTGTTTTTATGTTGTTGCAGTAGAGCTGCTTGTATCAAAGCAGAAAAATTGCTATGGATGGGAAAAAGAAATCATCTGACTTTCTCTGTACTTCACTTGAACATTTTCCACTTGTTTTATAGGAAAAAACCTCAGTGAACTTGATAATGGAAATCTAAAATGGCCTAAAATATCCAGCTGCTAAAATTATGATACCTATATCTGGGACATGATTACTGTCCTATCCTAATGCATTAACATAATTTTTTTCAGTACTTTCAAGCTACTTCTTTTTTGTTGTTGTTGGACACTTGTAAGTATTTCCGTATGTTGGCCGTACATGGCATTTACCAAAATATGGGTAAATCTGCATGTGTCGTATCTAGCAATTGCAGAAATATACTCTAGTATAAGAAAATACTACAACCCCCCCCCCCCCAAATCACCAAAAAAGAAACAAAAACTCCCCAGATATTGATAACTTACTAGCAGTGAGTCAGAAAGAGGATTTTCATTATAAAGCACAATAAGGATGCTCTTTGTTTTTGAAGATACTGAATGAAGTAATGCATTTATGAATTTGGTGCTGTGTACAGTAGGAAGTCTTGTGAGAAGCTAACTGAAACATGAACACACACTTTGCTGCGTGTTTAGTTGTTCGGGTCTGCCTCACAAAATTAATTGTGGATTCTTTTAACAGGAACTTACCTTTGGTTTTTATGTAAATAGGAAATTTTGAGTGGATCATCGCTGGAGGAGTAAGAACTGTGTTATACTCTCAAGTTGTAGTTGACACTTCTTAAAAATATAAGAAAGATGCAATCCCTGTGATGAAGTGTGTGAATGTCTGAGAATTGTAAAGACTAGCAGAAATAATGTTGATTTAGATGCAGCATGACATCCTGATAGAGATGTTGGAAGAGTGAGCTGGCTGCGTAAGCACCTTTGAGCATTTCCTTGAGAAGAGTGACAATGAAAGTGTTGGGCAATACAGCATTGCTTGAAAGTACAAAAAAAGGAAAAGGAGGAAGGAGGTAGGCAGGGCTGCCTGGGAATTAAACTGCCAGCAAGATGCCAGGAGGTCTGTGAACTGAACCAGTACTGAATAATGTTCTTCCTTCCCCTAAAGCCCTCTAGTTCTAGAAGCAGTTTTCCTGATGCTATCATGATACTAATGGGCTGGAAAATGCGACAGTGACAAATGTTTCAACAGCTCTGTTCTAACATGTACTTCTATTTTTTTTAGCTTAGCGTCCTAAGAAACTAAGGCTTGTATAATTGTGCCTTTAGAAAGTTGAACCCCTTACTGATGTGGCTAACATCAGCTCAATTTGAGAGTGAAAGTGGTTGCAAATGTAATTATACTTCTGCAAAGTCTGTGAAATGGCACCTGAGTAAGAAGAGAGCATGTGTTTTTGTGCTGCTGAGGGCAAGGCAGGCTGAGCTCATACCTGTGAGGTTTGCAGCTGCCTGGCAATCAGTGAATGCACACCAGTCAGCCTGGCAGAGCTGGTCCTGATGTGTCCTATCTGGTGCCCAGTGGAGATACTGAGAAGGTGTGGATAAGCAAAATTAGTTTTTATTGAGTTTGATGAAATGGACCAGGGAGAGATTCTTGAAAAACGAGGAAAAATATCTTACAGAATTTTTTTCTTGCAAAAGTTTTCTGTTTCTGGTATTGTTAGGTGTTTACTTCTTCACCATTGATTTTCTACTGCATTGTAACAGTGTTCATGTGAATTTGTAGATTCATTAGCTGGCCCACACTGCTGTGCTTTGATGAGGGAAGCTGTTTTCTTTCCATGATGTCCAGTTTTGCATGGAATGAACCAAGAGCCCTAATGCACCCCCAGTGTTGCTCTGAAGACTTAGGAAGTTTGGTGAGCAGTTTAATAGGACCTGATTTCAATGTTACCGCTCACCGTGGTAGCATTGCTTTTGCCTTCTTTCTGCTTGCTTGTTGGTCACTCTTTTGTACAGCTGCTCCTGTTTGTACAGCTGAAACGGCAGGGTGAGCAAGGCACGGAACCAGTCCAGCTGAAAATTAGCCCAATGATGTCTTTTCTTTCATGGGAAAAATAAGCCCCAAAAGCTTTGTTTGTGATCTTGTGAGTATGTGTGTGTCTTTTTAGTTTTATTTTCTTTTTTCTGATACCGCATGGGCAGGAGCTATTTACTTGAAGAATTTCTGGAAAGAATCCTGCTTTGATACTTTCTTCTGGGATTATTTTTTTGCTTGCTCTAAGTATAAATGAATTTTGCTTTTGTATTCAATGTTTCTTTTGTCCTCTTCAAAGGTTAATGCCACAGAGCTGTCACAGGTGGTTCTTATTTTTCTGGTCATGCTGTTATAGCAGTACTGTTTCTTGAACTTGTCTTCCCAGTCCTTTTTTCCCCTCTGTATAGCTGTTGCAATATCTGTTCCATTCTCCTCCAATTATTACTGTTAACCTCTGCCCTTTTTCTTTTGTGAACTTGTAACTATTTCAACAACAAAGTGATGTTGATATAAAAAAGCTAAAATAAGTTGCGTGCAATTGTGAAGGATATGAATTTAAGGTAGCAATCCAAGGGTTTTCTCCTGAGAAGCAAATCTCTTCAGGTGAACTGTGGGATTGTTTTTAAGTATGTTTTTTCTAATTGGAATGTTTTGGGTGCTGAGTAGAGAAAAAGGAATGATCATACATTTTAGTAAATGAGCTGCTTTCAGCTCTGTTTACCTCTTGAATCCAGAAGGAGATGAGACCCTGTCTGCATGGAGTTACTTCAGAGGAAAGCTTCAGTGTTTGGTAGCAGGGCTTCACCATCTCCCCTACACTTTGTCTCCTCCATAAATGGCACCTTGGAATTGAAGATCTGTTTGGGGGCTTTTAGCAATACTTTGTTTACTACCCACTCATATTGTGCGTTGTTCTTGAGAATACGTGAAGATTGCTCAGCTCCTTACAGGATTTGGGCCATAATCAAGGCTGACACTGACTGGCATATTGTCAAATTGTGCACGTATCATTTATTGTCAGATAAAACTGGACATCCGTTAGCGTCTCTTGGCTAATCAAGAGTGTTGCTTCACATATTCTTACGATGAGAGGGCGAAGGATTCTTGTCGTAGCTGCCAGCTTTCATCATCCGAGCGGATTGCAGAAGATGGGACTCTAGGGACAATTGAGAATAGGAAGTTTGAAGATTTGCTATGTTCTCCTGAAGCGTTGGAGTGACTTTCATAGACTCAGGGCATTGTCTCCAGAAGGTTGCTTTTGTCTCGTTTGTTTTCTTTCGTTGCAGTTATTATTGCAAAATAAATGTGCAGTTATTTCTAAAACTGTCAATCTGTGTGTCTGTTCCAGGGCGATTTGATGAAACTGTGATTGAAGAAAGAAGGCAATGTGCCGAAGATCTCTTGCAGTTTTCTGCCAATATCCCTGCTCTCTATAACAGCAAACAGCTGGAAGAGTTTTTTAAGGTTGGTTAGTATTTGCAGAAGTATTTGCTTCTTACCGACATGACTGAAGTATAGTGCTGATTCTGCTTTACTTTATAAACCACGGAATGACAGTGAGCTGGTCTGACATGCTTTGTGAAGGGACTGGGAGTTTTCCATTCACTCTGGAAATTGGCTTTAAAAAAACCCCATGCCACACCTCTACAAGGTGGAAAGTTTTACAGGAACTTCAGGTGAAGGGATTTGAATTTTTTTTATTGAATGATGAGCAAAACTTGTGATGATAAATTCCAGTGGGAAGTAATAAAAATATTGTCACTGTTCTTATATTTTCAGTAGGTGTTTATAGTTTCAAACCAAAGGAGTGAAGACTGTTTACATTGTTTCCTTATGGTCTTTTGGACTCAGGTCCACAGAAGCAAATGTGACATGTATCTAATGCAACCTGCTGCTTGTACAGTGCTGTGAGAACCAGTCTCCATAGCAAATTTTAGGACAGTACATTGATATGGACTTCCTCTTTATTACAGCTGTGAAGTAGTTTCTGTTCAGTGGTTCCTTCAAACCTCTTTATTTTCAGTAGCTTAGTCTAATGTTCTGCAAACTCATAAGCATAAATTTACATGTACCCATGATAGTAACTCTCTGGAATTAAGGAAATGTTCATCTGGCTGAGATGGGACTTAAGCATATTGATGTGTTTAGTATATTTAAATGATATCTATATGGAAGAGCAAAATTTTATCGAAGCGTAAGATTCTTCACTTGTTTTCATGATGAAGTTATTGCAGTGTTCTTTAAAATACTTAAAATAATGTTATTTAAGCTTTGGTGTCAATAAATGATTGGGAGACCGAGTTAGACTATTTTACTTTTTGGTTTATTTGCATTTTCATTTTTTTCAGTTCTTTGGAAATACTTTTGTGGTTTTAGGTAGTTTTTTAGACCTCTCTTTTCTTCCTTTGCTTAATAAAAGTATTAGTTTTAGCCTCCCAATGGACCTTTTCTGGCTTTGCAGGGAAATGAATAAAACTAGAAAACCAAAGTTTTTTTAGGACAAACTATGTCTTCAAGGGGGGTTATGCAAATGCAATAATTTAGGCTCATTTGTTAGCCGATGTGATGTCATGCTTTCCTGTAAGTGAGCCTTAGGTTTGGTCTGTCACCAGCTCAGCCTGTGTGCTTTTAGGTCTACCCATGGGTGGTTTTGTTCCTTTTCAGATTTTTGTCTGTGGAGAGAGAGACTTGGACAATGAATTCTTAGAAACACCTGAAGGGAGTGTTCTGTGCATCTGTGTGCTATAAACTCCAGAAGAATGAGCTGGCTTGTGTGAAAATGTGCTGGGCTGGTTCAAGACAGATTAACAATGCTTGTTTTTAATATGATTTCGAAAATGGTGCACTTTCTGTTAAACTGGCATGGAAAGTGTGCACCTGAGATGTAAAGCAGAAATTTAAGAAAACATTGAAAACATTTTGGTGGTTTCTAATGCTATTGTTACTTCTCTTAGTTTTGATTCCTTTTAGGCTTGGAGAGGAATGTCCTCCTTGTATCTTTGTAAAGTCTCAGCTATGACTGAACTCAAGATAGTGGGTCATGAGTGGGACATTAGTCTGATGGACAGTCCTGTGCTTGGGAGCACCACTGAAGGGCACAGACTATGTGTGACACAAGAGATCAGTAGCATTTTATTCTCTCCCTGTTAGACTTGGGTGTGCAGTTCTGCGTGGTTCAAAATTCTGAAGATGCAGTAGCCTAAATATTTAGATACCTAGTCAGCCTGTGACAATCAAATATAGCTTAACTGAAAGTCCTTGTTTAATTTTGCAGGCTTATATGGTTTAATTCAATTCATTAACTCTAAAGTAATGGAGCACTCACTGATTAGGAAATATCATTTTCAGCTATCACTTCTATACAGTGAGAATTTCCATAGAGCACAGCAGCTGAGTAATTCCTTTGCCTCTTTTTTTTTCAGGGTGGAGAGGTGCATGATGGCTCTGAGTTGATTGGTCCTGTTGAGCCTCTGTCTGACTCTCTGACTGACAACCTGTCTGACTGCAGCTCTGAAGGTTTGCTTTCTCTTCCCACATAACCTCATAGCATGATGTGTTTTAAAGCAGCTCGTAAATGGCAAGTGACAGATTTCTTCATGGAGCATTGGCCTCCAGTTTCTGTTTGCTTGTTATGGTAAAAATGCTGAGCTGGGATTGGCGAGAGAGAAATTTGGCTCAGGGGAGCTGTCTTCACTTCTGGAAGTTTTATTCTAAAGGTGTACATGCTGACTTGGATACCACATGTAGAGTAATTTTAGTGGCACTTTTAGTGGTAGTTCATGTGCACTAAATAATAGTAGAGCTGTAAGGAAGGGTCAGTCAGCCCCAATAAATACTGTACTGGAGCTTCTTGCCTGCCTCTAGGCTGAGTCAGTTTAAGCATTTCTGTGTACCATGCAATCTTTTAGATATTTATGTGTTTCTGAGTTATGCTTGGTCCTTGTGATTTCTAGGAAATTCTTCTTCAACCCTTAAGTTTTCCTTTGGAATTGCTTAGCACTTAGCATATATAAATCCACATTATTATGCAAACATGTCTTAAGGTTATTTAGGAAGGGATCTGATCTTTCTGGCATAGAATTTGCTTTGATAAAACAATCCTTGCATAACAAAAAATCTATTTTGTCTTCTAAGAGTGGTTGGTTAATTTTTTTTTTCTTGAGGTTGTATGACTTGTCACTGGGATCTCTCTGTGTCAGTAACTTTGTGCTTAGTCGTACAATATATTCTAAGTAGGAAGTGAGCTTTACATTTTATTTTGTAGTACCTTCTGTGATGTAAATGAACTAATGTCCCCACAATATTTTGTTCTGTGAAGGGAAAGGTATAGAAGTTGTTGTTTCTATATAAAAAATATAGGTTTATGTTTATATATAACACGTATGTTTATATGGAAACATATGTTTATATGTAGTTGTTCAGTTAAGGAGGGCAGTTATGATAAATAGCATTAACTAGTCTTAAAGAGTTTTAATGATTTCTGTGAAATTTAACATTTCAGATTCTGACAATGCACTCACTTTACACTGTGCCCTATAAAATAGAGTGCTTCTAAAAGTGCTTAATGTGAACGTTTCTATTCATTATTCACAAGAGCCTCATTTTTAGCAGAAGAAAACCACTTCCTTTATGTCAGATAAAATACAGAAAAGAAAAAAATGCTGTAAAGTAGAAAAATTCTTTGATACCCTTCTGAATCGGCTGGAGGGCTTTTACGGGATCCTTGGAACAGCTGCGAGCACAGGAGTTGAACATGCTGAATGTGAATTTTGTGGAGTTATATCTTCTAAAAACCTAGGTGTCTTCCAGCTCACATTGTCTTATGTTTGAAAGCAGATTTTGGTGGGCTGGAAGCTGTGGACAGAAGGAAACGTCTATCATTAAAACCTCTAGATGGCAGTGGCAATACTTGGCCTTGAGTCCTCTCCCTGACTCTCCTCACAGCCTCCTGCCTGCAGCTGATTTTTCCCAGTCTGATTCTGGCAGTTAACTGTGGCTGGTTCACTCTGTCACTTTCTGTGGGCATACAAGGGCCTCCACATGGGCACTGCTCCTTCAAGTTGTTGTACTGAGAAGTAGCAAATCCATCCCTTAACAGGTGCTGCTGTTTGCTTTTGAGGGTGGGTTGTGTTTTCTCTCTTTTATCTGTTTTTTCCAGACAAAGTTCATTTTGCAGAAGGTGTACACATTAATGGTGGAAGATGCAAACTGAAAGTAGTAGAAATGTTTTTGTACCAAAATAAGCAACAATTATCTTGCTTGTAAAAGGAGTTTAGCAGTTTATTCTTTCATAGGAATCTGCTTTTCAAGAGGCTAGGTTACCCAGGCTTTCCACCAGTTTTTGGAAACTCTGTTTAATTTTCACATACTTGATGAGCAAGGCAGAGACAAGTACAGAGATTTGTGTTGAATTTCAGCATCATTATTCTCATCTTATATTCCTGACAAACAGTCACTTTGTCTTCTTCTCTGGGTACATTGGATGATGGTCAGATGTCCAACTTTCTCTTCATAAGTGTTTCTAGATCAATTAACATACCAGATTCTGTAGAGAACTTCATCAGGAAGTAAATTTATTTTTCATTCTCTTTTTTTCCTCTCTCCTTCTGTTTTACCATGTACACACTATCTTGCCAGAAATAATCCTGTGCACTTGAGATGCTTCCTACCCCATAAGCTAACTGGAAACCCCATGACTGTTGTTGTGTGGTGCCAGCTCTGAGCTCTAAACCTGACCTAAAGAAAAGTTTATTAGCTCAGGCTCTGTGCCATGTGTTCATACAGCTGTGTTCGTACAGGACCAGCTTTTGGTCCAGTTGGCTACAAGACAAGAGCAAACGTTGTTTTGTTTGGCCTGTAGGGAGGGGATCTTGAGTCTGTGTGAAATCTGCTGTGTGGATGGGCTCTAATTCATCTCATCTGGGTGGCCAGAACACCCTTCCAAAACCCCCAAGTTTTCCATTTGTGGTTTCTCTCTGGACTTTTCATCCATCAATCAGATCTGCTTTCACCCCCTGGTACCTCTAATTGGTGTTTAATAAATACTCAGTTCTCCACCCCCAAATTTGATATTGCTGTCTCTAAATTGAGCAGGTGAGTGGCCCATTATTATTATGCTGGTTAATGAATCCTCTGCCTTCCTCCAACTTTTCTGTTGTGAGTTTTCCTTCTTTCTTGCAGGATTGGGGGCTACACAGTTTTCTTCTCTGCCTGTACACTTCCCTTTATGGCCCTTCCATGAGAAGATCAGGAGCATTGTCTTCTGTGCACCCTGTCCCTTCCTCTCAAGTAGTATAGTGTCATAAGTATCACTGTCCCTTGCTTTTCAGACCAGGAGTGGCTGATAATTTGTTGTCTTTCATGTCTTTTTCCTCTCACTCATTTTAAGGAACTGCTGGATTTTAGAAAAGCAGTATTTCTACTGTGCCTTCCTATCCTCTTCCATAACTTGTAAACTCCTTTAACTTTACAGCTGCAAAATGTAAAAGAAAGTTTGAGTTAGTTGCCTTTGAGTCGGCTTCTAGCTGCTGCCACATACTTTTTGAAAATAAGTCAGAATGTGTTACCTGGAAATGTGGTTACACTCATCACTCTGACAATAATATAGGAGAAAGCAGACACCAGGTTTTAGCTCAGAATTTACTTTCTCTGTGCATGCAAACAGCTACCTGTCTTGACCTTGTTGCCTGTTTTATGGCCTCAGTGGGTACATGTGCCAAGGTGATAAAACAAACTGCTACTTGATATCCAGGTGGCACTGCCAAATTTGTGGCTTGCTCCATATGTCTCATGCAGAGTACTATTCTGGAATGACGTTTTTGAGACTGAAAGCTGGCTTTTTTTTTTTTTTTTCCCCTTGTGTGTAGGTTCCAGCTTTGAAAACTTTCCTGTTTTAAGGCTCCTTAGCCGTAAATCATCAGAGCAGAGAGAGATAGGGATTATAGTCTTGCTGTTGTTGAAATGAGGTGGAGTGTGAGCTTTGAATAATCCCCCATCCAAGCAAGGACCTGTGTTTTGAATCTTGTAAGCAGTGAGAAATGGCAAACCTAATACCGACTTTTAACGATCTATTAACAAATAGGTATCTCTGATAGCCAAAGAGCAGTTTCATACTTTTACTTATAGGAGGGCCATGTATTTTCATTCTGATGGCAAAGGAACTTGAAATCTGTTGTACATGTGGGCGTCAGAAACATTTTTGTCCTTCTTTTCAGTTCGAAAGGATTTAAGTGGGCTTGATGATGTGACACTTACGAGCCAGTCGGAATGTGGAGGTGAGATCTAGAAGTTGTTCCCATTACATTTGTAGAAATTAAATAATTAGAAAATCATAATTGAGTGAATGTCTTTTGTGGATGATAATCCTTACAGATTGAAATGGTATATATGTAAAATAACTGTTGCCATTTATTCCCAAATAACCATGAAAAGTACCTGTGGTTTAGTTACTGAAGGTCAGCGTGCAGTAAGAGTGTAGTGACTTATGGTAAATATAAAATAAAATGTGTTAGCTCAGATTTGAATGATGAAAGAGGTGTTAAGCAATTTATTTTACCATGTGTTAGCAATGAAGGAAGATTATATGTATTATATGTGAGCTGAGTGCTGCATGATGTGTAAACTGACAGTAACTCTGTGTTAATTCAAACTCCTAATTTACTGTTTTGAGGATGCTTCATCTTGCTGATTATAAACAGTATGTTGGGATTTCTTGCATCAGTAATTTGGCTCCTGCTGGTTGACTTTTCTAATAGCAGTCACACAGGTTTAGTTTTGGAATTTCCTGGAGCCCAATGGTGAGCTGCTTTGGAAGTTTAAGTTGGGTGTTAGATGTTGCTCTCTTCATTCTCAGTACTGAAATGAAGACTGGTTGTTCTGTAGAGTTTGTAGTTAATTTTTAAAAATATGTTTCTATAGGTCCTAAGATTTTTTAGAGACAGCATTGCAGTCAGGGAGTTTCTGTGGGCATTCTGAGGAAACTGTGTAAGTGAAAAAGAGCTAAGTCTTTGAATGGGATAAGGAATTTTGAAGGCTCCTAAGGTATGTGAGCAATCTAGAGTCATGGATGCCTTTCTGACTTTCAGGCTTCTCCAGTGACAGTGACTTGATCTCTCTGACAGTCGATGTAGATTCTCTCGCCGAGGTAGATGATGGAATGGCATCCAACCAAAGTTCTCCCAGTAGAGCTGCTGGCCTTTGTGTTACTTCCGATCCCCCAGTCCAAAGCACGCTGGCATCTGAGCAGGAGTGGAGCAAACCTGAAGGAGAAAAGGAAAGCCATGGTTTGTTTACTGCAAGCTTAAAATCTAAGCCAGGCAAACAAGATTACTTGGAGAAAGCAGGCGAGTTAATAAAACTGGCCTTGAAGAAGGAGGAGGAGGAAGATTATGAAACTGCCTTAAGCTTTTATAGAAAGGGGGTTGATCTGCTTCTGGAAGGTGTTCAAGGTATGGATCTTCTTGTGATGTTTGTCTTCTCCTTGGTTATGTTTGTTTATGACATTTCCATGGCTAACACCAGCTTACTGTGTTGCAAAGAAGTGATCTGAAGTGCAGAGTTACATGTGCTTGGCTTTCACGTACCTGATAACTGTGTGCATGTGAGAGAGAGAGAAAATTTTCTCTCCAAGACTGAATGATAATTTAGGGTCTCATCTTCCAAGTACCCAATATCTCCTGTGTTAGAATTGCAGCACAACCTTCAACTTGCAGGTAAGTAGCAAAGTGCTCTACTTTTGCCTCTTTCCTTTTTAGTGCCTAGCCATTAATTAATATGTGGCACTTGCAGCACTGTTGAAACATTATTTAATTTACATGGTTAAGTGAGGATTAATTATCCCCATTTTACGCTTGGGAAGAGGCAGACTCAGGTTAACTTCCCAATCACAAAAGGATTAGAATTGCTCTTGTCTCACAGCCTCTTACTTCTTCCATTAAACTATTCTCCTTTTCTAGCTAAAGGATGCATAGAAACTTACATGCTTGCATTGCTAGAGGAGAACAGGGTTTTTTTTACCTTTTCGAAAGACTTTGGTCTGTCAATGTATATCTGCAAAAGCTGTTGTTAATAGACTGGGTGCAACTATGTGCAAATTTCTGCCTCCTTGCACTCTTGTCAGTAAGGGAGAAAATTTTTTCCTTTCTCTCTCTTGAGAATCTCAAGTGATAACCTCATGTAATCTGCATTTTGTCCAACAGTGGCTTAAAACTATGAAGTACAGGGAAAGATTTGTTCTTTCCTGGAGTGAATTCAGGGTCTGTGTATTGTGCTTCTGTCCCACACAGATCAAATGAGTGATACTAGAATTGTGCCTTTGTTTGACAGTGTACAGCACAGATGCATTCTGCTGCTCCAGATCTGGACTTAGACATGAATGTACCAAACACACACAAGCAAGAAGCCTTTGCTGCATCCCAGTGGGATGCACAGCAGTGGTCCAGACCTTCTGAACAGTTCTAGCAATGGAAATTACCTGCTGAGCTGATTTAATGGGGCCTGGCAAAAAATAATGGGTAGGTTACTGATGAGAACTAGAGGTGTGAGCCAAGATATGTGCATAGCCTTTGCTTAAAGTGTCTTACACTTTTTGGCAAAAGTAAATCCACCTCTTTTCAAGTCTCAGTGATGTCAGTAGGGTTGCTGCTTTGCTGCTTGTTGTGGCTTTTCAATAGCATCCTTCCTTTCCTTGCCTGTGTTGTCAAAGTGTTTTTCATTCTTAGTGAATGTACTGGCAGTCTTCTTTTGGAGAGCCCAGCTATTCTTTCTTTGCAAGTACACTTTTCATAGACCTGTGGGCCATTCAGTTGTGATCTTCTGAAGGACATCCTATTTTGTCATAAACACTTCTGTCTGCCAGCCATGATGCGAGGCTGCCATGATGCGAGGCTGCCATGATGCTGTTTTGAACTGACAGTTCAAACTTCAACTTCAAAAGCTTTCTTTATTAAACAGTTTCAAACTGTTAGGGGATGAAAACAAGTCAGTCTGTCGCACATCATTTTTGCTGTGGTAATTACCGTGTATACCTGAGTTGAGGCGGTGGTTAAATGTGTTGGCTTTGAATTCATGGTAATCCTTAGGGTAATATGTTTGCTTTAAAGTTATGAAAGACTTTTTGCATGTAGGTGACTTGCTCAACTCATGCATATGAACTTGTTAAACCAGAGTAGGTTGAACATCTTACTTGTATTTGCCAAAATTTCCTCCAAGAATTTTTTCTTCTGTGCTGTTGACTAGCCACTCTTCCAGCTGCCTTAGATAACTGTTAATCCTTTTATATCCCACTTATTTCAGGCTAGGTAGAAATTCAAGGAATCTTAGAAAATTGTGATATTCTGCCTGATTTTCTTGATGCCACTCAGTGTAGTGGGAGTTACTAATAAATTGTTAGTGATGGTTATTTGTGTGGTGTGTGTCAGTGTTCCTGATGGATGAAGAAACATGTACCCAGCACCAGCACCTTTTTCTTTGCAATCCCTGACATTGCATCTGTATAGCACACAAGAGGGAGTAATGGAAATGAGTTGCATTTTAGGTGGCATCTTATTATCCCTTGGGATAATTGTACACTGGGTGATTCTTAGCAGCCAGCTATTTTTTCATTTCTCTGTGTTACCCTGCATGGCTGTGAAGGAGTATTCCTTTTTTTCTGGGTATTCACACTAGATTTGGGTAGATCCAGCTCATTTTGTCCCATTCTCCTTGAAGCTTATGAAAACTGGCAGAGAGACACTGTTGCCCTCTTCATGATAGCAGGGCTGGTCCAAATGTCTTCCTAAAAATGTGCCATCTCATGACCTATGAGGACAGTAGAAAAACAAAAAAAAAACCCCAAACAAACCTTTTTTAATGTAGCTGCTTTGTGACGGCAGCGTGTTTAGCATAAATACGTGAACATTTAATGTATATTGTAGTAAAAACCCACAAAGCTTCTACCTAATCACTTGTTATTGAAACACCCCCTAGTTATGTGTTTCACACGGATAATATAATCCTTTCAAAGATAAGGATGGTGCAATTATTACAAAACGCTTCTGGTCGTCTGCCACTGATTATTTTGCACCTCTTCAGTGTAAATAAGACTTTGTAACAGCTGAGAGTGAAACACAGTGTTCATCGATCCTTACCCACCTGTGCAGTGCCCTTGTCTCTGTGCACAGCCTCTGCAGAACGGGCCGCAGGTGGCTTTTTCCCTGGGAAGTGCAGTGACACGGGAATACAGACTTTGGCCACGAGGTGGCGGCAAGGAAATAGAAATTGCCACCCGAGACTTGGAATCGGACGATTGCAGCAGCGCACTGAGGTGGGGGAAGGAATGCCGCCCATCTTCGGTGCTTTTGAGACAGTCCGCTCGCTCAGGTGCCGCGCCTCTGTGAGCTGCTTCGGCGGATCTTTTATCTCAGCTGTTGTTAGCCTGGCGCCAGTCGCTCCTTTAGGCTCAGCGCAAGATCTGCTACTCAAGGCTGCCTCGACAAAACCATGCGCGGGAAAGTTCAGTGCTGCAGGTTTACAGACCTGTGCTGGTTAGTTTGAGGTAGGTGGCTTCCGTAAAGGCAGCTGAGCACGCTTGAGCCTGTTATATTCCTGATGACTTTCCAGCTCTCTGAGCTGCTGGCACTAGTGTTGGCGAGGCAAGTGTTGTATATTTGAGAAATGTCCATCTTGACTTTGTTTTCAGCTCTGTGCACATGCTCTCGGATGTACAGTGGTGTTAATTATTCTGGGCAAGGTGCATATGTATTTTCTTTTGCTAGTCTCTTGCAGAGTTTAGTACTAAATCCTTTCATGTCCTATTTGTAGTCCTGCCAAGAGACCCAATTTTTATCCCTTGGGAAAGACTGCTGCCTGCGTGCTCAGAGGCTGGTGTATACCTTGGACTCTGGGCATCTGCTCCTTATACAGGTCTGGCCTACTTCAGCTCCATACTCTTCTTAATATTAACCAGTTGTCAGTGTGAAGAAGAATGAAATCTTGGACTGGCAATGTAGCCCTTGAACTGCACCTTTTGTATACCAGGGCTCACTTGCTTGCAGGGACAGGGAGTAGCTGCCATAATTTCCTTTTCTGAATATGTACCAAATCTGCTGCTCTGCTTGTTTTTTCCTGGGCATTGCTGCATGCAGGGTTTGGAAACTTTTGGAAGACATAGGTTGAGTAGGATGGTTCAACAATTCTCTAGGATCTGAAACCTTCTAAAATTCAAGGTTTTCTGCATTTTTAAGCATACCAAGTATGCTAACTGGTAGAAACTTTGGCTCACAATTATAGCTGCTCCTTTGTTTTGTTAGCATGTCAGAGCACTTTGAGGTCAGTGCATTGCTTCAGGCCTGGAGATGGAAAAAAAATGCACTAATCAATAGCAAGCCACCAACTTCTAGCTGGAAGTTAACTCTGTTTAATGCAAAGTAGTGCATTCCCTGACTTTGGTATAGGGCATAGTTTACGTTAGGAAGAAGCAGATCATGAGACTGAAATTGTGGAGAGTTTTTTTGTAATAAAGGAGGTAATCCTGTTTTTATAAACTGCTCCTCTTTTTACTACAGCAGCCTTTCTTTAGTTATATGCATTATAGATCTGGGCAGTCTGAGGTGTGTGATAAACAGAGTTAACACTGCTGCTTATTGCTGTGTTTCAGTAACTTCAGGCATGTGAAGAAGCAAAAATGCTGCACAACATGGCCAGCCTAATTAATGTAGAAAAGTACAGGATCTCTTCCATGTGTTTTAGAAATCAAATGTGTTCATTGCTGGTCTGTCCATGTTGCACATTAACATCTGAAGGGAGACGACCCATTTACTCCGTTGGAGTTTTGGGATGTTTATTTTCACATGTGCAGCAGCTGTGGCTGGGCAGAATGAATATTGATTTAGTTTAGGCATCATGAACCTTGTTGCATGAAGTCTGGAGTGTCAGCAGCCACAAGCTGTCTTCCAGGTATCTCTGTTTTGTGTTAGGGATCTACAAGCTCTGAATAGGCTGCTGGTGTCTTTGAAAGCAGGCTGTGAATGTCAGTTTTGCACTGCTCTGTGCTATTTTAATGTTTATCCAGTAAACAGAGCTGGAACAAAAATTACACAAATTACTGAAACCTTGCTAAAATGACTTTGACTTTTAACCCAGAAATACATATACAATAAAATGCTGGGAATACGTTGGACAACTAGATGATATTTTTGGATATACTGAAAACAAACCAACTTGTGTCTAATTACTGGGATTATGATGGGCTATGATTTGAACTTGTGATGGAGCCAGGGATGCAAACAGGAGCATGCTTGATAGAATGCCAAGAAGACAGTACTTTACGAAAAGGGAAACAGCCATGGCGTTCCACCAGCGCATTTCTGGCTTCCTTTGCTTGTTTGTTGAATGGCACTTGTGAAGACAACTTCTGTTACCACACAGTAGCTGTTTTAAATTCCTTTCACTCGTGAAGGCCTCTGAGTAGTGTTCCTCAGTTACGTTAACAGTTGAGCTATCCAGCACATGTGTCTGGTTATGGCAGTGTCTTTAAGGAAGCAACAGACCTGTTTTCTGAGAAGGTGAATTGGGGTGTGAGCTGATGTCTGCAGGGAAACCCTCGGAGTTGTGCTGAACTCCACAGGGAAGGCTGGTGATGGGATGACTGATGCAAGTGTCATTCCCCCTGCCCTGACCTTAGGCTTCTGTGTTCCTATGGTGTATTATCACTCAACCTGTTTGCTATAGAACTGTTTGGGCTGAGCTTTCTGAACAATGATACAAAGTGCTCCCTCTCTCTTAGTCCTTCATAAAACCTTGAAATCACAGTCCTTCATAAAACCTTGAAAACCTTGCTGCTTCAGAAAAAAAATGTGACAGGACTTGTCTGTTGATGAGCAGCTGGATTAAGAATGGATGTTGGAAATACTGTGATTGGTTAAAAAAAAAAGTCACATCTCATCATGCTGCCAGTGATGCTGAAACATGTGCTAGTATGGACTATGAACTGTTCATAATTGGAATGTGTTGTCTTCCAAGCCCATTGCAGACCATACAGAGCTTCAGAGCAGATCAGTGCTGTAGGATCCTTCACTGTGCAGTAGGTGCTGGACGGACTACCCTGAGTGATGTCATTCCCTATGTGAGAGTGCTGGCTTTAGACACCTCATTGTGGCAAAGCAGTAAAATACAGTGTGTGCCAGTAAAGTATGGTTAATGTATATAGTTTATGCCAGAAACTGGTTACTGTATAAATACAGCCAGATTTGGCTATGTAAAGGAACACTTAAGGCAAAGTTCAATTTAAACTGCAGGACTTCTCTGCACCAGGAGGCTGATAAAGATCTGAGGTTTAGTACGTGCTGTAGAGCTTAGAGCCTTGCAATACATGTAAAAGTGAGTTGTAGTAATGCCTGCAAGCCAGTATGTAGGGTGTAGAGATGTAGAGATGACTCTGAATGTGGTTACTTAGCAGGTGACTGTTAAAGAATTAATAAATACGTGACCAGGTGAGCCTTAGAAATCTCATTTTCCTTCCCTCTTGGGACACAGCTAGCACCATTGACTTGGTGCTGTTCTGACCTTTCCAAGATTTGAGTCTTTCCTCATAGCAATTCCTTGCCAGGCTGCTGCCTGTGCCTGGCCTCTTTGACAGACATCTCTTCCAGCCTGCACTGCCTTTTATCTCAGCTGTTGTTAGCCACAACACTTAGCTGCAAAGTGCAGGAATCTTTTTTTGACTGTAGCTGTGTGGGGTTTCTGCCTCCCATCAGAAGACCCAGTAGGGCTGCCACAGTTCTTGCAGCATGCAGGGTAGACAGGGCAGACTGATTAGGTTACAGTGCCGCTGCTGTCCGCAGGTGCAAAATTTGAAGTCTCTGGCTGCAAAATTCAATGCCTTAGGCACTGTAGGTGAATTGAGGCAAATTACTAGCTGGAATAGAAAAATTGCATAGATAGGTTTAACGGCATGATGCTGCATGATAATCAGTGCTCTGATTCTCTCCCAAACAGTTCTTGCATATACAGCTTCTTTCTTTTCACATCCTCCTTTGCTCTTTTTCCTGTCTTCTTTCCCTCTTAACTCTTCCAGTATCTTAAAATAGCCTCCTTAGCTTCAGAGCTCTCTAGGACTAGAATAGGTTTGATCTCTACAAGGCCTGCCGCTGGCTCTTCTGTTTTAGAGATTCTTGTGAATGCTAGGGGGAAAATACCATTTCCCATAGTAGTATATAAAACTACATATGAATTGCATTTAATACATAAATATGAGTAGTATTAGACTGTCAGGATTTATGAATCTCATAATTGGGTTTTTTCAATCTGCCTTTTTCTTTTTTTCCCCTGCAGTAAACTGTTCTGTATGCCTGGATTCCCTCTGCTCTGAAGCAAGGGATGTTTGTGGATGCTAATTCTAATTTGAACTTGTCCTTGTCCAAGAAGTGCAGAGAAGTTGGAAATTTCCTCTCTCTCGTGATGGTGGCCTGCATAACATCTTTCCTTGTTTTGACTGTCAGTGCTCTTCCCCTGTTCCAATGGTGCTTGTGTTGGAGGACTTGCTGCTGCTGTCACCATTTTGTTCCCTCCTCTGTGCTAGAATGTCACTGCTTGTCCTTCTGTCTTGAAACACTTATAGGGTTTATTGCCTTCTGAAGTAGTTCAACAGAAGAACATTCAAGAATATTTGTCATATTAAGTCTTATTTTGGTGAAATACCTCACAGTTAAAACTACAAGTATCAACAGATAGATGGGAAGTTAAGACTTTCCTCCCTGAAATGCTGGGTGCTGTGACCATTCATTTTATTTTTTCCAGGTACATACCCATGAAAAGCTACCACCACCTTGTGGATTTAACATGAGAGTTTATCTAGAAGGAGATGTTTGTTGGTTAATATTTCTGGCAAGTTACATTTCTTATGTTCAGTGTTACTGACTCCTTCTTCACTGGTCACTCAAACACGTTTCACCCACACCATTCTGCTGTGTAATCTTAGCTTTGGCAAATGTGCTAACATTTTTTTTTCCCTAGAGAGATGTTTACCTAGACATTTACATGACAGGTGTGTAACCATAGGTTTTCTACAGGATGCAGAACTGGCAACTTCATAGGAAATATAGATCTCTAAGGGTCTCAGGCAACCTGCAGTGAAGATGATGTGAGTAACATATGGACATAATAGTTACCAGCATACTGGAAAGTTGGAAGAAGAATTTGTAGTTGTTCACTCACTGTCACAAATTTGTGCTTTAGTGTGAAAGGTTTAACTTTTAAGTGGCTTTTCTTCTTGGTTGATAGAGTGCAGTACTGTCCTGAATCTTCAGAAAATCAAGAAAGAATGGTTCTGATAATTGTGTTGCATCTTAATAAATTTAGCTCTCTCAAAACGTTAAGAAAAAAATAAAAAGAGGAAAAAAGATCACTTCAAGCTGTTTTATCATAATGGGCTTAACCTTTGTCTTATTATTTAATATTTACAGGTTTTTTTCAGCTGCAGAATTTGATCAGCACCTCAAAGTAACTCGCTGTTAATATAATGTAAAGCATACTAGAGCTGATGAGGCAGTGGTCTTATTTCACAATTCCAAGCTTCCACCTGCTGCTCAAATCTATAGCTCTTTCCTTGATGCTGCAGTATCTGTCTACCCCAGCACCTGCTACATTTCACTTAAGTAATTGTTTGAAAATTAAAGGTTACCCACCCTCCTGTGAAAGTTGGTGGAGACTCGTTCCAAAATCAGCAGCTTTTCCCCTTCCTGAAATAAATTTTGGGGTTATAAAACAGTGTCCAAAGTCATCACAAACCCGTGCTGGATTATGAGTCGCATTGTCACTTACGGTGTGCCTGAGCTTTTGTTTGGCTAATATGGACAAAGGAGTCTGCTTCACATGATGTAAGAAGTGTTTGCCCTAAGAAGAACAGAGGTCCTCTTGAACCAATTAGGCAAAAATAACAGCTGGGCTACCCACTAATAAGGAAGGTGCTGCTAAACCTCTTTTCATTGTGAGAAGAAATAAATCTTTTAAGGCTTACTCCCTTGCATTTTTATAGAGAGCAATTCTTTGAAAAATTCAGCAATCCAGCTGGGTGATATGTGCAGGAAGACTGTGAAGAAGATAAAGAAACTTTTAAAAATAAAAAATGGTATTATAGCTGTTAGATTTGGCAATTATAAATGTTTCATTGAAGATTTCAGTATTTAGAGAAAGTTTCACTGTTTAAATTGTTAAGAACGTGGAGTTTGGGGCTGGCACAACAGGCAGTCTCGTACAAGTTCCTTGTAGCTTGTTCTGCAAGAGGATATTCCTTCCTGGAGCAAATCTCTTCTGATATCTTCTTTAAAGGAAGGCAGCCCACATATATTTTTAGTAAGTCTGAGAGAAAAGCAGGAAGAGGAGGTCACAGAGGATTGGGACAGGTAATACTAACTTTATGGCCTTACTTTTTCTGTGAAAATATTCCTGTCCCGGCCAACCACCTACTCAAGTAGGGAGTGCACCTCTGTTGCCCCGACAGATTAACTCTTGCTGAGGAAAACCTCTTATTATCTTAAGGGGGACTATTTGGAACTGGTCAGGCACAAAGAAAGGAAGGGATATCAAGAGTTCCTAATTTCTGGGAAAATGCTACATATAACGATTTACTGATTTTTGTTTTTTTTTGATGTATGTGTTTGTAGCAAATGGCAACTAGAGCTGTCTTTACCATCCAGAGAGAAACAGATCTTCACCATGATTTCATCCTTGATCCTTGGAGGAGAATAGTTACACACCAGAGCAAGTTTGACAGCACTTCTATGCATCTGAGATGTGTTCTCTTTGTAGTATCCCTGGTTATTTGAGGGAAAAAGGACAGATTTTTGTCCACGGTCTTTACTGACCCAATTTTTAAAATTTGTCTAAGTTTATTGAGTGTGGCCCCCTTTCAATAGCTTTTTGCTGTTACTACCTAAGCATTGGTAATTTTACTATATGGTAGAATTACAGAGGATTTGGTGTGTGAATGAGCAGTTAACTGAGCTGAACACTTCAGCGTTGAGTTAGCTGATCTCTCCAAGGTGTGTCCTCTTCTGAGGTACTGTGAAGTGTGAGTGAAGACTCTGAGCAGAAGACAAACAAAAATACTGCTAGTTTTCCAGATGCCACTGCTGTACATTGTGGAAGTGCTGCTTCTTTGTGTTTTTCATTCAAATCAGTGCACTGTGGGCAAACAATCAGACAAGTCACAGAAGAACTCAGTGCCACAATTGTTCTGATATTTGTGGTTTTCCTCTATCAAACCCCCAAAATTATTTGAATGTTGTTAGGAATATCTATGTTTGTAAATATATTGTAGCTGAGCTGTCTTTAGAAATATAAATTAAAGAACAAATTTTAAATCATTGGCTACTGTCCTAATGTCCTGGTTTACTGCTACTTTGGTCAGTGGGTGGCCTGGTCAGCCTTTCCAAAGCCAATTTTCATTTTAGGATATTTTTACTTCTTTGAAATAGGCAAAGCTTTTGGAAAATGAGGGAGCAGCCTACTTGTGCCTTGTGCGTGTGGATGAAAGCTTGTATGTGCAACAAAGTAGCTGTAGAGTTTTTATATTCTGTTTGCAGTAATAGTAAACAGAGCATCTAAAATAACCACTTGCACATTGCAACAAACACATCATCATTTGCTTAAAAAGAGTTATAATTACAGTTGACGAAGCATGGACACCATAAAAAATGCATTAGTTTGGCTTGACACATTAATTACCTGTTTTTGCAGATGTTTTTATATATTGTTGTGTGAACAGTTTACAAAATAATTACAGGAAAGTCATATGGAAAATAAACTAAGTGGGTGGTTTCTCGCCTTAATATTTTCATTCATGTGAATCTGTGTGAAGCACAGCTGCTCTGTAGCTAAAGCAGAGAGAGAGAAATGGGGAATCTTGAGGGGTTTTTATTCTTAGGTCCCTATGATCAGCCTTGCTGCACTTTTATATCTTGCTTTAGCACTGTAGTTTTTAAAAGTGTAAAATGACATTACTGATTTAATCCCAGTGATCAGGAGGGGGGAGAAGCTTTGATCCTGATCAGATGAAACATAAATCTTCTAGTATCTAGGAAAATAAATGAAAAATCAATATTATTTTAAGCAGGATGAGCTTTTATGAGCAGTTGTAAAGATTCATCAAAGGCTTTGACACAGTTTAAACATTTCCTGTTTGCTGGCATTTAAAGAAAAATGCCTTTCAAGTTTAAGTTGTAATTAGAGAGATACCTCTTTAGATTATTGTGAGCTAACCACAGAATGGAAATAGGAGCTCAATATGCTCACACAATATTTAAATCAAAAGTTCTTAAATTAGGAATAATCATTTATTCCTAGTTATTATAAAATAAAATCGATGCTTTTGAAAATACATTTTGCTTAACTAAAACCAATATTTCATGGCAAAATGTAACATTGCATTTGAAAAAACCCATCGAGTCTGAATCACAGCTTTGACATCTGTCAGATATAAGGATTTGTTCTAGTACTGTGTTTTAGTGATTTATTTGGTTTTAAGTGAACAGTTCTATGACCTCGAATTTGGCATAAATGCTAAAGATTATTTTTAGCTTAATGGGGTCTTTATTGTTACTCTCTGTGTTTGAGGCTTTTAAAGTAGCATTTATTTGTTTATTAAATTTATATCCCGTATTTATTTACAGATTTTTGTGAGATATTGGCTGTTTAAATGGGAATTTATATTGCAATGTAGTTTTTTACATTTTCTTGTTTAAACTAATGAAAAAAAAGGCCAAAATCCTATTTCCATAAACCTAATTCTCAATCATCCACCTGTTAAAGTATTCAAAGTCTAAACTGTTAATGATCTTATCCACAAATACGATGTGAGAACTTGTTGAATAAATGTTATATTTTGAATTCACACCCTTTTTTATGGCTGAAGATTTTAATGAGGGGAACAGCTTGCAAAGGTTATTTAACAAATTAATCGGGAAGGAAAAGTAGAAGGAAAACTGAAATTCATGTCTTGTGAAAGTACGGAGAACAAAGACAGCTCTGAGGGGACATCCTAGCTGGTTTGCGTTAATTACTGTAAAATGACTGAAGCATTGGAAAAAAGCAAGAAACATCCAAACTAAATACGCATAACTAACAATTAAGCAGTAAGCTTGACTTTTATGATAGCCTTAGACACTGACCTAGCAGTTTTCTAGCAGCCTGCTTGAAGGAAATGCTGGCTGAAGAGCTTATTGTTGCTGTGCAGATGTCTTGTTTTCCCTGAGCAGCTGCCGCTTGGTGTGTCTGAGAGAATGTGGGTGCTCACCAGTGCATCGGCACGAGGAAGTTTCACGGGGCTTTCACACTACCTGCAGAGATGAAAGCCAGAGTTAGTCCTGTTTTAGGAAATTGCAACACAGACTTATTGAAAAAAATACTGTATATCTACTCTCTTTTCATAGTGCCAACTTTAACTTCAAAGAGTTGAGTGATGCTATTTTTTTTTAAATCCTAGGTGGGAATAAGACTGGCAGTCTTACGAAGGGAACTTTTTACCAAGATTTCCCGAGGTCTTAGAATGAGAGAACTTACTGAGATATTGATAAATATCCATAATATTATATCCTGAAAGTGCGCTGAATTTCTGTCTGTCTCAAACCACGTGTAGACAAAGGTTTTGCAGAGCAGTCTTGTGTCTGTATCTAAGGAGGGAACAATCACTTTTTCCTCCTGCAGTGAAGCAGATAGTAAAACTTACAAGCGATCGCTTATCCCAGAACTTGGAGTAGATCCAAAGTCTCTTCTGCTTGCTCTTGATAGTCTGGGTGTGATGGTTCTGTGTGTTTGGGTAGTCTCTAGTCATGATATGAAAGGAATGGGAGTCTCTATTTTAAAACAATCCACCTTTGCCCCCTACCTTTAATTCTGCCCTTGAAAATCTCACCATGTCTTACACACTGCCACAATTGCCCCCTGAAAACCTTCCACTGTAATTTCTGAATGCAAGCATTCACACGGTGAGTTCTCTATCAGAAGTTCCATAATAAGGTTGCCCTTTTTTATGAGACTTGTTCTTGATAACCCACAATAATCCTGTTTTTTGCTTATCAGTTACAAAGTTTCTGGTTGAACTCCTTCAAGGCTACACTCGGTTCCTTTCATGGCCCGGTGATCAGTGTCTTATGAGCTCCAGTCTTCGTTAATGCCTGTTATCTGCCGTTGGTTGGGGTTTGTGTATTTGTGTGTTTAATTTATTGCCTCTCCTGTTCCTTGCCTTGTCTTTCATGTGGAGTAGCTGTTGGGCAGATATCCTTGCAGTTCCTTGCCCTGTTTGAGCATTTGTTTGAGAGGTGCTGGCTTGCACCTGGCAGTGCAGGGCCTGTCCCAGTCAAGGCTTTGTTTCTGCAAGTCTTGGATGCCCTCAGTTAGGGCTGGGAGAGACTGTCAGGGCTGTATCAAGTCTCTGCTGTCCTTCAGTCTTATTCTGGGACAGTTGTCTCTGTCTTTTTTTTTCAGCATAATAATCTCTTCAGCATAATAATATCTGTTATAGCAATTGTGTCTCACAGTCTCTTATCTTTGTTGGGCAGTTGACTGGTTAGGTGTTGCCATCACAGGTTGAGTCTGTTGCGGCAATGCATCGCTCAGGATGTGAATGCCTAAACCAAACTGAAAGCTTCAGAGTGAATTCAGTGTTTGTGTGGTGCCATGTGCTTCTCACCAAGAGTCTGGGTAGATCAGAAATAATACAATGGTTGTTTAGCCATCTGGAAAGTGAAGTAGTTGGTGCAAGTGCTTATTGCTTTCTTCCCATGTTACCCCAAGACAAGAGGAAAGGAATGTCTAGCATAGAAAAGCTGTGAGCAGGAGTTCTTAGTGCCTCTCCTCAGTTGCCTTCTTGCTTTCGATAGCATTTCTAGGCTTCATGTATAATTAGGAGAGTCCATACTGGAAACCTGAGGAAAAAATAAGTTTGTTGTTTTGTTGTAAGCATCTTACTCTTTCTTTCCTAATTGATTTTGCTTTTTGGAATGCAGGGTTTGGGTCAGTGGTTTGTTTTATAGTTCTAATCTATGTTACCATAGGAACATAGACCAAATAACAGAAATATTAGGAAAGGCTTTTTATTTACCGTAGTCTATAGCAAGGCTTAATTTGTTATTTTTGTAGAACTCTGAGATCATAGTACTGGATTTTTAGAAGATGAATATCTTTAGGTTTGAGTAGGAATAACCCAAAGGAAATCAAAAAGGTAGAATCAAAGTAGTCATGTGCTTGTTTACTTAGTACCTCTCTCTTTATAGAAAACATAATTTTTTTTTCTCCATTGAGGTGAATCAAGTCCAACTCGTCGAGAAGCAGTGAAAAGGAAGACTGCAGAATACCTTATGCGTGCTGAAAAAATTTCCAGTCTCTACTATAAAACCTCTGAAGATGCATCTGTTTCTATGGTAGGCTTTAATTAATTTTTTTTCTGAATTAATTTTTTTCAGAATTTGTTATAATTAAGTAGCAAAGCTTATTCTAGCTTAAGGTTCAAAAGCTGTCTAGAATTTCTCTTTTTGGAGGCCTGAGGAGTATTTTAATGTTGTGTTTCTTTTAAGTTGCCATTCTTTCTGATTCTTCATAATTTTATGAGGAGTGCTTGCTTTAACACGTGACTGCTTTTGATGTGCTTTCCTACTGCTCATGGTTGATGAGGTAGACATTTTTCATCATACTGAAGAATCTAAAGGTAAAGGAAAAAACCATGCTAGAGTGTAACATTTCATTCGACTTTTCCATGAGAATGTTGGTCTCACTCCTGTAGGGAGTGAGAAATCTGTTGGTTTCTCTAGCCTAGCACATAGTGCTGTATCACAAGTGAATCAAGCACGGGGTGGAGGGGATCAGATCAATTTTCCACAGAACAAGTCCTTAGCAGAGCAAAGGTTCTTCCTGATCCTTTGAAATGTCTCTCTTGGATATGCTTGTGGGATCAGTTCCCTTTTGATTTTTGAGAAGTTTCCCTGCTAATTTCCACTTTCTTGAGCAGGATACCTTTATCTGTGCTTGTACAAAAGACAAACAAAGCTTGTTCTAAGATCCCTCGATAAATATCTAACTTGCCCTTCCTTAAACGTTCCTTTAGGATTTATCTGTTTCTACTTTAGACTTTCGCTGCAGTCATGTTAAACTGTGTTATTGTCAATGACTGCCCTATTGCAGTAAGTATAAAAGCTGCAAACTTCCTGACTCTCTAATATCAAGGGATAACAAAAGGGATAGAAGATTATTGCTTCTTACTTTGCACAGATCTAAAAATGCTTTAAGGAGACAACTGCTGCAAAAATTGGAAGCCTTCTAAAAGCTGTCTATCTAACAAGTAAATTTAAAAAGCAAAGACATTGATTTTTTTAAGGGTAGATTTTTTCATGTTGAGAGCCCACAAGTACAATTTTGAGGATGTTCCAAATGGGATATATTTTGTGAGGCTTGGAGTCTTGCTGTTGCTATGAACTGTACTTTGAACAATTTAATATTTTGGACAGATATGAACTCCTACTAGGTATTCTTTCTTTGGGTCAAACACCCCTGAAAATGGGGAAGAAGCTATATTGAATGGAATCCTCAGTGTGTTTGGAAACTGAAGAACGAGAGAAAAAATCCACGAACAACCTATTTTTGCCTTTTTATAAGTTTAAAAACTAACTGTGGTTGGGAAGGAGGAAGAAATAGGTTGCATTTTTCTGTGTGAGCTTGAGAGGTAAAGTATTTCCTCTTTTATGCTGTACTGAATAAGACACATGCCTTCTTTGCAGATCCAAAGAAAAGCAGATTTAATTGGGATAAGACAAGAAAAAAAAAGCAGATAGAATAAAAAACCATTCTCCTTCTGTGTTGAAACTCAAAATTGGCAAATCACGCCAAATCTTGTTTTGTACAAAGTGTTGTACCTGGCTGATTGTTCTGTTTACAAAAAAGGCCATGCAGCCATGATTTAGCCTTGTTTTTCTCCTAAGTTTGTACATGTATTTTAATGTCCTTTATTTACTGCTCTTCATAATGCATAAATTTTACTTTTATCTTAGAATTTTGGAATTTGCTGATATCAAGGGCACATGGTGCTTATGGGTCATGATGGTTGTGGTGAGGAACAGCTTGTCTCTTGTTCACAGTTGAAAGTTACCTGGGAGAAGGACTTAACCCCCAAAATTATTGTGAGGGTAGTGGTAGGGACCACAAAGAATTGGCATGCTCTGTGCTTTTGCTTAATGTCTTCAGGAAAATGAGGAATGTGACTGTTCCCATGTCTTGGTTCCCTGGTGAGCAGGCCTGAATTCTTGCACTTTAGTTACTGCTTATTATTTTTACTTCCCAAGATAGTTTATATTGGAGTTTGCATGAATTAATCCACTCTATATGGACAGTGATAAGTGCACTGGAAGAACCTCCATCTCTAGACAGTGGGATTCTTGGGAGATACCAGTGGCAACTTGCAGATATTTTGCGTCCTTCTAAAGACATTAAGTGCATGATGAGCACGTTAGTGCAGTACCTGGGCCCCTGTTAGGAGTTTTAGAGTGCAGTTTTGTTATGGAAAGCATGGTTCACTGCAGGGAATGTCATGGGCAGTGGGAGTGCTGAGACCATTTGTACCTCGGAGGAAGAGGTCTGGTTAGTAAGTGGGTGTGGGAATTTAAGGCAAAGTGCTCTTGTTCATGACCTGGTGTCACAGGGCAGAGCTGCTTTGTCACCTCTGCCTGCTGTAGGTGGCTTTGTGTTTCCTGTGGTGCCCTTAAAAGGAGCAGTCATGGGCATCAGAGCTAGGCTGACCCGTCCTTCTTACACATGGAATTTTTCCTTCTTCTCCTCCACCAGGCCAGAGAACTGTCCAGCAAGGGAAGGGGTAAACTCAGAAGTGCAGGTTCAGTTACTATCCTGCACTTCTTAGCCTGTCAGATCTCCCAAAGGCTTGAGATGCCAGCCATGTGCTGAGCCATGGGCTGAGCCACCTGCAGCAGTCTCAAAAGACTGTGCCCACTAAATGTACCCTTTGCCATCTGAATACTATGTGAAGGTAAAGCACAGAGCCTGGCTTTTCTCTGGGGGCCTGGGCAAGGAGGAAGTGAGCCATTCTTTTGTGGCTGGAAATGCCAGGCCCTTGCCTGCTCCAAGACCAGATTTCCCTAAAGAGGCAAAAGTCTGGTATTTGAGAGCTGAGAAGCAAAATTGTCTTTGATGTCATGGAAACCAAATGAAGAACAACTACTTTGTTACTTTTCAGCAGTGTAGCTCTCAAGGATAGCATCCTTAGCAACCACCCTGCTGCTTGCAAGTTCAAGTGGTGAAGAGAGGAGCACAAGAAGATGGTATTTGGAGAATCCTTGGCATTGTTAAAGAAAGGGTTTGGGTGGAGGGCTGAAAAGAAACATAGGGAACTGACTCAGCTTTGACCTTGAGCTGGGAACTCAGATGAGTGTCTTGTAAACATTAAGAAAAGCCTTGCTGTGACCCATAAGAGTAGGAGATGTGGAGACAGTTTCTGCAGCTTTTAAACAGGCACATGAACCTTCTGGAAAAACAAGCTGTAGCAAATGCTGTCCTCTTCTTCTTCCTTTGGTGCAGCACAGCAGCCTACAGGGCCCTCTCAGTGCTGCAGAGCGCTGTGTAAGAGCAGCACTGGGTCATTTTGCAGATTCTCAAGCTGCATTTTCTCCTCTGCCCCTTTATAAGCAGCATCTCTGGGGAACCACTTCCAAGCCTGAGTGGGAGCTGTAGCAACAGCCTCTGAATCCCACTGGCCTGACCATCAGAAAGCTGGAGTCTTGCATAGCTGTCAGCTGCAAAGCCCAGCACAGCTGCTTGTACAGGCTGTGGGGCAGTTTAAACTCTGGTAGTTTTTATAAAGCATATTTTTATTCCCTCTTTGAAATTAGTTCTGATTCTACTTACGCCTAACTTTGTATATTCAGAGTTGTTTCTTTTTGCACCATTATGAAAGCTGATGTCTTTTAAAATGTCAATTATTTTTGATTTTTCAAAGCAATTTAGTAACAAGAGGTACATGCAAGCCTGATGCCCGAACAGAAGCAGCAGTCTTTGTGGTTTCCATAAGATATCTTCCTAAAATTCTCATTAAATGTGCATGAAAATTGCATGAAGTATAAAGAAAATGCACTGCTGTAGTTCTGTGAGATATAAATTTAACATAAGATAAGAGATTCAGTCTCAACTTCTAGGATCCAAGGTGTGTCCCAGCTTCAGGAAAAGTGCATTCCCCAGCTGGTGCTCACTGAGGGCCTCCTGAAGCACACTGTAGTTCTGTCTGGTTCAGATGCAGGCAGAAATCCAGCCTGGTTTTCTCCTGGTACAGAGAGAGGAAGAAGCCGGGATGTTTGCCATACCAGGAGAGCTGGAAGCACTGTCACACCCATGAGGCAGATTCCAGTGTATCTGTATTAAAACAAGGAATCTCCTTGCTGCAAGTGAAGATCTGGCTATGCTACAGGCAGACAGATATTGAAATATCAGACTCAGACCTCTTAATGGCAAAGGGAGATTGCATTTTGATGTGCAGATCTGCAGTGGTGTTCATGAAAGTTCTCTTTTCTTATCCTGAGGATCTGTGGTGGCTGATGTCAAAGGTGGCAGCATTAGCAGTTAAATTAGCAGAGGTTTCTGGGTGAAAAAAATGAAGAGGGGAAAATAAACATCAAATATTTAATGAGAGGGAAATCCAGGGAAAATAGCAGTTGTGCTGGGAAAGCTTTTAAGAGACCAGTGCAAGGGGCATCACTGCTTGAACACGTGGATTGCTTGGAGCAACCAAGGAACAACCAAGACACCACCATTCCTTGTGTTTCACTGCATGCCAGCAAAAAAAGGGTGCAAGGAACCCCACCACAGATGCTGGGGTGCCCCCAGCCTGAGATGTACACATGGTGTGGTTTTTGGGGTTTCCCTGTGCAAGGCCAGGAGCTGGATCCTTGTGGGTCCCTTCCAACTCAGGATATTCTATGATTTCCCATCAAATGGTGTTTGTGCCACTGGGCTAGGGATAGTGCTCTTGCCTTAAATGAAGTTAACATGAAATGCCCTTTCTCTTACTTGACTGGTGGAGTTCTCTGCCTCCATGTGCTCTTCTCCCTGCTGGCTGCGATGCCAAAGCTGAGGCAAGGGCTATTGGCCATATTCCTTGTGTAGCTTACATAACCAGAGCTTTCCAAAGGAAAGCAGTGGCCACAGGCTGCTGGGTCCTTGCAGGAGCATCACAATCAGCATTGGCCTTTTCTACTTGAAATCTATACATGGTAAAAGGTGATGGTGGGAGAGGATCTGGTGATACCTATCCCAACTCTGGATAAATCCAGCTATGCAGGTCAGAGTGTAGTCTGAAAATAGAGAGGGCATGACCACAACAGAGAAGATCCTGGGATACCTGAGCAGCATGCTGAGCATTTGGACAGGCTGCTGAAGGCCTTCTGCAGGTAGAGGTAGCCTGACAGTTTGTTCAGAATATTTGTCTCATTTCTAAAGGCAAATGAAGCTTTTAAATTTTTTTTTTGTTATCCTTCTTCCTGTATTTTTTGTTCCTCTGTTATTTTATGAGAGTGAGGGTTTTTAGTTATTTTTCTTCTTGCTGCCCAGATGCTGAGCTTGGATTTTTACTCTATTCAGAGGAGCAGGCTGTTTCATAGAGTGCTTAATTGCTGTAGTTTTGGGAATTGTTCTGGGAATTCAGAGTTTGCTTCCAGCCTGCTTCACAACAGAATGTGATGCCTTCCCATCATTGGGCTCTTCTATTAGACTTTTGAAACAGTGAAACCAAAGTACTGTAAAGAACAAAACTGATAAAAATGGAGAACCTGCTGGGAGCTGTGGATGTGATTGTAAATCCCTTTAAGGTAAGAAGTGACTGTAGAGCATGCATATAAAAATCAGTTCTGTACACACTATTACCAATGGTGCCACCACTGGTCACATTTTAGAGAAGGATCTAAAATATATATACTGGGGCTTTTTGGCTCTTTGGACAGGATGGGTGCAGAAATCTGATTGTATAGCATTATTAGACAACTATTAACTTCTGCAGAGATGTATGAACTTAATTCATGGTTGAAATGTTATTCATAAGAGAAAATATTAAAAGTGTGATTATTGAGGAATGGTTATGAAATGTAATAGCAAGCAGATAGAAGTGAAAATCTTTCATAGTAGTCTAGAGGATTAGGAAATGTTCTCTTCCTTTAAATGTCTTCCTTAGAATGCTTTTGAAATCTTGTCATGAATAAACTGTGTTAGCATAACTCTTTGTTTCAAAGGAAGTTTTTCATTATTGCAGAAAAATTGCCTACTCTCAAAATACTTCCAACAGCTCACTGGAATGTGGAACTGAAATTAGGTTTGGAGAAAAAAAGTTCATGTAGAGTTTTTTTTATTCTTCTTCCTGTTAAAGCCTTTAGTTATAGATTGTAGAATGTGGGCTGTTTTCTCTCAACTGCTGTTGGTATTCCTGCTTGGCAGGGTTTACGTGACAAAACAATTATCTGATCCATACAAAAAAATGAAGATAACTAAGAAACTCCCAACAGTGAGCCCAGAAAAGCACACTTTTCTTCAAGCTTTTTGAACATGTATTTGTAGTCCTTTCTTTTGGATTTTGCTGGCAATCAGTACTTAAATAAGTACAGATTTTTAGGAAGGAATTTGGAAGGTGAGAATGTTGTTGAGTGAATGGGGAAGGCTTCAAGGAATTGCTTTGGCCTTGGAGGATAGCACAGTAAAGATGCCTGAGGGGGAAAAATAGGGTGGCAGGAAATTGCTCTGCCTAGTTCAGGATCTTAGAGTTTCTCATCACAAGGGAAAAATTTTTGATTTTTCCTGATACTTAAGCATTTAATCTGCAGCATATTTGCTTACCAACCATTTTCCTTTGTGATGTAGCTCTTAAATATTGCCTCAGAATGCTGACCTCCCTCTTCCTTTACACCTTTGTGTGATAGAAATCTACTTGGGGAGGCCTGGTTATGCTTCAAAGGAGTTTGGCATTCAGCAGCTCTGCACCTTATTTGTGAGGAAAAGATACAGGTCTGTGGCTGTGGTTCTACTAGAAGCTACATGTTGAATTTTTGGAGGAAGATCTAATAAATTCTCTCAGTTGGCAACTAGAAACTGCTGAAAATATTTGTTTACGTGCCAGAGGTATATGGGATGCTTAAAATGTTGATCTTTGTCCCAAAAGACTTCCAGTTGAAACATTGATCCCCCCTCTGGCATGCAAGCTTTGAATTTGCTCTGAGAAACTACAAAACATAGTATGGACAAACATCTATGTCTATTAGCATATTAACTACTTGAATAGTTAGCACCTGCCAATTTTCTTGCTGTGGTGTTAATTTCTAGATTAATGATACATAGCTAGTTCCTTTTAAGGCAGCTTTAGAAATAATTTCTGTTGTGCACCTTATTATTAAAAAGATTTCATACAGCTCACCAGAGAGCAAGAGAACCCCATTTATAGTTCTATATTTTATGTTCTTCAGGCTTAAAAAGCCTCTAATTTGCTTTCTCCTCCTCAGTGATCTCTGAATTATTTTGTACCCAGAATACCTGTAAGGCTTTGATTGATTATTATTATGTGGTAAGAACTAAGTAATCAATTTCTGGGTTCCATTAAGCATAGAAAGTATAAAAATTCATTGTTTTTTTCTTTCTTAAATTTTTGTTTTCAGTGTTATCTTGACCTTTATTTACTTGCAAGTTGTTTTTTTTCCCCCCACTAAGGACAAACAGAAAACTTCTCCTTTCATCTTCAGTCTCTCTGATTTATGATAAATTTAGTTTCCTTCGGCCTGGCATTTGCTTCAGCAGGCAGTCTTCCTTCAAGTACCTCCCTGATTGATGTGTAATCTTTGATATCTTCCATTAGCCTCCAGGATCACTAAGTTCAAGGCCCTCTTGGAACCTAAGGAGCCCTGCCGAGGAACTGAAGACCTTCAGAGTCCTTGGGGTGATTGACAAGGTAATTCTTCAGTGTCTCTTCAAGAATTCAGTCATAAATCGACTGCATGCTGACATTTTGTCTTTGAAGCTGTGGATCTTAAGGATATGAAACAAAAGGGGAAAATGACTCAAATGCATCTGCACTTTAAAATAACAAAAGTAGAAGAAAAAAAGGCTTTTATCTAAGCAATTCATGTAAGGTCATGCAAAATGTATTTGAGCTAAAGGACAAGGTACATGTTTGGTAGCATTCAGTAGGAAGAGGCCTGTTTTTAAAAAATGAAATCATGGTTGCTGTTCTGGGGTAATGACAAGTTGATGTGTTTTCAGTTGAACAGTCTGGTGGATACTGAAAATATAGAAGGTTAGAAATTCTTACTTTTGAACTCTTACTTGAAATGGGAGCTGAGGACACACACGACTGTTCTCCTTCCCTGAGAATTCAGAATTGAAATCCCTTGCCAAGACAGAGATTCAGCAATGAAGCCAAGCTTATTTTTGAGTCATGCAAATAATGTCTTCCAGAGTCCCAGGATAATACCATTCTGTAAACAGTAAAGGACCATACGGATTTTTTTGCAAGCCTAATTAAGAGACCAGAAGAATTGTTGGGTTGTTTTGATAATGCTGATTAGTTACCACCTTACCAAATACTTTTAAGATGATGCATTATTCAGCAGTGTGACAGTGGCTAATGCAGACTGTAACGGCTCGTTTCCTTTTTGTTGTGCCAAATCCCTTGTGCCTTTTGATAGTTCCTTATGTAGTCCCTAGTTTGTGCATGAGCTACTGATGCATGGTCAATTTATGCATTTGTAACGCGCATCAAAAACCTGTGGCTCATCCCTTGAGGTCTGTATTTCTTGGTTGCTTTTTCTTGTTGGACTGAACCTAGCTATTGGGACTAGTTTTTGTTTTTCTTTGCCTGTTTCATTGTAATTGTGTGCATAAGTTGATAACTTCTCCTTAGGGGGCTGTATACATTAGGTACTATGGTTGTTTTTATAGCACACAAGGTTTTCTAAGCTCTGACTTCATATTCATTGTATCTTCTTTCCTCAGTTGTAAGTACAGAATTTAGCCTGTATTCCATTCTGTCTACATATCAGAGAGACATGTTGGAAAGACCACCTATCTGTAGCACCTCTTACTAGGTGCTAAGTTAGTGGCCACTATATAGATGCGGTGTGCATGAATTTTGTGAATTATTCTGACAGAGTGAGCCTGCAGAAATGTTGGAAATGGATCAAGAAAGATTTTCTCAATATCTCCATTCTTGTGTAGTGCTAATGAACAGCTACTGGAAAAGATGCTTGATCAGAATGAAGCTTTTGCAGACCTTGGTGGTACCCAATCTCCTTAGCTCTCTCTGAGCAGTTTCAGTAAGCATCCCAGGTGTGAGCTGAATATGTCCAGATCTTTGAAGCAGAACTGGGGAGAATCAGTGTTCCAATGATGACAAAAACACAGGATTCTCTGAGTTGAAGATGTATGCAAGGAGTAGCAGGCCTGTGCATACAGCTGGAATGCTCCTGTGTGAGCAGTATCATAGGGCCCAGAGTTCATGCTTAATTACTGTGTAGGAAAGGGAGCCAGATTCTTTCAGGTGTCTTTGTACTCTGCATTCCTTCTTCCAGATTCTCGTGTCACAATCTTAGCCTTATTCTGAGTATGCTGCTTTTTAGCATATATTTTTAGAGGTCTGTAAAATTGGGAGGCAAATGAAAACTTGCTCTAAGCCCAGAGAATATTTTATTTGGTTTTATAATGCGTACACAAAATGCAGTTGAATATGAAACAAAAGTGTGCAGATGTATATGTGGGCTGGAGATGATGTCCCTGCCTTTGGTTTAAAGCATCATCTCCCTTCCTTTCTAACCATCACTGTCATTTCCCTCCTTCTCTGCTTCCATATGCCCTAAAGCTCTCATCATGGAGAAATCCAATCAATGTGTAAGTATCCTTGCTGCAGCCAAGTAGATGACACAGCGTGCTTGTTCCTGAAAATGGATTTTGATTTTCAGGGCCAGCATTGAAGATGGTATGCTTTTGGGCACAAGGCTGTAACTGATTCAGCACCATGCAGAGTTTTGCCTGAAAATAATCTTCCATTCTAACCCTAAGGTGTAGCTGCTTTGGTTTCAGCAGAAAGTGGGTATGTGGGTAGTAATGAGCCACTGGCATTGTAACTGTTGGCTTGACTAACCCCGTGCAAGACTGGCTTAAACACACCGACTTAAAATGGTGTTGGTTGGTTTGCAGACTTGTTCTCCCACGGCTGAAGCCCTGAGTGGTGTCTGCCTGCTGCAGTGCTGCCTCGAGAAAACCAGCTGTTAACCTTCCCTTATTCAAATGCTGAAAGGTTCAGTGCTTTCCCTTAGAGTAATGTCACTCTTTGTTCTTCTTTTGAAGCCTCTTCAAGTGTTTTGAATTGGCTTCATTTTCATGAACAAAATGCTTGTTGCTACCTGAAACTCTGGGTTTTTCAAACTATTTTAGACTAGGCAGAATGATTAGATATTTAATTTTAGCCTAGTTTATTCCCAATGTGCAATCTTTCTTTCCCTTTCTGCCCTTTCACTTTCCTTGTCACCTCAATAATTTTTGTTGCTTTGACTCTTTTCTGCTAAATCTGAGAGTTAGAGATCTTAGCATTATTAAGCTCTTTAAATTATTGTGAAAATTCAGGGAAGTATGCCCATATGTGCCTTTCCTCCCATCCTTCTGCTTTTGCTCTCGTGCAAAGGCTGTAGTATAAATCTGACTATTTTAGTATACCAAAGTGGACTTATATTTTGCTTGAGGAAGCCTTTTTTTTTTCTTTTTTTTTTTCTTTGAGTTCTGCTGCTGCTGTGTTTCCTCACTTCATGGTGTCAAAAGTTAACGAGGTGGTGTTTGCAGGTATTTTATATGTTTAATATGTAAAGAGCCTGCCTGTGAGTAGGTTTCTAAAAATGGAAGTGTAATCTAATTGTAAAGGTGGCTTTTGTCCTGCAAACCTTGTGAAATGTGAGGTGCTGGTGTTTGGGCAGCAAGGCTCTTAATAATGTTTCCAGAGGTACTGCATTGGAAACAAATACCTAAATATTGCAGTTGTTGTTATCACCAACTACGAATGATCAATTATTTTATCATCTCATGTACCTTAAAGTAGGAAACTTCTTTTTTTGGAATAGGGAAGAGTTTTGCTTTCAAAATTTGCCTAATTAAAAATCAAGGTTGCAGGTTCTGTGCTGAGTTTCTGCCCTAGGCAAATCTTTCCTTTGAAGCTACAACCGGCCCCTAAAGAAACGACTTTGTTATGGTGCTGCTGGATACCTTCACAATGCTGTTTCAAACCCAATTTCTTATTCTTTAGAACCCTCTGTTATTTAGATTCATTCAATTTAAAGATTCACCTTGAAAGCAGAGTGCATTAAGTAATAACTATGCCTCTGTAACCAATGGCTGTCTTTTATGTCTCTTCTATCCCCTCCCCAGTCCCCCGTCAAGGCACACTGTCGTTACTGGCACTGGCTGTGTTCAGTTCTTCCTCAGCTGGCCATGCATTTGAGCTTGTTGTTCAATACACTTTATTAAGCTTTATTATGAAACCTAATAAAACCACATACTCTCATCAGGGCCTCGTGTTAAAATTATTTTTGGAGTTTCTGAGATAGATAATGTTTATTAGAAATGGAAGCACTTCTGTTAATTGTGAATATAGGGGGTTTTTGTGTCTCCCATGCTGTCCTGAGAAGTCCTAATTTTGGTGGCTGTACATTTTGGTGAAGTGACTTTAAAAATACGCAGGAGAACCAAATTAATATTATTAATTATTTATAAAGTGTGAGCACTGCTTGTTTGCTTAATGAGTGAAAGTGCCAAAAGGCAGAAATAGGTAGAATATATGTCAACTTCACATGCATAATCTGCAGACCCAGAGTTGAATTCAAACAGTTTATGGCTAGTTCTAATGAAATTTAATCTGGGTAGGAGGAATAGTCCCTACATATGGCAGCATGTGTGGTGTTGTGCCTGAGTAACAGACATAGCTAGCTATATCCTGTTAGTGTTTGTTAGGAACTTAAATATTCAGCCTTTTATTGTGAGGTGAGATTAAAGACTGTTGCAGCTGTGAAACTTCGTTGACCGTAGCAGATGTTTTCTCTCCCCTGGCTCTCAGGTGCACTCCGTGAGCACCTTTAGATCATCTTACAGATTTGTGAGCGGCTGCGTGTGCCTAAGAGGTGTGGGGGAAAGGGAGCTGGAATGTACATACAAACAGGGCATAATGGAAAATAGAAGTAGAAAAAAGCTGAAAATCTGAAACTAAGTAATAATAGTAACTATTCATACAAATAAACTTTTAAGAGCTGGTTTGATGTTTTGATAACCTTTTAGTTTCTTAAGTGGCTTGCCAAGTCCTACAAAATCAAACCAACTACAGAGTTATTGTCGAACTGATTTCTTGGCTCACCACCTTCCTTTCCCTACTGCTGTGGGATTATTCCTAAACTACTGTCAGGTTTCAAGCCCCAAGTAACAAAGCTTGCTCAACTTTGAAACGTAGTCTCTCTGCCAACTAGAAAGGGTCCTGTCCCTTCTTCTCTGCCCCCAAACACATGCCGTTTGTTTTCCTGAAATCTTTCAATTTACACAAATCTGAACATTTCTCAGTGTTTGTTGTTGTAACCCTTGTTTTCTTCTAGCTTCTTTCCTGTTTGTTTCACTAAAATTTCTTTTGACTTGAGTGAGATTTGGTAGAGTGATGCAAATTTTGCCCTTGCCTTTAGAAAAATAAATTACATTGTTGAATGTTCTTCTGCAGGCTGTACTATATGTCTTCTGGCCTTCAGAAAGAAATAAATTATTGAGATATTTTCTTTTAAGCCAAGATTATATAAGTTTGTCTTCCTAATTGTTCCTAAGTTGCTTAATAATTTGTGCCAGGCAATTACTCTGGGATGCCAGTGGCATTTCATATTGTAAAATGCTTTCATTAGTAAAACCTGCCAGATATATTTTCTAGGTTAATATTTCACCATTTGTAATTTATTGGCCGGTTTTTAGTTTACTTTAAGAAAATGGACTTTCCTCTCTGTTACCAACCGACTCAAATTATTTAAAAATTCGAATTTGAATATATGCTGCTTTCTTAGCATTTTCATTATTTAAAGCTGCACCATTTGTCTTATAAGTACACTATTATTCCAAGTCATAGAATATACAGGCTGTAAGTTCCTTAGAATAATGGTTTGAAAGGAGGAATAATTGCAAACTGAAGATAATTCATATTGCACAGGTACAAGGATAAGGAATAATCACATTTTTCATACATATTAGCCAAATGTAATCTCTTTCTGTAACGACAGAGGGAGATGAGTGAGAGTCCGGGTGGTATAATCTGAAAAGTGACAAGAATAAATCTGTATTAAGTAGATCTTTTAATCCTGGTAGCCTTGTGACAGCCAGCACAGCTGAGGAGAGCAGGAGGAATTGCACCCCTGCTCCTGCCCATCAACAGAGCTGTGTCCTGAGTGCAGCACCCAGCTGAGCTCCAGCCCTGGCTGAGGTTTTCTTGCAGTCCCAAATACTCGTGCCAGGGATCAGGGGGATGACTTGCCTCATTCCTTGTCATCTGTCACTACAGCATTTTTCAGCTCCTCGGGTATACACAAGAGAAAAAATCCTAGATGATCATCTGATACATACTCAAGTTTGTAGGACTTTTGCTAGAGTATCTATTCTATGATAAGGGTACATTTGTTTAGCAGATAAGGACTAGAGTTAATAGGTGGCCCACTGGTGACAATATTTACATGATGTGTTTTCAGTGTAAAGCAGCAATTTAATAACAAAATGGAGCTGGTTTTAAAGTAATCCCTTAGCTGTGGTTTGTCTTGGAAACCTTTCTGCTGTCTGATTCCGCAGTAAGAGATCTTATTCAATTTTCTTTGATCAGGCATGAGCTATTTTTCACTTGTGTTAGTGAACTTAAAGTCACATTTTTGTAAGCAAATGTGTTGATGTGTTTGTTTTGATTAGTGTTAAAAGCTGCTCCGGTAAATAAAAAGCACAGGTATGTTCTGTGCTGTGAAAGAACAGAAAGTGGGCAAAAAATCAGTATTGAGATGCTGGGCAGTGAAGAAGAGAGGGGGAAAAATCCCAGGAAAGGAAGGGGAACTGGGGAAGCAAATGTGTGCAGCGTGACAGGATTTGTGCGCTGGTGCTAAAGCCACCGGTGGGAGAGCAGCGCGCTTCAGAGCAGCCCTTCCTTCTCCCACAGCTGTCCCCCGTGACCTTGGCTGGGTGCTCGCTGGGGTGACTGCTGGTTCACCATGTTCTCTTTTCCTGGTGACTTGCCTGTTGCCTGCCCCTGGGTCTGTGCTCCCCCTTATGCTGACTTCTGCAGTATTCCTTCAGTCTCTTATCTCAGGGCTTTGATGCATATGTTCTGAAGGTGGCCACCGTGACTTTGGGTGGCAGCAGATGGTAAACCTTCAGGCTGCCACCGGCTATACTGGTGTTAAGTTGGAAACTTAACGTTTGATGAAGAATCAGTAGTGCATATGAAAGAGCTTTTACTGTAGAAATATCTTTTAATTAAAAAAATTAGCATACCGAAACATTTGCTAATTTCTGTGCATTTAAAGGATCTTAAAATTAACTGTTTTCTTAAAGCTAGACTATGGTTATTTACCAAGCAGGTTTTATTTTATTTTTCTCCAATTAATTGGACCTACTATATTGAATTGAATTGAATTTATTTTCCTCTAAGCTGTTGGGTACACTGTAAATCAAATCTAAGAAGCTAATTTTTTTAAGTAGCTGCTGTCAGCATCAGAATTAACTCTTGACTTAGGAAAGGAAAAAAAATTCACGAGTAGGAAATCCTATTTGGCATCATGGAGGGGTATTGCTGTCTGCACTTTACTGAGATGCTGTCATGCAGTGCTGCTGTGTTCACTTGTTTTTTGGGATGTTCCTGAGAGCTCCAGTGCTTGTACAAAATTAGGGTGTCTGTGCTGCTGAAGACACTTATTTACATTAGATATTTATTTGTGGTGATTGCTATTTGTGTGTCAGTGGTTTTGGCCATGTTGAGGTTGTCATCAGTGCAAAAAAATAGAGAAAGAATGAGTAAGCAACAGAGCTGTAAGAGCCAGCATGATATGTGGACCTTGACTCTGTTCATCCATTAGTATTACAAATGGGATTTTGCCTTGTCTCCTTTTGTGTCACAGTCTAGTTGCTCAGTGCCCAGGAGTGCCCTGCTGTGCCTTCTTCTCCCTCCTCTCTGAGACAGGATGCTGAATGTTACAGCTGGCAGTTCATTATTAGGAGAAGTTAAATATTAAAACTTACATGGTGAAAGAGCTTCTGTCAGCTCTGTGAGCTAGAAGCAGCCTCGGCTAATGCCAGCATCTCTGTGTGATCTGCTCTGGACAATAGCAAAGCTTTGTCCCAGGGAATGTTCTGTGCAATCCTGTTTTGTCCCATCGTGCCTTTAGGGTGAGGACTCACTTTGCATTTTAAAAAGGAATCTTAGAATTACAAAAACACTTTTGCCACGGTAGAGAAGTGTGAAGGAATGCAAACAGGAGACTTGGTGCACTGCTATCTATAAATTGACCGTAAAACATGAGGTGAGGAGAGTAAGTTGGCACTTGGGTCAGTTGTGCCCTTCTGCAGCAGTGTTGTAATGCATCCAAGAGCTGCTGACTTTTCTCTGCTCTGGATGAATGATAAAAATTCAAGCAATTATACTTGCGGCCCTCTCTTTCCTGGACTTAGCCCTTCCTGAAATAGCTTTCTGATAGTGACTTACCCATTTATGTTGTCCTTTAATTATTTGGGACAATCTGGTTCTTTGTAGTAATGCATGCAGGCTGCTTTCCCTTGAAACAAGTTTTTGATTTGGTGGGTAATAAAAGGTAAATGTAAAGATGTAAAGTCTGCAGTCTGCCAGGGCCAAATGGACCATCACTACATGAATTTCTGAAGTTACTTCCAAGGCACTTCCTTGGCTTCTTGGAGTCTCTTTTGAAGTAAACAGTCTTGCCAAAGGTTGGTATTGAATCAACAAAGAAATAGTTGTCCCTAAAATGAAGTGGAGCTGTAAATGAGGTGTCAGTCACTTGGGGAAGGTAGGATGCTTGATAGGAATTAAAAACAAAGGAGCTGGTTAGTTGGACTGGGTAGTCCATGTAGGTAGTTAACCTCAAAAGCACAGGGATATCAGTTGTTGTTATTGCAGGTATAAAACTGTAGCTGCTGCTTTCGTGTTGATGCTGCAATATAACAGCTGATGAAGTTACCCTACAGGGACCTGCTGCCTGCTTTATTGGCCTTGGTGGTGGTGCTTCTGTACCTCAACTTACAGGGAGAGGGCTCAGTAATCTCTTCTGTTGCGCCATATGCTAATACAGTGCTGATAAGCAAGTGTGAAAAATGAAAGGGAGGAATACATTAATTGTATTTGTGCAATAAGGTATGCTATCAAAGGTAATTATTTCATGACAGTTTTAGTTATAGCAGTTGTTTTATCATGGAATAAAAGATGGCTTTAGGAGCCTTTTATTGGAAAGACAATTGTATCAAATTAGTACCAAATTAGATTTTTGTCTTTATAAAGGTGAGCAAACCCATGAGCAGTTTTTAAATTGGTGTCTTCTACTCTACAAATGAACAAATCCTGTTTGAGGGTTAAAGAAGCTATTATTCTGTCCTTTATGCTGACAGCTTCATTACTGATTGGCCTACTGTTGGTATTAAAAAAATGTTTGGCTCCTTATGATCTTTGTGCATGCAACTATAATATTAATACAGACCACGGAGCTGTTCATTAAGAAATGACTTTAAATGAGGTTGATGCTTGTAAATCTGGAGAGATACAGATGTTAAATGCTGCCATTCCTTTTCATATACAGCCGTATGGCTAATAATTTCCAAGTGGCTAAAGCTCTTGTTAGCAAGAGTGCTGGTGTGTTAAGAATGGCCCTATAAATAACTTTAAGAACTGAAGTTGAAGGTGCTTCTTTTAAAGACTATTGTTAACTAAACATTATTGCCAAACAGATGGAAAGCATTCACCAGCCTGATGTTTTTAGGTCTAATTATATTATCGCCAGTCCTGTACGGCTCAGTTGAAGAGGTGTATCCAGAGGCCAATTTATAATCATTTAGCCAACACCTGTTTGGGAGATATTGACAGTCAAAGGGCACATTTAAAAAAAAAATCACATATGTTCTCGTATTTATTGCCTCAATGTGAACAGTGTCTAGTTGCAAACAAACTTGGGAGAAGAGGAAGGAGAGTGATTGTAAACACATGGGTGTTTCCAAACCATTTTTATTTTCTTTTGGCACCTCTTGTAAAGTGGCTTTTATTTTTTTCTCTTGTTCTGTTTATTTTCTGTGGTGTGGTTTTGTGTTTTTCTTTAATTTTAATTTTACACCTTTTGGTTAAGCAAGGATAACAAAACCAGTTTTACAGTTGTTGTTTTTTGAGTTGGTTTCCACTGTTTCTGGAAGCCCTATATAAGAGGCCTAAAAAGTTGTTTGGCTAACTCAAAAGACTGGGAATATTTGCCTTTCCTTACCATGCCCTTGAAATGGAATCTGTGTGTCATTCCTTTGTTAGAAGAATGTCAGTAGCACCAACGTCTGTTGATATTTTTTACCCCCCAAGGATAGAGAAGAAAGCTTTTAAAACTGTCTGCAACCCTAGTAAAAGAGGACGTCTTTGAAATGAGGAAGAGTCTGTGACTTCGTTTACGTTGGTGAAGTATTGTGAGAGAGAAATGATTGGAAAATACTTCAGTTCTCCTTCTTATGTTTGAGATGCAATGGGGGGAGAAGTAGGTTTTGAATGCTGCCATGCAGAGACAGCAGAGCATGGCTGCATGGCTGCGCCTCGCAGCAGGGAGCTGAGGGAGGCTGGGTGGTGTTCTCCTGCCACCCGATGAAGCCTTGTTGCTCCTGGTGTGTTATTCCTCTGCAAGAAGTCTTTGTGGGTGCAAGATGACTTGATCTTCACTGCTCCTTGTCAGTTCAACCCAGTGTTAGGTAACCCCAGTGCTGGCAAGGGAGAGAAGCCCTTTAGGAGTTTGATTTTGCAGCCTAAATCTTTTGCTGTAACTGTATGTGAATATTTGTACTGAAAGCTTACAATGTCTGCTGTAAATAAACAGTGAGGGCACATTCTTGTTCCTAGAGGAGGGTTGAGCTTGTGCTTGTGCTGCTCGTGTGGCTGTCTTGCAGCTGGCGCTTTTCAAGCACATCTGTCTTCTTAGGGTTTGAAAGCACTTAATTCCTGAGCAGGGTGACTTGAAGGCGGAGGGCTCCAGCTTTCTAAAGATGCAGTTTCTTCAATGTATATACGCATGTATCTTTTTGTTTGTTGTGTTTTCAACACATAACCAAATGGAGCTTGCTAAGAGTCTAGGTGCTATTTAGTGCTTCTCCCATTGTTGTGTTTAAAGTGCTTTCAGTAGAGGTGATGCACTGCTAGCAGAGATGCTCCTTGCATTCTTGTCTCTGCAGCAAACCCATCCGTACTTTTCTATTTAAATAAATCCTCTTTTTTGTTGTTGTTACCCTAATTTTAGAGATCTATATTCTCAGTCATTTTTTTGCTAAAAAAAAAAAAGAGATTGGTTGTCAAGTCTGTATGCTGCAGGGGTTTAATTTTTAAACTGATTATATCACTTTCTTTGTAAGAGTATTCAACATTAGAGTTAAGAACTATGTTTTGTTCGCTTACTCCTGTGAATCCTAAATAAATTCTGATTACTTTTTGCTTAGGTTTTGCTTGTAATGGACACTAAAACACAACAGACTTTTATATTGAAGGTGAGTAAAATCTTTTATTATATGATCTCTGAAATTATACCACCACACAAAGATCAATTTGTATGTAATTTATAGAGGTACCCCTGCAATATATTGCTGTTGTGGTAATACATGTTAAGTGCCCTGGAATTCTTTTTGTCAGTGTTTGGTTGCATTCCTTTCCTTTCTCTTTAACATCCCTAGTGCTCAGATGTGCTGGTTTAGTCACCTGAGGTGCTTCTGCAGGCTTTGGTAAAGAATCACACATTTAATGTTTTAATGTGCTGCTTAAAACATCTATAAAGCCTTGGTGGCTCAGGACTTCTGATAAAGGTGTAAATTCTCCTTAATCCAAGCACATTCACTTCACTTTGTGTTTGGTCTTCTTTAGCTGAGGAACATCATGCTGGCCAAAGTGGATTCTGGATGAAATATACAACTGGCCTTCTTCAAATTTGTTTCCTTATATTTTACATCAATAGACTGAGATAACTGAGTTTAATGTTACTAACCCACTACATGTCTGTACAGTTATTTGGTCAGAATAAAATTTTTGCATTACTCTTTTATGTTTCAGAAAGTGCTCAGATCGAGACCCCAATGGGCTCAGAGCATCTGTGATGCTGAGAATTGGTTTAGTTATGAGTATTGTTTTTGTGGCCATTTACTTCAGGCACCGCTTGACATGAATTCCACTGCTAATGGCAGGAAGGATGGGAAAAAAGCTGTGTCCCAAACATGAAACTTTAACAATTACTTGTTAACATTTTGTGACTTTGCTTCAGATCAGGCTTACAACCCACCTTAACTTTGTGCATCGGCCTTTGAAATTGTATGTGCAGGATGCAGCAAACCTGTTTGTTTCTCATAAAGGTTCATTTGTGAATATTTTATATTAGAACCTCACATTATCTACTGGCAGATAGGGTAACATTGAATTTCCCATGTAACTGCCTATGTTTATCAATATTGTAATAGGTCACACTATTGACATAATTTTTTTCTCTTTCTCTCTCCCCTCCCTTCCACCCTCCCACATCAATTTTTTCACTTCTGGCAACTTCATCCCTGCACTACCTCCCAAAAATCATTGCCTCTCAAGGAGACTAATCCTTTCCTTCCCTTTTTATTGAGGTGGTTGCTGTCTTTAGTAAAGTAAAATGGAAATGTGAGGATTACCTGTGAGGCTAAGGCATTCTTTTGTCTTTAAGACTTGAATTGAATTTTTTTAATAGTGTCTTTTGGTCACACGCAAAAATAAAATTTAAAAAAAGGTCACAGGGAAATAACTGAGTGTCATCCTGATGACTTAGTTTGAGAGAGATTCTAATAAAAACATTGACCCATGTAATTGATTTTAATGGCAGCTTTGTGCCATCTTCTGTTCTCTGGAAACGCGCCAGATGCCATCAGCACAGCCTCGGGGGACCGAGGGGCATAGAGCAGCAGATGAGTGGTTTCTCTGAAGCCCAGAGTAACTCGGATAGATTAGTTTGGTTGATAAACACAGAGCACAGCAGGCTCCAAAGGCAACTGAGGGTACAACTGACCTTTTTGTTCTCTGTCAGGGTCTAAGGAAAAGTAGTGAGTGCAGCAGGAGCAGAACGACCATCATCCCCCGCTGCGTGCCCAACATGGTGTGTCTGCACAAGTACATCATCTCCGAGGAGTCTGTCTTCCTCGTGCTGCAGCACGCAGAAGGTTTGTCTCTGCTTTAAGCATATTGTGGAAAAGAGTCAAAGGTTTTCAGTTTTAATCAATGGTGCACTTCATTGTCAAATGAATCTCTCATCCATCCAGTTAAAATATTTTTAGTGTGGCAGAGAGGTGTCATGTAAGACACCCCACTCTATTCCTCTGTCCCTCCCTTTTCCCCTCTCATTCTGCAGTGGATCTGATTCCTGCTTCAAATAGCCTCAAATCCTGATGTGTTACTTGAATTGTAGCAGTATTGAAAGCTTCCAATTTATTTTCTACAGGAGAGGGAGTGCTTTGACTGCAACAACTATCTGCATTATTTAGTTACCTCTCAGAGATAAAGTCTTTGGCTACTTTTTATAAACTTTGTCTAGTAAATCTTCTTAGCATCTCCTAGTTAAAATGAGAAGTATTTGCACAAGAATTTAATAGCTCTGCTAAAAACCATGACCATTTTCCTGTTGGTTAATATTGCTCTGATCTGTATTTTTAAGAAAACAGCTAGTGGCATCACACAGGAGTTCAAAGCAGAACCACAGAGTTGTGCCTTCAAACTATTTATAAAATTCCTGTTAAATGTACAGGGAACAGGTGGCACAAAATAATTACATTTTGATTTTTTTGTCTAACACCTGGATTTAAATATTCCCTAAATGTAATTACCCATATTTATTTAGAATGAGTGCAGAATGTAAATTTTGGGGTTGCTAATAGTTATTTTTTAAGGAAATGTTAATAACTCAGACAGAATGGACAATGAGAAGAAACTAAGCTGACTGATAGAGAAGATAATTTTATTACATTGAATATTATTTCTTTTTTCCCCTAATAACTTAGATTTTGGCTTTTTCATGAACAATTTGTCATATGAAGCCAGCTAGAGTTAGCTTTGCAGCAGGAATGAATGTTTCTGCAATGTGTGACTTGGTTTTGCCATGACCACTGATGCAGGAAGGAAAGCCTCACAGTGCAGTAGTGCCTGATGGTGATCTTGGGAATTTACAGTGCTGCTCTGTACAGTGCAGCACTTTTTTTGAGGTGTGTATATAATAATAGACACAGTAATTCTCACCTGAGCTTCAATCTCCACATAAGCCGTTACATTTTGTTCAGAGAAAAAGTATTTTTAAAAACCCACAACCAAGGAAGCTCCAAACCAAACAAAAATTCCCACCCACAATCCTTGTCAGATACCAGCTGCCCTTAAGACTAGCATAATTACATAACTTTAAAAAGTCTTCCTAATATTTCTGCAGTCTCTGAAGTCCTACAGTTTTGCTCTTCTCTTTAGAAAGAATGTTCTTTCTTGAGACAGATGGAAAAGTGAGTGGAGTAGTAGTAGAATTTTGTGGGAGAAGTGGTCAGATGTAAGAACAAAAGTTTTAAGGAAGGCCTAATGTGAGCAGCTGACAACGACAGTCTTCTGGAAGTGTTAATTTTATTGTGATAACAGTAAGAAAAATAGACACATGGCACGATCAGAGCTCTTTCATTTTCATGAACCTACTGTCTGGGCTCAGAACACGCAAAGGGAGAGGAAGAGTGATACATTCTGTCATGAAGAGGGGTAGCTGGGGTACACAGTGATGAGTAAATTGCCTGAGAATGTATTCAATAAGTGTATTGCAGATGTAGGGCCTGATTCCGAATCCCAAACTGGGGCAATGGCCACTGCTTCTCACCCTGCTGTGACACTGATGCTGGAAAGGGATTCAGGAGAAAGACTTCTAACTCTGTGTGAATAAAGGCTAAATAAAAAATAGGGCTAAAGTTATGCTTCACTGTATGCAGACTAGTTTTGCTCATCCCACTGATGATGGTCTTGATCAGATTAGTCTTACGTTATTAGTACTCATTCTTTAAATTACAAGGATAATAATACCAGGAATCCTTATAGACAAACCTATCTTAAAATGTTGTCCATCTCAGACTAGATATGAATAGAGAAGGTGCTTGTAGTTGATGTTGGGAAAGGATAAAAATTTCTAAAGACAGTACTTTTTAAGTAATAGTCTCTTGAAATTTTACTTATGAATGCTCTAAATATTCATACTCCAAGTAATTCTACCTAAGCAATAAGGTTGTGCCAGTCAAGTTTGTAAGCGGTGCTGATTTATGAGGTTAGGTATGTTAGCTACACCATTGTGAGTTTGAAGGGTAAAATACTAATTTAAATGGGTAGTGGCTCGTATTGTAGCAAATTCAGAGGTTTTAATATTATGAATGGACAATATATGTTTGCTAAGCTGCTTACTGTTTCCTGTTCATAGTAGATTTTAACTATATTATTAAGAGCAGCACTGTTGGGTTTTGTGTGGAATTCTGCAAGCTTGACCACAGACTCAAGAGGAAGACTCTGGTTGGTTGGTTGTTTTGGTAAATCATGATGGTGTAACGTGCATAGGGTCGGTGAGTGAGGTCTTGGGTTCTTTTAGAGATTTTTCTCCCGGCCACAGTAAGCGGCTTCAAGGATGCATCAGAAGCACAAAAGTCCATAAAGTTACCTTGTAGCTTTTTTGGAAAACACTTGCCAAGTTCTCGTGTGGGAGAGAGCCAATCTGATGTTGATAAGGCCTTGCTTCTTCCTGGCACTACTAACAACTGAAATTTTAGAAACAGATGCTTCAAAATAGGCTGGGGGGCTTCCATGGGACATCAAAGTTTAAGTGGCTGTTAGAAGCTGTCAAATCTCTTTTAGCATAAACAAGCTGGAGTTCCTGTCAATCTGGAGAGCACTCAAGAAACTTCCTGCTGAAGAGGCTTGCTGCATGCAGCAATTGATAGACAACACCATGGTAGTAGCGCTCTGCCTTGCAAAGCTGGGGATTTGTTGTTAGGAGAGGAGATAATGCTAGCTGTAAATATTTGACAGCAATCAGAAAATGTAGGGAAGGTGATATGCTCCTTGGCAAGTGAGTTTTTCAGGAGGCTGCTTTGGAATAGTAGCTTTTGTTCCAAGTGCATTGGAGCTTTGCCTAAACTAGCAAACCTTGCAGCAGAGATTCACCAGCAGCACTGGAAATACAGGACTGCAGATGCAGGACTCTGGTGCTTGTAACTACTGTCATGTTGGAGATTAGGCAGGAGATCAGCTTCCTGTTCATGTGGAGCTGCAGCTCCACTGTGCCTGCCGTTGGGATGCTGTGGAATGTTCTTGTTGTGCCATGGCAGTGCCTGTGTGTCTGCTTTGCTTTTGGCCTAGGAACTGTGCAAGCCCCATTTTTTGTAGCCGTTGCATTAACATAGCGAAGTTTACTGGTAGGCATGTCTCTGTTCTAAAGGAGGACAGTGATTCTTTGAAAACCATGAAATGGTTCCTTTTCCAGCAAGGAAGGCTATTAATTCTCATGAGGTACATGGTTTAGGATTGGAAGTCCTGGCCATACACAAATCCTTATGCAGTGATGTAGAGAGTTGGGCCCAGTTTTGGAGAACAATTTAGGCATATGTCTTTCAGTACTGTGTTTTTCTTCCCTCTCACATTACAATTATTTGGAAGCCTGGGTTGTTCACTTTGACTTTGTTTGGGATTTCCTAAATACAGTGACTGCTGCATTCTTAGCTGCATTCCAGTTCTGCGAGAATTGCAGTACTTCATCCTTGGGAATAATCTCATGGGCCAAGCTAGCAAAAGCTATTGATTTATTTTGGAATATGACTCCTTAGTCAGCCAGTCTTTCAGGATGTGAAGCTGAAATGGGAAGTGTCTGATCACTGGGTAAGGAAAAATCCAACTGGTCGTGAATTTTTCTTGTCAGCAAAACATGAACAAAAACATGTTTAGGAGACAAATTTGCTGATCTGTTAGGTTTTGTTTTTTTCTGTCTTATGTGCTATATAGTCTCTTATTTTCTTTTTGGTGTTCCTACATCCAGTGCTATTAATAAAAAAAGCTGCAGAAATGTTTGAAAGAATATAAAAGATTTCTAGTCAGGTTCATCACTTGGTCACTTTATGCTGAATTTCCTGCTGATTATTTTGGCCACTAACTTTTTAGATTCTGCCTTTAGAAGCAGAGGTATGAGCTCCAGAATACTGGAAATTTGGTGAAATATGGCACTGCTAATAAGAATTTTTTCATTGAATAACTGCAGAAGAATGTGGACCTTGATGGTTTTCATGTGCTTATAAAACCAGAAAGACTGAACTAGGTTGGCTGTAGAATCAGTTCATGGTGGAAGAAAACAATAATTAGTTACGTTAATAATATAGTTCTGAAATTACATTAAACACTAATAAACTTTAGCTTAATACTGTAGCTTTTATAGTTATTTAGTCTGTTGGACTATTTGACAGTGACTGAAGCTTACTTGTTTGGATTGATTTCTGTAATTTTAGTTTTATAGATTCCTGATCCTATATTAGCATGGTTTGCTAATGGGTTTTCTTGATCTTACACAACACATGGGGAGAGGGGGAAAGATTATTAGTATGTCATTCATAAAGGCATAATTACATACGCAGATACAAATATCACTTTTGTTTGACCCTGGATTGAATGTTTTCAAAAAGGAATGAAATTGTTGTTTTTCACTATAGAACACAATTATTGCATGGCATTTATTTACATATTTCCACTTGACCAGGAGGCCAGTCTTGAAATATTTGTATGTTAACATATTTGGACATAATTTTTATTTTGTTTTGTTTACTTGTGTTTAACTCTTAAGTTGAAGTTGCAGTAAGTAGTCATTTCCAGTGTGGTTTTTAAATACAAGTTATTAATAATGTACAACTTCTTTTTGAAAACCTAAGATAATAGATTTGCAAAAGCAAATGAATTGTTGCAGTTCTCCTTGTTTTCACAAGTGGACAGTGGTGAATTCCTGAACACTGTAAAAATAAGGAGGTTTCTTTTTTGTCTTTTGCAACTTTCATGTTTACTGAACCTCTCAAATCTGCCAGTGGTTTTTCTGTGGATTTTTGAAGTATTGATCCCAACATGTCTCTTTTTCCTTCCTTAATCTTTCTTGGGTCTCCCTTAAGTGGCAGTAATCCAAGTAGAAGCCCAAATCTAGTGGAGGCTGCATGAAATCTTGCATGAAGTGAGGTGGAGGGAGCAGAAGGCAGGAGTCGTCCTGAGAGCAGTTTAACTTGTCAATAGGTGAAAAACTTAAGTTGTGCAAGGATAATTCTTGCATTCTTTATATTGTGGGTAGCCCAGCCCCTTCTTATCTTAGTGTAGGGGTACAAAACGTTTGGGTCAGTGAGAGCTGTTCAGGTGTTACATGTGAAAGCACACCTGGTGTCCAGTAATGACACAGGAAAAAGATGTGACAAAAGAGCACAGGAAGAAGGTTTTGAGCTTTCTGTCACCCTGGGTCAAAGCTCAAGGCAGACCTCTGTTAGAAAGACCTTTTCTTTCCCTCTCTTCAGAGGGAGCACTGATGGTGCTCATACTTGCATTAAAGCCATACCTGGAGGCTGAAGTGGTGTGTTGTGCCAGGCACTTCCCAAAGCTCCAGAAATCTTATATGAGTCTTCATGGATCATGGTCTGTGAACATACTTTGACACCTGAGGTTTGTGTTTTCAGAATAAATTTGTTGTGACTAAGCACTGGTAATATGCAGATGAAAATGTTTAGCTTGTACTAATTAATCTTATTGCAGGTGGGATGGGGAGACTATATTTTTTTTTTATTAAATAGTGTGTTTTATTAAATGCAGTAGGTACTTCTCAAATTAGATTTTATTGTTTGGTATGAAATGGATGAGAATAATTCCATGCCTAGTTAATAAACTGGGCAAAGTTATTTTATTATAGTACTTGAAGTAATTTAATTGAAATTTTAAAGGAAATTAATTGTTATGGATAAAAGTGTGAAAAAGATGATAAACTCTCACATATGTAAAAATTATGTATGTTCTCGCTCTCTTTCTCATTCACATTTCTAGTTTTTTTATCTCCCTGCCATTTTATAGCAAAAATATGAATAAATGTAGAAGTATAACATTACAAAAGAACTGCTGGTGATTATGGGATGGACAACTCTTGCTTTCACCAATCAGCTGCAGACCAGTAATCCTGAAGTGCTGTGCAAGCTGCAGGGCTCCGAGGGCAGGCTTCCTTTGCCCTGCTGTGTGAGCCGGTGTGTTTAAAGCAAGTGGCCTCACCTGAAGAGCGTGCAGGGGCTCCCTGCTTCTCACAGGACTGAAATCCTGCTCGTGAGGCAGCTCTGGCTCCCTCTGTGTCACCAGCACAGGGCCTGGTGTCACTTGTGCCCAGGCAGGCTCAGAGTCAGTCACTGCCCTGCCTCGCTGGGCTGGGGGGCTGCAGCTGCTGGGAGGAACCCAGGGGCTGTGCCTTGCTGCTATGGCAGAGCAAACCTTGGGTGCATATTTTGAATGCACGTCTGGGTAAGAATTTAAAGTGCTTATGTTTATAGTGGTCAGTATAGCAGTTCTTGTTCCTTTCTCTGTGAACATTGCTTCCCTTTGCTCCTGTTGGTTTACCTGGCATCCTTTCTCACCGTATTCTAGAAGGTGGCAAGCGTCATCCTGACCTGGTGCTAACTCTGTTTGTACTTTGGGCAGAAACCAGGGTAATTAACAGACCTAAAATTTCATTTTTACCATTGGACTCAAGCTGTTAGAATTCCCTTTTAGTGTTTTTAATATACTTGCTTTCACCATAACCAGTGAGATATTTTTCCCCTTGAAAAACAAGTCTTGTATTAGCCAGGGGGATGGAGGGCAGGTAAACTTCACATTATATTATTCAAATTAATTTTTTAAAGTGTCAAGGTTTTTCTGTCTTTGATAAGTTTTATTTGAAATACCTGGGAGTGTAGAAAATCTGTTCCTAGGCAATCATAGTTTCTTCTTTTATTGTACTTTTTAAAGGAATTTTGCCTGATAAAGAGAGTGTTAAAAAAACCCAGACTATTAAAGAATGTATTTTGGAAAAATAGAAAACTCTTTTATCCAAATAAGTAACAAAAACCCAACAAAAACCCATCAACTTTGCAGATGCCCAATGGGATGGATACTTATTTTTTCTTTTACAAAGATTTTGTTCAAACTCCTGCATTTTCCAGAACTTCTGTACAGTCTTTCAAGTTGAAATGTCTTGACATTGCATTTCTCCCTACGTTATCAAAAGAGACTTGCTAGCTTTAAGCCAAATTCTTCGGCACATACAAGAGGTACAGTAACTTCCTGATTTATTTTGCTAAAATTACATTTTGAGGTCTCTGAGTTTTTTTAATATGTGCAGCATTTGGAAACATGAAGAGTCCTGGTTTGTGTTTTTTAAATGTAACTTGTTTTTTGAAATGTAACTTTCTTAGATGCTGTGAAGGAACTGTTTGCTTGTGTAACTTAAAGTATTGATAAATCCTTGTGTGGTGGAGCAAAACATAAAAAGCTTTTTTCGAATTATGAAGTAAATGGAAGAAGTATATCAATATTTAACTAAAATCCCCAACTTTTTCAAAGACAGACACAGACCCTTAAAATATCCTGCTAATATGGTAATTTCCCTTACTGAACTTGCTGTTTAGTTTTCAGTCCATTTCCACTAATGTTGCTGATGAGTTTAGAGCTGTGGTACAGAATTATTCAGTGTAGGCAGAGGTGGTGATAGGCACTAACAATTTGATCTTCCCTAGTTTTTGCTTCTTTTGAGGCAGCAGGTGGAGAGTAGTGACCACTTTGCAATTTGAGACACTCCCTGAAATGAGACTTCACTGAAGTTTAAAAACAAAAAAGCAACAGCTTAATTTCAGATGCAGCTCTTTAAATATTTATGTAATAATACAAATCTATGTGAAAAGCAAGTTATGGTCCCTGTAATTATTTCCTGCTAGAGTAGCGGATCCAAATAGCTCCATGGACATAAGGGTATAGTGACAGTGAGGATATTTTCCTGTTTCATTAAAAAAATTTCTAAATTCTATTTTGAGTGAAATTAAGAGATCCTCTCCTTTTTTTCTTTTTTTTTTTTTTTTTCAGGAGGGAAACTGTGGTCTTATGTCAGTAAGTTCCTAAACAGAAGTCCTGAAGAGAGTTTTGAAATTCCTGAATCCAGAATATCCAGTTCAACTAAAATTTACCTGGAGCAACCAACACCAACTCCTAAAGAAACTGGTAGCAGCACTGATTCCAGAGAAAGCTATGGGGAGAGCATGCTGAAGGTGGTCCCACTGAGGAGCAGCCTGACACCGAGCTCTCAGGATGACAGCAGCAACCAGGAAGATGGTCAGGAGAGTTCCAAGTGGATGGACTCAGCATCCAGCTCAGAAGAAGAGTGCACCACTAGTTATTTAACGTTGTGCAACGAATACGGGCAGGAGAAAATTGACTCTGGCTCCCTAAATGAGGAACCAGTGGCTAAAGCAGAGAGTGAAGGGCTGCATACCAACGAGAGGAGTTCCTTGCAGAGGTGCAGTGTTGTTGGCAGTGACAGCTTCACCTCCCAGATTGCACCTCAGGAACGAAAGCTGTTCATCGACGATGCCGAGTCAGAAATGGCCAGCCCTCCTAGGATACTGGACTCGTTAACTAGGTCCAAGAACAGCCCCATGGAGCTCTTCAGGATAGACAGCAAAGATAGCACTAGTGAGCTCCTGGGGCTTGAGTTTGGAGAAAAGTTGTATAACCTGAAATCAGAGCCTTTAAAGCCATTGTTTTCTGTCCCAGATCATGACAGAAGCTTGGATGCCCTGGAGAGCAAAATGAGTGTGAAAGCTCATGACACTGTGAGCAGGGGTTCAAATGACTCTGTGCCAGTTATTTCCTTTAAGGATGCTGCTTTTGATGATGTGAATAGCATTGATGAAGGAAGGCCTGATCTCCTAATAAACTTACCAGGCATGTCTGATGAAACAGAGGAGCCAGCCGTGTCAAGGCCAGCAAAGTTTACAAAATCTGATAGGGATATGTCAGAAGTAAAGTTGTTAGAAACACCTGATGTCTTGCAATTAAATAATTCTACAGAGCCATGCAAAGCATTTGATCAAGAGCCAAATCATGTGGCACCGGAAGCGGGCGATCCTGCCCACAAGGAAGCTAATGAGCAAAGCGGTGTCACTCAGGGGGCTCTTGGGACCCTCTTTTCATCTGACCAAGAGGTAGGTGCTTCCGAAGATGGGGCTCTGTTCCAAGAGCTTGGGGCCTGCTCCTTAAACATGACAAGCAAAGAAGAAAGTTCATGTGTTTCCAGCCTGCTCTCAGGTGCTCCAGAGGTTAGCTTGGACACAGATGTGCTGAGGAATGGAGTGTCGCTGTTTTCCAATCAAACTGAAGACAGCAGGAAAGAGGAGGCAGACTCGGCTATGTCACCAGCAGCTGCAAGTAAAAAGACTGCACCAAAGAAGGAAGACAAAATAGCAGGAGCAGGGCAGAAAGAAATACATCAAATTTTTCAGGACCTCGACGAAAGATTAGCGCTAACCTCCAGGTTTAATATCCCAGAGGATTGCATTCAAAGATGGGCAGCTGAAATGGTGGTAGCCCTTGATGCTTTACATAGAGAAGGAATTGTGTGCCGCGATTTGAACCCAAACAACATCTTATTGAATGATAGAGGTCAGGAACTTTTGCAAATGCATTTCTTTTTATTCGCTGTTGCTTCCAATTAACTGAGTAGGCGTTTTATCTTGTAATTAGTATCTTCATTTCCTGTCTAGAGCTTCATTATCAGTGCAGCAAATTCACCCCCAGTAATAGCTTCTAGTACTTAATGATGCCATTATTCTTAATGATACTGTTTTTAGCTACAAAAGGAGTAATTACAGTTCACTTCTGCAGAAAATGGAAGGGAAAAATGTTTTGATTTCTCCTGTCGTTTTGTTTTTAGGACACATTCAGCTAACGTATTTTAGCAGGTGGAGGGAGGTTGAAGATTCCTGTGACAACGATGCCATAGAGAGAATGTACTGTGCCCCAGGTTAGAGCAATCACCTGCAATGTTTCACTTGGAAAGTAGATTAGCAGCTTTCATTTTCTCATATAGTCTCTGTAGCATACAGCTTGAGATCATGCAATATCTGAGTTTTCTTTGCTTCTTTTCCTTAATGTCTTAAAAAGCTACAGGGCTCATAACTGCTTTATTGTTGAACTGTGGTGTTTGTTATGTCATTTCCATAATGTGTAGTTGTACTGAATGTCTTGTTTAAGCAAGTTAGGAATGTTCTGTTCCAGTTATTTCCTGTGTGTGAGTACATCTTGGTAAATGAAAACAGCAAATGAGGCTGAAAAGGTGGCACTAAAACCCTTAAAAATAAAAAAAAATTATGCATGCAAAGGACATGGGTGGTGGGGGGAGAATGACAGAGGTTTGAAAAATACAACCCTAATAGGCTCAGAGATGCCTCTGACATTTTTGATGAGCTACAGTGGGCTTTGAAATAGTTTAGAGGGCTCTTTCCTTAGAACTGCTTTCATCAATCACAAGAGTGATAAAATCAATATCTCTTGGGATCTTATAGCAAGGATGGCACTTGAAACTGAGCCTCCCTCTTTTCCTTTTTCCAATTTATTTTCTGCTAATACAGTGGTCTGTGATTTTTGGCAGTGACAGCCAAAAATCAGGTGTTTCATTTACAGCTTCATATTTTAAAAATTTCATAGTTAACTTATAAAAACTATGTTTAGAGTTGAAATTACTATGTTTTCATTCCAACCTTGAAATGCCAACATAACTTTCTATAGAGTGCGTGGTCTGGCCAGGCGTTGCAACTTGGCATGCAGATAGTCCTCAAGCTCAGGGTCTGCAAATGTGCTTAGAAAAATTTAGAATAAGAGTTACCAGCCAGGGAGTTCTGAATTTAGTTTGGCATTAGGTGTTTCTTCTGTGGTTTTGTTCTTCAGATGAAATGCAGCAAGGAACTGCCTCTGTGAATAAAGGTGGTAGGGTCTCAACAAACTTTGAATGTCAGCTTCTTGAGATAAATGAAAAATAAAATCTTTTCTATGGAAGTCAAAAGGGCAGGTATCACAGAAAATAATTCTTTCCACCTATCAAAGTAAATCCAACACCTTAGTTCTACCCTCATGCCACTTTTATTCAAGAACAAGATAATTGGGGAATCCCAGCAATTACTGTGTTTGTTAAATAGATGGCTGTCCTGGTTGCCAACCTGTGTGACAACCTGTTAGAGAGAGGTGTTTCCCTGCCTCCCTAACGCAGCCGCGAACAGAGCGCTCCCCAGTCGAGTTCTAGCAAAGATGGAAGTGCAGCCTTTTCCCACCCTGTCATCATTAATGAGCTGTGAAAGTCAAAGCTTAATTTTTCTGTACTTTAATGAGGATCCAAAGAGAGGTGCTTTTTGCCCCCTAAGCCCCAGCCAGCCAACTCCTGCAGTAATTAAGTGTTTAGGGAGCAGTTGAAATAATATTTAGAAGTCCCCGAATGCAAGAATAAAGTTTTCCACACAGTCATTATTTCCACCTCACAGCACAGGTGTGGTACCATCCGGGCTTTTTTTTGCTGCAGCTGCCCTCCCCTCTCTGCCCTCTCTGCCCTACCCCAGGCTACATTTGCTTTGTGTGTCTGCAAGGTGAAGATTTGCAAATGCAAGTATTAGATGTGTTCAAGGTGGATGAATTGGTAATGCTCCGTGATTCTTGCCTTTCCGATTTCTTGATCTTAATGTTACCTCTGTGAAGCACGCTTGTACTTCAGTGTAGCTGTTACATGTTAATTTTTAGAAGGAGAGTAATACTTGGTATAATTTAGCAGCACAAAATATATTTTGGAGTCAAGTGTCATTCTTTTATGAGGAATGATTCAGTAATGGTGTATAGCTGTGTCCACAGCAGCTTTCTTAGGGCTACTGCTGCTGGTAAATGTTGTTTTAGAACTTTTGACCAGTGTTAAAATAAATAATCACATTAATAAGCTTTATCTAGGTTCCAGTATTACAGGGGACAAAAAAAAAGCTTCATTTGGATGATAATTTTTTTTCATTTTGAGGAGTGTACTATGTCCCGGAACCCTTTTATCATGAAAGCATTGCTCCTCAAGCTGCTTCTTCGAATAAGGATTTTGAAATTATATTTGTCCTTCAGTACACTAGGAACAAGTTTTTGAGTTTTTAAAATTATTTTTTAAGTTTTTTTTTTCCAATATAAGTGTTTCTCACAACTTGGTTTTGCCTTTTTTTTTTTTTCCTGAGGAAAATGCTGTAGTTTTTTAGAGGTTAACAATTATCTTCACAAAATTTTATCAGGTCTTATGATTTCTTACTGTAATAAAACAAAGTGTCTAAAATAAGTGACTCAAAATGTCAAAATGAGTCTTTATCTTGTTCTGAATTTTCCAGGTGTTTTCAGGATTATGTGCTGTGTTGCCCTGCCTCTGGGTAGTCAGCCTTCCTTCTCCTTTTCTCTTTTGCTGAAGGATGCAGTGAAACTTGGCTTGTAAAAATTTTGTGTTTTGCTTGCTGTGTGCTTTTCACAGAGTTCGAGGTAGATTTGGATATGATAACTTGTATTCTACCTGATTTCAACAATTTAGTGCCTTCTTTCAACGTATGCAAGAAAGGGAAGGTGTCTATCAATAAGCATTGCTTTTTAGGGTCTCCTGTTGGAGACTGAGAACAGATAAGTTTAGGGCTGCAGTTTTTTTCTGCATTGATTTTTGAGGAGCAAGTTCTGCAGGCAGAAAAAGGGGAGGATGAATGTGAAATTTAAACACATTGCAGCATATCTTCAGTTTAAAACAGGTAGGAAATTGTATTACAGAATTACATTAAAATTTTAAACGTATTTGAAACAGTTGTGTCTTTTCAGTTGTTGAGGTTTCAGATGTTGCTTTTCTACAGTGTAACTTATAAAGTGATTTGCAGTGAAGTGCATGAAGATGCATTTAAATCTTAAGCTATTTGTTGAAGAAAAACATAAAGTCTAAATTCTGCAATTTATATATTGAAAACTAATTGCTGGATGGGCTAAGGATAGTAATGTATTAGTATGGAAGCTTTGCAGGGTCAAGGGACAGTAGAGGTCCACCTACGTGGAACTTGCTTGTGGGGTGTAGGATTTTGTGTTTAAGGTTTTCTGAGTACCAGAGTGCAACCTTGCATTAAGGTAAAGCAAGGCAGTGTGGGTACCGCGGCAGTGATCAGATCCCTGCCCTGGTGAAGCGCAGGGACTTGTTCAGCTCCTGTTGTACTAGGAGAAGTGGAGAGGCAATTTGACTGCACATGTCTAAAAGACATTATGCAGTGCATATATAAAATAACAGAACAACTGCAACGATTATAAATGCAGAAGCTTCAAAAAGACGAGGGAAGGGAATAGTTTAAAAAGCTTCATCGCGCTCCCTGCGAGCAGGATAATGAGTTCTGTGTGAAATAGCAATGATCGTTTTGCATCGTGCATAGGTTCCGAGCCGGGCTGCATCTGTTGCAGGAGTGGCACTTCCCCGCTGCCGACGGGAGGTGGCATTGTACCATTAATGGATGTTGCTGTTGCACTGGCTGCCCTTAATTTGCTTAACTTCTCCTAAGAGCTGGAGACGGAAGATGCGGCTCATTTGTGATGATTTGCACATCAAGAATTGTGCTCGTAAGCTCGTGGTATGTTACGGTGCTGCTGAATCTGTTGGTGTGGCTGGGTAACTCTTTACTGCTGTATAGTTCTGCTCAGTTTAAAAAAACCCAAAAGTTCCCGAACCAGCTCTGGCACCAGCAAAGCTGTCTGCAGATGCTTAAAAGTAATGTCTGTGCTATACTTTGATTATTGCCCAAACGAAATTTTTGCTGCTCACCTATGATAAGTCAAATGTTGTTTCTCTAATTCACAAGGGAAACGTTGGATTATAAATCATACCATATAAACTCAACACCACTTCAAGTAAAACTGTGGGAGGTTTGGCTAAGAATGACCTATTTGCTTTTAAAGAAGAAATTAAGCATTTGTAACTGAGAATTTCTGCTGTGTTAATATGGCTAAGGTGACTATAGTGAGGTTTATGTGTTTTGTTTCCTTTAACTTTCCTACTCTTTATAGTAATTTTGTTTTCTGAACATTTTAAAGTGCGCTGAGCAGCTGATGTCTGAGCACAAAGTTATTAGCAGATCAGATGAGAATGATTCACTTCTGTTTAAACAGCCCTTTGCTCTCCATGCCCCCTGAGACCTCTTATCACATATTTGTCCAAAAAATCCCCACGAAAACTAACAAAAAATCCCTTGCTTTATCCACCTGCCTGGTGGCTGATAGTATCAGCAATGTATCTCTTTATCTCTTGGTTAATGTGCCTTGGTATTCTGAAGGGGGGAAAATTCCAGTAACAGATTCAATTTACATGGACAGAAACTTGAGCAAATGCCAGCCTAGCAGGGGGGCCATTATTCTGCTCTATAAATAAGTTTAAAAAAGACACACACACACACACACACACACACACAAACCTGTGAATCAACATGTTTTGGTCTAATTGAGAGAAAAGCAAGATAGATGAATTTTGAAATGCAAATTATCACCTTCTGTTATTTTAAGTATTGGTTTTGCCAACATTGTGATCTTAACTATAAAGAATTGTTAACTTTCAAATACAGTAATAATTGTATTCCATTCCTGACAGTCACAATTTAAAAAATAAAATTGGTAACTTTTTTTTTTGAAAAGCCGTTCTCAGTATGGTTAATACCTGTGAGAAAGACAGAATTGTCTACAGCCGTTGCCTAGTCAAGGCTGTCTTCGAGTAAAGCAGATTTAAGTTGAGGATTTTCTCATGAAGAGAAATCTTTAAGGTACTTTTTCAGTCTAACCTGTGAAGTGTCATGTTGTAGAAGCTGCTTGCTGGTCTGACATCTTGTGTAAATATGATGTGTGAATGAGATGTTTTATTTACACTCCCTGAGTTCTTGTTCCAGCAGCGGGGATGCTTTCTGTTGCATCCCTGTAGTGTTTTTGGAGGACGAGGTTTCAGAACTGGGCTGCCTTTAGAGTCTTTTTTCTTTCTTGTTTAAACAAGTTTTCACCAGACTGTGTTTACTAAAAACTGGAGATTTGCTGCTTGAGATCCTAAAGCCAAAGGGAGCTTAGCTTCCTAGAAAATGTAAGTAGGAAACTGGCCATCAGTAATGCATCGTATTATTCTGAGGCTTTCATAAGCTGTGTGCTATAATCAAGTCTTATTTACACAGAGTAGCATTCACAGAAGCCTACAAATAAATATATGGTAAATTTGGTTTTATGTAACCTGCTGTTACTTGTGCACAGTGCAAAACCTAAGCAAAAAGAAGGCATTGTGTGTAAAGGGTTTTGTTCCAAAAAAAAAAGGCAAAAATGTTTCAATGTGCAACCTGATTTTTGTATTCCCAAATAAATATGTCACTTTTGCTCTTAAACAATTGAAAATACAGATGCAAAGTGCAGCTGGTCACCTAAAATAGATGGCATGAAAATAAAAATTGCTAGTTGATATTATTAGCCTGCATGCTATAATTTTTATTTACTTAATAAGGGAAAAGATTATTTGCCTCTGTTTACCAAATAGACATTTGATGCAGAAAAATCTGCGTATTATTTGTGTATGTGTTTTTCAGTAGGAGTTTGCAGGCACTCATTAAATCTGCTATTCTGTATTATAGTAATTTAATTTGAGTAGATTGTTTAAGAAGCAAAATAACTGTGGTAGATTAAAGTGCCATTGACCCTGAGATGTGTCGAGGGGTGGGCTGGTCTCATGGTTATACTGTAAGACTGGACTTCCTGCTTTTTACCTCTGACTCTGTCCTAGATTTTGTATGACAATAATGTTTCAGGATTATCTGAAAAAGAAAAGAAAATATCTGGATAGGTGAAGGAGCTTTGGGCATCAAAATCAGAAAAATGGGCTAGCTTGATTTGAAAAACCCTGACAATAGGAAACAGGATCGAACACAAACATGAAAAAATATATGGCTGGTGTGAATAAGGTCTGGATGTGCAGAAAAAGTACTGATTCCTGTGAGGCTGAGAGTAACAGTTTTTCAGCAACCATTTGGAGTGGGACAGCTCTCTAAAGACCCTAGAGTGTCCCGCAGAAAACAGTGACAACTGACTGCTCCCTGAATAGCAAAATGTCATGAACTTGGAGTTGGTAATTGAAGGCATAGGTTTGGGGAGAGCATCAGGTACTTTCTGAAAAAAATCTGATCTCAGGCTTGTTGTAAGTACTCAGTGTGTTTCAGGTGAAGTACATGGTCTTGTAGTTTTTCTTAGACTCTGTAACTAGAATAAGCAGTAAGATGTACCAAGCTGTTGATTTGTGAAAATCAGATGCTTTAGTCTGGCTGTCATAAAAGCTAGTTGTTAACTCCAGAAAAAACTGTACTTTACCTTTGTTTATTTATGTCTGTTGTTATTAGTAGTATTAATATTACAGATGGGACTAAACCTTGAAGATAGCATACAAGATGCCTTGTGAAAATAAAGGGAGCTAGCTGTGAGGTTAATTAATGTGTGCTTTGTTTTGATAACAGAACAGTAATAAAATTTTGTCTCTTTTGTCACATGATTCCATCTTGGGCTGCTAAAAGAAAGAAAGAAAGAACACAGTTCCCTCTATTATTTTTTCTTCTTTCTGCCCCCCCCCCCCAAAAGAAGAACATAGATGCTCATGTTTTTGAATAACTTTTAGATGAAACTTCCTATTTTCATACTCCATTTGATCTTAGCAAATGTTCATTGGACTTGCCTCACTACTTTATTGTTTAAAGACCATGATAAACTTCTTATACTTAAATATAAATGGTTCAATACTGTGCTCTATAAATTGCTGAAGCATTTTAGGCAAAGCATTATGGCCAGATTGCTTGTGGGATGTTTTATTTAGTGACTGTATCTTACGGTATCTTGGCTGACTGAGTCTGTTGAGAGTGAATTAGGTTGGAATTATTTTAGTTGATTCTCTGCAAATGTTTCTTTACATATATAGATATCAAAAGATGATAAAACAGTCATCTTTTAAAATTAAGTGAGTGTAAGGTAAATAGAATTTCCAGAGTCTCTAATGGTTTTTCATGCAATGTTTATCTTAATGGCTAAAGAAGGGGAAAACATTGTATTTCTTTTCAGGATGTTGAACAAGTCCAATTCCTCATGAACAGTTTCAGACACCTGATGGTAGTTCAGATGGGTCTCCTTATTTTCCTATCAGTGTAGGAATGATACTTGAGAGTATGCTATTCCTGCTTGCAGTGTGGGGTAAGGGAAAAGCCTTTCCTGACTCCTGGGTGTCTGGGGATGCACTATATCCACCTAGAGCCAGTTTTTCTGTGAGCTGACTGGAGTTGCTTTTTTCTAAATTTTTTAAAAAAATTTTTAATTTTTTAATTTTATTTTACTGTTTGTCCTACAAAATTTTTTATTAAGTTTTTTGTTCTTTGTGATTCATGAGCCATCTGGCCTGAGTGGCACAGGCCTCCTGTAAGCCTGGCTTCTTCCATGTTAGCTACTGTTTGCATGTGCTGGTCATGAGGCATTATTGTCAGCCCTGGAGGAAACTGTTTCTGGAAGAAAATGTGGCAAGTGTGGTAGTAAAAGCCTTTGAAATCCTTCAGCAGGAAAGGTATATATAAGGTATATATTTCAACTTGCTGTGTAAAGAATGAGAAAATAAGCCTTGGTTTGCCATCAATAGCTTTATTGAGAATGTGTGTTCAGGAGAGGGGAAGTTCTGCTCTTTCTTCAGAACTGGCACTTCTATTTAAAATACAAAAATGTTGTCAGCTATGTCTCCCTTATCAGGAAGTAAGGTATTGCTGCGTATAATGCAAATATTGAGATAAGTATGGAAACCATAAAGAAATGGCCTTTCAGTTGAGACCAGCTGCTCTGGAAGGAGGACAGTACAGGGTAGTGAAGGTGTTTGTTTACCTGCACCATCTGTCTCTGTCTAAACCTGAGAGCATTTTACAAATCTCCTTCCCTTCAGTTATCCCAGTGGCTGCTGTTGGAATTGCTTTGTGCAGGAATGTAGCATTGCTGTTGACTTGTGCTTCGTGGTGCTTGATGTCATGGCCATGCTTTGGGAAGGGAGAAAGAGGAAAGCTCTCTCTTTAATGAAATTGCAGTAAAGTTGGAAGAGCTATTGACTTTTTTTCACCCTACTTTATTATTTCTCTGATTTTCTATTTGAGGATGATAGGAATGTTTTTTCTGCAACTGTTGTTCTGCCAGTCCTAGAAGCACCAACAGCGTGTACATGTGTACACATGTTTATTTTTGTACAAATCCGAGTAAGGTCCTTGATTTCAAGGTTTGTGAACGAAAGATTTGGCACAAATATCCCCATGTTATTCACTTAAGCTTATGTGTCACTACCATTTATTGTCTAAATTACTTTGCTGATGGATTGAGATGAAAATGTTTTCTTAGTGAAGGCAGATATTGTAGTTCAGATTTATTGCAATATTGAAGCTTTAAAAAAAGCATATGCCCGGTGTGGTATATTACATTAGCCAGCTACTCCGTGTCCCTCAAAAGCACTTCATAATCTACAGTTTCTAAATTTTCCCATGATGTTTAGTCAAGTTAAAATGCAGTAATACTGATGTGGTATCCTGGACTTATTATGATCAGTATTGCATCAGAAGTCATGAGACCTGTTCGAAGGAAGGAAATGTAAACAACATATGTTTATTTGTAGTGTACACAGTGATTTTTAAATTTTATTTTTTTTTTAAGGAAAACATTTATTTTAACCTGGAATAAGGAAACTTTGGAACCTAGAGAAAGCAGCTGGAAGGCAGACATTGCATAATAGGAAAAATGTTGAGCTAAAATTTAGTTTTTGTGAAGGAGGGGACTCAGGTGTTGCCCTCAGCTGAGTTTTCTATTTTGTGTTCTGTGTTGGTTCAGATGACTTGTTATGCAGCTTCTGCTTGTGCATGAGAACCCAGGCAGAGCCCTTCAGCCCTGGGAGAAATCTGTGTTACTTGCCTGATCTTAATTTATTCCACTCGTGTCATTTTGGTCATGGCCAAAAGTGGATGGAACAGTTCAGTGCTGCTCTTGTCAGAGAACTGCAGTGACATTTGTTTTGGCTTGGTGTGTATTGAAAGTGTTCTGCCAGTTGAAAAAATGAGCTTGGATTTTGAGGAAGTGGACTCTGGTTTGCTTTTTGACTCTTATTCTATATAAGTCCATTTTCATCAGTGCTACTTCCTGTAATGAACAGTTGTATGAAAGGAGACACTGTAACTTTGGTTCTTTAGAGAGTTGGATCAGCATCTCTGATTGCCAGCATAAAGAGAAATAGCACCAAAACTGAGTAAAATTTTTTTTGGTAGAATTTCTTTTCCCTGTACTCTGAATGATGTATTTTTTTCACATTTAGGCAATTTTTTTTTCAATTGGGCTGTAACTCATGAGGCCCATTCCCACTAAATGCCTTTGGGAAAATGAATTATTTCCTTCTGTGGCATTATTCTAAAATTTAAGGTGTGTCAATATGGGATAGTTAGTGGAACGGAGAATGTAGTCGTCAATCTTATTAATTCTTGGCTTTGTTGTCCTTATTCTGTAATAAGTGTGTAATTTAATTTAAAAATAAAAATCTATACTTATTGGGAAGAGAGCTCCCTTGAACTGAAAATGCATTTCCATTTAGTAGGTTTCACTGAGAATTGCTGTGAATACCTTTCACCAGTTGGTTTGTGTGAAAAGGCCCAGCTTTGAGGGTTTTTTTGTTCTGCTTTTTTTAAAGGATAGTTATCTAGAAGGTTGGACTTTCTGAAGGACTTTAAAATTAAATTGCAAGAACACATTTGGATTTTTACACAAATTCTCTCAATTTACTGTAACTGCAGCTTCATCCTGGTGCTTGCTTGGGATCTTTAAACATTTTAAAAATGCATGTAATTATCCTGATACAGTTCCTCATGTGGTTGCTGTTACATCTTTATAAAAGTTTCTTGTTGCTGATAGGAGCATTAATCTGTAAGGAGTGGAATGAATTCTGCTGTGTGGCACCTTACAGTGACGTATCGGTTGTTCCAAGGCCATTAAGTGTAGTAAACTTTTCAATGTGAGGGATGTGCTACCTCAAGAAACAATGTCTGAGCCATCCTTCCTTGTTGCTCTTGCAACAGCAGCCTGAGCTTAGTTCTGGGAGGTGCTGAGCCTCTTCCAGCTTGTGTGGCAGCTGCACATCCCTGAGCTCAGTGTGGCTGCGCTTCCCTGCCTCTGGGGAGCTCTGGGGTGATGCTTCCCTCTCCCTGACCCTGGCCTGGGACTCATCTGGAGCTCTCCTTGGCCGTGCTCATGCTAAGCTCCATAAAATGATGAGCAGGATTTTTCTGCCCATGCTGCACTGCTTTTCACAGCAACAGCTATGTGACTGTATGCTAATTGTTGTCCTCTGCTGGGGAGCTGGTGTGGCTTTTGCCACCAAAGCTATTTTAGTGCAGCTTCTGCATTTTTTGGACAGTCAAAATGAAGATTTCATCTTCATTGCAATCTGGTTTTCTGCCTGTTTTAGAGCAGACAGCGTGGTGTGTTTGTATTTAATAATTTTTGTAGTTTAAAGCCTGGGTCAGTGAAGGCCAAGTTTTCTGCATGCATCATGCTACTGAATAGGGGTGTGTGTGTGTGTGTGTGTGTGTGTATGGCCAGGGACTGTCACCCCCTTCTCCCCTCCCTGCTGTCCCTTGTGCCTGTGCAGCAATAGCAGTGTTGGGTTGGATGCAAGGGGAAGAGACTTTTCATACCAATGTACAGTTTGGGCTGGGCTGTAGCAATACACAGTTACTGGCTGTGGTTATGCTGTGGGAAGCAGATTTGATATCTCTCTATGAGACCATTGGGAAAAGCCTCCCATGGGGATCCCAGTGAAGGGTGTGGGTTAGCCATGAGACAGATCCTATCCTCAAATGTGAAACTAAGGCATGCAGTAGACTACTGCACTACTGCACCCTCCCTTGTGCTGCTCTTCTGGATGTTTTAGGCCACTCTGATCTGTCCAGCTCTTCTGGCCAGGGTAAATTTTCTAAATATGCTTTGTTTTACTGTCTGTCATTGTTCAGTTTTGTCCAGAATAGAAAAACCATAACTGTAATGCCTCCAAGTCTCGAAAGTGCCTATGTATGCATGGAAAAGACAAATTATGCATGAAATGTATGGTGTTGCTGTGCTTGAACAATGCAATCTGTAGGTGGCTAAAGGGCTAACTAAATTGCAGGCATAATGAAAGCTCTGTGGTATTTAGTATATGTTCTGTCAGCATTAAACAGTCACCTTGTAAATATATGTTAATTTTGAAGGTGTAACTGACCTTTTTAATATTAATTGAAATGTCTCATGTTTAGAGGTTGGTGCTATCCTAGAAGAGACTGAAGCCTGTGACTGGTGGAGCCTGGGTGCCATTCTTTTTGAACTCCTCACTGGGAAGGTAGGGCTGGGGGCAAGTGACTCGATAAAAGTGACTTCTTGGCCAGTAGTTTCTTACCAGTGGTGTGCTCAGGTGTGATTCCCTTGATTGTATTTCTCTGATGAGCTTTGCCAACCTGAGCACTCTCAATTTGCTTAGTCTGCCTGGGACCAGAGAAACAAAACATCCTCAGGCTTCAGCAGAGCATCTTAATAGAGCTGTACCAAACTAAGGACTGAAAAAATAACCAAAACTATGCTGCCCTCTTAGCTACAGTGAAATCAAAGTTCTCTAACATTCCATCTGTACATGTACAAAACTTTTGCCCTAATACTTCCACTAGTATTTCCTGAGACTGTGTAGAAGCAATAAATTGCTGTTACACATTGATTCGGTATTTTGAGACAAAGAGCGCTCAGCCAAATCAAACTGGTAATTGGTTGACGGCTCTGCACAAAGAAAGCAAAGTCCACCAAATTCCCAGGCTCTTCAAACTTGAGCAATAGAACAGAAGCTTTAAGATGTAAATGTTCTAAAGCTCTAACTCAGGGAGCTCATCAGCACCTGTAGACATTCCTCCCAGAACCAGTACTTCATACTAGGAAGCACTGAATTTTGGCTTTGTGTGTTAAATTTGCATGGACAGTAGGAGATAATCCAGCACTGCAGTTTTGAAATTAATAAATATGCCTTCCTGCTTTCATTTATTTTTTCCCTTTTTCCTTTTCTCCTCCAGTCTCTGGTTGAGTGCCATCCATCAGGAATAAACACTCATACTTCTTTGAATATACCAGACCATGTATCGAAGGAGGCCAGATCACTGATTCAGCAGGTGATGAGGGGAGAATTTGTTTTCTCTGTGGATGCGACAAATACTTACCTACCTAACTTGTTCTGGTGAAGCAAATGTAAAACCAGAAAGCTCCTGGTAGGAACATGGATAGCCCTTTTGTCAGCACTAATGAATTTTGCCCAGTTGTCTTGTTGCATTTGCAAACTTTGACTTCTGCTGCCGGCTGGGTCTGTAGAAAACGGGAGTGCTTTGCCATTTCTTCAAAGAACAAGTTTGGCAAATGCTTTGGAAATACCTGCTGGTGATGCATGAACATTTTAGGAATTGTGCCCTAAATGTTCATGGAAACATTTGTAGTGAAGTAAAGTAAAAAATGCTGATGCCAATTCAGCAAAATAGCTCAAAGTGCTATGAAACCTGTAGCACACTGATTTGAGGTTATGACCTTGCTGTGGTTGAAAGTGTGTAGCTCTCCTCCAGGAAACTTTCTGGATGCCATTTTTAAGAAAAGTGCTTTAAATGGTGAATCCAATGACTTTTGTAGTCAGAAGTGGGTAGGTTGGACAAAAGGCAAAATTGTAAGATATAGACAAGCTTCCAGACTGATTCACCATTTAAAAATTATTGGGAATAGTACTGTTTGATGGTTTTAGTTTACTCTTAGCTTTAGGTAGTCATAACTGAACATATAGTACAGGGTCTTCAAATTCAATTAATGCAATCTTCCTGCTAGTTAATTTTGACATAACTGTGGAAGTGGTGCCTAGATCTGATCTGTTCCACTTGAGAAGAAGCAGCAATATATGCGAATTGTGCTGTTCAGGTTTGAAGAGGATCTTGGTAGCGGGTGCATAAATAGTGGCATGACTTAGATGTAGTTTTGAACAGAGCAGAGTGGACAAAGTATTTCTTGAAGGAAACAAAGGAAACAGATTTTGAAAATTCAGTGAGTGAGAAGAGCCAGGGACAGATTGATTTCTGTGCTGTTACTGTGACATGGTTAGTGGAAATGGAACTGTATGTTTGGACACCACCTATTTTGACTAAGTGACATGAAGTCACTGAAGGTGAAAGTACATGTCTGGCAAAGGTAGAAAGGGAAGTGATTGAGGAAAAATCCCATTTTCACCCACAGATGCTATAAGGGACAAATAGCTGAAGGAAAGCAAAATCACATTTAATGAAGGGAATTCCTCCCATTAAGACTAGAAGACAAATGAAGTCGTCCAGTCCATGTGTCCCTGCCAGTGTAGGATTGTTTTTTGCTGTAGACTAATACTAATTATTACTAGTACTACTAATAGTATTACCAGCACTATAGTAATACTATTAGTAGTAATACTACTACCAATAATACTATTAGTATTATTACTACTATTGGTATTATTAGTACTAGTACAATTCAAATGTATTGCCTATTTTCACATATGCCAAAGAATGTCTTCTCTTTTGCCACCGGTGGGTTTCAGTGGCAAATGTATTTCTGCCACTCACAGCTGTGTTACAAGGCCATGTCTGTTCAGAGAACAGTCTCCCCAGTGCCTGTTAGATGAAGCTGTCTAGTGCAGGGTGGTGGCTTATCTGGTGGAGGTTTGGCTATATGAAGCAGTAAATCACATTTTTGTTGTGTGACTATCCAAGGAAGCTGCCATTCATTGTTGAGGAAGCCTTGTCAGGAAAAGGAAGAGAGCTCTCTTGGCATGGATAGCAATTTGTCATTGCGACTTTCCTTCCCCCCACTGCCAAGGGTAAACAGGTCAAAACATCACAGAGTAACTCTCCGGGATCAGTGTTCAGCTATACAGAAAATTGTGTCAGGCGTTGTCTCCTGCTGTGGCTTCCAGTCCAGATGACTTCATTGTAAACATCTTCTTCATTTAGCCAGCATCTGAAAAACAGAGATCTGCTAATTTCTGCTGAAAGATAAAGTTGTTTTTTATGTTGGTTAGGAATTTTGCACTCAGGTTTTTGTTTTCAGGAACCTTCAAGTTCTACTACCAATAAAATATGCAATGTGGCTTTTCAATAGGTGTCTTGTTTCAGTTTACTTTTTTTTTCTGAGATTAAAGTTATTCTGGAAGGACAAACTCCAGAAAATAAGTGACCATGCGTGATTTCCCTGTGGTGGTGCTGCCTGTATTTCCTGGGAAGGCAGATACACCCTGGCTGCATCTGTGGCTTGTGGGAGATACCAGAGCAGCACCATTCACTGTCAGCAAGCTACTTTTACTGTGTGACACTATGACTGCAAATAGCAGAGCCATCTTAAAATGTGTAAATTCCTATGTTTATGGATGTAGGCTCACTTAGATGTTGACTGCATCAAGATATGAATACACATTTTTCCAAGTGACAACTGGGAGAAGTTATCCTATTAAGCTGTTGCAGAAAAAGCAAGCAAGAGATCGTGCCTTTGTACTGGCTGTAATTGAATAGAGTATAAACACTTCTTGAAAACTGCAAAATATGTTTGTATGTCTTTATTAGTTTCTTTGGAGTTTACCTTTGCATTCCCTTTTATATGGATTGGTATCTTTAAACAGATGTAAATATTGTGATTTCCTTTTCACATGAATTCAGCATGTGATGTACAACTAAAAAGCAAATGAGGTGCTGAGTTTCAGGAAATTTCCATGAAGCCATTAGGCTGTTTTGTTTCTTTCACTGGGGTTTTGACTTTTAAGTTTTAGGCCATTTGTAGGACTCTTTAAAACTTTTTTTTTTTTTTTAGGAAATGGAGAGCTGGCTATGTTATCCTGATATTTTAGGACCAGCTCAAAATTTATGAAACGGAAAGTTACAGACTGCTATCCCTGATGTGGCCATAACACAGTGGTGTGAGCAAAGGTTAACATGAAGCAAACGCAGCGTCCAGAGTTAGTTCTACTGATGCAGGCTCTGGCTTCTGCTGTCTCTTTTTAAAATGAGGTTACACTTGAAATGAAGTCCCAGTGTGCAGTGCTTCAGGGAATTGCATGCTGTGATCAGTAGTCTCTGAAGACTGTAAGACTGATACTCAAGGAAAGGAGTCTTCTTCCATTTACTGGATTTTAGGAATTTCAAGTATGCTTTTGCACTCTTGAAAGTAATTCATAGAGCAGGAAAACAGTAGGATGTCCCTTACCTTAGACCTCTCTGGAACTTTTAAGCAGTTGTTTTTGTTCTTACTCACTGAATCATGTGTTTTTTTCTTTTATGTCAAGCTTTTGCAGTTTAATCCTGCGGAGCGTCTTGGTGCTGGCGTTGCTGGTGTTGAAGACATCAAATCTCATCCATTTTTTGCCCTTATAGAATGGGCAGATCTGCAGAGATGAGAGACACGTGCTCTCTGAACAAACTCAGGTCAGCTGGACAAGTTTCTCTGGCACAGGAGCACCCTGACTTGCTTCCTTTGGATGTCTCAAACCACTTGGATGTAATGGCTAAAGGATGCTGGAGCAACAGAGCCAAAAGTGAACACTTTTAACAGGAATCACTGGTTGTACAGGGTGCTGGCTTATTTTTACCACAGCTGGTTGCTGCGTGTGTGTGAGTCCTTTCATCAAAGGAAGGTTTGTGAGGCAGCTCCTGGGCAGCATGTTTGGCACTGCCAGATAAGCAGGGGCAGGAATGTCCTCCTGGTGCTTTGTCCGGTGATAGAAGTGTCTATAGACTGTGCCAGTTGAAAGTATTTTTTTATTGTGTCAATAGACCATTTCCCTATGCTAAGTGCAGCTCTTGGAGGGGTAGGGAAGGAAAAAGCAAATAATTTATTAACGGTATGTGCTAAAGAAAATACTAAATAAAATACTGAAATGCTTTATGCAAAAGTTGACACATTAAAAATAATATATCATTAAAAATTAAGAAAGCTGTTGCATAATACTGTGGAATATGTCTTGAAAATAGCATATCATTTCCCATTCTGGAAAGAGCATATAAAAGGCAAATAATGCTGTCAAATGTTGTACTTTGTTGGCTGGCAATGTCTGTTTAAAACTCTTGACTGTTGTATTTGATGAGCTACATGTTAAAGTCACTACAGAAAGGGAAATCTTCTTTTCCTCAGCTGGATAAACACTGCTTCAGCACTCTAATAAGGAGCAAGAACACATAACACTAAATAAATATATAGATAAAAAAGGAAAAACTCTTCTTTCATCGCTGCAGCCACTGCTTTATCACTTAATGAACTTTACTTCCTCTAAGTGTCCTATTTTTAGCTGCTACTTCAGGAAAAAAACCTTTCTGCTCGTGTTCTTGTGCTTGAGGAAGCTTCTGAACTCCTCTGTTTGTTTGTTAATACTCCTAATAAATCAAAGAAAGCCTTCACCCACTCTGCTGCTTTAACAGGAAGAAGCCTGGGATTTGCTCATGCCAAATGACTAAGTGACATCTCTGAGCAAACCCTAGTGGGTAAGACTTGGGCAGGAGCCAATTAGCTGACCTGTTTGTTTGCTAGAAATGTCTGGAGAATGGGAGAAAAATATAAGACATGCAGAATATTTTGCTGAGTGCTGCTAGTGCTGCTAAGCAGCCATGCCTGTATGGGTTCCTGATGTACAAACACTGTACACTGCAATGTACAGATTATGTATCCATGGATTTTTTTCCTAAATATTCCCTTTGCTTGCAGTCTTCCCCCCCCCCCGCCCCTTCTGCCCAGCTTTATCCGGAGAACAAAGGGCAAATTCCTTTGGGAAAGTGAGGTGACAGCAACGATTATTGAATTTACAACTCAAAAAAAAAAAAGTGATCCTTCCATTTGTATTTTAGCAGTGTATTTTATGGGCACTCCCAAAAGTGCATCTGTACAGTCTCCATCTGTTAGACATCAGGTCGATGTATTCAAATAAAGTGGAAAAGGAAAATGCTTCACTTAAACAAAGGAAATCTGGAAACTTTTTTTTTCCTTTTAAAATTATTCCACTCCTCTCTTTTTTTTTTCTTTCTTCCCTTTCTTGTGATCACCAGGCCAGCAGAGGGGCTGTCACAACACTGCAGGTTGTAACCAGGTCACTAGTATCACTGCCTACCCAGGGCCGTCCAAGATTACATCACTCACAGAAGCTGCATTTCAACCCGCCACCCTCTGGCTTCATAACAGGAACTCCCTCAGGTGAGCCACAGGAACAACTTCCTGTGCCGAGCGGGTCGGAAATCTCTAATGCAGAGACCAAGCTGATCCCAAGCTTCCTTCCAGCACTGCCCTGGCTGTGACTTTGGAGAGGGCTTCTTGCTCAAGGAAAGCCTCCCTCCCCTTGGCCACCTGATTCCCTCCCTGGGGCTCTCTAGCCCAGCTACCAGATAATGCCACTGCCTGTGTTAATCTGTCCCATTGCATTTGCCTGATGATAACTGTACAAAAAAAGTATTTTCCATGTTACTTTGAAATGCTGTCGTGTTCAGGTTGTGCTTGTGTGCTGGCTGTAAGCAAAGGCAGAATAAGATAGCATGGGAGCACAAGCTGGTTTCTGTGAGCAGCAGCAGGAGAACTCCATTCTGGCAGAAACCAGATGATCAGTCACTCCCACTGCAAAGCATTCGGTTTAGTTAATGACACCAACATATTTTTTCAAGTATGTTAGTAGTGAGGAAATCTAGATCATGGAGAGTAGAAGGAATGGCAGTGACTTGCCAGAAATGAGCTTTTGAGATGCTACAAGTATTTGTAACATTACCACTGACTCAGATAATTGTTTGTCAAGGGAAGCACGGTCTGGAGTTAATTGCACAAAACCAATCCTGCTTCTATTTTTATTTTTTTTTCCTTGGACATGTATTATGTTGTATTGGTGTTTACATGTATTCCTTTAATAAACAAAACCTTTCAAACCTAATGTAGACCTTTGCTTTCTGAAGTTCACATTTAGTTCTTGGAGACTGACCATACCTGATCAGTGCTTTTTATCCTTTGCTTTAATGAGTTGAAATGCTCTAGCTACCTTCTTTTTGGTGCCTGTTACAAAGCCCTGTGATGCACACCTCCATTTGGATGAGTGTTCATTCCCGCTTCCTTCTGTTGCACCTAATAGCTAACAGCAAAACAAATCAGTGCCTTTTTCCCCCCCAAGAATTAGCTACAGTCTATGTAAAACATGGTAAAATAAACCTATAGATTTTCCTATTCTCCTCTGGATGTTCAGGTACAGCAGATTACACACTTGGGGCATCTCAAAGTGGTAATTCTTTTCACCCTGTTGAACCACGCTGTAATATTCTTTGTGTCCTACTAAGAGAAACTGGGATACAAAATGTTCAAAGGCTTGCCTTGGGTAGAATTGCCGTGAGGTAAGCCTGGGCCCCTGCCCAGACCTATGGGAGAAACTGCACCTCATGAAATACAAGGGACATAACTTTGAATGGCTGTATTCACAGCTTCTGTTCTTGTAGCACAGCTCCTGTGTCTCCTGTAAAAATCACCTCGCAGACAGCAGTCACTGTCACGCTGACTCCGGGCGCACCTTTGGGATGCTGAGTTGGCAGGGTTACCCGCGCTGGAACATCCACCCGGCTCCTCTCTCCAGTGCTAACCTGTTCCTTGGTGTGTCCCCGCAGCGAAGGGCACTGGGATGAAGAAGGCTGGGGAGGTCAGCTCTCTCTAAATGAAACACTCAGCATAACAAGGTACAGGGAAGTGTGAAGTAAACCACTACAGGATTTTTTTTTTTTTTTTTTTTGAGTGTGGTATCATTTGTTTTCTCAAGGACGCTGAGTAGGAAGCTGGAGAAACAGAAACTTCCTCTCTGGTGAGATTTATGGTAGGGATTTTAGCAATAAAATGAAAAAGTACAATTGTTAGTTTCTTTGGGTTTTTGCTTTCTGTGAGGGCTCTGCTGTGAGCTGAGTGCTCTGGCTCCTGGTTTCTGCCTCGTCCTGTGCTCCAAGTGAGGGGGGCCCCGGCACGTGCCATCCTGTGGCTGGACAACCCAGCGTCTTCCTCCAGTCAGCGGCACCTCCGGCAGCCGGCCCTCAGCTCCGTGCATTTACTGAGCCGTGGCTTTCAAATCAGAGCCCTGCAGCTTTTTGCAGGCCCCAGGAAGTTTGGTGTGCAGGATTGGTTTGCTGCAGCAGCGCCCTGCTGAATGTCGCCCATTCCCTCCCTCAGTGGCTTGTTCCCTGAGGACTGCTGCGCTTGCTGCGTGGTGTCCTGAGGGGATTATGGCAGATGCTGCTGGAGAGAGGCCCCTCATGTGGCTGGGGCCTGTTGTTCTCCTCAGCCATGCTCCTGCATAGCACCTTCCTGCGGGCTCTGCTCTGCGGTGGTTCGTGGCACCACGTGCATTAATGGTGGTTGTTTGGCACGTGCCCCCCAACAAAGGGTAGGCTGGGGCATAGTGAGGACCAGATCTGGGGCTTTGGCCACCCTGGTGCCTGAGGACCTTCCGTGTGGTTGTGCCTTCCAGGGCTGGGCCCCCTGTGGGTGTCACGCCATGGCGCTGCATGGGGACAAGGGCTGTGGCAAGGTCACCAGGCTGGGGTGAGCTCCTGCTTAGGGGAGTGGGTCTGGGAACAAGGGGGGGGTGAGGGACTGGGCCAAGCAGCAGCAGGGATGCTGGCAGCCCCCAGGACAGGGTGCCTTGCGTGGCTCCAGCTGCTGTTTGGGAAGGGGTGGCAGAGCCAACTCCCAGAGGGGGAATGGGACTTGCTTAAAAGGTGCTGAGCAGCTGCTGCTGGCAGCAGGGGTTGAGACTGGCAGCACAGGGCTGGCTGCTGCGCCGCGGGGCCGGTGGAGCGCTGGTGCCTGCCTGAGCCATCTGCATGAGCAGAGCTGGGCAGCCCTGGCCCAAAGGTTGCGTTGTCCTCAAGAAAATCCCAACTTGTTAGTGGCAAAGCGATGAAAGTGATCCCACCGCTTGCTGGTGCTGTGCAGTGAAATCTCCCGCACCCCTGCTGCGGGGCAGAGGAGGCTAATCAGGGTACAGCAGAGAGGATGCTCCAGACTCCTGGCAGCGGGTGACAGCTTGATGTGCTGCCCCAACAGGACCTCACTGTCTCTTGGCAGATCAGAGGCTCTCCTTCTCCAAAGGCTGCTCTGTCTCCATCTTCTTGGCCCAGGGACCCATCAGGAGGGATTAGTGCTGCTGCCAGAGGATTGCAGTGGTTCTGTGATGTGTGGGAAGGCTGGGGACACGTGCAGCTCTGGGCAGCGGGAAATTGGTGTTGTCTTGGGTAGGCTGTGGGTGGTCACCTTGATGCTTTGCTGCTGAGATCCTAAGGGTGGCAAGTTTGAGAAAAGTCTTTTGGGGGTGATAAGCTAGACTAGGGTGTTGCCAAGTGGTGGAGCTGGATAAAAATGGACCAGACAAGGAACAAGCAGTTGCTGGGGTCAGTGGACTTCCTTATCAGAGCCTTGATAACCTCTTTTTGCTTTGCCTTGGAGAAGAGATGTTTTATCTTGATACAACCTCACTTGTGCCAGTTTCTCCCATCCCCTTCCATGAGCTGAGCCATTTATTTCCAGGGTATTTTCTAGGTTTCCTCAGCTCTCTCCATCCGTGTCCTGTGTTGCATCCTTCAGCCTTGGTCATAGATTTTCTTGCCCTTTCTGTGCCCTTGATTCTGAAATGCTGCCCCAAAATGCTGGGACACAGGAGCAGATTATTAAATGCAGCAGTTATCCCCATGCACTGGTGAAGCAAAGAGAGAGGATTACTCCCACAATATGAAAGTACAGGGATTGTAAAAGCGTTAGGAAATTGGTTCCCCCAGCAGTGTGTGAGTAAAGAGAGTTTTATGGCACCTCGCGCAGCAGTGGGATAACGAGGAAGGAGCCTCCCTGAGAGAGACTGGTGGTGTGCCATGATTTAGAACACAGCTCTGGCCAGCCACGCTCCACTTGGGGTCTTGCTTGTGCTCTGTGGTCTGACATTTGCCAGCTCATAATCTTCCTTTACAAACTAGGCATGGAGAAGAGCTACTTCAACAGCATGGGTCATGAGCCAAGTGGCACATATCCTTTCTCCAGATTTTAAAATTTGCTACTCTGCTGCCTTTGCTACTCTGCTGCCATCCTTTCCAGCATCGTGTCTTCTTTGGCCACAGAGAACTCCTCTGCAACCAGCCCCTGCCAGGCCCAGCAAACACAATAGGGTGACGCGGACCCTGGCTGCTCTGGCTCCTTGCAGGCCCCTTGACGGGTGCTCTGGGATACTGCAGAGTCCTGAGTTAATCACCTTCCCAGGGTAAAGTCACCTCACAGTGTGAAGTCCCAGCCCCATTAACATCACTGGGAATTTTCACTTAGACTTTTCTGGGGTCAGGAGCTTACCCTTCAATTACAGAGAGAAGCCAGTTTCATTGGAAACAGGTATAGAAAGCTTGTTTGCTTTCCTACTTTAAGCACACCCACACAGTCAGTCCTGGTGTTAGTGAAATAGGCGTGGGGATTTTTTGTTTGGTTGGTTTCTGTGGTTTGGTTTTTATTTTTAATGTTGTTTTGGTTTCTTTGCTATTCTGGTGGGTGCAGTTAATATGGCTGTTCAGTTACTCTCCCTGGCTGGGGTTAGGTCTGCTAGTCTTCCCTCAGCCTTTGCTGTGCCTCTGATTTACTGTGGGGGCCTCCCTATAAAACAGGGAGGGCATTTTGCCTGGTAGCAGAGATGGGAAGAGTTACTGAGAGCCTGCCCTGTGTTTTAAGGCTGAGAAGTCTTTGATGAGCAGGGTTGCACAAGCCCTGTTAGGGTGACTGGAGCGCAGAGGGCTGAGAAAGGCAGGCATCTGGTTTCCTCATTATTTCTTTTCATAAATAATCCCTTGTCCTTGCACCCTGGACTCTGACAGCATTTAGAATATGCCGGGCGGGTTTTTTTTCTTCTCCTCTCTGAAACTTATTCATTTGGAGAGCGATGAAACAATAGGTTTTTGTCTAAATCTTTACCAGTGAAATTGTCAGGAGAGATTTCCGCCCCCCACTCCCGTCTATCTTCCTTTTGTCTCCTTCAGTTGTCGGGGTCAGGATTCGCCGCCAAACGGAGCCCGCAGTTGCTTTTCCAGGCCCCAGATGCCAATATGTGGCAGCATCTGGCTGGTTGGCAGGCGCCGGGCAGTGGTGCTGGCTGCGCTGTCAGGCTGCGGTGGCGGCGCTTGGTGGGCGCCCTGCTTCTTTGAGGATGTGGTCCCAACCAAGAACAGGGAAAATAATTAAATCTGCTAAAGGAGGGGAATTATCGGCTAGGGCAGCTACTGTTGGAAGCTGCACCGGCTCCCGGCCCTGGGTTTTTTTTGTCCTCGTCGGCAGCATCCCGTGTAACCTCACCTTCTTGTGCTGTGAGCGTTTCAGGTGCCTTAAGGCATGGAGCTCCTTGAAAGAGAAATACAAATCACTAAAAATGTAGAGATAAAACCCTCTCCTTAGAGGCCATGTGTTTGGCATGGGAAACACACGATAACAGCTTGCTTTAGAAAGGTGACATTTCCACTGAAGGCTGAATAATAAAAAATGCATTAGACTTTTGTAATGAAGACAGCTTCTGGGACCGGGGAATCTACTGCTTCCTTGAAATATATGCGTGGGAGCTCTCCCTGGCCCTAATGGGTGTCACATGTGGCTCTGGCTACATTAATGTTGCAAGCTCTATTAAAAGGGATTGTCAGTAGCCCTTCACATGCGGTGAATCAAAGCTGTCTTTCCCTAACTTTGCTTTAGCTCAGGCTTGTGAGTGTAGAGTGACTTGCCCAGGGTTAAGTCACTTTTAATATTAAGATGGATAGAAAAGAGTCTAATACTTTTTTTTTCTTTCTTTTTTTTTAACTCTCCCTTTTAATTCAGAGCTTGCTGGTGAAGGACTCTGGAGGGATGGGGAAGGAGGAGACAGCCAGGCAGCTTAAAGAGGCCTCTGAGGGTCATGTTGAGTCTGTGCTATTATGTTCCAGCGAGGAGAATAGCTTTATTGACAGACAGCTGTTTGACTCCTGCAGCCACACAGTATTTGCTGCAGAGCTGCATAAATACCGAGCCCATGTTGACAAATTCCTCGTCAGTGCAAGATAGTTAAACCTGCTTGTTTAATCATTTGTGTGCTCTTACCTCTGCTGCTCTGAAAAGAATGAGCTGCTGTTTTACAATACAATGCATGAGAAACCTCTAAATGCTCAGAGCTGTTTCACGTGAGGTTTTCAGGGTGTCTTTTTATTTAGACCCTCTTGGAAACACAGTACTCTATTTTTTTTTTTGTTATGTCAATTAGATTTTAGAAAAATTCTTTTTCTCTCTCGAAAATGTATAATTTTTGGTTTTCGAATAAAAAACATATGGCAAGCTGTCTTTACAATGGAGGTAGCAGCTCTCTTGGCAGACCTTAGGTCCTGTCTGTGATGTGACACCAGCACTGGCACGGCCCCTTTAGGAGTCCCACACCTTGGTTTGCAGCACGTGTGCAAAGGCACGTGAGGATTTATGTTTTGGTTTGGCTTTTCTGGCACAGGGATATGGAACCTGTGCTACTGGTCACCTCCTGTCTGTAGCTCGGGGGTGGCTTTTTGACCTCCCACCCATTTCACAATAATATTCACCTTCATACCAGTATACTATCTTGTCACATTGTTGGCCTCATCTCTGGAAATGTAGTATCTAAAATTAAAGATTTGTTTCCGTTTTGGAAATTTGCTGTTGACCTTTGTCACTTGAACAGGTAGAGAGGTGTAAATCAGGGCTCCTGCCACACAGTCAATGGGAAAAAAGAGAGATGTCTTTGGAGATTTTCTTTGGACTCTCTTTACAGTGTGGCATCTCTTTAGTCCTTTCAAAATGTTTCTAGTGTGCAAGTGATTTTCTAATCAAAAGGTGTATTATTGAGGGGTGACCAAAAGAGAATACCTCACTGGAATGGGAACCTATTGTTCAGTTGTACAAAAAATGTACAAGTTGGTTGACAAGAGCTGTCAAGTTGGTTTTTAGATAGATGGGTCACTATGTGTATGTGTCAGTGAAGGAGATGTGCATTTCTTTCAGGATCACCAATAAAGCTGTGCATGATTGAAGTGGTTGGTACAGGCAAGCTGTCTGTCCTACAGCTGTAACTACTTATGGAGCTGAACCTGGTGGTGCTGCTGGGTTTTGAGACTTTTTATCAATTTCCTGGCAAATCCAGGCCAAGCCAACATTGTCTGACATTTTTGGGTTTTTTTTAAGTCCCAGTATTGGTGCAAGACATTGGTTATATTGAGATTTACACTTGTGTCATGATGCTTGTGCCCTATGGAAGGACACTTCACCTGGCCAGTTGTGTCTGATGAGGCTGCGGAGAGCAGCATGCAAAGAAATCAGGTTTCCACTGATTTCAGAGAGTACAGGTAGGGTTTTTTTCACTGATTTAACTGAAAAAAACCCAGGATAAAATACAGTCTTAGGAGTATGGCACAGCTTTGCTTATTGGCTAGACCAGGCACTCTTACTCAAAGCCTTAGGAGCCTGGACAGCTCCTACATTACTTCCAAGGGAATACCTCCTCCTCCTCCTCCTCTCTCCATATATGTGCCTCCTGAGGGGGTTCCATTTACAACCAAGTTATTCATTGAATGTTGGTTTTATCATTCACATGACAGCAGTTTTTACTTTCATTTATTTTTTAGTCTTTTTCTAGATGGGCTTGGTTCTGACTTGTGTCCTAGCCACCAAAAGGGTGGTTTGCTGCAGAAATGCTGGCTTTCTTTCCATTCTAACATTTTAAAAGCATGTTCCCTTCTTTTTAGTTTATCCTTATAGCTTGTATTTTGAGGCCCAAGAGCTGTAGAAGTTTGTGTGGCTATTAAAATATTTCTATATGAATGAGAAATATTAAAAAAAATTAGAAACACTTTTGGCTTAAAGCATAAGTCAACCTTCAGCTAGGCCTTTTTAAACAAAAGCTCTCTTTCTGTCCTTCATCTTTCATGATTTTAAGAGATTAACTGCAGAGCTCTGTCAGTCAGTTGAATTCAGAGTCCACCTTCAGAGCTGGGTCAGTACAGCTTCCAGAAGATGACTGAAAGCAGATTGGGTTTCTTCAGGTTTCTATCTTTTAACCCTGCTGTTGATAGTATGATTGTTGTTCCCACTGGTCTTTCTGAACAGGATTTTTGGCTGGAGGCTGACTTTTTTTTTTTTTTTATTTTGCAAAACTCAAAGCACCAAGAATTCCTGCCAGTAGTGGGGCTGGTATAGTCCCCATTCCAACTAAGTGTGAATTGGACCAGCTGGAGGAGGACACCAACCCAAAAGTCTGATGGATAAGAGAAAAAATCCTGTTTTGTCTTCAGTGAGGTAGCACTATTTTGTCTTTATGCTGCAATCTCATACAACCCATGGAAGCCTGAAGGAGGGAACATTCTCAGCCCCAGAGAACTGAGAGCTCTAATGGCCTCACATCAGAGAGCCTGAAAAAATGGGGCTGAAGCTACGGTGTTTGGTACCACTGATCCTGCTGGGACTGAGCTCTTCAGCCTCTCTTCGGGTTCTCCCAGATGCTCCCCAGCCCAGTGCCACGCTCACCCTAATAACAAAGGTGCAGATGATTTATATCCACCACAACTTCCTCACTTGTTTTCCTTGCTCCTGAATGATGAGAACCCCCTGTGCTGGTGTCCAGGTGTTGCTGCCATAGGAGTCCCAGAGGGTGACGTACAGCACATCCACACTGAGCACTGGGCAGCTCTGCTGCCAAAGTCAGAGATTTTCTAGCACGGAATACAACAGGGCTTTTCTGCAGTCATCATGGAGAGAGCGTTTTCCTTGGATGTGTGCAGCTTATTTGTTACAAAGCAAGCCATATTCCTGGTGTGCCACTCTATGCACAATGCTTATTTATTCCAGCCTTTAATCAGAGCTGGGTCAAATCCCTCTAAGGAAAACATAAAGGTCTTACTTTTTTTTTTTTTTTTTAGGAATTAAAGTTGCAACTTCTCTGCTGAAGTCTTGATTCAACAGCATTGATGTCACAATATTGTAAGAAATAGCCATTATCAACTGAACTCCAACCCAGGTAAAACCCACGGAAGGAATTTTGTCTGGAGTGGTCAAATTTCAGTGCAAACACAGAGGGTCAACTCGTGACACTTGGCTCCTGTATTCAGTTCATAAGCATCCCAGTGTATTTGCTTTGCTCTCCCTGTCATTTTCCTCCTGTGTTCCCTTGTCCATATATCAGTGTCAGAGAGTTCAGACATCACAAGGGCCGGTGGTTTTTTTTTATTATTTTTGTAACACCTAATGTGGAATTTTGCATGAGCAACACTCCTTCCTGTCGGCACTTGGAAACTCTTTTGTGTTACGTCCGTCCTTTCTCTGAAGTAATCGCTCAACTATTTCTAGCAATAAAATATTCCTCTGTAGTGCCATCAGGTATGTTAGAAAGATTAGTGCAAGATCTGAAGACTGTGTCCAGCTAAATTCAACAAAACTTCCATGTTTTTAATGGTTTTTAATGCTCTCCTTTTTTTATTTCACTGCAGATATTGCCTGTGGACATGGAATAGGAAAAAGGCTCCCAGATACTCCCCGATAGACACAAGTTACAGAGAGGCTGCACACTGTCTGAGTGACATGCCAAGGGTCAGGAACAGGAGTCTGTGCATATCTACAGCCTTCTTTTCTGTGTTTTGTGTGTTTTGTTGGTTGGTTTTTTTTTATTATTTTTTTAATTAACTTCAAAAGCACTACACCAAAGATTTGTCTAAAATTTGTTAGGCTGCTGGGAATGGGACCTGCCTCTTCTATTGGCTGAAAAGGCAGTGGGGTTTTTATCTCTCCACAGCTGGGGAAATGAGGAGAGAAGCCATTCTCAATAGGGCAGTTTGAAAATCTTGGTGCCTAAGATGCATTTGGGGGAGGGAAGGTTTTCCTAAGATATTTAAACGTTCACCTGGCTAACAACAGGAGAATTCACTTCCTTTGCTCTCCCCTCAGGATTTGACACTAGCTGAAATAGAGCTGAAACTCCTGACAATTACTAAGAAATCCTTAAGGATGGAGAAGTGACAGAATTGAGGGTTATACTGTTTTCCATGTCACCAGTTGCACCAGCTGGAAATGCACATGCAAGCTGAACTTATTTGCAGTGATTGCTTTGATCTGACTTTGGGAAGCATGGAGCTGGTCTGTCAGCACGTTTTGTGGAAAAAAACAGCTTCCCTGGCTTTAACAGGAGAATCAGCTCCTCCACAAGTAACAGTGCTAGGGATGAAACACCGGCTCATTTTTTGGCTTTCTTGGGTCTTTCTTCAGCTGGACTGTCTGGGGAGGCTTTCTCACAGGTTCCAAAGTCTCTGCTCCCTAGGAAGGAGCCATGTGTGTCCAGCTGCCCCTGGCATGGCTGCCTGACTGCCCCACTCTCTGCCTTGCTCTACATTGCCGTCTCCTGTGGCTTTTTATTATATATTTAAAAACAAAAGTTTACTTCAGATTGAGAGTATTTTTGTGCAGCACCTTTTTTTCTTTTTTTTTTCTTTTTTTTTTTGTTTTGTTTTTGTTTGACAGCCATGACAGCCTCTCCTCATTATTATGGAAAATATAGGGTTGGTGGTAATTACTATCTGAGTATGAATGGGAGCAGAAGTGGGCATAGACTGCACTGGCCTTTCTTTGACAAGGTATAACTTTCTTCTGAATTTCCGTGTTAATTAATGCTTATTTAAAAACCACTTTAATTGGCAGTAAACATCTCAACTTTTTGTACTCATTAAAATGCACCCATTGATGTGTGATGGATTTTTTAAAGCTTAATTAACTTTCTTCCTGTATATATAACCTATAATAATGACAAATACTGGAAACTGCCTCCCTTCCCCCCCCCCCCCCCCCTATTTTTTGCCCTCCCCTCGATATTTCTATCACTTGAAGAAAGGCTATAAAAATGTATCCTGACTTGGCCAGGATGGGGGGGAGCTCCCTGGGCACAATAATTCAGCCCCTCTCAGAGACCCCACAGAGGCTGAGACTGGCCAGGAGCTACAGGCACTTGCTCTGTGTGTCCATGCCCTATCCTGTGCCTGCTCTTGCAGCCCGAGGTGCCCACCATGCCCTCACTCTTCTCCCTTGTGGGTAGAAATTGGATCCTTCTCCCATCTTCACTGTGGGTCATTCATCACCATTTTTTAAAAATAGAACTGCTGTGGAAAATTTTTCTCAGGTAAGCTTACAGACCTTTTCTTCCCTGAAAAAAAAAAAAACCCAGAATTTTTTAGTGAAAATAGATTTTTCTAGTTATTTTGTTTTGGTTTTTTCTTTTTTTTCTTTTCTTTTCTTTTTTTAATAGATTGAGACAGGTTTATCTGCATGCACATGTGTGAATGCCAAGTCAAAAGAACCAAGGAGCCTCTAATAGTGTGTCCTGGTTTAGGGTTTTCCTCTCCCTCCAATTTTCACCCCATATCTAAGCCGTTGAGCAGGATTTAGTGCAAAACTTTCTAGTGCAATGAAGAGAACAATGATTTCAACTTCTAATTTTTAAGCATCTGAGCATTTTGGACTATGAAATTAGACTCCTGAATCACTTTTGAACATGAGATGTTGGTACTTTTTGCAACTGTGATCCTTTGTATACAAGTGAAATTACAAGCAGAACACATTACAGTAATTCATGAAAATATGCAAATTGCTTGATTCAGCTATTACACACAGATCATTTCCCAGTCTTTCTTTGCAATTTATAGAATATTCTTGTTTAAGGTGGGTAGATCAGAAGTTTTAAAGTGGGCAGTCTAGTTTGTGAAGGCACTTCTAGCGAGTAAATTTTAAATGCATGAAGCTATGATTTAATTTCCACAAGTGCTTAATATCCAAAAACTCCTAATATCTTCATCCAAATGTAAACCTGTTTAAAATACCTTGTGAAATGCTCGCCATTCTGCTTTGCTCTGTGTGCTTTCTCTGACCCAGCTGATAATTGTGCTGCTGCCCAGCTCCTTTCTCTTTACCTGTCTCAAAGAGTGATTAGGGTGACTCTCAAAATTCCCCACTGTAATAATAAATATACTAAGATATTCCCTCCTGCTCTGTGAATGTTGTGTGGCCAAGCTAGCACTGATATTTACTGGCAATTACATCTTGTCTGCTTCACAGGAATCTTCCATTCCATGGTGACCAACACAAATCTTTACAGACACAGCTCATCATTCACCTAAATTAAGTGCACACTTAAAACCATGGAGCTTGCTGAGTTTCTCCTGTTGAGTAGTTTTCCTGTACAGCTTGAGAATAGGACAAACAAGATTTGCATTGACTGAGAACTGGGTTTCTCTCACCTGCTCAAGGTAACTTAATTAGGGTGACAATATTTAATTATTATTTTAAAATATACCTTCATCTGGAAAAACGTGGATGGCATGCAGTATTCTGAACATTAATGCTAACTTTCTTCCTGGGCTGATTTCAAGGCTATCATTAAAAATAAATGCTGCTGCCTGTTAATTTGACCATGTCAATAAATAAAAATGTCCACAACATGTGTATGAGGCTAATTAGGATTTTATAGCTGTGTTGTTCTGGTTGATAGCTGTGCTGTTGGCTTGCTGGGTCTTTATGTTTCAGTGATGTACACCTCATTGATGCATAACATGTAACACCTGTTGATGCAGTAAATGTTTATTCCTGGCAATTGGCCCTCACATCATTTCTGGTACGAGAGCTCTGTGTAGCAGACTCAGGTCTCATAATTAGGCTACCTCGGTTTGGAAGAGTTTTTCCTAAAGGAAACCTGAAAGCTTCTGTAATCCTGGTGCAGCTCCCTGAAGTTTGTGAAAAAGGGCTGCATGATTCTCTGTCTCAGAGGGACAAGTTTATAACTATGGGCTGGTTTGCTCCTTGCCTGTAAGGCAGTGCCACTCCTGTGACAGGATACTGAAGGCTCCAGGCACAGCTGCTCTTTCTCTCCCTGCATGTCCTGGCAAAAACGCAGCACCAGCGACGCTGCAGCCTCCTCAGCTTTAGGTGCTATATAGAAATATAGGCATTCTGAAATAAAATCAATGCTCACTGCCCTGAGTGCCTGCTCTTCTTTCTTTTTAAGCACCAGACCTGCCTGAGAATTTCATCTCTATAATAAAGAACCATGACATAATTTTCTTGTAGGTGGAGTTCCCTGCAAAGTCCAATTAGTTTCAGACTTTGCTTTGAAATGTGAAAGATTATACCCATCTTACCTTTGTTTACTTGAACAGCTTTAACTAGATCTGCTTGAACTGTTGTTAAAATTTATCAGGTTTTAAATATTTATTTATTGTTTTTAAAATGCCATGAATGTCTTGGTTTTAAGTGGATTTTCTGACAGTGGATTGCACAAGCCCAATTGATGCTGTGTTTAACTAGAAATGCTGTCTTTTGCCTGCAGTGCTGGCTCCCAGGCTCAGCTCCACAGCAATTCCTGAGTAGCAGGAGAGTCACCCTGTGCTAACGAAGGGAGCAGAAGCACCTCCCAATACAGCTGAGGACAAAAGGGTTTCAGAGCAGTTGCAGCCACACACCTTGAAGTTTTGGCTCTGTGGAAGTTCTGCATGAGTGAACAGGTTCCTTTGCTTCCTACATAGGAACATTAGAAATATATTCTATTAATTCTGTTATTATACATTTAAAATAATAGCTTTAAATTACTGGTAATTAACAGGACAACAGTGTTACTGACCAGAAAGAAAAAAAGCAGGTGAGCAACCCAGCTTGGTATCAAATTCAATAAACGAGCACAATACATAATTCCAGCAGTTTATTATCCCGCCTCAGTCTTGTCACCTACAACATTTTGAAACTTCATTTTTCAGAAAAAAGCATTGTGGCTAAATGAAAATAAAACTTCTGTAGAAGGCTCTACCACTATATTCAGCACAGGAAAAACATGGAACTGTTGGAGGAGGTCCAGAGAAGGGGAATGAAAATTTTCATGGAGCTGGAGCACCTCTGCTGTGCAGGCAGCCTGAGAGAGTTGGGATTCAGCCTGGAGAAGAGAAGGCTCTAGAGAGACCTTATAGCACCTTCCAGTGCCTAAAGGGGCTACAAGAGAACTGGGGACAAAATTTCTAAAAAGACAGGTAGGATAGGTCAAGAGGTAAAGGTTTTAAACTAAAAGAGCTTCAGATTAGATAGAAAGAAGGCTTTTTTACAACAGGAGTGGTGAAACACTGGAACAGGTTGCCTGGAGAGGTGGTGGGTGTCCCATCCCTGGAAACATTCAAGATCCCATTGGATGGGGCTCTGAGTAACCTGCTCTGGCTGAAGTTGTCCCTGCTTATTGCAGGGCTGTTGGATTAGATGACCTTCAAAGACCCCTTCTGACCCAAAGCATTCTATGGTTCTGTGAAATGTCTGTTGGAAACAATGGCAGAAATGTGTGAGAAAGCAATGACAAAAGCAGACAAGTGGGAGAAAGACTTAAATAATTGATTTCCATGAAAGGTAGGTGTATTCAGATTTTTCTTTGCTTTTTCAAAGTTCTCTCATAAAGGAAAGGCAATGCCTTTGACTGCAAAACAGCTTGAAGGGAAAAAATGGGGATCTAGTTTCAAAAGCAGCTTATGAAATGGTGGAAAGTGTACTCCTGGGCAAATTTATCCCTGATCTGTGCTTGCTGTGGGTCACCCAGCACCTGCCATAGGAACTTGCCATTGGCCATGGGGGCAGTTTCTTGGTAAGACTCTTTTCCTGCCAGAACTATCTCTCCTTAAAATGGGGTGCTTTCTCATCTACACATTATCTGCACAGGTCATGCAGAGTCAGTTTGTACTTGCCTGTGATTTACTTATGGCCAAGAGGTTAATGACTCAAATTCAGAGATAGATGTGTTCATTGCCCAATTGGCACCTGATATGCCTGCAACCAATCCAAACCAGGTACCTGGGTTTATGGTTCAAAATATAAACCCTATAGTGCCCACTTTGCAAACTGACTTGGTGAGAAGAATTGCTGGATTGAATGGGTCAGGATTGTTCAGGAACCCATCTTGGCAATCTTGAGGACACCGATGTTGCTGATTTTTCACGTATTTTGCCAAAGCAAATTGGTAAAAGTTTTGATTTTTGAAAAGTAGAAGATAATGGTTTCCAGATTATTTAAATAATCTCCTTAGGAAAATTCTCTCTCCCAGGCTCTACAAAACTAGAGTAGTGAAAGTTAAGAGCAAAACAGCTTGGATTTTTTTACCAAGAAATTGGTAGAAATTTGTAAAATAAAATTTCACTTTATAGAAATACAAGATTTCTTTAAAAATATTTTGTTTAACAGGCCATTTTGATTTGATTATTGTTTTTATCTTTCAATGGCAAGTTATTTACTGTTTACTTTTCTCCCCATTGTGTGGCCCCAGGCCTTACTAAATGTGTTCTATTCAAACACTGCTCTGAAGACAGAAATATTAATTTCCACATGGGCTTTTCTATAGAACTCATCACTATGGTAACTGAATGTTTTATAAACATTAATGAACTTATTTTCACTGCACTGCAGTGAGGCATCGGGTGGTAGTATTATCCCCATTTCATGATGAAGAACTGAGGCAGAAAGAGATTAAGTACAAAAGTATTCACTAATTTTAAGTTCCCCATCTGAGATGCATGGTCTGATTTTTCAGAGGACTTAGTTTGTTATCTGTTCAAAGCACAGCTCCCATTGCCTTCAGTTGCAGCTGTGAGTTCAAATTTCTTTGTGCTTTCTGTACTCAGATAGAGACTGCTTTAATCTTGAACATACATGGCCTTTTTAATTTCTTTTCCTCAACATAATCAGAAGGAATTGAAGCTTACTAGCTCCCGGCCACGTATTTTATTTTTTTTTTTTTACATATTAACTGAAATGACAATGTTTTACATAATTTTATCCAAACACCATTTCATAGTTTTAGCGTTACTACTAAAATAATTTATAAGATAGTAACTTCTCAAAGATGAAAAAATCATCTGCTCTGGTAGAGTTCAATTTTTTGTTTTCATGAAAGAGAGCTAAACTCCTGGGAGGCCCTTTCTGAGGATAACCTGGGGGCTACTGTTAACAAACAGTTAAACAAGAATCATATATTTTTATGCAGAGTCACTAATTAAAAAAATTAATCCTACCCTTCCTGAAAACCAAGACATCAAGCAAACTAAATGTATTCGTTATATTGTTATATGGGATTTTTCCAGCAGGTGAATCAAGGATCTTGTTTCAAACTCACCTGGACTTTGCTGAAGTTTAGATTTGCTGTGATTCACCCACAGACATATCCTAGCATAGCAGGGAGTCTATTAAAATTATTTTCTGTATTTAGACAGAAGGGCTTTATAGTGGCTTGGAATGTCTTGAAGAGCCAGCCCTTAATTTCCATCAGAATATGACATAGGATTTATGGATCCCCTCATAATTTTGCAGGCTCCTCTTCCATTCTTTTCTTTTGATCTACAAGTTGCAAAAGTTTATAAATGCAAAGTCTGCTTTCAGGTCCTTCCCGAGATATTGAATCCAGGAGCAAATTTTTGTAGATGTTTTTCTGAAGCATTGATTCAGAAAGCAAGCACTGACCCCCTCTTAAGCACAGAGGTGCAAACAGGCTGCTGCAATATCGTGTTGTTGAATTTTCCTTCCAGTGCCGAATGAAAGAGAGCTTGCCCTTTTCCTCAAATCTCTCCCTGATCGAGAGATGAGCGAGCTGGTAGCTACAATATCCAACGGCTTCACCAAGTTGAGAATGTTATGTCTGTGTAATAATGCTCAATTTTGCACACTTCAAATCCATTAGTAGCAATTACCTTACCTGAGGTGTTTTGAGTTAGTTTTAGTACAGCATTCTTGCAGTTGGTAGATAATGAACATAATAATGTATACAGCATTTTCAAGTCTCTGTTTTTAGCTACAATAATGCCATTAGGATTCTATTTAGCAAATGTGTGCTTCACACTAAAAGTTAAGACTTTTTTTGTTCATGTTTTCCCTGCCATGATTTCAATCGCATCTCATGTCCTATTCTGTGCAGAGCTGGCTTGCCTGAAAGAGTAGGAAAGTGTTTTACCCACTGCACCTGTGCAAAGGCAGTGAGGTCTGGCATGTTGAGAGCAAAACAAGGACAAAGCAGGGCAGGACATTGCCTGAGCCCTGGTGCAGCCTTCTGAGCACCCCTGGGCAAGCTGTGTGCCTGTACTCTGCTGTGTCCTGTTTGCCCAAGGGGTGAGGATGCTGACACCTTTGCAGCACAGCACAGCAGAGCAGCCATCCTACTCACCCCAGCAAGGGCTGTGACGCTGCTGAAGTTGCTGGTGGACTCCATGGTGATAAAGATGCAGGTGGGCTGCATGGTGCTGAGAGAGGCAGGTGTTGCAGCACATTTCACTAAGGGATGCCAGCTCAGACATCTGTGTTGGGGGTCCTTAGGCACTGCAGACATGTTGTGGATCTCCTTTCCCCTTTGAACTTTTTTCTCTTCTCCAGAAACAGAAGGTGGAGTCCATATGAGGCGTTACAGCTGAGAAGAACTCATCTTGGACCTGGGTGATAAAAAGGAGTGGATGGTAAAGCAAGGGTGGCTGCAGTGAATGTTGTCCCATGCCTGCTTGTTTCCACAAGTCAGTGATGTCAGACAGCTCTGGTGTCAGTGGGATAACCTTGCCCTTGCTCTGGGTTCAGGACTACAGCAGTACTCCATCCTTACAAGATCCCTCTTCATCCCTTGTCCTTTTAGTGAGATAATTATTTGGATTGGGAGAACCAGTACTCTTCCAGGCTTTCCTTTTCCTTAATATCTGCCCACTGAAGGGAAAAATAAGAAATCTGGTTTTGGGCTGTCATTTGAACCAAGTGATACTGCTAAGCTAACGCACAGAGTTTTCTAAGAAATAGGATTTCTTTGATTGCATCTTTCCAAAGAATTCCTTACTAAAGAATAAGAAATGGATGAGGAGATATAATTGATGCCTCCTTTGTAGATGTCGCTGCTAAGGTCTCTGGCATAGATAATATCAGCACCTTAAAAATAGTTTCAAAATGTTATAGTGCTCTTTTCATATTAAATTGACCAAACTCAAGAAGCAAGGAGTATTTGGGTAGCCACACAACTTGTTTTTGTTGTTGGTGTGTTTAGAAACAGACAGAGTAAGAGCTGAGAGAGCTTTCTCTGTCTTAAACTGGAACATGTGAACCCGTCTTTGTCAGAAACACACCTTGTCTCCAGTTCTTTTGCTCTTACTTAGATGATCTTTTGAAAAAGCAAACTGATTCTTCTGGCACTGAATTGATCTTTCTCACCTTTTAGTTCCTCTGGCTCGCTGACCATGTGCTTGTCCCATGCCACCTCCTGCCCTGTGAGCACACACACGTTCACTACATGGGAATCCAGCACTTGATGGAGAATGGTGGAGAGCTGTCCTACTAATGCTCAGCAGGGAAAACTAAGCTGAATTTTAGCACCCCAGGGACAAGGACAAAATGATGGAAAAGCACTCATCTGCATGAAGATAACAAAGTGCTGCTGGCCATGGGGTAGGCGGGTTGAAGGGGAGCAGGGCCTGTGCCCCCTCCTCTGTTGCTGCCCCCTCCTCTGTTGCTGCCCCTTCTCCTTGCCTGCACCACCTCCTGCTCCCTTCAGCTGTGAGAGTGACTGTCACCTCCATCCGTCTGCTGCCCCGGATGTCTGCTTGCCTGACAGCAGAGCCCAAAAGCTGACCCCATCGGCAGGCTGCGCACTGAAGGGGAGCTGGGGGAGGCAGATATCACCTCTCAGTCACAACGTGCCCAGGCTGCTCCGGGGGCAGCACAGCAAAGCGCTGGCCCTGATCTTCTTGGATTGCCATCACCTACCCTGAAATTAGTAACAGCACGTCCAAGGTTAGTGGCAAATTCAGATACCCAAGCTACACGGGGAGGGTGAATAAAGGACAGTGGTTGTGTACAGTATAAGCGGTTGCCGTAGACAATGCGTGACCTCTGAATTAAAAGACCAGGATTAGCAAAGAGCTTTTTTGCATTATTGGGCCCATTTACAAAAAGCTTTAGCCCTAATTGTATGGTACCACAGAGCTTTAACTTGAGCACATATTGGTTTTGTAACCTGATCCCCACATAAATCATAGTTGGTGTGAGCAGAACAATTAGTGCTTTAATCTACTGGGACTACACAGTATCTTTAAATCTGAATTTTCCTGATCATTATGGGTATTACAAGAGTCAATTAATTTATATTTCACACAAAATGTAATTAAATCCCACGATAACCTGACTGTGAAATGAAGAGGAGGGGAGTGAGGAGAAGGGTGGGAAAATCCTTTCCTTATGGAGCTGCCATCAGACACCACGGCGTGCTATCAACAGAGGCAAACTGCCTTCTCTTCAGTGCAGAAGTTTTGGGGTGAGGGGTGTTGTTTCCCAATTTTGTACTGAGTGGCCGTGCGGTCACAAGAAGCGTTTGCTGCCATGTACTTCCAGCCCAGCCTGCAAGAAAAGTGATCCATGGTTGCTAACCCATATAAGTGCTCAGGAAAGGGGAAGGCCTTGATGTTCCAAAGAGCCCGATGCCTGTAGCTGGTCACCTAAGGGAATCCACTTATGACTCTATTACCCAGTAAATTAGCAGAGTGGTTCAGTCAGGTATATTTATCATGAAGAGAACTGAAGATAATTAATACACTGCATTGAATGCAAATTGCACCCACAGCACTTATCTCATTTTCAATTAGCACAAATGTTACAGCACTGCAGGCTTGTTATGGTTTTACCATGGGCTGGGTAATTAATTTCTGTGAGCTACATATCAGACACCTGATAATGCCGTTTATTAATAAATGTCACCCCAGGTATCTGTTAGGAGAGGTAAATAAATTAAATGTTCAGTTGTCTGCCCTGTGCAAATCTATTCTTACACCTCATTGCATCTTTTCACTTGTTTGTTTATCAAGGAGAATGACTGCCGAGATTACAATGGCAAACAAAGGAATATGAGGAACAATAATCTGCGCCCTAAAGTGGTGCTCCTCTCACCGCTGCTGATGGCAAGAGCCATGTCACTGTCTCTTCCTGCTTGGGGACATGGCTGTGGGTCACTGAGGTGACCTCCCTTTAGGGCTGCCCAGGACCCATGAGAGCAGAAAAGCTAAAGTACCCTGCAAATCCTCACTTTCAAGGAATTTGCCAACCCCTTATTGGCGTATATTTCTGTCTGTAACTCTGTCCCTTAGAGTGTTTAACTGCCCCCGCCCTGAAGCTAACATCTACACAGCTAACTGTGGTAATCGTGCTCGTCAGTTCGTGAGCAGATTCAGGTTTTTGTTTTTCCCTTTCCTTCCAAAACTTCAAAAAAGGAGGGTGGGGTTGGGTGAACCTGTTGGATTGTCCCCACCCCAGCAAGGCTAAGGCTCCTGGGGGTGATCAGGGCCCCTCCAGCTCCCTCAGGAGCAGGCGTGGCAGGGCATGGACTACGGTGTGGATTTTTAGAGATCTTTCCTCAGCAAAAAAAAAAAAAAAAAAAAAAAAAAAAAAAAAAAAAAAAAAAAAAAAAAAAGGCAAGATTATAAGGAGACTGTAACAGCCGTATGCTCTTTGATTTGTTCCAGGTTTTCGGAGAAGAGTGGAGCAGGAGATGGTGGGATTCTGACAGCACAATGGTGGATAAAACCAGGTAAGGCCCTTAGGCAGGGATGTGGGAAGGTCAGGAAGCACCATGTCCCCCAGACCCTGAACTGTCTTCTACTGAGTGGGTAGACCATATCTGTAAACTTTCTGGCCAACTCCTGTTTTCCAAAGTTTCAACACAGGTCTCATCACCTTTGTTTTGTTTTCCCCTTCTCATTTGATTTTGAGATTTGGGCAAGCCACACTAACAAAAAGAGTGAAAATGCTCCAGCCAATGTGAACTTTGGTGAGCCTTCTCCCCAGGGAAGACCACAAGCAGGTCGCTGCCATGACTTCAGCAAGCTTTGCATGATCTTTCTCAGATCATGTTAGCCTGGTTAAATTAACACAACCTCTGTTGTGTGAGTGCAATTTAGTTGATAGAAGGATGCTTTATGGTAGTGATTTCTTACTTACAGCACAAGTAGATTTGTACTATGTAAATACTCTGTTCTGGCGTAGATTAGGAATTATGCCAATTTGAATATCGGGCAAAATTAATATGTCTAACTCTCCATTATATCAGTAGAAATCTCAGTATGGAACTAGTGTCAATCTTTCTTGAAGACAAAGAGTATTTACAGAAAAAAAAAAAAAAAAAAAAGTAGGTGCAATACAACACTCAGTTTCCCAGATATAAACATATTAGGAAGAACCATATTATGAGTGACTTGTAAGTTAGCTGTGGGGAAGAAGCCTGTGGGGAAGAACAAGAGACTGTTGCCACAATAACTTAATTAGTGTGAATTTCAGTGAAAAGTGCTTTTAAGCAAAATGCTTTCATCCCTTATGCAGGTCTTCATTATATTTACAAGTTCTTGTACTGTGAGTAATTTCCATGTGCTTACTGGTAGTGTGACTGCCATCTCACCTACATCTGCTGTGATTTTTCCAGATTTCAGGACTCAGAGATAGCTCAGTATTTGAAGATGGGATTTACAATAATGCTTTAAAAATACTGCAGTACTTGAAAAATCAATTTTAAAAAGCCTTATTTGGATTGAAGTTTATACTTCAGAGAAGAACACATGATTTTAAAGGCCATTTGAACCATGTTTAATATGCTGAGAAGAATGTATAAACTTTCAGTTTAAACAATTATAATATCCATCCTAAGAAACTGGCAAAGTATAAAATTAATGCAAACTCCTTATTTGAACTAGAACAATATTTCCAATAAAAACAGAAATGGTGAATGCAATGTGAGTGGGATAGATCTGGTTTCTTTCCAGTCACATCTAGGCCAACTCCCAGGCACAATAGGTCTGACATGGACTTCTGACCCAAATGTGTGCCCTGCACACTGGTTTCCCCCGAGTGCCCCCCTTTCCCTGGGAGGGGTAGCACAGCTGGTGCCAAGGTCATGCCAAGCCAGCTGTACCATGGCCACCAAGCTTTGGCGTGGCTGGTGGGACTGCTGCTGCCTGCAGAGAGAGTCTCATGGGGAACAGGCATTGGGGAAAAGGTTTTTCTGGTGGAACCACGCAGCACAACAAGGAGACTTTTATGGGGAGAGAGGCCTGTGAAAGAGTTGTTGGTGGCTGAGGTCAGTAGTATTGGTGGGGAATGAACTCATGTAGGTCATGCTCATAACAGCCAGCTCCCTGAACTATACAGTGAGCCTTGTATCCATTCATCAGTTGCTCATTGATTCTCTCTCCTCCCTCTTCCTGCCAAGGGAGAAGTGGACATAATGGAGTATCGTGTTTCTGATGTTATCATTTATGCAAGTCAAATATGCCATATGATGGAGGTGAAATTTGCTGAAGGTTTGCATTCCCTGAAGGTGTTCAAGCTGAGGGCTCTGGACAGATATGTGTGATTCTTCCTGCAGAGAGCTCATAGGGTTGGTAGAGTGAATCTGTCAAATGTTTCCTTCGCTGCAGCTTCATGTAGTGTTAGATGTGATGAGGATTATAAGAATGAAGACCATGAACTCAATTAGGAATTCCACAGGAAGCTGGTGCCAGGCCCAATGCCAGGTTTGATATGCCTTTGTCACTGAAGAGATGCATTGCAGCAGTAAATAAAGTTTTCTAAGCGTGAATGCTGCGTGTTTGCGTATTTCAAATAACTGTAGTCCAGCTGAGAAGTGACATAGCCATGAATAACAGAGACAAGGTCATCACCTCCCAGGTGGCACAGAGCCTCCTAACCAATGGAAAAGAAGTGTTTCTTGCAGAGGTCGCAATGGGAAAACTTGGCATCAGTAGCAAATCCAAGAGCACACCTAAATTACGAAACCAACACACCACTTGGGGAAATATACCATCCAGCCATGCACAGTGCACTCAAGTGACAAAGTCTTAGAGAAGCTTTCTTGTCTCCTATCTGTCTTCCCTCTGTTTTGCTTGGACTTAACCAGCTTTTCTTTTACTGCCATGTTGTGGTAGCAGTGTATGTATATACAGAGAAATTTAGGCATAGCTGTATTTCACCTGGCAATTCAGTCCATGCTGTATCACTCAGCATCTTCGTGTAGAACAGGGAGGCACCACGACGAATACAGATCAGGAGTCCACAGGAGAGAGGAGTGTAGTGCTGGAGATAACACTTCTTCATAAGTCAGGAGGTGTGTACCAGCAGGAATGATTCAAAATAATTTTAGTACATTACCCTGGACTTCTGCCACCCATCAGGCGAGACAGCAATATCTCATAGTTAATGCTGAAGTCAAGGAGGATGAGGATGGATGCCTGCCCTCTCTCCACTGACAGGAGGGTGTCATCCATCAATGCCACTTGAACAGCTCCAGTTCCATGTCCTGGCTTCAATCCAGACTGTGCCAGATTTAAAAGATTCACCTTTAGCAGGTATAGTTCAAGCTGCCCTTTGGCTAGAAACTGTAGGAAATTTCCTGGTAGTTGGGAACCCTCTTGGATATTGATTAGGAAGAACTCATGTCCACAGGGTAGATTTTCTCAAGGCTGGGTGACAGTCAATTCCCAACATGTCGGTAATTCCCCAGTTGGTGTTCCCCGTCTTCCCTCTTTCAAGACTTGGACCTTCTGCGCTGGACTCTGGAACAGTCTTGGGCAGACGGCAGCATGAGGAAGCCCGACAACATTGCCAGGTTAAATCCAGGACAGGAATGAGTTCTGAGGTGTATCGCTGCAGCCAGAAGCCCTGTCCTGTCAGCACACTGGTAAACACTTTTTTCTGTAATCACATGGTTGAGAGCACTTGCTAGGATTTTAAAATGACAGTAACTTTAGCCATATGTAAAAGAATGGCCACTTGTCCACTGCACTTTGCCCCAGCTTGCAACACACTGAGTTGTTCTGGCTTTGCTTGGTTGCTGTGGAAGCTGGGTGAGCCCAGAGCTCTTGTGCCTCTGTGCAGATCAGTGTGTGCTGAAGTGCCTCAAGGAGAGAATTATAGAAAGGAGAAAGTCTATTACCTGTCTCATTTGAGCTCCCTGAGATTATTTGTGTCTATGTGTAAGATTTCTTCTGGCTCCTTGGTTCCTCCTGGCTGTCAGTATTTAATGGAAATCCATGGGGGTGGTTACTGTGTACCATCAGGTTGGGACCAAATGCACTTGGCACTGAACAAAAATAAACACAAAGAGCCTGAATATGCAACAACTTTTTCCTTCCTACTTTATGGATCAATGTCAAAACCTTTAAGTCTTTATGTCTGAGTAGTTCTTTCTGCAGCTACGTGTTAATTACATGTTTATATTCTTATAAATGTGGATTTACATTTACCTGTGTTTCAAGATGATTAGTTGGTACCAAGCAACTGATTACACTTGCAGCCAATCCTGTGCCATTAACAGTGAAAAATGGCAGGCACTGTTGTTTCAAATCTCATTTGGTTTGGCAGGGGTATGATGGTAAAAAATAACAGCTAAATCAATTGCTTGAATATACAGGGTTTTTCACCTTCAGGCATCTTTATCAGCACGGCTTTGATTAATATCTGTACACTGACTGGCATTTTCCTATTGCCATTAGAGAAAATTTAATAGGTTGTTCACTATTTTTCTCCAAGAGGTGGATTTTGGAATTAAAAAAAAAAATTAAAAAATTACCTAATGTTTATGTTTAGAGGAAGTCAGTCAATGCTGATGATTCTCATATTTTACCCAGAATCTGAAGAATTATTTGAAAAGATCTGTGAGCTATTTAGTTTTCTAAATTACAATACTATATTTATTTTTATTTAACAAACAAAGATTCCAGCAAAGTATTGTTTGCCCTATTATGAACAGGTCAGAGCTCCCAATAAGCACACGTGTAATGAAGGTAAACTAATATTAGCCAGCAGAGGAGAGGGTCAAATGTTTAATCTGAAACTGATTTTTGGTTAAAACATGCAGTTTTCTGTCAAACAAAGAGAGTAATGAATTTTTGCTGCTTGAAGGGAGTTGTTTCAATTTTGGGAAAAAAGTAAAAAATGGCCAAAAACCTGTTTCATTTCAGCATTTCTAAACATTCCAATATGTTCTACAATGAAATACTTTGATTTCACAACTACAAATGTTATTTAATTTTCAAAATTACTTCCAGTTTATTTAAAAAAGTAAAATGAAAGAGATGAAATATAAATTAAACTTTGAGTGAATGATTTTTTTTTTTGCTGGAATGGTATAATCTGCTTTTTTTTTTTTCCTAATGCTTTTTTTTCTAAACAAAGGAAAACTTCTGGAAACTTATTTTGGGTCAAAGCAACTCATGATTACATATTACCTTTTGATTTGGCTTTGATTAGATTTGACTGCTTATAGCCCCTTGAACAAAGCTTGAAGGAAGAAATGTCAATATTAAGTTTCCCACTTCCCAGAAACAGATAAAATATTCCAACTATTGGAACCAGTTAGGAGAGTCAATGGAATGGTGGGGAATTCACTTTCTCTGGGCTCAGGAGCTTTGGAGTTTGAGCTGGCTACCATGAAAGTCAGTGGAAAAGTGTGTGTGCAGAGTCTGTCCCGTTGTAGCTAATGCTGGGAATCAAAAAGTCTGCAGGCTGAGGTACTTCCCTGGGCTTGTTGCTGATGAATCTGTGGCGTAAGAAAATTACCTTGACCCTGTAGTGTGTGCACTTCTTTCCTATTGTCAACGCTTTTAAGGTCGTTGCAATCCTGCTCAGGGCTGTAGATATCACACTTCACCACCTAAGGAGTTCTTTTGGTAATCTTTGCTCTAACAAGGAAGCAAAGGTTGTTGTGAGTGAAGACAAGGGTGGGGGTGGGGAGGTTTTCAATCAGCAAGTGATCTGAGAATAAAGAAAGGTTACCTGTTTGTTTGTCAACAGGATGAAGTAAATAAGAGTTAAAAAAATAGGAGACACCAGTCAAAGGCAATCAAATATGTATTTAATTAAAGCAAACATAAAAATTAAAGTTACATGTTGAATCAATAAACAGCACTTTTTTCTACATGCATTTTGAACAAGACAGATCAGAATCTTGCATGATGAAGACATAATGTGTCATAATAATTAGGAACACAGACAAAAGAACAGCTAATCAACATGCAAATTTATGCAGTTCTGGCGATTCAGATGAGGCAGATTTCTACCTCTTTTTTTGCTTGATTCATCTTCATTGCTAATCATCTGAAGGCTGCCAAATGTTCACTGACACTAATGTATTATAGGTCAAGAGAGGCAGGTCTTCACCTATTACCCCCACAAACAATATGCTTTCCTTCCCTGTTTCCTCTTCAGGATTTTCAGCAATTACTGCCAGATGCAATCAGACTCCTTGAATAGGAGCAACTGGGGCTTGTTTGTGGCTTGGATTCATTAGAATCAGGAGGATGAAGAAAGGAATAAATTACTTAATTGCACAAAAAAGTTGCAGCCAAAGTGATGGTGAGAGAAGCTGATTGTGTAGTTGCGTATTAGGCCACTCTTGGAATGGAGGATCTTAGAATAGCTGGTAGTTTGGCCTTCCTGATTCAGACAGATTTGGGTGTCCTCCAAAACAGATGGCTCCACACACCATCTATTCTTCTCTTTGTCAGGTTTTACCATTTATTTGATCTTGTTCATCTATGATGCTAGTTGTATTAGATGTAACACAAATATGCATTCAGATCATATCCATTTAGTCCTGCATCCCAACTTTTATTCTTTTAGCCTTGTTTGATGAGATGATCAAGTTGAACAAAGCCTTTGTTGTCCTGTTCCCACACAACATCCACACATAAACCACCAAAACCCACGACTAAAGCCTTGCACAGGCAAATAATCCTCCTGTATGACAGGTTTTAAAGGTTTATTTCTCCACATTTTACCAAGCAGCTCTCAGCTCTGACAAATGATAACCAGACACAGCAAATAGTTAATTTTTATTTGATCCCATAGAAGCAAACATTTGCATATGCCCAAGCAAAACTGCCCCCCTCCCATCCTTATGCTGAGACCCCTGTTCAGATATTCTCTTCAGGTTCCAGGCCATGTGTTATGCTTGTGGGTGGTCTTAAGATCTTAAAGAAAAGCTTTGCTCTGTGAAGTCATGCAGCACTGTATGTAATTAAGAGGCTTTTTTCCTTTTTTTTTTTTTTTTTTCCCTAACCCCCTGAATGTTTCCTGATTTCATTGTTGTTGCGAATGATTAACACTTTGTGGAAGAGCTGCCTTTCAGGTAATGGTTAAGATTAACTTTGTAAAAATGAGATGTGTGGCTAGGGACTCACTTCCCAGTGTCCTGCTGAGCATGGTGCTGCTCCACAGTACTGCTCACTCGCAGGGGCTGGAGTCGGGTCACACGTCCTCCTGATGCCTGGCTCTGAAGAGTGTGCTGCTCTCTCTGCATTTATAGGGCTGCCTTGGCAGCTGCTATTGGTCTTTCATCTGGGGCAGTTGGGGTATCCCTTGTTTGCCTGATAACTGTGGGGATCTGTGGTCAGGAGCGGCAGGTCTTTATGTAATATGACATGGTTCTGGATTACAATGAACTTTCAGGGTCTGTAGTCATTTATCTTTTGGCCCAACATCTGCTGCAACCTGACAGATGCCCAGGAACAATACTTTACTCTGCAATCGTGTTTGCATCTTGAGTGCACAGCACAGGATTTTTGGGTACCTTTGAAACCAAAATTGGAGATTTTGAAACTCTTAAACATTTCTTGAAGTAAAATAAAGCACCCATGGCAATGGCAGTATAGTTGCAATGCTGGAGGGAGAGCTCAAGCTCACGGTTTCCAAAGAGATAAATTAAAGATGCCTCTTGCCAAGGCTGGCGTCTAACAACTGTTTGCATTGCCCCTGTGGGGGCAGCTATTCCAAAGAACCTATCTCCTGTAGTCCTTTTAGAGGCCATGTGTTGACACAGGTTCATGGAGATGGTGTACCCTTCAGATGGCAACATTTGGGACTGAAGCTGATGGGATTTTTAGGCCAGAACCTCTGTTGCACAGCTGCCAGTGTCCATCTTGTCCTCCTTGTCCTCCCCTCAGCCCTTCCACAGTGCCCATGGCCCACAGTTGCTTTGGTCCCAAGGGCTCCCCACTCCTCCCCCTGCGCCAGAGGGGAAGGAAAATCATGCCCCAAGGAGAAGTGGGGCCCAACTGATGACTCCTCTTGCCCAGGGCAGGGCAAATCCTGTGCCAGGATCATTTTCCCTTCCTGTCGGTGAAGACAGAGGGCTAGTTATGCTGGAGAAGCAAAAGTAATGCTCTGTTTCATGCACTGCTTTCATTCCCATGAGCAAGTGTGATTTTTATTTGGGGTGTTTCATAGGGCACTGGTGAACACATTTTATTGCGAGTCTTGGAGGCTTAATTTTACAGCTGTGTCACTAGGGGGAGATTTTTGAAGGCACAAATGCATTTAAGTGCTTACTTTCTTTTGAAAGTCAACAGAAGCTACACATCTAAATGGCCTTTGTGTGTGAGGGAAATACTGTGAAACGGGTAGAGCCCACATATCTGTTGCAAGTGATAAAGAAAGCCAATGGGTGAGGCTACACTGAACTGTTTTTTGTAGGTTTTTTTGGTCTTTTTTTCTGTTTTTTAAATTGCCTTAACATCCTTCATTTCTCACAGGCTGGGAATTAGTTTGTTACAAAGCATTGAGATACCTCATCTCCTCAGTCGAAATCCTCCTAGATAGTTTTGTGATAAGAAGACTGAGAAAATCCACACAAGGAACTTGTCTTTGTACAGATGATACCTGGCTGCTTTTCTGTCTAAAGTTATAGAGATTCAAGAGCTGATGATGTCTTACAAAGGCTCCCTCTATCTGAGGGTCCCCTCAGAAAGGCGGGGGGAGATTTGCTTTGACAGGCTTTAAAGTCTGTGTAATCTCTTGCAGAATGGCCTCTGCTTTCACAGCTCCTCATGTTGCACCATGTCCTGATTTCTACACTTGTATTTGTCACTGAAACATTGCCTGAGCTTGGGTGAACAGTTCTCAGTCTGAGTGAGGGCTGCTCATTTTGGGTATTTACCACTTTTTCTTCTGTTGTGAAACTATCCCAATGCACAGAATATTATCAATAACATCTGAGTGAGTGACTAAACTGTTCTGAATGAAACACGAGGGAAGATGAAGGGTGCAAATGAATACTCTTGTGTGCCTGGAAGGCAAGAAGCACTGGCAAAACTTTGGGCGAATAAAAGGCTATTTTTGCCAACACTGGTGAAAAGGATATGGACACAGTCCATATGGAAGCAAAAGGCCTCTGCAGTGTGGGTGTTGTAAATGGTGCTTTAACTAGATCTAAACACCTCTGCTGGGCACCTGTGGCCATCTGCATTTTCTGTTAGTAGTGCTCTTTAAATGCTACTGTTTCCCATCAGAGGCACAGGCTTAGAAAATGGACCTCTCTGTGTGGAATGAGCATGTCTGTGAGCAGACCACCATCCTTCATATGTGTTCAAAATGGAGGTTAAAAAGGTTGCTGTCCTGTTGTGTCAGGAGTGGCAGACGTCACCTGGCTGGTCTCTGAAGGCTCTTGAGGAACTTCTGCCGATTGGTGAACTCATTTGTTCTGACACTGTATTACCTCCTTTGTTTTGACATATTTTCACTCTCCTCTTAATGTTTCCTGTTTTCATGAATCTTGCCCTTGTGCTGCATTTTCCTGTGTGTGTTTTTTTTTCTCCCAGATGTTGTATGGCTGGCTATTTCAGTAACTCTTTGCGTACTACAGAACTGAAAAAAAAGGCAAGTGGAAAAACCCCATGTTGGAATGATAGCGTATTTTCCATGCGCTTGTCACATGCTGACTGAAACATGTTCAACTGATACATTAAACATCTATCTAAAATACTGCTGTACAAAGGGCTTAATTATTGTATCCATTCAGGGTATGAGTTGGCATCTGCTATTTCAAAAAGCAAGAGGCTCTTTTAAAATAGCAACGATTTGCTGGCAGTGATGGATTTAATATTTGTTCAGTGCTTGAACCTGTTTAGGCACAGGTTTGTCTGATGTAGGTAGTTTAGGACTTACTAAATGGCCAAAACACACAGGCTTAGGGCAGGATATTTGAAGATGCACATGGCAGGTCTTATTCGGACTTCTGAAAGTCAGATTATCCATTAAGATGACTAACAATGTATTTCTACACTTGAAAATATCAGCCTGCCTTGTAAAGCTCAGCCGTTCTAACTCTTTGCTTACCAAAGTAATTATATTTGTATCCAAGCAGACTTGTCAGGATCAGGTTTTCTTCCTGTATGGTGTAGTTAATATGTGGTGTATCCTAGTGCTAGTATGTAGTGTGGAGCTGAGTGTGTGCCTGGAGCTGAAATGGGATGAGCTGCTTAGTTTTACATACCTGTAACGCTTGTATTTGACAGCTCGTTGCTGAAAACTTTGCAAACTAAGTACATATGAGCCTGGGTCCTAAGCTCCAGAGGCTTTGCCAATTTACCTCTGAGATTCAGTTGCCATGAATATGTGTCAAGTCAAATTTCACATTGGAAAGGGATAACTAATGTAAAAAACAGGTTATTTGGAACTGACAGCAGCTATATTTGTCATAGTTCTGTCAGCCTTCCCCTCAGTTCTGCAGGTGAACATCTTCTAGGCAAATGTCCTTGAAGCATGTTTCTTCCCCCACTTCACTCACTTGACAGGTGGGTGTCACTTGCTGAAGCACTTGTAGCGTCTACAAGTACACTTGGGAAGATTTTCTCCAAATCCCAACTGTTGGAGTAACTCCTTAACCAGTACATACATGCTTGGAAAATGTCTGTGATGAATACCCTATTGTTCTTCGTTCACACCCAGGGTGTGAAAAATGTGCTGCCTTTGAACAAGCTGAACATGGTTGAGTCCATTGCTACTGGAGGACATTGTAAGGCTTGTCATGTTCTTTTTGCCAACTAGATTCTCTGTGTGCAATGTATTCAGTTTGACCCACGGCTCTGCTACTTCCCGGTGCATCTACTCCTGGTTGGAGAAACTGTGTCTGGCCTAACCTCTCTGCCACTTCAGTAGCTTGGTAATGTCCTCAACTGAATATGGGCATAAATGACCCCTGAGAAAAACCTTGCCACCGGAAAAGGTCCCAGAATTTCTTCTTAATCTTCTTCTCTGGTCACTACCTGGGCTGCCCGGGATGCTGAGGGTCAGAGGAATTCAATCTGTAAATGGAATTAAATTCTTCACAGCAGAAACTTTCCCTTTACATGCGTTGTTGGTCGATGGTGGCATTCAGTCCTTTGCCCATGAAGCTGGGAGCTGAATTCAAGAGAAGATCCCCTAAGCTGTGAGACACTGCTAACTTGTAACATGCAAGGCATTTGAGAGTGGCTTGCAGTGTGCCAAGCACAGAGGTGGAACACTTGGGAAAAAAGATTTCAAAGTTCTTGATTTAAACCATGTCACACATGGTTTTGGAGGATAATGACAGTCTCCCGAAATCTCTTATTACTTTTTTGTATTTTGAAAATGCCACCTGACAGTGTCAAGTGATAGGGGTGCTATCAAGCAGTCACTTGATCTCTCTGCTAGATTGTTGTATGAGTTAGGAAGTCCAGGAGTTTGGACCCTTGATGGCAGCAAAGTCTTCTTCTCTTTAAATGTATGTATAATATGTTTTCTATGCCCTCTTAAAAGACAATGGTACCTGGGATTTCTTTCAGATCCAGATGGAAAGCTTTTGTTGAAAGGAGTGGTAATGAGGCTTAGTAAGATTTGTTTTTTGTTAAGAAAAGATCATCTGGTGCTTGCTTTTGGAGCTGGTTGCTCATGAAGGTTTCTAATTCAGGGTCTTAATTTTTGTAAAGAGTGAATTACAAGAAGTCAGAAGAATGATGCGAAGAGCATTTAATAATGCACATTCACAAAGAAGTGGTGTAACTACATTAATTAGGCAAGTCTTGCGTAAAGATGCAATGTAATTATATATTTGAGACAGTTAATTAGGGAGCTACTTGGAAATTTCAGTGAATATTAAGGTAATTATACATAAATACTATAACCATTAAGACTGTACCCATAATGAAAGCAATAACTAATTACATAAATAACAGCATACTTATGTTTTTACATTACCAATACCTAACAATACTTCCTCTCTTTCCCTGCTCTCTTTGCCATGCAAATGACAAAACTTTTATTTTTTGATTCAGATATTCTTGCAAATTGTTGAGGAGACAATGAACTTTCCCCTTGTCCTCTTTCTCTAGAGAAGGCTGGACAACAGGAGTTATGCATACCTAGCAAGAAGACAGTCAAGCATACTGCACAGGTCTGCAGGTTACGGGCAGAGTTTTTGGTGACCTCTCTTGGATTTCATACAAGCCCAGGTCTGAGAAGTTTAATAAAGAAATTGTATAGCTGTAAGGAAAAGGATAATGTTTTAGACTGCTCAGGCAGCTTTGAGTGAATCAGTAGTGAGGATTAGGTGAATGGCTGTCATAGAAACGGTGCCCTGCAGTTCGTAGCGTTGGGCCTGTAGGCAAATGCCAGATCTTTGCTAAAACATTTCCTGCCATTTAGTTCTGTCAGGGTTTGAGGTATCTGTCTGCTGTCACCTTCATGTTCACCTAAATCTACTGGCTTCCAGTGACAAGTGTGTCAACACTTACTATGTTGTGCACATTGCTGTTGTTTTTCCTTCAACAAAGGAAAGCTCAAGCTCCTTCAACAAAGCTGTAACTCAGGCTCTTTAAACCCTTAAGAACTGTTATGCTGAGAGCTTTATATGAGGGGTAGCCTTATTGGCGCAGCTGAAAATCAGAATTGTTGCTTCTTAGCATACTTACAGAGTCAACAATACTTTCTAGTACCTCTCACCTAAGGATCTAAAAGTCTCAGAATGAGTCTGTGATAGTGTGCTATCATGACGGAGACTTTACATGTGGGGAAACTGAGGCACAAAAAGCTGAAATTACTTACCCAATGTAATGAAGGACATCCAGAGTCCCACTGGAAGTCTCTCAGCTCTATTTAAGTCAAAGTCATCCTCTCTCCTGGCAGAAGGATGTGGCTAGTACATGGTTTGGGTCTAGTGATGGGACTTTTTTGTCTCTTTGTCAGTCTTGTCTGAATAATTAAATTGACCTGGTGAGACAGTGGAGTTCACAAAGGAATGTAATTTTCAGGCAGTTGTCCATATTATTATGCTTCCATTAACATCATGAGTAGCAGACTGAAAAGGCCCATAGCAGCATGGGCTCAGCTCATGTTTGTAATTTTGAAGTTACTGTCCTGTAGAACACAAGGTCATAACTAGAGAGGGGCTGGCACCTGGGATTTGCCAAGGCAAAGTTAGAGATGATTTATGACAACACAGAAAATTTTGCTGTACTCTCATTGCCCACTCCAGGGTAAGTAGCTGTATGCAACTAAATGGTGTTGTCTTAGCTTAACAACAGTGACCAATGATACTTCCTGTCATAAACTTCAAAACATATCAAAGGCTGGTGGGACATTTCAACTTCTTTTGATTCTAAATAAATAGCGTCATAATTTTGAGATGGCAAATTCTTTCACTTTCTATGAATTATTTTATTGTTATGGCTTTACATAATGGCTCATGTTCCAAGCCAGGTCAGTTCTTATATCTTTTTTTTTTTTTTTGCACAGAGTAATGTCACTAAGTTTTTAAGCTCTTTGTTTCTCATAGAGTGAGATTAGGGGCAGCTGACCTTTTTTTGGCAGTATAATACATGGACACTGAACTTTGTGTAGATCTATTGGAAGAAAGATTAATTAACAAATGCTACAGCAATAGCTACCTACCAAAGATAAATTTTGCTACATTGCTATGATAGATTTCACTGAGTTTGTGACCAAGAGAAATATAGTAGAAATTCTAGTTCATCAAGATTTCTAGAAAATGTTTAATACAGTGATATACAGAAGAAAACTATTTGGGCTGGAGAAGACATGGCACAATAAATGTAAAGAAATGGCTAAGGAAAGACTGCTGAAAACTGAACTAAAAGAACTGCCAAGGGACAAGAACAGTAACTAGCAAAGTTTGTTAATGATCAGTCTTTTGACCTATCTGAACATTTTTATTTGTAGTCGCAGCAGAAAATCTGTGCAACTACAAAGTCTGTAAAGAGACAGCTGAGAGGCCTTGACAGTTCAGAGAAGGACTGACCCTGGCAACAGGAGAAGTGGAAAACGGATAAAATGAAGTACTAATAAACCACAAGGTCATGCAGATGTTTTTTTGCTCTGAGCAGGAGGCTCGTCAGCTGGAAGTTAGAGAGAAGTGTTTTGCTGAATCTCCCAGTGATTGACAAATGCTGGGGCTCTACAACAGCACGGAAGGGAAGTATTCCCTGAGATGTTCTCCTGGATGTTGCATCAGGGGAAGCATATCCAGGAAACATGTGGCATTCCTGACTACTTTTGTACAAGGCACTGGGGACAGCCAAAAAAAGACAGACTCCAGAAGAAGGGAAATTAAATTCAGATAGGAAATGGGGTATAAAGGACTGTGTCTTTAGCAAAACTAAAACTGAGTAGAGATCTCTTTCTCCTTATAAATATATTATCAGGGTAAGTGGTGAGAGAGAACTGGTTAAATTAAGGGTGTATTGAATGCCATAGGAACAATTGATAGGAGCCAACTGAATAAATGTTCTTTGGAAAAGGGATGAAGGTTTTAATAACGTAAAGTTTTGGAGCAGTTTTCCAATAGAAGTCACAGGGGCAAGAAAACTACATGGTTTCAAGAAAAAACTTGAGAAATTTATCAATGAGATTGTGATGTTGTGATATCAATGAGATATGATGTGTTAGACGTAGCAGGGGATGACCTGGGAGGACTCTTCCAGTCCTATTTCCTATGTAAAACTATTCAACAGAGCCCCTGGTCTCCAGAGTATTTTTTTTCTGTAAAAAGACTTCAATAGCAAGCTAGGGAAAATGGCCTTTGCTTTGGATTCTTTGTTTGCCCTTATCTATACAGGAGACATAGATCTGATCAAAGTGCCAATGAATCTTGCGCTAGATTGGATGCAGATCTCTATTATCTGTGTGACAATACCTTTTAGAGGTCCTGCTCATTACTGGGGCCTAGCTACTTTCCATGACCTGACATTTATGATCCCAGTTCATCTCTTAGCTAAATTCATCTGAAGCTGTTTCCTTGATAGCCCTTTCAATATTTTACAGGTTTCTTACAGTTCTTGTATTCTTGTAACCTTCTGAGGTCCTTCAAAGCAAGCCAAACAATCTTCTACCTTTCACAGTGCCATCAGCTAGCCAAGCCCATGAGTAGATCCCTAATTCTCTGAGACAAGATCAATAGCCCATCATCCTCTGCTGTCCTAAAAAGATCTGGCAACTTGAAGTCTAGGAGTAGCAACTGAAAGAACTGTTAATAATGGATGATGACTGACAAAACTCTTAGGTGTGAAAGGAGATTTACCAGGAGCATGGTGTTCATGCATAGTGCTCATTGATTGACAGCTCCAACAGGTTAGAGGTTACCCATGGAATACAGTCTTGATGGCCTAGGATGAAATGTCCCCCCTGACCCTTCTGTAAGCTGGTGATACAAAGCACTGGCTAACATATCATTAACTTGCGGCACCATGATGATGGGATTAAGACCCAGAGGGCTTTATCTCTACCTTATTAATGGCAATTAAAAGCTGCGTGACAGTTTTAAAACTTGTTGATGTAAAGAAAGTTAGTGCCTGTCTTATAGCGGCGCAGTAAATAATTGTCTGGTTGCTTGGCTGTTCGTAATCTGCCCATGCAGCTGTATATTATCATTATTTTGCTGCAAATACAGCTTTTCGATTTATCAACAAAAGAGCAGGTAAGGCTCTATGTAAATAATGATGAAGGACACTTCCAAGTTGGACTTTTTCCCATTTAGATTGCTGAGCATAAAAGAAGCAGAGGATTTTCAAAACTAGTGGCAGTATCTGTTAGACCTGTTTTAAAAAGTCTAATTACCCCCCCAAAAATATTAACCCCAATTTTAGTTACTGCAACCTTCACCTGGCTAATTCATAGGGCAGGTATTAAAATATGTCTCTCCCCTTCCTTATATGGAAAGGGATTTTTCTTTCTTCTTGGGTATTTACCATTGTTGGAGCTGTACTGATTTGTGGAAGAAGTTTCATATCTTTTGGCCTTCTGAATTCAAGGAAATGTGACTACTCCCAGAGCAATTTTGTGCATGCTGTGAACAAGAAATAGCTCTCCTATGTGCTGCTCCTGTTAAAATCTCAATCTAAATTGGAAAGAAAGGATCAAACCCAAGTATGTGCTCTAATTGGAAAGTCATGTTTCCCTCAAATATTTAGTGACTGCTCTTGTGCTCCTACATATCCTGATTAACTTCTCTGGTTGTGACATCTCACTTTTCAGACTGTGTTTCTGAACCACCTTCCTCACTTCTGTTTTTTTATGCAGATGTGCATTAGGTGCTTTCTCATGAGAACTAGCTGTTGGAGTTTTGAGGGGATCTTATATGCTGTGAATCTTTCTTCATCTTTTAGGAAAAATGGTCAGGCTTTGGCTTTCAAGAGTCGATCTCAGCTCTGGAGTGACAGAGTGGCAAACAGGTCATCAGTACAGCTCCCAAAGAGACTTCTCCCCGCTTGCTCCCCATCAAGCAAGAGGCAAAGACACCAGGTCTGCCTTCTTCTGTATTTTTACTGATTTTTTCCCAGGGTTATAAATGCTGGAGAGCTTTTATGCATTTGGTGTTCATTGCTTTCGGACTAGAGAGAAGGACTCAGCTTTTGCCACTGCAAAATTTTTTAATAATTTAATAATTTCAGAGGTGTTGGTGGCTGTGGCAGCCTGCAGTGGCCTGGGTCTGGCTGAGCCACTCCAGCTGTGCCAAACCAGCTTCAGGACTCCTGCCGGGTCCTGCCTTCTCCCACCTCTCCAGAAGCTGTGGGACTGGGAGACGTCACCTGTCATTTTAGCCTCTTGCCACTCCAAGGCAGAGATTGCCTTACACTTGTAGTTTATACAGCCCCAAGCACAATGTCAGCATTACACATTAATTAATAATAGTGGCTTATATTGCTAATCACTTAATTATAAATTATGTCTGCTGGTTATGCCTGCCATCACATATTACTTTGTAGTTACATAGATATACACATAGAGTATCTGGGCTTTTGTAAATCAGCTTGTAGTTGTTCAATGATACAAAGTCTATGCCAGCACATAAATCCGATGTAAACTGCTAATCATTTTTAAATGAAGACAAAGCAATCTGAGTTTTAAATCCATAATGCAACAGAATTACAGTGCATGTGTCTGAAATTTAGGAAGAGAACTTGCTTTGCAGACGTTTCAATTGTAACCAAAATTCTGACGTTATGCACATTACATGGTATTTTACTGAAATCACACTCAGTGGCAGATTTGCATAAATGAATGTATTGTATTTTTATAACTGTGAAAGCTTTAATTACCTAAACTCTAATTAGGCTTGCATTTTTTAGAAAACACAAGATATTAGCTTATTTTGTAGTTGGCTCAACTTTAATGTTTTCCCACATTTGTAACTCATACGTAATAAAATTCTATAAAAACACAGGGAAAACAGAGAGATGAAGGCATCCCTGGAATTTCTGGAGCTGATTGGTTGTTTCTCCTCTTGGTGCATTTAAGCCTCAATGCACTGAAATTTTCTTGAATGCTGCCCTAGGGCCAAAACCACACCTGATATAATTTTGTTGCAGACAGATTTGGTACTGTTGCAACAAGGATGAATCTAAACAAGTATATTTTGATAATTTCTAGATATAAAGGTGTTGTGTGAAAGGAAGTTATTGATGATATTATTTTACAGTGGAATTTGTTTGGTATTATTGGAACTCTTGCAGAGTTCTACAATGTTTTTTTGTAGAGCAAGATGACAATACTGTCTGGGTACTCAGCCTGCTGGGATTGGGAGTGCAACAAAGATTTAGGCACTCAACACAGATTAGAAAAGGTTTATCCCAATAGGACTTTTACATGACACCCATGGTACTGTGGTGCCTTTCATAAAGTGGGAAAAATTACCCAGATAAATACACCTACCATTAAGTGTTATTGCCCCTTTTGCTTAACCTATGAAAGAAGTTATAATTCATCTTGCGTTAATTCTGCTGAATTTTCTCCTTTGCTTTCATATGAACCCACCTCTTGTCTCTTTGTTGGGTTGTCCAGATTTTGCCCTTTCCTGTGTCACGAGGTTGTGGCAGTTACCTGTGTGTTTGTCACCTTGTGGGTAGGCTCCTGTAACGTGCTCAGACAAAATTACTTTTGCAGGCAATTGAGAGGCCTGTGCTGGATCAGAGCATTCAGCCCAGCATTCACTGAGGATGTGCTGCTGGGAGTATGCAGCACCTCTGTTCTTGCCTGCTGCTAAGGCTGGTCTACATGCTGTTGACATGCTTGTTGTGGTGTGTAGCATCTTCCAGATGCTCAGGAGTGCTGCTTTACTAAGTCAGAGGGAGGTGAAGATACCTCACCTCTTGAAGGACTGCGTTTTATTCTAGGTGCTTCTTGCAGTGTTTCTGTCAGGTAGAACCAGACAGAACTGCAGCCCTATCATTGCCAGAACAGAAAAAAAAGACTAGTAATATCTCACCCATTATTAATATTGAGGGTTTCAGCTGTATTTTGTCAGGAGGAATGAAAAAGAGGAAAGGAGCATCATATTTATTTCTGTAATTTCTTCTCCCTTACTCTTTTTAATCCTTTAACATCTTGCAGCAGAAACATCTGAGGAGATGTTGATCTAAACAAATGAACTGTTTGGATGAAAAGTAAGAGATGTAAACATTTAGCATCTACAGGTTACATTTCTTGTTCCCTTCTCAAACCTCAAGACTCCCTTTTAGAATGCTGACTGTGCCTTTCATTTAAGTAATTATAGTGCCCTGGGAGACATTCTTCTCTGCAGCACTGATGGGGATATATCACACTTTGTGGTACATTACTGTGTTTGTGCTAACTAGCATCAACTGGAGTGATGGAGGACACATTATTAAAAGTGCCTTTCTTCTTTCTTTACACATCATAATATTGTCCCAAACATTTTATTTTGAAGGCATGCAGATACCTGCGGTTGCAGGGTGCCAGGGCTAACCTGTGAGTGGATTCAGTGAGCCCTGCTTAGAGCAAAGAGTCTTCAGAAGCACTCTAAATCCAGAAACCTTTGTGTCCCATTCCCAGCCACCTGCATCATATCTCTGGATATTCTGCAGGCTGTGTGTGTTTGTGTGTGCAGATACCAGCTGGCTGAAGCTCCTGACGTGCTCCCATGCAGAACCACATATGTCCCTGCTTGAGCTCTGATAATTCTGGCCCTCAGATGGTGCAGATAAAGCTATTGGGAAGGACGATCTTGGGGAGCATGTAGTGCACAACTGTATCCATATCCTGTTATTTCATGTGGGCTGTGGTCTTCTAAAATCGTCCTAGGGGTAAAGCCTACTGTGAATGGAGTCTCAGCCCTAGAAGAGGAGTCTCAGACCACAAGAGGAGTCATACCTAATATGAACCTGGGCAGAATTAGTTCTCTTCTACAAGAGGAAAAGCATCAGCAAACTCAAATAAAGGGTGGTATGTACCTGTCTACCTTTTCGGTTCTTAGTCCTTCTCAGCAAACGAGTCTTTCTGTGTTATATCCTCCTGGATTAAGGTACTAAACAACATAGATAAAAGTGGGGAAAGAAAATCAGGCCTTATGGTATGCTATTTGACATAGATACTGTATTTGTTACAGTTTCCAGACATTTTCAGAAAGACAGAAGGGAAGGGATAGACCTTTTACTTCAGAATACATGAAAAATGTATGTTTTGAAGGCGAAGAAGAAGAAGTAATATTGACATTTTTTGTTAAAGTGGAATCTTTTTCTTGAAGCCAGAAGTGAATGTCAAATGGCACAGTCAGCTTGCAATCTGTATAAACAAGTGAATTCCAACAGGTTCGGTTCCTAGACCTGCTTCTTAGGCCTCCTGGTGACTTTTGGGTGTTACGGTTTCCAACTCCTCTTGTCATTAAGTAGTTTTATTTTCTTTGTTATGTGAAAAGCACCAAGGAATGCTTAGTTATATAATGAGAAAGCACTGAGTGGACCAGGAGCTAGTCCATGAAAAAGCTGTCATGTTAAAGAATATTGTATAGGAGAAGATTGTCCAACCCTTATTAGCAGAACGTCCCACCCTTATCAGCAGAATTTTGCTTGCAACTGTGTGTGCAAGAAAAATGAATAAGCTCCAAGAAGAAAAACTTGATCCAGTATTCATGTCTCAGCTATCACACTGGACATTTGGGTTGATATATTTTATCCCTCCAGAATATTTTCATTTTCTGTACTAGTTCTGGCAAGCCTTTTGGCCCCACCGCACAGATACAACACTGAGTGCCATTGTAGCAAGTGTCACAACACCTTTCTTCAGTGGCGCAGTGCCCACAGAGAGATTGGCAGCCTGAAGGTAGGTGTGCAGGTTTGTTGTAAAATCTAGATGGAGTTCTGGAGCTGGCCAGGGAGAGACCACTGCAAGATGCTGTCCTCCAGGCACACTCTTTAACTAGCACTGTCACCCTGTACCTGGGCTTAGCTCAGTGTCTGACCTTTCTCTCAAGAACCGACAAGGCGACAGCAGAAATTTGTCTGATACCTTACTGGCTTGCAAATTAATCCAAAACATTGGAGTTCACTTTCCTTTTCTCCTGCCTTAATTCCTTCATCTCTTTTCTGGTAGGATTAGATCCTACACATCAAGCTAGTCGTAGGCAGGATGAGAGGAGAGGACACTCTTCATGCCTCTCCTTAAAACAGTTCTTGTTGTAAAATTCAGGATTAATGGGGGTAGAAAAAGGATGTGAGGATAGCCTAACTCTGTGGCACATTAGTTAGCACACCTGCTTAAGAAAGGAAGGTTGTGGGTCAAAGACTGTGAAACACATAATACAAATCCAATGCTGCCATTAATGCTAGGCGTACTTTCCTCCTGTAGCCCTGGTGCATAGGAAATGGAGTTCTATGGAGATGGTTTTGTATGGAAGGCCCTCCTAGCACATGTTCCAAAGGAGCCTATAAGGCCACGCTGATCTTCTGACATAGATGGAAGTGTGTGGATGCCTGCAGGGGCAGAAGTACTTGATCCCCATTGAGTGAGTGGACTTTTTCAAGACAGCACTTTCTAGCCATGCATAGAAGCAAAATTGTGGAAACTGGGCAAAATGTAACACAATTGACTGATGTGCCAAAAGACTTCTGGGTGTTGTGAGGTTTATATCTTTGCCATGCAGATGGGTTATAGCTTTTCAAGCACTGTTGTGAATCTGGTCCAGAAGCATTGAGTTTTCTACCAGTAAACTGCAGAAAGTGTCCTTATCTCCCCAAGGAGTTCAGCTATTGTGCCCCATTATCAGATAAATAGTTAACATAAAAAGGACAAAGAAAAGTTTAATAGTACCCCTTTCAGACTGCAAGCTGCTAGGAAAACATAAGTCCAACTTGATGTGGGATGTTTTGACAGGCAGAGAGGAAAAAGGCAACATTTCAAAATTGTAGGTAATTTGTGAGGAGATGAATTTGTGATTTTTCCAAACTTGGTTCTGAATGGCCTTGAGAAGCCAATAGAACCTACTGGTTCCCAGGCTTTCTGAGACCAGATCCTAGGAGCTGCACCTGAGTCCCCTAAAATGGAAGATTCTGAGATGAGTGTGAGAAAAAATTTTGGCGGAGTACCCTGTGTCACACAGTGGGCTTGTGCCGAAGCCAGGGCGCAGCATCCTTTCTCCAAGTTCTCGTAACAATAAGAACAACCTCCTCAGCAATTGCCTTACAAAAGGTTTGAACATCAGGTTACCCAGAGACATGAGCAGATAGTAGAGCAGTGATGTACAAATGAAAGTCCTACACTTTGACCTCCAACCACATGAAGCCCCATTACAATAAATATCCAACAACACATCCCTTTCCACACCACATGGATGCTGCCTTAGGTACAAAGGTACTAAAATGACTGTTCCATGTAATAAAACATGGTGGGAGAAATTATGAAGTATAAAGTGAGGTTATTGCCTTCACTGCTAATTAAAGTTTACTGTATCTTCTTGCAGCTTTGTTTAATGGGCTCCTACATATCATGGGGTGTTTCTTTAAAGAAATAAAAGAAAGCTCTTTTTAAGGTCACTCACTTGACCTCAATTCATTGTGTTGTGAATGCGGTATTGTAGTAGCACATATTGTGTGGGGTACAACACCATGTGCTGCTCCAAGACTCCTGTGGTAGCTAAGCACAAAGGGCTGCGTTAACGATGATGTGTCAGCCTTAGCTTTGAATTTCCTTGCTTGAGTGCTAGTTTTCATTACTGACACATAATACATGGTGTTAACCATTTCAGCACTGAATTGTGCACAGGGACACACCACCGTTTGCGCTTGGAAATGGCCATTTCTGAAGTGTCAATGATCTGAGGTACAATTATTATTTTATTACTTAATGGCACCAATTAGGGCAAGCATTGTCAACTAGCATACAATGATCTCAGCACCACTGTGTGATATAACTATTACAATGAGTATCATAGCCTGATACTTATGTCATATAGGGAATAAAAAGCTTCAGGCTTTTTTTCCCTCTGATTTGGCAAAAAAATCTGCATTCCGAGGTTTTCACTTTGTTTCTTTGTGCGTTCATTTCCTTATCAGATAAATTCTGTAAAGCTCTTTAAATATTGCTCGTACTTTATGTAACATTTCCTACCGCAAAAATATTCTTAGTAGTAACTCATACAGCTCTGTTCTTTGATGGCTAAATCCTTGCTTATTTTCAGTTTTCTCTTCAGTCCTTTTCCCAGTCTGCTAGCTGAGTCTAGATCTGTGTTTACATCATGCATCTCAAGCTGCAGCTGCTGTGGACTCTCTTGTTTGGTGGAACTCTGTTACTTTGGTATCTTGGCTCTTTATCTGGCTCGGGTTGCTTCCTCCTCAATACATGTTCCACTCATGAGGCGGGTGATCCAAAGCCCATTGAAGTAAATGGAAAAATTGCTGTTGATTAAATTATTTCACATCTGCACTCCCTGGCTCTACCAGCTTCTTCTATTGTCCACACATCCTGATTCACAAATGTTTTAAATGACAGCTTTAGGAACATGAAAGCCTTTGGGGCAATGGCCTAAAGAGACAGCAGAGGGTAAAATTTGTGAGCATTATAATGCTAGAGCTGTAGTGCTTCCATTAGTCAGTGCTGAGCACCAACTGAAAAGCCTGCTTCAGTCAGGCAAGGAAGGCTTACATTTCACACACTCAGGCACACAGTAGCCCCTATCTCAGAGTGTAGTTCAGCAGGAGGATTATTTCTTTCCAAGTGCAAACTGAGCATCAACTATGCTTGTCCTTCAACCCTGGAAATCACTGGGGGAAAAGCTGGGAACATGTGGAGGGAGGAAGCCAGTTCCTGTATACCTGACCTGCTTTCAGGATCACAGATTCATAACAACAGGGTGCCCACATTCTTCATTTAGGTGCTGTCCCCAGTTACTTCTTTAAAGTGAGTCCTTGTGGGGACCCTTTATAGGACAGGTGTAATTTATACTGGAATTTCAATGGACTTTTCAAAATGGTTAAAATGGCAGTGAGAGGTATCAATAGACCTCACTTTCAGATGATAGTAGTGAAAATTTGAGTACATTTTCAAAATAAAGGGGCTGTTTACCAACATAATATTTGGAAGCAGTCAGGAATGCCATATATAATTATGGCAACATTTGGTAAAGATCACATGCACTTAACTGCTCAACAACTCAAATATCATTCCCAAGGTTTTCTCATTTGTTTTCTTTCCTCTCTTTTTCTTGTGTGCCCCTGCGCCCACTGTCTCTTGATCTGGAGTGTTATTTCAGGCACAAAGATCATGGGGTAATTGCATACAGCCAGGCCCAGATGTGGAGATAGAAATTCAGCACTATGAGCTCACCTGTCTTGAGGAGAAAGTTTATAAACATTTGGAAGCTGTTTAAAAGCATTTGCAAATCTTTTGATGTGCCTTGTCTTGTGTTAAGGCATAGATTCAGCTTTACCAATGGAACAGATGCTGGTTTGTGTGCCTGAATTATGTAACTTTATACCAAACCTTTATGTTCATTGCTAAAAGAATAGCAACATCATTAGAGTTATAAATATAGTTACCAAGGAAACCAGTTTATCATAATTGGTTATCCTTCATTCTTTATCCCAGACTCTTTCTGTTCTCTATCCCATGGCACCTGACTGTGTTTTTCCCCCAGTTAAAATATATGATAACCTGCTATCAGACTGGCTAACTTGTTAATCTGCATCTTAATAGAGATGGATAAACCTTGCCTGCAAAATTTAAATCAGGTTTTCTTTCTTTTTCCACTTTAGTTTTTGGGGTTCTCAGGGACATCTGTCAGTTTATTGTGCCCAAGCTGTTGAGAGGTGACTTGGATTTCTAGTATTTCCAAATTCATGTGCTGCCACTAAAAACACAATCAAGGAAAAGAGGAAGCAATTCGTGGCTAACAGTTGGAATTATCTCCCCTGAAATGTTTTAAATAATCAAGGAAAAGAAGATGCAATATCCTGTGGTAGAGGAAGGAAAGGACTTGGCTTTCTTTGCCAGGACCTTGAGGCATTTATTTTCTACATCAATTGTCTGGGGTGATTTTGTTGGGTGTCTTTAGTCCTGATTTCCTACCCATGTAGCAGGTGTAAGCCATGCCATTGATGAGATCAATGACGTTATTTGCACGGAGTGAAACACTTTGTTCTGTGAGGGCTGATGGGAAGGCTCCCTTTCCTTGAATTCCCCTGCATTGTCATTTTATTAAGATAGGTGAAAGCTTAAGCTTTAACTGAATGTCACATCAATTTTATTATGTCTGTAGGCGTCTTTGTTTTTGAAATTCATGACAAGTTCTTTGCAATACATTTTTACTACATTACAGCCACCTGTTCTACCTTGGTGGGTGGCTGTAAATCTGGGACTGTCCTTTCGTGTGTGTGCACATGAATGATTGTTTCTTTACACAGCGTATTAGGAGCTTCCAAAATATATTCATAGCCTGGACCATTCTGGGGGGACATATGCATGTTTATGGATTTGCTTTCCTTTTCTGCTACTGCAAAAGGATCACCTGGGGTCCCAAAGAAAACTTCTTGTCCTTCCCATGGGCCACCACATGCATTTTATTCATTCCTAGCCACAGTCAGTTCACTTGTCCTGTATGTTGCCCATTAAAACAGTTTGCTCCTAGATCAGCTTGAAATAAATAATTCAGATTGGTGTGATTCTTGACATGCATTTTCATTTTATTGTCAGTATCTGCCTTACCCAAAGAATGTCCAGTATAGATACTATGCATTAGGAAAACATGCAACACTTCCGTAATGTCCCTTTGGTGTTTCTGGGGTTGGATTCAGCAAAAGCCCTCAGCTTCCATGGAGCTGCAGACAGACTGGGGCAGGACTCCACTTCTTCCTGAAGGGAAGCCCACTTCACTCTGCTGTTCAGGGGTGCAATTGGCTTGTGGGGGTGAGGTGCTGAGTATGAACTCAGGATGATCAGCCTTCTGCCCCTCTTGTCTGGGTCAGGCTTGGACCAATCATCTCACATCCATGTGCCGTAGTTTCCTAATTTTCAAATGGAAATTTTGATATTTGCTCTCTGCATTCTTTCCTCCTGTCAGCTTAATTGCTACTCTTCATTGGTGTGTTACACCTGAAAATTCTTGTAAAACTGTTTGTTTCAATACTGTTGCTTTTTGATGCTGTTCAAGTGCCAGAGGCCTAAAAGATAAGTGCATTTATTTAAGGGGATGAATTACAAATAAACTAACTCAACACATTATTAGAACCCTGGGCTGATTTCAGGTAGAGGCTTATGGGCTTGTTTTGTTCATGGCCAATGGAAGCTCCTGGGGGCAGAATCTTCCCCCTCCGTATATTTGCTTTTAAGAGCTGCAAAATAATATCATTATGCAGAGGCTGTCCAGTCCCTTGTACAATATTGTAACCCAAATTCGTGGGCCACATAGAAGGCTTGTGATGATAGAAAGCAGTCTCAAGAGTCAATGCTGCAGGCTAGTCTTTTATTAATCTCCTGCAAAATGAGGTCCCATAGCAGCAAATCAGCCAGTGCTGACACATTTAATGCTTGTCTTCCCTAGTTCACATAAGGGGAAGAGCTCTGCATCCCCATTTCTGAGAGAACGAGGTGCAGCATGCGCTGTGTCTAAGGAAGAGGTTGGGTTTGCCAAGAGCACCAGATGAGACATTGATGAAATCCTGGGAGCGCCTGTGTACTTCTGGTGGTGTGGATTGTAAATCACAGTAAGGGATGTCGATGCTTTAATTATGTGTATGTGATGGTCTATGTGTTTGTGCTTGTGGGTTTTTTATAAGTACGGTAAATGGAGAAGAGAATCTGGCCTGGCTCTGAGGCTGCTGCTGCTACTGGCGAGGCAGGAGAACATTTTGGCAAAGCAGTATATTTATTTTTTTTAAACCTCCCTCCACAGCCCCTCCTGCTGTACTGTATTTTTCTTTTTTTTTCAGGGTTTTTTGTGTTCCTTATCTGAGGTGCTGCTGGGACTGGCCGTGTGCTGCAGCTTAGTGAGCTCTTTCCCATTTATCTGGTGTGGTTCCCAACCTATGATTTAACCATGGTGTGTGCAACAGAAAGAGAAAAACAATGTTTGATCTGCTAAAACGTACCTTAAGAGCAAACACACACACATTGATGAAGGTATCAGCTGGGTTCTGCCCACAGTTATGTCAAACAAAGTATGCTAGGAAGTGCCAACTTTCCTTTTGTGCTGTGACACCAAGCGCTGCCAAAAGATATTAAAAAGCTTGCGTGAACTAGGTGATGGCAGCTGTAACTATCTAAGTTATTGCCTGGCAGCTGTAATGCTTCTTCAGTGCTGCTGGCTGCTTTTTATATTTGGTTCCCCATTTGTTTGCCCTTATTCTAGCAACCGATACCACCAAAGCAGGCAATCAGTGTGTTACAGCACATGGCCACTTGCTACTGCAAAATAGGCAGCTTAGTAGTGGCAATTGAGAGACTCTCATGCAGCAGCTGATATAAGTCATATTTCTTTTGGAAGAGAACCAACCTAGCTTTTTTTTTGGTTTTGTTATGTGTCAGTGTGAATCCAAGAAACCTTAGATGAGCTGATGGCAAAAGGCAAACACACACACACCACACACATGCACGTACACACAGACATTCACATGCATACACACAAAAAAATGCAGCTTTCCGTGTTCTTTCTGTGTTGGCTCTAAATGTGCTAGAACAATATAGCCAGCTCCCAGCCCCTGCCAATCCTACATCTGCTCTCTAAAACCTCCAGCAAATAAGAATTACTGTGGGGTTGTTTAACCAACGCTTACAATATACACACTTTTCATTTTTCCGTCACTTCTATCTGTACGCTGGTGGCAAAGGTTTGAGAGATAATGGAGAATGATACCCACTGGGCACTTGCTTTTTCAGTGCTGTGAGGTGGGCAGTAGCCACCTAGATCTCTCTGCTGGCATGATTTGGGACAATATAAAATATTTTTTATTGCTGTGAGCTTTAGGGAAATTGTCTGTACAGTGGGGAGTGGGTTTCTGCTGCTTTTAAGTTTGTTTTTTTTTCCTGAAGGGAGGGCTTTATATGTTTATATAATGTGTTCCTCTTTTGAGTTTCCTCTTTTCAGTCATCTCTTAAATAATTCCTACCATCCATGGATACAGTATTTCTGGGAGACGTTATTTTTTTTATCCTTTCTCAGACTAGTTTTGAAAGTCCTGCAACACAATATTTTCACAGCGTGATCAACCTCAGAGCAATTTCTTCAGCATGGAAAATGGACTGAAGTAGTAGTTGCATCTTGCAGAGGATAGGACAGAAGATCTCAGTGGAGCTTTTAGATTTTTCTTCCTTTTCTGTTTAGGCTCAGCTGTTACAGAGACCTGAGACAATTGCATGTTGTCTCACAGTAATAAGACACCATAATAATTCTTTCCACCAAAGAGTCCCAAAGCATTCATGAGTGTTTAATTACCTATTCCATTTCACAGATGAGGATGCTGAAATGCAGAGCAGTTAAGTGATGTGACAAAAGACACCTAGGTATTTGATAATGTAACTTGAAAAAGAAACATCATGTTATTAATCCATTTTGAATCACAGAGACTGGACTGTGCTTACCATGATTGTGACTAAAGAAATCTGCATTGCTTCAGAGCCTTGCCTCCAAATTAATTGCTTAACTGTTGTTTTTTACCCTCCTAGTATGCTGTGAGAAAATCCCCAGTTAACTTAAAATCTCTTTTGTCTCTGTATTTCGCAAGACAAATCATCACTATTACTTCAAAATGCTGGAGAGATTTGCAGAAAGTGCGGCAAATGGTAGGGTGTTGGTATGACTAGGGGGAGACTCACATCTGGCATTACAGATTATACCAATCCTAGAGTGAGTACTCTGATGCTAGGAAAGACCTGTGTTGACCCTCTAAATTTTCTGTTAATTTCTCTCTGTAAGGAGAGATCTCTGGAAAAACATAATTCCTGCTTTCTATTGCAGGAGTCACACCTGCCTGCAGTAGTGAAGCATGCCAAAGAAGAGGGTCTTTATTTTGAGAACTCATCTGAGTTCTTCTAGTTCAAAGTTCTCTTGGACTAGGTGGAAACCTGCACATGCACAGTAATCTCACATGGAAAGTCTGACATAGCTTGAGGAGAGAAATCACCTGTGGGGTCTGTGAAGCAGCCCTAAGTGGCTTAACCTCAAGCCTTTCATCTTCCAGAGGGTTTTCCTTGCTGAAATAAGTTGACCTGTTCTCTAATTGCCCCAGCACTTGCTTTTTTTCTGTTCCTTTTGTGGATAGAAAGCAATGCTCATGAGTCAGATGTGTGTGTGGGCAACAGCTCCCACAAAGCACCAGTGGGATGAGCCTGTGTCTTGCAGACTGCAGAAAGCGTTACCCTTTATATCCCACACATATCAGAGAGGCTGGGAACAGCCACCTGTAGGTTCTCAAGCTCCTAGCAGTGGGAGATTTTTTTACCTCTCTGTGTTCTTGACTACCTGCAGAAAATATGTTCTTCTCATTCTGTCCCCTTACTGCACTCTGGTGAGACCCTGCCTGGAGTACTGAGTCCAGCCCTGGGGTTCTCAGCACAAGAAAGACAAGGATCTGTTGGAGCAAGTCCAGAGGAGGCCACCAAACTGATTAGAGCTGTGGAGCACCTCTCCTACAAGCAAAGGCTGAGAGATTTTGGTTTGTTCAGCCTGGAGAAGAGAAGGATTTGGGGTGACCTAACTGTGGCCTTTCAGTACCTGGACAGAGCCTACATGAAAGATGGAGAAGGACTTTTTACAAGAGCCTGTAGTGACAGGATAAGGGGGAATGGCTTCAAACTGGAGGGCAGTGGGTTTAGATTAGATAGTAGAGGAAGTTTTTTGCTGTGAGGGTGGTGAGGAACTGGAACAGGTTGCCCAGAGCAGTGGTGGATGCCCCATCCCTGTAAGTGTTCAAGGCCAGACTGGATGGAGCTCTTGAGCAACTAGTCTAATGGAAGGTGTTCCTGCCCATGGCAGTAGGGTTGGAAGGTCGCTTCCAACCCAAATTGTTCTATGACTCTGTGATTACCACTCTCAACTTAAAGATCTGAGGTTCCTGATATGTGTTGAGAGTTGGTCACCCACAATTGCTGATCTGTTCATCAAATCTTGTCTGAGATGCTTTTAAAGTAGTATCCTGTCATCTAAATTAATTGCCTAAAAGAAGGTGCTTGGTGGGGAACAATTACCTTGTTTAGATTATGTTCCTTTGTCTTTTTTTTGATATTGTTGCTTTCTCTGTGATTATAGAACAATCCAAATCAACTTTCACCATTATTTGCCATTGCTAAATGCAAAATAGGTTACTTGGAGCCTCTTGTATCTCTATTTCTTTTTTTCAAATAATACCACAAAATCAAACATACAAATGCTTCTTTTCTGATACACTCATACCATTGTCAACCCCAATGCATTCAGTATTTTTTTTTCCTGGAGGCTGATTTGAGCCATTCCTTTCCTCAAGAAATGCATATGTGTGTGTGTGTGTGTGTGTAATGGAAATGCTGACAGACCCTTAACTATAACAGCACGAAAGGCGCCACTAAAATAACAGTGGAACAGATGCTGTCACCACTGCCCCTGGTGGGGAAAGAAGATGAAACAGAAGGGCATTAGAGTTGGTGGATGGCAAATTAATCCTATTGTACTAGCAGCTGCAACCACCAAGATGCTCGCATTCATGCTCAGACACTTCCAGTACACCAAGCTCTAGTAGGGGCGGTTGGAAAGGATGAGGCAATGAAAGGTCACTGGAACTGTTTATATCTGAACAAGAACAACAATAATAATCATAAAAAATGTTGGTGTATGTTCTCTACTGTGACTAGGCTCTTTTTACTGTGGCAACCCAATCTATCAATCTGGTATTTTGAGACTCTCAGTATTTCTCAAATGATGAAGTATAATGCCAATGTGATTTTTGTTTTCTTTTTACCCCTGCACCCAAGCTTCCATATGCTCAAAATCTGATTTTAGATCTTTTTTTTATGCTTATATTAGCAGGAAAAAAAAAAAATCACTGTTATTTTTAAACAGTGAGTAAGAAAGTTATAATTTTAATTCCTAAGACAATCTGGTAGATTTTGTGGGGGTGTTGGGAAAATTGAAACTCTGAAAGACCTGTGACCTTAAATCGTTGGATTAAAAAAAGGAATCTTGTTTCCAGTGAAGTAGATAATGTAAATCAGAATTTTAGGGGCTCAGTTTATCTCTACAGGATTTTTTTTTTTGGTGAAAACTTGTTGAAGGGAGCTGTGCAAACAATAGCTTGTGTAAGCCAAAGCTGGCATCTAGCAATTCTTAATGTCTGAATGAAAGTGCTTTTTTTTTCTCCCCCCTTCACAGTACGTGTTGCCAAGAAAACAAGGAGTAGTTGCTTTAAGCATTTACAAATGGTAATGCACCAACAGCTGGTCTCAATCCAACTGAGCTATTGTAGGGGTATTAAAAAGACAGGCCAGAGTTTGAGATCTACTGCCAACCTCCCTTGTGGAGTTAGGGAACATTTTACTTGGGAAAAAAGGTCTTCTCTTCCTGCAGAGATCCACGGCTATATTCTCCTGCAGAGCCTGAGCCCTGCCTGGCAGAGTAGGCAAAAATACATCGGTAGGCCAAATGCTTCATTGACATGAAAGTGTAGAATCTAATAGGTCTCCAGCTAGATTATTTATCTCAGTCTAATATTATAGTCTTCATCTGTGTTTTACACATTTTGTTTGTTAGATGAATAATTCTTTCCTGTGGCTATATTTTTATAAATTTTCTTGCTGTCTTAGAAAAATCTTTGAACTTAGTGAATATAATACCAGTATTAAGGAAATAAAGTTAATTCTTCTGAATTGAAGGATTGTTCTAAAGGGGATTCAATCTGAAAGAGTCTTCTGCTTCCTGCAAAAAGCACTTGCAATCTTTCCTCCATCCAGCAGGAATTGTGAAATATTATTTGACTTCTAAGTTTCTAGGTAACTATAATACTTTTTTTTGGAATATAATTACAGGTGAAATATGTTTACAGCAAATGTCTAAGAGAGAGCAATAAAAATTATTATTTTTCATGCTAAAGGCCTCTGCTATTAGCAGTACATTTTATATATGCTACCTTTTCTGAAAACAGAAATGCAATGTTTGGCTTTTCCCTGAAAGATAAATGAACCCATTAGTTGATGTGGCACACTTGAGCTGGACATTTATGTGAAATAAAAGGGGCCAAATTAATTGCAAAACAAAACACCCCCCTCCAACGAATACAGGTAAACAAACCATCACATGAGCAAATGTGAAAAATATACCTTTTTCTTTCTTTCTAGAGATATTTGCATTTCAAGGGTGTTCACAGAGAGTGGCACAATGCCCACTTGTTTAGGTTTGTGTGTGTGTGTATTTATTTATTTTTTTACAATCATATGGCTTGGTTCTGTTTTCCAGATCTTGTCGGAGAGCTGCTATTCGAAATAAAAATGTTTGTATCCATTTCCTCATTAATCATTGTAATACAACCTGCTGCAGCTAAATGACAAAACAGATGCAACGATGAAAATTAAAAGTGATGGATACTTATCTTTGGCTATAAAAGCTGCTAACAATTTAGAGAACTAGAGTGCCTTTTGGAGCTAGAATGTGGCAAATGAGAGAACAATAATAGGGCTAAAGAGTTTACTGTTTGTAAACCAGATAACTGTGGGGAGGCTGCATTGCTCTCTAGCACCTGTTTTATGTGGTTTGTCTTTTCTACTGAGTAAGATCAAGTGAGGTATTATTTTAAAGTCTGATATGTATAGCGTCATTGGAACTGGATGTAACCTAACCCCAACAAAACTGCTGGAAACATGACCTTGCTTTTGTGTGGTGTTTTGAACTTGAAAATAGAACTCTTTCTTTTTCTCTACCACACACACCAGCTTTCCCTGCAAAATGGGGTCCTTTTCCTTAATGAGAGCAGACCTATCGTGATATGAAGTATGCTTTTGAAATGTCACACTCTAAATCTGAATTCTTTTTTTTTTTTTTTTTTTTCAGAAATGCTATTTTTTTCAGTGCACTTTGTGAGGATATTCACCCTGAAGGGTGTAAAAATACAAGGATCAGAGCCTTACAGTGAAAATATTTATGGCAGCTCCCTTGGGAACTTCATTCTTGTATACAGTAAGAAGTATTCTCTCATCCGTCTCCATCTGCTCTCCTGCTGCAGCTGGGACTCTTAGAGGTTGCTCTGTGCTGTGCTGTGCCTGTGATTTGGCTGTATGCTTCCAAAATGCTTAACTCTGAAACTGCAATCGAAACCTTCAGGTGCATGCAATGATTGTCCAGCATGAATATTTTTAAATGCACAAGGCAGCGTGCTCATGTGCAAGAAAGACATACAAATACTTCACATTCACTCATATTTGAGACAGTTGGAAAAGAGGGTCTCTGGGACCACAGAATCACAGAATATTCTGGGTTGGAAGGGATCCACTTGGATCATCAAATTCCAACTCCTGAACCTGCACAGTGCACCCCAAAGAGTCACACCAAATGCCTGAAAGCATCGTCCAAATACCTCTTGAGCTCTGCCAGGCTTGGTGCTGTGATCACTGCCCTGGGAAGCCTGTTCCCAAGCACCCTCTGGGTGAAGAGCCTTGTCCTGACATCCATCCTAAACCTCTCCTGACACAGCTTCAGGCCATTCTCTTGGATCCTGTCACTGGGCACCGTCAGAGCAGAAATTGGTGCCTGTCCCTCTTCTTCCCCTCATGAGGAGTTGTGACTGCAGTGAAGTCTCTCTTCAGTCTCCTCCAGGCTGAACAAGCTAAGTGTGGCTTCTCCTCTAGATCCTTCACCCTGTTCATTGCCCTTTGGACACTCTAATAGCTTCACATCCTTCTTACCTTGTGGCCCTCAAAACCGCACACAGCACTCGGGGTGAGGCTGCACGTTTTTCTCTTATGAGACGCTCTGTGCTGACAGGGGATGAAAAGCAGTGTAACAATACAAGTTCTGTTCATTGTTCATGTCTGCTTCACATGCAACTTCTCTCAAAATATGACTTTATCCATGTGGTCTCAAGTTTTTCTTGAAAATGTAAATGGAACAAAGATTGTGATTTCTCCTTTTTCTACTATCATGATTTATTTGTTTACTGCCTTTAATGATTTCCTTCTTTGGAAACAGAAATGTTGCCTTGCAATGCAGACAAACGGAAGTGAGGAAGGGCAAAGCCTCTTAGGGCATTTTTAACAGGCATGGAAACCATTTTCTCCAGATAGTTAGCTGGAATCCATGCTGGGGAATCTAAGGTGGTGAGTATCTACTTGTCAGTAAGGAAGAAGTGGTATCAGCTGCTGAGCAGGAAAGAAGAGAATTATGTGCAAGGGAAATTATTAATAGGAAGTGGCAAAAGATAACAGAAGCAGAAAGCTTCTTCTTTTACTTCCTTATCTGTCACTAGGCATCTTACACTGTTTTGATTCTTTTCAGATCAGATCTTCTTTTCAGATCTTTTCTGAAATTGCTTATTTCTCCATGCATCACCTGTGGCCTGTTTGAAACATGCTGATAGTCTTACTCCTGGCTGCAAAACCAGAAAATCCTTCCTGGAAGCAGGGAAGAGAGCATCCCTCTGGATATGCAGCAGCTGTACCTTTGAATGAAGAGCAAAACAGGCCCTCATGTTTGGCTTTAACTTTTGTGGATATCTGACCTACCTCTCTTCTGCCACGGCAAGCTGCAGCAAGAGAGGTCATAATACCAGACTTCTTCCCATTCCCATTGTGTCAAATCATGCCTGCAGCCCTGTGCCAGCAAGCACCTGTGGTGCTATAGCCCGGGGTACACTTGGCTCCAATATCTCTCTGGGAAAAGGGTGCCTGCTCTTATCCTTAGCAGCACAGCCTTCACTTGGGTGTAGTCAGAGAGCAAATCCTGATGCTCAGTGAAGCCTGTCCAGGGTTAGCTGATGGTGGGTAGAAGTGCCCCGGCTGGAAGCTGCTGCACTCAGATCCTGCTCCATGAACTGAGAGCTAATGGCTTTGCATGGTTTTCCCGTGCATAAGTGAAGGAGCATCTAAGTCACCATGGTGTCCTTAAATCTTGGTGTACTTATCACAGCTGAGTACACTTTGTGCACTAAACGAAGGCTCACTTGCCATCAACCAGTCCTGATCAGAGCTGGTTTGTTCATTCGCACTGTTGAACTACAAATCTGCTAATTCAGGTATTATGGTGTGAAGTATTTCTATGGGTTGATTATTTATCTTATTTCTTAAAGTAAGTCCAAACTAAATGCATCTTATTGGCACTCTTACTGGCACTCTCAGGAACCATCCCGTTTACAGCATCTTGCTATTCTTTATCTCATCCCATAATTTCTGATTACTTAGTACAAGCAATGACACTTGCTTGAAAAAAAAAATCTGGAGTTTCTCAGATTCAGCAGCAAATTGAAACTGAGTGTCTTGACTTTTAGAGCTTTTCTCTCCACACAGGATATATTTTTGAGGACAGAGAACATCTCTGTTATGTGACTACATGCTTTGCATAAGAGACACCCTAGATTTACTGGTCAGCTTTGAAGGAGAGCCATAACATAAAGCAATAACAGCATCACCTTCTGAAAATTTAAATGCAACCCAAAGATTTACCCTACAAGCTCTCAGCAATCAGGACTTCAGAAACTTTCTAAAATTCTGACTGCATTGTATTTAATAGTCTCTCATAGATTTATTTCTCCATTAATTTTTCTGGACCCATTTATACTTCTGGCTTTCACAACACACTATGACAGCTAATATCAGAATTTGTGTTGCATGAAGAATAATTAAAAAAAAAGATTTTCTATCTGATAAATTCATTGAGTGCCCCAACTATTTGTATTAACATAATCATTCCCTGCTCACCTTCTTACAACCATTCATGCTTTTGTAAACTTTATCACATGCCTCTTTTGCTGTATTTTTTTCCAGTATGATGAGTTACAGTCTCATTTCTCACTGCAAAAAAAGCTCTCCTGTGCCTATGGTCAGCTATTCCACCCCTCTTCATAGCATTCCTGTGCATTCTGTGCTCTGAGATAGACACTAGAAATATTTAAGATGCAGGTGCACTGTTGATTTATGCAGCAAGATGGATTTTTTTTTTCATTCTGTTTTTCTCTCATTTTATTTCCTGGCAATTCCTAAAAGCCCCTCTGGGCATTTCTGACAGCAGTTGGCACCGAGGTGACCTTTTATAATTATGCAAAGTGACTCCAAGATCTCTCTCCTGGGCAGTGCTGATCACTGTGTACCTATAACTAGTGTTATATTTCCCCACATGTGTTAGTTGTCATTTCCCACCACTGAGTTTCATCTTAGTTCATGACATCCTTCAGCAGCTCTTCACAATTAGCTTCAGCTTTGGCTCTTCGGAGCAATGCTGTATTGCCAGCAAACTTTGTCACCTCACTTGTACTTCTTCCCCAGGTTGTTTATGAATATAGTGAAGAACATGCTTTTTCCATTGGGAAAACTAATTGGGCAGTTTGATTTCTGCTATTAATTTCTTATTCTGGGAATACTTGGCTTCACTGCAAGTGGAGATGTTCACACTGTTTTGACCTGGTACTCTCTTAGTCCTTATGCTCATTGAATACTTTAAAAAATTTGTGAGGCATGACTCCTTTTTGTAGAAACTGTTGGATCTTTCCCCAGAACATCATATTTACATGCGTTTACAAATTTTATTCATCATATTGGTTTCTAGCAATTTATCTGCTGCAGAGGTCAAGTTTTCTGATCTCTCATTCTCTCAGTCTTCTATGGAGCCCTTAGGAAACATACCAATATTTTCACATTTTTTGCCTATTCTTTCTTCAGATACTAAGGCAGAATTGAGGTCTTGGTTACAGGCCTCTATCAGTAAGTTAGTGACATCTTTGTTTTGGAGCTCTAGAATATGTATTTTCTAATCCAAGTAACTGTTTAATATTCATTTATTGTATTATTCTGAGGACTTTTCACTTTTTTTTTTTTTTCAAATTTAATCTTTTTTTCACTTTCTTTAATAATTTTACATGAGTTTGGCTGAGGTAGCAGCTACTGGGGGCCCTCTGAAAGCCTGGAAAACAGGAAGTGTTGTCCCCAGTAAACTGAGAATGTTCTGGACTCTTTCTGGATGTCTGTGCTTTTAAGGGTAGTGATTAATGCAAATAATTCATTACTCTCAGCAAGGTATCCTGTCAGCCTTTCTGTATTTCTAGGGGGATTTTGTAACCTCACATTCTGCTTGTGCTTTTCAGGAGAAATTATGTGTATCACTGAGTTCTGTTTTGTCTGTTTTCTATAAACTTCATCTGGGGCTAGAACATAATCTCTTACTTTTCGTTTATTTTTTCATCATGGATATTGCTTTTAATTTTAATGCCTGTGTCTTTTTCCAACACTGCTGGAGAAACCAGTGCATTTTTTCATTAAACACTTCTCCAATAAGTGATGAGTATATCCTGTTTAGGGGTTTAATTCTGTTCCTTCTCTAGGCTGTCTTTACAGAATTATTATCTCTCTGTGGTTTGGAATAGAGCTCATTTAAATAAACAAGAGATCTGCACTGTTATGTGTTTTATATTTGTTTACATTGCATTGGTGTGAGATGGATCCCTCTCCAAATGTGCAAGGGGATTTTTACACCCCACTGGTATTCCACACTTGGACTGTATCTTTGCAATTGTAACATTACATGATGAAGAGTAAATTTTTGAAACAAACTCCCCATTAGTTTTAACTTGGCTTCTACAGTTATTTTCACTCCTAAGCAAATGCTACTAGGATTCAAATCAGCTGTACACAATTTCCAGCATCATCATCCTGATCTTCCCACTTCATTTAGGAGCCTTAATGAAAATGCAGTTGGCTGCTCCTCGTGCATATAGACAGGACCTAATCATCCTGAAGACACATCTTTTGGCAGAGCAACTGGTCTAAGTAAATCAGGATGTCTCTGATGTTGGTGGACTGATGATCCATGTTTTTACATTGATCAAATATCTGCTTATAGCTGTACTTTACATCAAGCAAAGTCACTTTGTAACATACCCTTAAAAATTGATGAATCTTGCCAAATAACTTTATGTTATTAAGAATTTCTAAAAATTCCCCCTACATTTGACTTATTTTGATTACCAGTTCAGACATTCTGTACTGAGTACATCAGGTACATTATCACATTTCTTGGGTCAGTCTCTCACTAAATAAAAATGGATGGTGAAAAGCTCGCATATTAAAAAAATATTATTATTATTATTATTTTAATTCTGCAAGTATTTGATCTTAAATTAAGCTTGCATAGCTTGCAATGTCATAGATCATGCATTGACTCCTTGTAATATCCCATGGGAGTTAAAGATTAAGAGAATATTGCCTGATACTGACCCCCATTTAGATTTTCTGTTCTGCATTAATGCCTATGTAAATAAGTGAAACATTTCTGTTTCTTAGGATGTCTTAACTAATTGTTTCTTATGTTTCTCAGTGCTGAAAGGAATGTTTTGACTGTCAAATGAGCAATTTTTCATGCAACATTTTTGCACTCTCAAATGACAGACAGAAAATGCCTCCAACTGTGGTCCAGTGCTACAAAAAGAAAACAAATCTCATGTCAGTAAGAACTTCTCTACGTACAAGATCAATCTTGAATATGTTTGGACTTCCCCAAAGCTTCTTCAGAGCCTGTAAGCCCTCTTTAACTTTGAAATTGCTGTTTCTAATCTTGGTAATTTACACATTCAACTCCTGACAAGTGCTCAAGAATCAAATCTGATTTTGGCCTAAGGGATTCTCTGCCAGTAACTTTGAGACTTATTTAAAAGTAGGCAAGTCTGTCTGTCTTCAGACAGACATAGGAATGAGGAGGCATTGAAATTAAGTGATTTACAAGGGAAAATTCTGGTGATAATATTGATATTCACAGTTTCCTGGCTTTCAGTCCTGTAATTGGATCCATGAGCAATTCTTCCTCTATCCTGTAGTTGTGCTTTCCTGGCTAAAAAAAAGAGGCCAAACCATGAGCCTGAAGCTCAACATCCCCAGAAATCAGGAAGTAGCCTGTAGATTCTCTCTTAAATACCTTCAGTGTGAGGTAAAATATGTACAGATCTCTGAAGAGTAGTTTGAGTTTTTATTTTCTCTACTAGTTTTTATTTGTATCATTTTTTCTGATCTACATCTGAACTGTTTGATGTTTGCAAGTCTGGAGAAGGGCTGGAAGAAGTGAATAGTAGGTTGGTCACCAACCAATGAGTGACAGTTGTGATGAGAAAAATGCTGATGATAACTCTTCAGCTCGGCAGCCTTGGAGGAAAAACAGATGAAATCACTTTGGCTAAAATAGATGTCTGTAGCTTCATTAAATCTCTCAAAAAGAAACAAACCCTTGCCTGATAGTTTTTACAAAGGCAGGAACAGCCAGAATGCCAAGAGAAAGCCCAGTCCAGACCAGCACTTCAATGGCATTTCAGTGCAAAATTGCTGATTTCCTCCATGTGCTGCAAGAATCAAGAGCAAGACAAAGTCTCAGGCTCAGAATATTTTTTTAAACATATTTTTCCCTATAACAGTCAGCTTAAACTCAAATATGAGGTGAATGGTGGATTTGAAAGTGCAGTTTTCAGAGAGCAGTGAATGTGGCATCCACACAGTGCATTGTGCTGCCAGTCCTCTTTGATGTAGCAACTTGTGTGCTTCCTCCTGCCTTTCGAGCTGGGGCTCTCTGTGTCCTGATGTCGCTGTTGTGACAATGATATTGCCAGTTGCCTGCACCATCACATCCTTTTTGATTTGGAGTTACAAGAAACAGCAGATTGGAAAAAACAAGTAAATGTCAACTCTCTGGACTTAAAACTAATCCTTTCTCCTGAGGATCTCATTGCACTTTTTATACCTTGGCCAATATTCCTGGGAATTATAGAATTAGATGTTCTCATCTCACAGGTATAAGGAATCACAAGTTGAGCGGCTTGCCTGGGAGAATACCTAAAAAGTTTTGACTTGAAGAACAGCTTCACCCATACTGTGTGCTAGCCAAATAGCTGTTCTTGTCCAGAAGTTCTCTAAGCTGGGGCTTGATGAGTCCAAATTATGAATCTAGTAAAATAACTTTTACTGTTCCAGGATGGCTTTTTAGGACCTTTGAAAATCAGGACATCTGCTAGTATATAACATCCTGTGCTCAAATACAGATTACACTGGCTTGGGATCTCCAAGTCAGCTGTGGAATGATTCTTGTGTATTCTAACAGTGAAAAATGCTCTAACAACGAAATAGAAAAATACATCTACTACATATCCTTTGCTTTTGTCTTTCTAAACTTGGACAGCTCATTTGTCTCTGTGGTTCCTCTGGTTCTTCATGGATTCAACCATTCCATCATGCTATTTATTTCTCCTGTTATTTGCAGACTTTGTTCTTCCCTAAGCTGCTGGTTACCCACCGTTACACATGATCTACCTGTTCAGCTTTGGGTTTCTGTTTTCCTTCTTTGATAATTCCTGTCCCTCCCTCTTTCTCCCTGTGCAGTTTCCTTGTCTGATCCTTCCTTTGCTTTCATATCTTTCCACCTCCTTTTTTTTTTTTTTTTTTTTTTTTTGTGCTGTGCACCTCTTCAGTCCTCCCTACCTTCATCCTGGATATATCCTGTGCCTTCAGCCTTTCTCCTGAGGAGGGCTGAGCCATGCTGATGGCACATTCCTTACAGAACCTCACAGTTACTCAGATGTCTGTCAAAGTCTCCTCAAGTGAGATGGGAAAGCTGAGGAAGTTATTGGAGCAGGAGGAGATCTCTTTGACTAGAAAGTTGGAGGTAAACTAACTAATGTCTGTAGTCATATGGTAGCAGAGATCTACAAGCTCTGTCTTGTGAGAGCACCCACTGAACTTCAGCTAAAGTGTTTTGGATTCTCTTACTTCCAATGTGCAGCAGCCCAGAAAGTGGGTTAGGCAGAGTATTTTGCACAATGCTTTGAATAAATGAACTTGTATAGTTAGCAAATAAAGTTTTCCACCAACTTGCCAATAACCCACTTCATTTCCCTGCAGTGGTTTCCGAGGTCAGCTGTAAAAGTAGTCATTTCACTTGAACCTGCTTCTGATAAGCTTTTTCCTCTGATTAATATTATGGTCTTTTCTCTGGTCCCTGGTCACTGTCCTTTCTCAGTACAGCCTCTTGACTTGGATGGTATTTGCAGGGCTGCATGGAAACACCTGAGCTAACCTATTAGCTTAGGTAGTGGCAGCAGTTTTTACAGATCACTATGTTACCTTTCCAGGGCTAACATATTTCTCTTTGGCTTCATATTTCTCTTCCTTCAAAACTCTTCTGAGAATTCTTTTTAAAGAGTCTTATAAATGACAACTTCAATGACAGGTGAAGTAATTAACCTACTAATAAAACTAATTAATAAAAAAACCTAAACCATGTTTTATATTCTGAAAACTGGCCATAATCAGACTAACCATTTGCTGATTCTTCCTGTATTTCTATGTTGGCCCTTCTTGTCTCATCTAATCTACATCATGGCTGAATCCATGCTTACTTCTGTGTATTTTTGTGTATTATTAATGCACATGAGAGTCCTGATAATACAGCATGTACATGTGATTTGGAAAATATATGCATGTGAATATTGCCTTCCAACTGAACTAGATCCAGAGAGAGAGACATGGGAGGCAGATCTTCTGCTCCCGCAGCTAGTGTGTATATGCAAAGCACCAGACTGAAGGAGCATCTATATTGTTGCTTGCTCAAAGCAGCAGAGACTCTGTCATACATAATACAGAGACATCATTACTAATATAAAACACTGCTGGGGAGAAGGGACACATGGGCGGGCCAAGATGGCAGATGGCTTTTAGTGGCATGCTGCTTTCAGTTCTTCTACCTTTGTAATTTGTGCGATTTAAAGCTTTGGTTACTGTTTTTAGTCTGCTGTCCATTGGCCCTTGTGGGAGTTTTTGTTGTTGTGTGAGAATGCAGTGTATTTTTAGTGAGGGCCACAGCCAATCCTAAGTGCTGTGCTCTCCTGGTGACTGGTGTTACAAAGGCAGCCTAGTCAAGAATAACTTTTATGATCAGCTGGTTTGCTGAAGAATTGATGAACAGAGCAGTTGTCCCAGCCATAGAAGCTCTGCTCTGTTGTACTGCAGGGTTTTGTGGTTGCTCTGTAAGGCACTAGTGCTGAGGTGGAAAGCTCTTTGGCAGCTAAAGAGGGATGGTGGACATAAAATATACCTCAAAGAGAGGCAGTTTGTAAGTGGGGAAAGGGATTTATGGGAGCATCTTCCTTCATTTGCACAGTGATGGAAAAATTCTTTGAGGGGGCAGGGACATGAAGGAGCCAAGGGGCCCTTCCTGTGCTTTAGGAATGGTGTTTAGGAAATCTGGGGTTTCTTCTGACCCTGTTGTATGACTTGACTCAATAGTGGAAGCAGAGAAGTGCTTTTAAGGAATTCACTGCAGAAAGGAGAAGCAGGAAATGGTGGAAATTTTGTGAGATCCCCTCTTCTACTCTAATTTTTAGACTGAAGAATTTAAAAAAGTTTGGGGAATGTTTCATGGATGCTTCTGAACTAGAAAGAAGCCTGAGATGCAAAGCCTGCTATTTGGATCTCTCTCGCTTTCTTTTCTTTTTTTTTTTTCAACCTTTCTGATTTTCTGATACTTTGCTTCCACCTCTGATTTTTATCTTTTATTTATGCGAGGCCCTCTCTAATTACAGCAGGTAAAATCAGCTCAGCTAAGCATAAGCTTTATTGTACTGCAATGTGGTTTTAACCTTTACACAGTGTGCATTTTCAAGGCAGTTTTAATACCAAACTGTATTTGCATGGGTAAAAATTCTTATGAATGTTACCAAGTGTAGGACTTCTTATACTGAAAAGCCAATGCTCAAGCAAGCAGTCTTGCCAAGGACTTTGGTTGTATTTCTGTTGCTGAGTAGGGTCAAACCATGAGAAATAACAAGAACTTTTGTTTAGATTCACAACTCAGAGGAATTTTGAAATATCCTTTCATATGTATGTTAGTTCTTTTGAGCTCAGATGGTTTTTCCACCTGGAGCCTAGGTACCAGATGAATTCCTCAAATTAGTTTAGGAATTTTCTAGGCATGCTGTTGGATTAATTTTTAGATTCCAGCTTATTATATTTTTATCCATTTCTTATGCTCTCAATGTACATTACAAGTGGATTTTTTTTCAATCAAAATTTGAGTGAGCATGAAGCAGGAATGTAACAGCCTATTTTCAACTCTATTTTCAGGAGTTCTTATAATTCACAATGCATACAGTAGCTATAAAAAGACACATTATATTTTCAAGGTCTGTCACATTATTTACAATGTGAGAACATAAAAACTCCCTGATGTTTCTTGATAAACAGTCAGACCCAGTAGCACTGCTGAACAGCGGGTTAGGTACCTCAGGTGCACAACCAGCTTCAGGTGGAGTAAGAAGCCAAGGGTATAGAAACATACTCTTTTTAGAGGACAAGAGGGTACTTCAATATCTGCAGTTTCAAATGCTGGAGTATATGGGTTAACAGAAACATTTCTGGTACTATGTGGTCTACCACTGCTACCTTCCAGGCAGTCAGTCATCTAAACAAAATTTCCACATGAGTGGTTGCTGAAAAACACCATGCCCCTTACCCTAGGGTGAATCCTAGTTTTGTTAAAGTCAATGACAAAACTGCCTTTGACTTCAATGGGGTCACAACTGGTGATGTCTGATTTCCATTTGAGTTTAGGATTGGAGGTATCTTGCAGGAAAACAACTCGGTCTTTCACTTAACAGTTGGCAGGTTTTTCACCTTTATGGCCAAAGAAAGTTTATCCTCTGAATCTAGAGTCACCCATAGAAGACATTATTGCCCTTCTCTTCAGAGTCACTCTGAAGTGGATAGGTTTCCTCTATCTTTAAATTGTTTTAGGGTTAGTTACACAACTGGAAATTGTGGTTTCAGCTGGGATATTTGACCTGGAGTGAATTGGGGAGTGCTCACATATACTGCATAGACCATGGATAAAGCAAAAACCAGGAGGTGCAGATTTGACTGTGAATGTTAAATGTTGTGCCCGTAGTTTAGGTCCTTGGAAGAGTGCCACCAGCTTGTGGCTCCTTCGTGTGCTGAAGGCCACCACACAGCAGAGCTGTGCGCACAGCTAATTCCTGTCAGGAAGAACCTTACACGGATAGAAGGCTATGTGGGGTTTGACAGCTTGCCTGAACCAAATTTTTTCTTAAGGCTAAGTGAGAACTTTGACCTCAGGGTTTTATATTCATGTTGGAAAAGCTTTTCTTGTGTTCCTTCTCTGCTGGTCCTGGTATTCCCACAGAGCTGCTGCCACAGGCTGAGGCTGCTGGTGGGATGAGTTGTCAGTAATATGTTCCTGTGCTGTGTGCTTTGTGCACCTTCAGAGAGTGGGAAGTGTCTCACAACAGCTGGGTTACAACAGTCACATTTGATTTTTCTACCTTAATGTAGTTTTTATTGTCTGCTTGGTTTTGGTAGTACTCCAAAATGACATTTCAAACAGCAAACTTCCCAACTTTTGATACAGCCTTTCTGTACTTCTGTACTTACTCAGGCCTACTAGGTGCCCATAGACATGTGTGGTTACACACACACACTCAATAGAAATGGAATCAGCTCTTACAATGAGGTGTTTTCCACAGGTAAGTGCAAGGCCCTGGTGGGCACAGCTGTGCTCAGGTGCTGGTGAATTCTCTGGTGTATGGAACTGGACTGGTCTCTGGTATCTGCCTTTTTAATGCCCCTGCAGTGTTTTGTTTCTCTCTAAAATGGAAGCTGTTGGGCTCAAACACTGGAGAATGGTGTAAATCAGAATAAACCAGAACAAATGGAAAACATAACAAAATTGCTGGAAAAATACAAAAGGGCTCCTTCAGCAGGGCTCAGAGCTTTAATTTATTTCAAGAAAAATGACTGATTCATTTGAGCAATAGCTGCTCTGATCCCTCACATGTGCAAATGGCTGACAAAGGCAGGCTTCTCGATTTGCAAGTGACAGAAATAGTTTTGCTATGCAGTATGTGTTGCAGGACTGCAGGCTCAGATGTGTTTTATAAAAAGAGAAAGTTTCCCCTCATTTTTATTTTATAGTTCTTCCACACTAGAATGTCCTCTTTCTGTTATCTGCTGCATACCTGTGTACCAAGTAAACAGTTCCGATGGCTGACCATAAACAGTTTTGGTATCTCTGATCTGTATCTCCCCTTCTGTGGAAGAAATCTATTCTTATTTACATGAACATTTATGTAGCATACAATTTACTTTCAAAATGATTCCATAACTCCATAATTCACAAGACTGCACCACTTTGGTGCCAACAATTCTTTTGCATCTTGTTTGTTTGAAAGAAGGTTCTTCTGGCATTTTTTGAATTATAAGTTGGCAAACAAGAATTTTTTTCCTCTTGACTTCAAAGCAAACACAACAATAAAGACTTTACAGGTAGATCCTTGTGGGAAGTCTGCTGACACCTTATTTAGTGTGTGATTTTAAATTATGAGAAGAAGAGTGAGCTTGTTCAATGTACTTCGTGCCATTCAAATTCTGCCTGTGGGGTGCCATATCCTGTTAGAGCAATGAATCTGTGGCCCTTGTGCAATGCAAGGCAGCCGGGATCTTGAGGCTGGGGTCGTGGTAAGTGTGCCACAGCTGCACAATGGGAAGCTGCTGACCCCTGCTCACCCAGGAAGGTCCTAGGGCTTAGATGGAGCAGTGTGCTCAGACCAGAAGCTGGCAGGGAGCACAGAAGGAATGCTTCATTTTGTGGTAGCTTTTGTGCTGAGTGGGTAGATCTGCACACTTATTTCCTGGACAAACAATTGAAACAGCAAACTCACAAGGGATGTTTTGAACTCTCTGTCAAGGTTTTTAAGTCCAAATTCAGCAGCTATCCATTAGACAAGGTGTAGGTAGTTGATCTTGCCTTGCTGCAAGGAGCTGGACTAGCAGATCTTTTGAGGTTCCTTTTGGCTGTAAACTTATCTAATTTTATTTTTATAATGATGAAATTTGGGGTGAGAACATCTGAAGGGGAGACAAGAAATTCTACTAGGTGAGCAATAACAGAAAATGGAAATGCTTCTCATTTTTCTTTTCTATGTCAGGTGATTGCTTTTAAAATGAGCAATTACCATAATACTGTCATCCTTTCCATTTAAATTTCCTTTGTGATTTATCTGTGTTGGGTCAAAAGGTGATCCAAAAGATTGGTGAAAATCGGGGATTTACAGCTGGCTACACCAGGGACTCCGCTTCTCGGCCTAGGAAAATTCAAGAGTGTTTTGTGTGACTTTTGTATATTTGCAGCTGTGATCAAAGTGCATCAGAGGGCTTCGCAGTGATCAGCTTGAAGTGATCAGCTTGTGGGCTGTTCTGCGCCATTGTACTAGGCTGTTGCACATTTTTGGTAGAGAAAGTTTTATTGCCTAATTCTGGACAATTCTGACCGTCAGGTGCAGGTGAAGGCAGTTGAATTATGTTGAAGGTTGTGGCTGGAGATGCCACAGCTGAAGTGTCAGGATCCTGCCTGTTTGGTGCAGAGGGTCAGAACCTGATTTGAAGGTTGCAAATATGGTGGGCTGAGCTTTGCCTGGAGAGTGCTCTGAAACTCTCAAGGTGCAGCAGGCACAAGGCACACCAGCATCCAACCTGTCTGGCATGACTGCTTCACATGAAAGGGGAAAACCAGCTACTAGAAGGAGGTGTTTCCACCCTCATATGGACACAAGGTCAGCCTGACCTATTATCTATTTCTGTCTGAGGTAAACAAAACCACTTATTACCAAATGGCAGCATCCACACAGGTGATCAATATGGGGACGTCTGCAGCTTGTTCCTTTTGTGAATGTGGCAGTCTCCTCTGTTTTCTTTCCTTTGATATTTTCATCGGAATAATGCAGTCTGACAATGTTTCTAAGTTACTGAGAACAACTAAGGGATAAACAGTTCAGTCACCTTGGCCTCTTTCTTCTCCTAGTATTAAAAGAGAGGCTAGCAGTTACTATGATATGGTATTTTACTCATTGACTTTCTTTTGAAGGTTCATAATGTGGAAGCTGTTTAAAAAATCAATTTGCATAAATGCTTTTTAACAACAAAAACCAGTTTACTCTTCCTTGACTTATTAATATTTTTTTACATAGCAATTAGATACAAAATCTTGTGTGCTTGTGCAGATATATGCATATATATTCAAACACACATGCACATATGTATGCACAAAACTTGTCTCCTGTAGCTGGAAACAGTTCAACTGAGAAAAATTATGTGCACACCAAAACAATTGTGATTTTTCAACAAGATCCCAGTGTTTTCTTTGTAAAAAACTAGGATTGGAAAAACATGAGGTTTTCCTGCCAGATTCCATTCATTTTCAGCAGGAACAATCTGCTCCTCTCAGCTGAACGTTTTACAGCAAGAATGGCTGGAACTGAGGAACCAGCTCCTGTTTGGAAATAGTAATTGTTTTTAATGAAAGTGCCTGCCTACCATTTGGAGCTAATACCAGAACCACGATTCCACTAGGACAAAGCATCAGCTGGACAGAAATATGCAGTGCAAGAGGGCAAGATGTCACATTACCAGGAAAGCAAAGGAGAAGGTCTTTCTTTTTTTCCTGCTTTTTCTTTTTCTCTCCTTTTCTATTGGTTTCATCTGCAGTTCCCTAAGAGATACCAGATAATAAAAAGGGCAAGGGCCAAAAATCACCTGGTGGTGACTGGAGTCATGCCAAACCATTGTATGTTTGAAAACAAAACTGATGGTAAAGGAACAGTGTGTTAGACCTCCCTGACAGTTAGGGTTTGCTTGGAAAAAAATACAGCCAGCTTGGCAGAAATAATCTGATGTACAAGAAGACGGATGTGATTGAAAAAGCCTGGGACTTCAGCTTTGTACAATCCTGTCCACTCATTGCAGAAGCCAGCATCTTAAGATACTGTAAAGTGTTTCAAGTAGAGATAGAGATTCAATGATTTTTTCGCTATCTCTATTTAGAGCCAGGTTTTGCTGCAGTTCTTATGACTGGATACAGATTGGGAAATCACAGAAGCAGAATATGTTTGGCTACATTTAAAGCCAGATGAATATTTACAAGAACAATGACTCCTCAAATCAAAAATCTATGATTGGACTAGCCCGTTAATGGAAATAATGGCTTTTACCTAACATGCTTTCCTTGTCCATCTCAGCTTTCTGCCTTCTAAAGTGATGGGCTCTGGCAAGGTTTCTAATGCACTGCATCTCTTCCCGTGTTTTCAGTGGTGTGAGTCACCAGCCCTACTATTAAAGACATCTCCCAATTAACAACAGAAAGTTAAAGCTTTCAGCTCCCCTAGCTGTTTTCAAGGTTTTCAGCATTTACTGCTTTTGCTGGCTCAAGCTTGGCTGTGAAGACCAGGTTTCTCTTTTCTACTCTTATATAACTTTTCTGCAATTCAGTTTATACCAAAGCTCAGAATGTGGTCTATTAGCACATGAGCAGCTTACTTTCTATTACTTATTTAGGTTTTATTTTAAATGGAAGGAGTATATTAGTTAAAAAGACATGAAGTATAGAATTAAATCCATGATAGTCTGAGAATATTAGAGAGGACTGAAATATCTTGAAGGGACAGGTCTTACCTTTTTCAGGTGAGTTGATGCAATACAAAATAGGCTATAATAGAAATTGCAATGCATAATATTATATATAAAATAATGTATTACTTATGCAATAATTATATTAAAATAATGTTATAATAGGTTATAACAGAAATATGATATAATAAAAAACCTAAATTTTCAGACAGATAGAACTTGCTGTTTTACCAAAGTAGTGAAATAGACTACCTAGAACTTAGCCTGTGATTCCATCTATTAGGCAAAAATATCTATTCGGATACATCTCAACAGTGCCTAATACAATGATGACACTATCTATTTTCACAGCCCATGCAGAATGGCTTTTGATATCAATGACCATAGGGAACAAAGGCAAACAGAAGTGTGAACTCACTCTCACCCCCATAATTCCACTGTGATAACACAGGTTAATGCTGAAAATAATTCAGGTCACTGTGTGAATCTACTAGACCACAGCAGGTTCTTTACAGGCATTTCAGTTTATCACGCTGTATTTTAAGAAGTCAAAAAATTGCCCCTTAATTTGTGGCTGTCACAGAAAGCTGTCCCACTGAGAAATTGAAGTTTCACCTACAAATATTTGAGTTGTCTTCCTATGTGTTCAGTGTGTCTTGGAATAGAAAATAAGGAAATAAAGTTTGTAGCCAGCTTTGAAAATGCCCAAATTTGGTAGCGGAAAGTGTCAGTCTGGTCTTGTGGAGGAACTGTGAGTACTCTTGTGGCGTTCCAGAATAGCCAGCTTGGGTGACTCTAACCCAGGCTTCAGCCTCCTTCTTGGAGGTCTGAATGGCTGCATGTACTGGAGTATTAGAAATATATTCTATATGGTTCCTTGTACTGGAGTATTAGAAATCCATTCTCAGTTGCCTAATTTGCTTAGCTGTTGGCTATCTTTTAGCCATTGCAATGAAAACATTAATACCTTTCTTTTAAATTTTGCTGCTGGATAATAAAGCATTAGCGGTACTCAGAGAAAAATTCTGAAATTAGGAAGACACACTAATGCCTTGTTAGTGTAGAAATAAGACAGAAATCCTTTCAAGAGTAATCTCCTCTATTTCTGAGTTTATTGGCAACACAGAAAGGAATTGTGGGGGTAAGAGTAGATACCCCTAATTTGTGATTGTTTTTTGAGAGGAACTTACAGAGCAAACTGCATTAAAATGTGGTGCTTATATTTGCTTACAAATCTGATCTGTTGATTTAGGATCCAGATTTTGCAATTTAACCCCAAAGCCACAGAAAGCTGCTCCCAGAAAACCTCTAGTTGAACATACTGATGGGCCAGATGTAGTGACTTGGCAGGAAGGGCTCAGATGAACAGAACAGTGTCTTGGATTGAACTGCTGTCTTGGATTCAGCAGGAAGACTTTTCAGCCTGGATTGCATCTGCAGCCCTGTACGTTTGGCAGCTGATGAATTTTTGCTGTAAAACCTAGGTGCTGTGTTCAGATAGGATGTGGCATTATGGAATATACATTTTGGTTCAGATGCTTGAGGTAGATCCCTCAGTTTGAGTATCTGAATACCATAAGACTGCAATCTTGCAGCTTATTTGTGGGCAAGCAGTAGATAATAATTTTATTTTTGTTTTGGTCAATGCTGTTCATCTGGAAAGAAGTTGTTTTGCTGCTCATACCTGAGTCAGCCATCTAAGAAGGATGAATAAATAAGGGTTTTCAAACATTATCCTGTATGTTTTGTTAATAAATCCCAGTTTATTAGTTATTTCCTGTTTTGCCCTAGAAAAAGCCAAAAGAATCTATTAAGGGCCTATCCCTCGATTTCTAAGTGGGAATTAGAAAAGATGATAAACTGTGCAACTGCTTCTATGAATTGAAGGAATTAGATCTGATGCTATTTTCTTGTTGTTTGGTTTGCTGTAAATGGGTATTTCTGTACTGAGCACGTAGAGGTCTGACATTACTGAGCATGTCCAGATCCATTAATAATAATAACTTTGTGTATGGAAGAGGCTTATTATGTTAGATGCAGTAAACTTCTGCTTTGAAAGCTTGTAGTAAATTTTAAGGAAAACAGTGGTGCAATATTGGATGCTTTTATGCACAATTTCTATGGGTGTTCTTTGAGTTTGATTTGCTTCTGACACTTTCACACCAATTTTCACCAACATTTATCATAAGAATATACCTTTAGGTAATTAGTAGTCAGTAGTAATAGTTTTCCTATGACTTTATTGGAATTAAAATTTTAATTTCAATATAAAAGGTACATTTTTCATAGTTTGCCATTTTCTTTATTTCTCCTCATTTCTTTTTGATATTTTTTAAAATTATAAAATGGAAAAGACAAAATAGAATCAAAACTTTTAAAAAAATTAGAGGTAATTGTGGAACACTGGAGTTCACTCCTTTGGATGGCCTTCATGAAGAGCCAGTCACCTATCTCTATTGATTATATAGGGTCTTAGTGTGGGTACCTGAAGTTAGACTTTTAAGTTAGACAGTGTAAATTCCTCACATACTCTTTCACATTTATGCTGAATTCATTTGTGGATCAAAGTGTATGGCCATGGCCCTTAGTTAGACAACTTTAAAAAAGTTTCTGTAGAATAGCAGGCAAAAGAGAGGATATTGTACTTTTAGAAATGTGGTTGTGAAGTCTCAGACATCATGGGAAGGCTAAAATAGAAAATCCTGGACACAGTCTATTATGCTGCCATTAAATTATGAGAACATTTTCTCAGGTTCGAGTTCATATGGATAGTTCTAACTTTTTACATTAGGTATTATGAGCCCCAATGCCCTTCTCTGGGCTGCTTTCACCACTGAATTTGCTGTCTGTGGAGTAAATCTGGGTTCATGCTGAGGGTTAGGATGATGAAGTCCTTTGTTTTCCAAATGGCTCTTTGTGGACAGTAGAACTGTTTTGCAGTTTTTCCCTTTGCATTGTAATTGAGTCTTCTCACTGACACTGTCTCTATACTTGACCCCTCTGGGTCAAGATATGCTTCTGAAGTTTGCTTAATAAAAAAATTACACAGCCAAGAAACAACAAAGTCAATGTAAACAATAATTCCCGTACCTTTAGTACTATGATAAAGCAGTATGCTTGACCATAACTGTAAAATATTTGGGAGAACATGGAATATAGCCTGTTATCCAGCTGTTTGGCTGAATGGGAGTATTAACCTTCAAATCAGCTGAAAGTCCTGAAATGCTCAGTGCTATCACATAAATGTCCTATGAAAGGGCACATGTACATGGGTGCTCTTTTCTGGGCACTGCAAGTCCTGCAGCTTTCTTACCCCCAGTAAGAAAATCAGTCAACCCTCCTTTAACATCTTTGGCCCTGGGCAAGTGCAAAGTTGCATGGTAGGTGAGGAGTTAATGACATGCATGCAGCTGCTAATACTTAACTTCTGAGGCAATATGGTCTTCAGGGGTAATTTCCAGGCCGCTCTGACATGTCACATTTACCATCAAACACATCTAGGGCCATTGCATGTTTTCTTAGGGCTATCGGGAGTTCCCGTTGGCCTTCTTCCTTTTTGCTTGCTGTACAGATTTTCATTAACCAGTTGGACTCTCTATTCCTACACCTACTTCTGCTGAGTGTCTGTGTACATGTGGTAACTCCAAGTTTCCCTGACTGAGTAGACACGGTTTTTGTTACTTCATGACTTATCAAAGAGTATTGAGTCTTATTTCCCCAAGATGAAGTGGGTCAGGAGAAGTAATTGTTAGAGAAGGTGTCAGCAACAAAATATGGAAGGCTAGATAGCACTAATTTTAAGGGGAGCTCAGGAGATACTTGAAAGTTTTAATATATGCCTGAAAAAAAAATTAGAAAGTTTTTGAAGTTAATTAGAAGGTACAAAGAGATATTAACTGAAGTGCCTGTATGGAGCAGTGAAAGACAGCCCCAAACACATCCCAGGGCTGTGCCTTTGCTGTGGATTAAGGTGGGCAGATGCACTTGCCTTGCTACTCTAGCCTGGTGTGTAGATGGTTTGGATGAAATTCCCAGGAAGGCAGGGACCTCATTTGCAGGTGCCAGAATTCTGGCATTCTTCTTTTGCCTGTGTTGACACGTGGACAGTACATTCAACAGGCCTTTCATGAAGAGGAAGGCAGGAAGGTCCTGCAGTCACGCCCCTGACTGCAATGCGGATATATCTTCCCTTGTGCCACTATCTGCTCTATCAGCTCTGCTCTCTGTTACTGTGAGGATAAACCCACAAGGACTCTGACATTCAGTTTGTCACACAGACCAAGAATTAAAAAAATAAAATGAATTAGAATAAAGGGAAGCAAGGTAATTACACTCATCTTCACAATATTCAATTCAGCTCCATCCAGATGTCTAATTTAAGGTCAGCCCAATAATTCAGTGAACAAAATAGAAGTGGATGCCATTAAAAACTGAATATTTACTAGGCTTCAGTGCTCACTGAACATAGCTGTTCTTTACCTTGGTAATTTACTTTCTTATCTGCCAGGCTAAAAACTGAAAAATTCTCCAAATACTACACAAAACGTAACTACAATTTGTATTTGAATGGCACCAGTGGTAGTTTTTATTGATTTTCACACACAAGCTAATTTCTGCTTAATTCTAAAGGGGAATATTCACACCTATGCAAAGAATTTTCTCAGTACCTGGATAGTCAGGGATGGATTATGGAACCATACCATCTTATGAGCCTGAAATTTGTTACACTGTATGAAGATTAGTCATTGAGGCAGGTGACTGAATGGGTGGTCCCTGTTTATTTTTTCATCTACACATTACTTTAACTGCTGTCTTTGATGATGTTCTCACCAGGGAGGCCAGGGGTTAAGCAGGTAATGCAGCAGAGCAGAATTTTTCTACATTAAAATTTCTGACTGTTACCAAATAGGTCCAAGCGCAGCACCCAGAAGGAAAAGTGATGAATAAGCAAAGCAATGTCATCCAACCTGGAAAACAGACTAAAAGACGTAATCATAAAAATGTTGGATGTGATGAGGGTCTTGTCTACACTAGAGTTCCCATCAGCAGTAACAGCAATGGAAATTTTTTAGGAAAATCTCAGTGATATGGAGCCATTAAAGTTGGTTCCTGTAGCTCAGGACCAAGGAATGTTTCTGCAGGGCAGTTTCAGACAGGACTGCTGTGTTTCTGGATTATCTACCCTCTGGATAAATCAGATATTGATTTTCTTTGGTTCAAGTCCATTTAAGCATTCATCAGCTGAATCCATCTATAAATTCATCACAGCATTAATCTATAAAGAGTTTAAAGCTGTTTATTAACCAAAGCATGCCCCCTCTTCCTACAGGTGTGTCTATGAACTTCCAGTGCTACCTGGCTGTGACGTTTAAGGTGGCTCTTTGCCAACACATGGTTCCATGGCCAACACATGCAATAGGCAGGACTCTGGCTCTCACTGAGAGATCTTAATGAGGGAAGGGGAGGCTGAAAGGAAGCAAGAACGTACTCAGGTATTAGCAGCATCAGTAATTAGCAAGCAGGAAAGAGAAAGCAATATAGAACAATAGGTCATATGTGAGGCCTTTTATTTCAGAACTCTCTCTGTTTCAGGACTTGTTGCACAGTGTGAAAGTTTATCCTTTGAAAGCCCTGGCCAAGGAGTCTTACTGGTGAGAGATGATGTGTCAGATAAACAGGACATAGGAGGCTGGCCATAGTCTCAGGTGCTGCTGAGCAGATGATGCCAGCAGATTTGGGGACTTCTGTCTGTAGCAAGGAAGCTCCTTGTCCCTGCAGCTGCAAGTGCTGATCAGATGTTCCCTGCGCTCAGAGCTGGTGTCCAAGTGCTGTGCCACTAATTTCTATGAGGAAAAGTGTGAGGCAGCCCATTTACATGGAATCACCGGTTGTAAATACAGACATTTGGATTTTAGAGGGGTGCAGGAACCCGTTTTCTGGCTCAGCTGACAGTAAACAATCCCCTGAATCCCTGGAAAAAAAGGAGGCAAAAGTTTTTTTTCCACTGTGGTAAATTTATGGCATTCTGAATCTGAGTAAATGGTGCCTATATATTTCCTCTGAAAACCAAAACCACAAAACCCTTGAATATCAGGGCCAAACACAGATGAGGAATTGGTTTTGTGGGATGGGAGGCTGGGGGTAATTCTCTTCCCTATGGGGTACACCTGTGTATATATTTAACAGAGACAGGGCTAATATTTCTCTTCGCTCCTGAGTGTTATGAGTCTGTAGAAAGACCTTAGGACACCTCTCCTCCTAACAGTCCCTAGATCTGGAACAGTAGATACTGGAATAGTTTAAATTGTTTGAAACTATAACTTTGGCTACAAAACTACTGAACTATGTAAGTGATTCCAAACTTTCTGGGATTGGTACTTATTTTTTTTTTTTAAATCAGAAAAAGATAAAGCAACAGTGTAAATAGACAACTGAGTGTTCCTTGGGCCATGCTTGCTGATGAGACACTTGCATTTCTCTTTGTATCTCTCAGGATGCTGAGGCTTTACTCAGTAGTTGCTCTCAATGTGGGTGAAGATGGCCATATGGCAAGCAGAAAACAGCACCGGACAAACTTTCACACATAGCTATTGCAGTGCTTTCCTTGCTAAATGAGGATTTTCTTCTTTAAGTCCAGATTTCACACTCAGATCTCTGGGGTGATGCATTTAACCACAAACAAGACTGAAGTGTTTGTGTCAGCCTGTTGTAATGCCTAGGAGAAATCCACCTTCTCCTTCTCTTTTGTGCTGTGGGGGTGTTTTGTTGAAACCTCTCTGGTCCAATTGATAGGAAAGCTGGGGGAAGGAAGAACTCCGTTAGATTTGCTGTTAAAATTACTCTAGGTTCATCAACAACTTTGTTGCCAGTATGTTCTCTTAACATTGTCCCTGAGGGGTTCCTCTGAATCCTCCCTCAGTTTTGCTTGCAAAAGTTCATTATCCTACTGTAAGTTTTAGATTAATTTTTCCATTTCTCAGATCTAAATTTTTCCATTTCACAGATCTACGTGTTCCTCTAAAGCACCTGTTTCAGCCAAAGCATCTGTTTGAGTGTGATTGTGTGTACATGTTTGCCTTGTATGACTTAGGTTGTCATATTTCTTTCAATCTCACTGTGGTATCTATCCATCCATGTGTCAAGCTGCAAACCAGTTTTGATTTCAGAGACCATATTTTATCCTGATGTCTACAAGCATTTCTCCTGGTAGTATCAATGGAAGTTCTTCCTGTGGAGTCAGGGCTTTCCAAGCTTGGATGCTACTCTTGACACTTCTTGTGTTGGCTTATGAACTTTTCTTCATGACAGACAGAAATTTAGGTGCAATTCAAAGTAAAAGTAAAACTTGCTTAGTCAAATAGTTACTATTTTGTTGTGAATCACAGTTCACCTTTTAGCAACATTTAACTGCAAACTTTATGAACAAAATGTTGTACTATGAATATGTCATAGCAGTTAACGTAAGTAACAGCAGTATCCATCTTTTGGCCTGTCCGTGTATGGTGCCTGATTTATACCTGCTGAAGTCAACAGAAAGATGAATGTGTTTTTCAAGAAGTCAGGTTTATAGTTACCTAAACCCTCCAGTTAGAGGAGCAGGGTATTTGGAAGCAGTGCTTCTTCACCACAACCTGGCACAATTTAGGAAGTCTGTGCTACCTTAATCTGAGTCTGGCTCTCCCTCCATGGCCCCACTAGATACAGGTCTCCCTCAGGCTTTTGGGCAGTCCTCTGACCCTGCTAGGAGGAATGGAGCCTGTGAGATGGTGTATGGACAGCACATTCTCCTCTATGGAGTTCAGGGACTAATCAGTGGTACTGATTCTCCAGCAGTTTTTGGGTTGTTTTTCTAAGAGGTTCAGCCATGTGGGCTTCCTTTATTATTCAGCCATGAATATGAACTGTGTTGAAGGTCAAAAATTAATTAGACTCTCTTATGTAGCACCCTCCTCAATTAAAGAGTATATTAGAGTGCCACCTTCCACTGTGAATGCCTTTGTGCTAAGAGATGAGTGGGATCCTTCCAGTCCTGTCGAAAAGGTCCTCCAGCTACCCGATATTTCCTGGGGTGTTTTTTGTTTTGGTTTGGTTTTGGTTTTGTTTTTTAAATTTTTTAAATTTTTTTTTTTTTGCATGAAATATTGTGATCTTCAGTGCTGAACTTCCGTAGCACTTGCCTAATTTTAATGTGTTTTTATCCAATAACTGTCAAGAAATTAAAAAAAATAGGTATTTCTCCTGACACAGACCTTTAATTCACTGTCTTTTAGAGACAGTTCTTTCTCAAATGAGATTCTGGAATGCAGGCAAAAATCTACCACCTGCAAGTGCTGGCTGGAGGATGGCAGGCCACATCATAGAAAACCATGGAATATCTGAAATTGGAAGGCACCGATAAGAATCATATATTTAATAACCAAATACATGTCCAAGCATAGACATAAGACCCCAGTGTAAAACTTTGGAAAGAATTATGATTCCTTTAGCTCAGAAGAAGAAGAGGCTGGGGGAAATGTATCGGTTCTAACCTACGTACCTAACAAGGCAGAAAATCTAGTGCTGAATGGTTGTACCTACCCAGCTCATGGTCATACGTAGCCCTTGGCCATAGCTACTACTGCAGCTGTGAAAAAATACGGGGGCTGGAAGCACTGGGATGAATACATCTTTAATCATGAAAGTCTGTTCAGTCTCAATTTGTTGGACTATTGGGGAAAATTCCTCCCAGACTCTTGCAGAAAATTAAACTGATACTTCTTCATAGTGCACAAATGGGCATCTAGAGGTGTTAGTCATTAACTTCAGGTGCGCACAGGCCTGTATGCAAAAGATTGTAAAATAAATCTTTAAAAGAGAAGAAATCCTAAAGTGTTTCTTTCTGGGTTTCATCACCTGGTCAGCATTAAGCTGTTAACTTGTTTATTGCATTTATACTCTGCACGTTTCTGTGGCGGGCAACTACACTATACAATAATATAAGAATGTTATGTAAGAGCTAATGAGAAACACATGCAGCCTGCTTAGTTTATTTTAAGACATCTCTCAGGTTTACCCACTGTATCTGGGGTGATGAAATTAAGCTTGGATGAAACAAAATATCTGTAAAAGGTAACACAAGTCCTGGGTACCTCTGAGTGAAACATGAAAATACTGTCCTGCTTTTGCTTGTCTGGTTAAAGAAAGAGAGCACTGGTGGAGGAGGAGGAGGAGGATGGAGTGGGTTTGGGAGATGGGGGGCAGGGAGCAGACCTACTGAATAACATGCTCAAGAGCTCTCCTGCACAATGAGATTAGCACGATGTGATCATTTTGGTGCCAAGGTGCTAACACAATAATACAAGCGAGTTTGCCAACTTTTCAAATTGAATGTATTTGATTATTTGCTTTTAATTAGTGTGAGTTTTGGAGTATGTACAGGATTGTTAGAGATACATGAAAAGCCTCCTATGGCAGGAGAGTGTATTCTCAGTAAAGACGGTACAGCATTGTTCTTTTTTAGCTGTGGAGAATGAGATTTAACAGCTATGTTAAATGTTTTAGCCTGTTTCTATTGTGCCTCCCTTTCAACCTATTGGCAAGCCAAAGTGATGTGAGAAAATAAACCTCTCATTTGATCTGAATGTTGAGCACTTTGCTATAAGAAGAATTTCTAGCCTAACTTCGGGATACAGAAAACATCACTGTTTTATTTCCAGGAGGCTCCTACATTTTTCCCCCTTAACAAGATCTTGAGTAAATTCATGATGTCATTTTTCCCATGCAGTGCTCTCCTGTATGTTCATTTATCTTGAATGTTGTTGTCAAGATTGTAGGTATTTAAAAAACCTTTTAAATGGCAGAAAGAGATTGCAGCTCTGTAGAAAATGTAACAGGGCAAAATATTTATTTTGACCTCTTTCTCTTTTGAAGAAGGAAGGCAGAGTGAAGGTGTCTCAGGGATTGTTTGGCTGATTTAGCACTGGCTTACTTCATGACTTGCCAGTCACTGGGAGTAACTCATGTCCCTGGCTCAGGAGATGTGTCAGCAAAAGGCAAAGTAACTCCTTGTTCAGCACAGATTGTAGGTCAATGTCCATATCTCAGTTTTCAGCATTACCTGCCTTAACTGACTTCAGACTCTTGGGCTTCCAACATCCAAAGAACAGGAATAAGAAAGACAACGCATTCTGTGTGTAGCAGCAGAACCTTCCACCTATACTGTTCTTCAGACAAGTATACACAGTTATATATGCACACACATATATATATTTTAAATACTCTCCCCTTAAACAATAGAGAAAAACAAATGGTTGACAATAACAATGGCAGCAGCTCTCCAACAAAAGCATGCAATTATTACAATTACACTATCCTTGATTAGGCTCCCATGCATTGCATTTCAATGTAATTGATGTTGTAGGTTGACACATTGGACACCAAATATTCTCGCCTGTCCCTTCACTCTTTTGTTTCAGAGCCTGATTTGCATTTTCTATGCTTTTAGTAATGAAGACTTAGCACTTTTCCTCCATTAGAAAAAAAAAGAGAGACACAATAATCTGCAACTCGGCACTTGTTTAAGGATTCTGACCCTCAAAAATACCACTTTGCTTCACACATTAGCTGCTTACAAAGAAGGAAGCTAATGTATCATCTAATTGGGCAAACCACTGCATCTGATTTCTCTCAATCAGACTATTAGCTTCGTAATTACCCATCTGCCTCATGTGGAAAAACGGCAAGGCGAACACCCAGCTAATAACATTCTCAAGAGCTCTCTACCACAATGAGATGAGCATGATGTTGTGGGATATAGTCCCTAACCATTTAAATGCCAAGGTGGTCTCACAATACAGTGGGAGTCTGCCAACCTTCACAGTCTGAATGTGCTTAATTATTTGTCTTTAATTAGTCTGAGTTTTGGGGTCTGTTCAGGATTGGTGATGAAAAACGAATGTCAGGAAATAAAGCCTCTTGAGCTCCCAGGCAGTCTGTTTTGCATCCTCCTGTCTGCTAAAATAGTGGTAGGGATAGTAGGATTTATCTCCTCAAGTCAAGTTTCCTCTCACTTTACTTTTTATGGATTAGAAAAAGTTTTCTGGGTACCTAAGCTAGTTAACTTTTCACAATTCAGATGTAGGATGCTCAAACACAATTCAGCCTTGAATATCTTATTTCCTGCAGTTTTACACTCTTGACCTTTATGGAGTTATTGTCAAATGGCACTAATTTAAGTGAGGAGCTGCTCAGATCTCTCTTCAGCAGAAAGAGGTGCCATTTTCTACTTCCAGTCCTGGTTCTGCCCCTCCTGGATAGTTCACAGTATCTCTGAGCATGTCTCCTGCTCGGTCAGCTCGCGGATTGAAAAAGGCTGGAATGCCCTTGCTACCTGACTCCAAGGTTGAAACCATATGGTCAAGTCACAGGTGATTCTCTGAGAAGGGCCCTTGGCTCTGTTTTCACTCCCACATGTGGTTTAGTAAAGCCCACATCTGGTTGCAGATAGAGTGCAGAGCAAGATACATCTGCCTAATCTGTGTTCTCTTCATTGATTTGGAAGCTTAGTGGAGATTTGTTAAGGAGAAATCAAATATTGATCCATATTGACTAATTACAAATAATTGAGTTTCCTTCATGTGTCCTACCAAAAAGCATACAGCATTCCTCATTTTATTGTAATTGATTCTTTTGTTCTTGTACCTAGAAGGCTGGTTATGGTACTAAAGGTCCCAGCAAGGGAATTAAGAACTCCTACAGACAGTCTTACAGGAAAGGGAAAAACACTCACCCATTAAATAATGCTTAAAATTTCTCTAAGAAAACTGTCACATGTACCAAATTATTTTGCATATTGACATATTTCCATTCAAAAACATTCATGCTTTGGCCTTTCCAGAAATCAGTATTCAAAATGCTGCCACAACTAGTGATATAATAATATGTAATGGTATATGAGGCATAAATGCAACTATTCATTAGTAACTCGATATTCCAACAACCCTCTCTGCCTTTCTAGCGGCAGGACTAGCAAGATGTGTACACAGCAAATGGAAACAACCAGATGGTCTTGCAGTTATGACCCTCACTCTCTTCTCTCCCATTGTTTACTGTTATCATTCATTGTACTACGTCCAAACTCCTTTACAGGTCTGCCAGCATGGATTGCTGGATGGAGGCCCTAAACTGCAAACTCTTCACATGCATATTTCTCATACTGCATAAACACAGCTTGGGCCATCACAGATGATCTGGAAACTTGATCCTATAATGCTTAGTCCATGTAGTAGTTTTTTGTCACGTGAATCATATTTACTGCAATGGTTGGGTCATGCGAATAACTTTGTTGACATAGGAAATTATTACGTGCAATTTTGATTCAAGGCTTCTCGGCAGTGTAGGCACCACTGAATATGAATACCCATAATGTGGCAGCAGGAGAGGCCACCTCTGCCCCCAGAGGGAATGAGGCATGAGAAATGGCCATGCAGGGCTGATTCCAGTGATTCACAATAGGTTTGGGAGAAGTGGTGAGTCTTCCTGAGGGGAGAACCCTCTTCCTCTCCTCAGCAGTGGAAAATGCCCTGAGCACTGAAATACTTCTCTTGGAGATAGAAAAAGCTGGTCTGGCTTTCTGGACAATTTTTTGTAGTAAAGTCCTTGTTTGCCTGTTTTGCTGACCCTGACAGTTTGTTGCCACAGACAATTGCTTGCATTGCCTCTACGCAGAAACAGCTCAGGTAATTTTGTGAGGTCCTGTGGTTTTTTTTTTCTGCTTGGTAATTGCATCATAATAAATAATATTTTTCAGTTGAAAGGCACATAGAATTTTAGCCTCCCAAAACTTTCACCAGATATCATTAAGGGATTCCCAGCTGCAACTCTGTGAAATAGTGTCCCTGTTTTATTGACTGCAGAACTGACACGAGGCCTTGGGCAATGCTGTGTAGTCATGTGAATGTGTTGTGAACAGCCTGAGTGTTTACCTGTTTATCAGAATGAGTACAGAGCATTAAATAACTTCAGCTCTCTTACTTATGCATGTTGTCCTCACCCAGGTGGCATTCTGATTTTCAGGATATGGCTCGCCTGAGTAAGGACTGTGAGCCTATTATCTCAAATGTCTGTGTTCTCTGTGTTTTACCTTCACCTTCTTCCTAGTGACCTCTTTGGGCGAAAGATGTGCAACCTTTGGTGAGACATGTCACTTTAGTAGAGGTGTTGGCTCACTTATGGCTTCAGATTAAACTGGTATGCCTTAAGTGTTGGTGCCCAACCAGTTGCCCTCCCCTGTGCTTCCTTCTCCTACAACTGCTGGCTCCAGAGGGGATGTCCCAGCAGCTCTTGAATTCATACTATTTGTCATCCAGAATACTACAGCAAATTCACATTGGCTCCACTTGTCTTTTATATATAGGCCTGTAAAATGCAGCAGTTCAAGAGCTCTTTTCTGCTCTGAGGTTATTATTTTCAGCCACAGACTGGATAATCCCAGGATAAAGGTGCCAGGCCCGTGTCTGAGGGCAGGATCCACTACACCGTCCCTGCTGAAGGTAACAGCAAGTGCAATTCTTGCTGACTTGCTTTGTTTGTTGTGGCATGGATGAGTTAAGTGTGTACCAGTGACAGTGGTTATTTATGCACAGAACTGTTGCTTGGAAAGATTCAAGAGTGGGTTAAGAATGACATTAACCATGATAAAACCATCCTGTTGGACCAACAAAAATTTTCTTCTGAGTCACTCTCCAGAAGTTGCTGCTGAATATGACTCCTGTTTTCAAACATGCATGCACCATGCACATTTACTGGCACTAATTCAGAGGGAAAGCTGATGATGGGAGCTGTCTTGAGTGTCTTGAACTGCATTAATGGCCTGTGTTGTGGCTGTTATAAGGGGAGAATCACTGATGAGGTAGAAGAGAAAATATTCTAGAGGCTTAAACTTAAAGGATGACTGAGATACCCTAGGAACACATCTTAAGCACAAAACTGTTTAAGTTTTTCAGAAAAATTCTCTAAGTTAAGGTTTCAGTTTAAATATTTTTCTTGGACATATGTTTGCTATCAGGAGGACTTTCTTGCTAGAGTAGGATTGATTCCTTCCAATCTAGATATTCATTGCACTCATAAGCAATGGTTTACCTTTCACTAAAAAATAAGTGACTTTTTTCTCCTGCTTTCTTGTCTCCAGGAAATGAATTTTTCTCTTCTTTTAATGCATGAATGAGGGATGGGCTGGCATTTATAGTTGTTTCTTAGCAAGGCAAGGCAGTAGTTCATCTTCTCGTCTAGCTCTGAACTGCCCTATTAGTTTTGCTCTCCACTGGCCATCAGTGTTTCAGCTCTGTATGACCTATTCTCTAAATACCTGCAAAGTTGCACCACTGGTAGTTTGCTTCAGTTCTCTGTTTGACCATGGTGTTTCAGGGTTGTCTTGAGGTCCCCACTGAACTCTTGGTGCATAACAGTGCTTGTACTTTCTTGGAATATTACGTGTTTCATGTAGTTGTGAGATTTTCAGATGCTGAGGTAAAAAGGACTCTTTTATATGCCTGGGACAGGTGAAAATGAGCTCCCTTCAGAGGTAATAAATGTACAGGTCATAATCTGAAGGCGATTCTATTATGGTGTGTGTGTTCCTGGAATCCCTTGTCTCTGCTGCTTTCTGTGAATTTCTGCAGGGTTTGAGCACATTTTCTAACTCTGGACCATTGCTCTAGCCCACCTTAGAAGATCAAACACCCTTATTGGCCCCAAATTTTCAGGGAACAACACATCAGCAGGTCCAGTGATGTTCTTGATTAATTTAACTCCCACAGCACACAAGTGCAGTAAGGATCTCAGTCAAATGAAAGTCTTTTTCACAATTCCTTTTTCCTCTCACAACAAAGCTGCCGGGGCAACTGCCCAGCACATTTGAATCAATGTATTCATACTTCTGGGAAGTAATGTCTTCCTTTTATTATTTTAGTCATTAGAAGCTGTTGGTTAACTAGGCTGAAATACAGAGTAGACAAAGGAGCCAGAAGGGTATGTTTTGACTTTAGCAGAGCAATCCAGGTGCTCTTCCCAGGGAGAGATTAGTAGCTCTCTTGCTGAGAGATTCTGGTGCACAGCCAGCTCTGAACAGCCAGTACTGCATGCAGCCACCTCCGGAGTAGAGAGAAAGTGAATTTAGGAGAGGAGGCCAGGACAAGTCTCCGTTCTTTTAAGTTGGGCTGTAATGCCAGACACTACTTCCATGTGGCGCCTTATCTAATTCAAGAAACTCTATAAAGAAAAGTCCCCAAACCTTTGCTAAGATTTGAACCTTAATAAGGGTATTAGAAATATCAGACTGAAACAACAAAAGTAGCCTTCTATGCATCATTTGAAAGAACTTCTTCCTTTCATGATTTAGTTTTTCTAAAAATTGCTAATACCCAACCAGTTTTGTCCGAATACGCAGGATCCAGTTTATTCCACTGAGTTTGTGTTTGGTGCCAGCCTACAAGGTCACTTCACAAAAAGAGGGCACTGTCTCTATCATAACCTAGACCTATTTGCAATTCGCCCCTTTCACCTTGGCAGCAAAGCTGTTTGTTCTCGTCAGGACATAAGCTGAATATTTATAATAATAAGCCTTTATTGAATGGTGGTGTCCGAACTCATGGTATTACTTGCAGCAACACTTGGGGTAATGAAGAGTTCAGTATTATCAGTCACAGACTTGGTTTTGATAGCAGTGTACTGACTTCTGCTATGTGGAGAGACTAATGTAGCTGGACTGAAAAGGACTTTATAAACAGCAGTTTTGCTTAGGGCATCAGCTGTCAATCATTTTCTGTGAGAGCTTCCAAATGAGGTTAGTGTGCTGGATAGGCATGTTGTCTGTTGTTTAATCAAGTCCTTGATGCAATCTTCATGGTCCTTCTAGATTCCTGGAGGAGACTCTGGACAGGGATCTAAAAAAAATGTCAAGAAGTGCACCTGGAATGACAAAGAATGATAGAAAACCCCAGTCAGATGACATCCTTAGAGAGGTTAGCAAGCTTGACTTGGTGACAGATGAACTGGAGGATGATGTCTGATTTCAAAGAGAATGACTTTTACATTTTTTATCTGACAAAGTGAAACTGACTGGACTGGAATTTATGAAAGATAATATTGATAAAGTTATTTTAATCTGTAATGAAGTTTCCCATTCCATTAAGTAATAATTCCAAGTTTACACTGCAAATGGGCTGCTATTTAAACTGCACTGCTGGGTCATTAATTAATGGTAGCTAAATTAAAGAGACACATGTCTACCCATATTCAAGTGGAGCTACTCCCTTCTTGGCTACAATAATCAGTTGATGCTTTTATGATGCAATCCCATGTTTTGTACCAGCTTGCTCAAGCTGGTCCATCTCCTGGTGAGGGGAGAGCCTTCGTGTAACCCTCTCTCTTTTACTAACAGATCAGGTAGCTGCTGTTGAGCTGAAGACCATGGAAGCACACAAGAAATTTGCCAGTTAGGTCTTACGAGGAGGCAAAGACCCCAGCAGGAAAATTGCATTTTCCCTCTACTTAATAAAACAGGCTGAAGACATATTTCTTAATATCCTTCTGCCCTGGTGCAAGTTCTTGATGGGATTTTATTTGGTTGCACAGCAAAAGTGGCCTTTTGATCTTCATGCAGGCTCCAGGATCTTGAATAGTAAGAACCAGTTTTCAAAATTAAATCTTTAACAAGAGGCTACTATTTTAAATCAGAAAGGACTACATGTTGGGAAATGAAAATGCATTTGGTCCCACTTGGCCAAGAACATTGAGTTGCTGCATGCCTGGTGCAAGGGGAGTAGCCAGGAGCAGTAACCCTTGCAGTGGCTGCACAGTGGCTGGCTCCTGGGAATTGGAGGGTCTCTGCACAGTTTCACTGGACAGGTGTCATTTCCACACAGTCAAAAAAAACCATCCTCTGAAGCAGGCACTAATTGGCCCCCTTGTTGGCAATCTCAGCAGAGATGCCAGAGAGAATGGGCATGAAATCCCACTCAAACCCTTCGTGGTTTTCTCCTCAGGTCAAGGTTGAGGTGCTTTGGCAGACAAGTGTGAGGAAAGCTGACACTGCTGCTGTCAGTCTCCAGGTCTGTCAAGCTGCCACCTTTTCTAAGCACTGGAACACAGGGGTTTGGGCTTTTAAGATGTGTTTTTATTACTGTGTTAAACTTTGTGCTTTCGGAAGGGTTGTCCTTTGGGGGGGTTGTCAATGCCAAGGAACAAGGGAGATTTCTAACCTGCTCTTAAGGCAATATATACAGCAATTTATTGCTTACCTAGAGCCTTCCCTAATAATCCAAACACACTCCATCACAGCCTGCCACCATATTTTATACAGAGTAAGGGAGACCCCACTCCTTTATCAGCAGTCTGTGTGACCCAAAATATTTCAGGCCAATAAGTTACACTTGTTCAAGAGATGCTTCATAATGCCTGAGAATTTATCTTCTAAATAGAACTTTCATCAAATACATAACTTTAGCATCACATATTTTGAGTGTAGAAGCTTTTTAAGGCAGTATAATAATTTTAGGGAATGTAATTCAAGATACTTGATAGTATACAGCATACAAGGACACTTATGTAAAAAAGACTCACTGATTTTTTATTACACACAAATGGTTTTTGAGGCATGTAGATGTTTAAAACTCCTCCAAAAGACTGTGTTGCACAGCACAAAGGCTTTGGTTTGGTTCTGCATTTACACACAAGCTAGCCAGGGAGTCTGTGGGGACAACACGCAGAGCAGTCAGTCAGCAAGACCTCTGACACCAGCTTTTGCAGGGCTTGGATTCATCCCTGCAAGTTATTTCTTAGAAAAGACAAACAATCCATTAACATTGTAAGCATCTTGACTATTTTCTGAAACCTTCTTAGGGAGGCTTACAGTCACTACTAATGCTGTTTTAGTATGAATTTCTGGCCCAGACCTTGAAGGCTCTTTACTTGCTGCTGGATGGTTTTTTTTTTTATTATTTCTTTTTCACTAATGCCTTGCAAAACCACAGAGGGTATTAGCCCATCTGAGTGCAGGTAATGTTGCAGAGGGAACCATTTTTTGTGTCATTTTTCCCCTTAATGTTCTTTAAAGCTTTTGTGCTGCAACTAGCTGAAATAAGCCCTCTGCTCTAGAATCTGTGCCAGATAACAGGTTTCCCCAAACTTAGTGCTCCTGTTACAAGAGCTGTACATTATCTATATCGAATGTTTCCCTGCAGATTTTGATAATATGTTTTTTATGCTTCTAATCCAAGGGAGCAAGTGAGATGGAAGGCCTGCCTAAGGAGATGCTGCATGTGCTCAGATTTTGGTGCTTACAGGTCTGCTGTGGCTTCTCCCACTGCAGCATTAGCAATACAAATTAAATAAGCCTCAAAGCTGTGGAAAGCCGCTTATGAGCTGCACCTGTGCAGGGCTGAATTCAGGGCAGCAGTGGAAGCAAACCAAGCGCACAGAGTTGCCTTTCTTAGCAACTTTTCTTTCTGTTTCCTTTCACCTGGCTCTTCTAGCAGCCAAATCACTTTATGTGATGCTGGGAATCTGCTGAGGCTCCAGCAGAGAAATTCTGGATTGCAGCTGAATGTGGCCAGAAGGATAAATCCCTTGACTTGGAGAGAGAAAAAACTTTAAGGAGAAGCAGCTGCTACCGTGTCTGCTCCAAGGAGCCACACTTTAAAAGGAAGTTAGAAAGCTTAGAGTTCAGGGAAGAATGGCAGAAAGAATTACCAGAAAGGAAACTTGGTTTAGAATGAGGGAGAAAAGGAATTTAATTAATTTTATTCATCAAAGATAAGGTTATACAGAGATAAATATATCTACAGAGGAAAAAAGAAATACAAGTACTGATGGGAGCAAGAAATTGTAAAAGAGTCCAGGGTTGGAAGGTGAAGCTTGACTTATTCAGACTAGATATAAGGCACATTTCTATCATGAGGATCATTAACTTAAGAGCTGAAGTGGTTTCTCTGGCACTGGAAAATATTGCTGTGTTGTGCTGTAAGATGTGCTGCAGTTTAATCATGGCTTTTGGATTCAAAATGGGAGATAATAGAGATCTAGTCAGAATGGAAGAGGTGAAAATAATAGCACTGATGCTTGCCTACTGTTTATGCAGTTTATCAAATCTCATTTGTAGAATATGTATTTTTTCTTTCAAAATTATTAGCAGAAATAAACATTTCCTTTGGTCATATCTTTATATTTTAAAATTTTGTTCTGTGACATACACAGCACTTGTACTAATCTGGGTAAACAACTTTTTGAAAAAGAATTAGCAAAGAGCTTACCTGTTTTAGTGTCAAACAGTTTTAAGGCACCCAAACTGGAAAGAAGATTCTATTCCAGGAGCAACTGGCTCAATCTTTTTACAGTGAAGTTCAAAACCCACCAAGTATAATTCTGTACTTGTATGTATATGCACTGTAAATATTGACATGTTAGAGAAAATAACAATGCAATTCTGAAATCAGGCTCTTCCTAATTTTATTAAAAATTGAATTGTGCTTTTTTTTTTAATATGAGACTTTCACCAACGTCCATTTCTTTTTTTCTCTTTGCATCAGGATGGGTATGGTTGTTGGAATGCCAATGTAACAGTATGATTTGGAGTACTTGTATGTGGGCCTCTTTTCTTGTATTTGGAAGAATATGATCTGCATTCTTGCTTAGATTTGTCAATTTTTGAATCAAATTAACATCAGTTTTGAAAAAGAGGAAAAAAAAGAAGTGAAAAGGTTAAAAGCTAGAGGTTACAAGACAGAGGCTGGAAACTATGATTGTAAGGCTGTAGCCAGGTACATTTAAATGAAGGCCAATTAGGCAGCCCCAGGGAAAGGGCTTAAGGGAATTGTTATGATCCTTCTTGGTCAGAAGATAAGCAATGATGGTTCAAATGCTCCAGGGTGGGATCCATTAAATGAATGCTTTTGTAGTGGTGGAACTGCCAATACACATCCTCAAAGTAGTATTCCTCTGAAATTTATCTTTTAAGTATTAATGTAATTTACACTGGTGTTCATACTATTTTCATGCAAAGTCTTTCTCTTTTTTTTTTCCGTGGGCTCAGATGTATGGTCGATTTGCCATGTATTAGATGGGCTGTGGTCATCACCTTCCCTTTGGTTTTAGTTGATGTGTTTTTACCTTTTTTCTCAAGGCAGAGGTACCTATCTGGTCAGGTACCATGGAGTGGCAATACTAAGGATCATTTACTCCTGTTCTAAGTTATGCAGCAGAGTGGTACACTGCAAAACTTCCGTAATCTGTATTTTGATCAGAAGCATCCAAGGATGTTGTCTCAAAGGCCAGTGAAAGTGATTTAAAAGTAGGTCTGGCTGACAGTTACTTGAACCGTGAAACTGCTCTGTATTAGCTCTATAAAACAAATAATTCAGGTTAAAAAAGAAAAAAAAAAGAAAGCAAAGGTTTTACTGATGATCAGTAAGCATTTAAATAAAATTAAATTTCTATTGATTTAAACAGATTTAAACATAGAAATGATATGAATTACATGAGGAAGTATAATAGGAATTACACAGCTGCATTAATTTTATGTACTGGTAAATGTATGAAATATAATTTTATTATACAGTGCTGCTGGGTATAGTATCATGAACGAACTCTCTTCTGCTGCAATGCTTAAAAGATTGTGCCAGTCTATCTTTATTTTGAGTTTGTTTGTTTGCCTTTAATTGTTACCTCATTCTCTCTTGTCTTTCACCTTCCCTCATTGGCATTTTGTCCCTACTTTTGGATCTGGTTTGAACCTGAATTGTAAATTATCTGATGTAAGAGGCCTTCCACTTAGGAACTGTGTGTGCTCAGACAGTGGAGTACCACAGCAATAATGCTTCACCAGGAGGGCAGGGAGGTGCTGCAACAGCTTGTCCAGAGATGTTGTGGCTGCCCCATCCCTGGGACATATTCAAGGCCAGGCTGGGCAGGGCTGGGAAGAGCCTGGTCTAATGGGAAGTGTCCCTGGGTCTTAAGACTCAGATGATCTTAAGAGGTCCTCAAGCTCAAGCCATTCTGTGGTTTTATGAATAATTATACAAGTTTGTTGGAGTCCAAGGAGTTGCTAAGGGAGCTCTGCCCAGGAAGAAAGGTTTGTAGGATTGAGTTGCTAATATCCAACAGAATCCACAGCATTTGGGAAGGAGAAGCAGATCTATGGCAAGCATTGCCCAGAGCATACAGTGTTGGCTGAAAAGGTCAAGGTAGGGAAAGGTAAGTGAGCAGAGTGACTTGTTAATCTCATGATTTTAGCAATCCTATTTGGGGAAGGAAATGGCTTTCCTTGAGGTAGAGGATGGATTTGGAAAGAGATGTAGCAGAGAATAAGATGAGAATGAGATAAGATCTAATTCTCTGTGCTTCTAGCCCTATACAACTGGAATCAGTGGAATATTTACCTTTAGTGTCCACAGGACTTTATGGATCTGGTCCCAGGGAAAGAGTGCTGCTCATCACTCGTCCCTCTATGGCTCCTGACAGACAGTCTGAGCTCCTGCACACTGAGATCACATGGCATAATTCCTTTAGATAGCAAAAGGGCCACAGAGGTAGCCTTCAATGGGAAAATAAAACTGCTGCAAAACTGCGAATTAAGTTGGGAACTTGGAATGTTTCCTCATTTACGGAACCATGAGAAAGAACAGGGCAGGGAATGAGCAAAGTCACTGGCCTAAATATTGAGAGAGAGAACTTCTGAAGCAGGGGAAAAATCACAAGATAAAAATATCCTTGCATTTACAGCACAGGGTGGGGCAAGAAAATAAAGGTGGAGGAAGTTTCTAGATAAAGCATCCTTTAAAAGTACTCCAATTTTTGATGTGATAAACATCATTCAAAGCAAACAGAACAGCTGCAAAATATGATAAAAATCACTTGAAAGTTCATTGATTTTGCAGCAAAACTGTAAGTACTTCACTTTATAATAATTGTTCCTCTCATGCTTTCAAATCTTGTACTTGAGCTACAAGAGTATTCAGGTCAGGGCTGCATTCAGAAAATAGGCACAAAAAGACAATGAAGCTCAACTAGAGAGATACTTTAATCATGAGCTAATTTACAAACCAAAGCAAAACAAAATCATTTTTGTCTAAGATTATTAGAAGATGCTAATTTGCTGCCTAAAATTATCTTTTTCTGTAACCTAAAAAAAAAAAAAATTAAAATCCAAACTCTTATCTTCCTAATTAAATTTCGTGACTTGGCTTACATGGTTGGTTAGATTTTTTTTTCTTGTCTAAGGCCAATATGCATGTGTTATTCAAATATGACCTCCTCTGTAGTATAAACTCATATAAACACTGTCCTGATGGTGCTAAACTAATGATAGTGCTTTTTCTAATAATTTTCTCTTGGCTTGTAGCTATATTTAAAATAAGTGAGCAGCTTTTATGGAAGAGAGGAACGTGTGAAAATGGAGCTCTGCTAAGTGTATGTAGTCTTGTAAAATTTGTAAGAGACTTAAAAACACCCAACACAAAAGCAACAAACACCCACCACACCCAGCTGCCCTCCTCCCCCAAACCCAGCAATTTAAAGCTATGTTGGGTAGCAGGAACATTTCTGTGATCATATGATGAGGACACTCAGCATCAGAGCTAGGTGAGGTAAGAATAGAGAGTATTCACTTTAATCAAAAAAGTTAATATATCCTTTGTTATCTGTAATAATTTTTATTTTCTGGAAACATTTATGAGAGCATTTTTTCTTTTTTTTCTTTTTTAAAAACATGATGTTGATTCTGTGTGTGTGCGCACAAAAAATGTACACACAGTTGCTTGCAAATTTTTTATATGACTAAATGTAATTATTTTTACACACATTTGTAATGTAAACTATTTATATTTTCTTCAGATTGGATTGCATAGCCATCTTAAAGCCTCTCTAGGGCCTTTAGGCACATCTTGTAGCTCGTTAGTAATCTCTCTAATAAATAACTGCATGGCTCAAGAGCCTACTCCTTTACCTAGGTTAGACATAGGCTTAATAACTTGACTGAATTTGGTTTTGTAGGGTTGGATATCATACAGCCTGGGACAGTAATGACATGTTCCACTCTAGGGGACCCTCATGCGCTGTAAGCAATGGAGTATGGGAAGTTAGTAGGCTACCTGAATGCACTGTGTATAGAAAGAAATATTTTGCATGAACTATCAGCCAAATCTGCAGCACTTCACCCCTTCCAGTTCATGAGCACCTGAGTGTGCTGGCAGGCAGAGGAGAGGATGGGTGAAATGACTGCCAGAAGCGATTTGGTTTCTGAGTGCTTTCAAGTTTTTTAAATCACAAAGCCTAAGAGCCACGTGGGGTTTTTTATGATTTAAATGCTTGATGGTGTTCAGTTCTGTCCCAAGTATGTAGCTATACAAAGCAATAATGTACACTTCAAGCCTTTCATATTAGTAAAGTTCAAATATTCATAATACAGCCCTTAATTTCAAAAGACTGTGCTTGCACAAAGGCAAATGTCAGCAAAGGTACAAGCCCATTATTTTTCTTTTTTATTTTTTTTTTGATACCTCGTGGCATCTTCTGTGAAGCAGCTCGTCTTGTTTTGTCCTCCTCGTTGTTTACAGACTATGCAGGCAGTGCCTGCTGCAGCACTGGTGCTCTCGGTGCGGTATCGCCACCTTCCCACCACACAGGACAGAGATGGACCTAGACCTTGTACCAGCTGCCTGAGCTGTGGGTCCTGGGGACTCCTCCAGCTTTGTCTTGTCTGATTTGTTGTGACTGCTGTGCTGCCAGCCAGGCCTCTGGGTGCCCTGAACCAATGCCCCCCTTGATGATTTCCCCGTTCTCCTTTAGTTTGTTTGTTAATTAGTGCTCTCTGGATGTTCTTGTTTAAGCAACTGCTCCCTAAGTCGTTGATTGCGTCCTCTTTCCACATTTCTGGTCAGTCCTTTTAACTGTATACGTCTGATTGCCCTGGTGTACTCTGTAAAATACATCTCCCATTGCTGCTGTCAGCAATCTGCAATCCTATCAGTGCTGATTTGTCAGGTTTCTCAAGGGGCCATTATTTTTTAAATTCTGTTATGTGCACACCAGACAAAGCAACAATGCAAGTGAGAGTACCAGGTGTTGGAGCATTTCTGTTGGACTGTTGGTTGTGCTCCTTGTCATTCTGACCTCATGGTGATGCCCTGTGCACCAACTTTCACAAGTGAGAGGTTGTGATAAACTGAAAAGAACCTTTTCAAAATGTGTTTAATACAGTACTGTTAAATCTGGATGAGCCTGTGTTTTTATGCAGAGAAGAGAAGAATGGGACTATTACACAAGGTCATGTGTTTATTTGTCCTTTTTTTCAAGGTCTATCTACAAACATTTGAGGGCAAGTTTAAATTACGCTGCTGAACCAATCTTTGCATCTCTATGATGCAAGGGGTTTGACCGCTCTCAACTAGCAAAAAATGACTCTTCATTGGAAACAGCCAAATACTGCCTGGTCTGTATTGAAATCAGAGCAGCAGAGTTTTGAGGAGAAGTGTGCTATCACTTCTGACTCTGGCAGCGTTCTAATTTCTCCTCCCTTTTACCTATGTATTTGAGCTCTTCTCAACATAAACATTTGTAGTCTAAGGGGTTTTATTCCTTTTAATTTGATCTTAGCATTTGTAATACTGAGTAATACCAGTGGAAGAACCTTTTTCAATGCACTCCTCTTTCTGCTGACAGCCAGTGCATCACACAGATGACACAGCTGACTATATCACATTGAAGTTCTTCCACTAGACATATGGCCTATATCTATTGTCTGCCTGAGCTTTGTCCTGTCACTAAAAAAATTAGTTGTACCAAACCCTGGTATTGTGCTCACATCGCCCTTGTAGGCTTCCTGCTGCAGGAGGAAAATGGGATTTGTAGGCAAGGCCAAAGCCTGGGCTGATTATGTAAAAATGGCCCTCAAAATGCAAATGAAGCACAAAGGAGTTTTTGGAAGCTTCACTCCACAGGGATGGTGTTCTCAGTTGCCTATAAAAGCTTAGGACCACCCCAGAACTTTCTTTAGCTGTTGCAGTGCAGCTGTGAAAGAACCAGCTCCAGATTAACAGTCTGGGCAATGAGGAAATTTGGCCTCAAAGCCATTGATGAATGCAAGTGGCCACTAGGTCCTCAGACTGACATAGCATGACACCAGGCTGATTGATGAACGTCTGTAACGTGTGTCATTTCAGTGTTAATCTCACACATAATTGCAATAGGACTTCAGCTGTTTTTTCCTCAAGTGCATGTTCGCGTCACTGCAGATCAGTCTGTCCAGAGCTCTATAGGTGCCTCTCACTTCAGGGCTGAGGTGTGCTCACAGCTGGCTCAGCATCTGCGTTTTAACAGAATGTCAATGTTTGAGACTGTCCTTGGAATTATTCATCTTCAATTTCAGTAAATGCTGACTCTCCTCTTTCTTAATGTCTTCCAAGGTTTTCAGAAACTTCATGAAGTTAACATATGAAATCAAAAGCTATCACTGTAGTAACTCTGATGAGAAATTATTAAGATTCAGTGATTAATAATTTTGTAACTTTTTGACTTAACTGTCATTGGACTGTTTTCTGCTGGATTTATTTTTGGATCTCTTGTAATTCACAACTGAGTAGGGTTTGGTTCATTAAATTGCAAAGTTTTCAAGCCAATGCTTACATTGTCCATCAATATCTTGGCAGAATTATCCATGATTCTTCTTAATTGAGGGAAGCGGTGAGAATGGGCATCCAATTAGGGCATTCATTGTCTCAAACATCCATTCCTGTTTACGCTTCTTGGAAGCTTTCTCAATGTGCTGTGTTGTACTGGCCTGAGAATCACACTGGTCCTGACCTACTTGGCCTGTTAATCTCGCTCATCCTCTGTCTGTCCCTTTGTCCGACTTTTGTACTCCGGGATTCTGGGACAAAATATGTAAATGTCTTTGTCCTTTGGATATTCCTTGAAATGCCAAGTTTCTGGGCACTCTAACACCGGGGAGTTTAAAATGCTAGTGAAAAGCTGAACTTCTAAACCATTACGTCCCATGAGGGCAAATTCTGCTTTATGAGGTATTTCAGGAGTACCCTGAGGCCATGCCCCAGAGCACTGCAGAGATCACCACACTGCTTCTTGTGTGGGGGCAAATTTGCCTTTTTTTCCCCTAAATGTTGAATCTTATCTCAGGTTGGATGGCTGTGCACTGAGCTGCACATGGCAGTGCTGCTGTGCACTGCAGGGACCCCCAGGGACCTTTGGGGACAAGTAATTGTTGATAACCTACAGCAGTCAAACAGCCTGGTGGCCAGAACAGCATGTCTCACCACAAGTTCACCAGGATACAGGGATGAATGTAAACCTTCCTGCCACATGGCAGTCCCTCCCAAGGCTGTGGGAATGTGGATGGCTGTGCCCATCCCCTCCCCAGGGGTGATCTTTTCTGTACTAAAATTAACATATCAGTGCTGGTATGCCCACTTAAAGAAATATAAGAAATAAGAGATGCATATAAAAAGTAAGAAATGCATTTCTGCCACAGTGTCCTGGCTCCTGTGGTTACAGGGCTAGTAAGCTCCTTCTCCCTTGGTCACATTTGACATCACTACAATCAGCATTATGTCCTTTACCACACATCTGGTCTGCTTATTTATGGAGATTCACAGGTTAACAAGATTTAAGACTATTTATTCCCATAATAATAATAATAATAATAATAATAATAATAATAATAATAATAATAATAATGACTCCCCAGTGCTAATTTCTGGGCATGTAATGAAATCACAGCAGCATGGTGTTGCAGGGATGAGGAATGCTCTTAAATTGCATCAGCTCAAGGCCCCTTACTGGAGACAGCCTGAATGACTGTGGCAGGAGCACTGCCTGGGCAGAGCCCCAGGGTAGATCAATAATTGAGAAAATAGGTTTGACACTACCCTTTGCTCTTCATCCTATTATTTTTGGGTTTTTTGCTGGTGAGAAACAATCAGCATACACTCAGATATACCCTAGGTCTGTACAAGTGAAGCCAGATTTGGCCTAACAGTGACAACCCAACCACCTGCCCATAACCTTGTGCTCAAAAATGTGACTGCAGCACTGCTGTGTGTAGCTATGTAAGTGTATTTCAAAAATACATCCATTTGAAATGTCCTTCTTAAGTACAGCGAGAGTGCTATAGTTAAGGGATCTTGGTTTAGAGGAGGAGGATTGATTAGAAATAATAATAAATTCTGTAGAATATGTAGCCATGCCACATTCAATCTGGTAAACCTCTTATGTCTCACAACCCGATCACGAATTTTCTGTGTCAGTGGGTGTGTAATCACTCTTAATACAATGATTCACAGTTTGTGTGCAGACAACAGATAGACACACTCAGAATGGGAACAAATATCTAAAAACATATTATATTTGTAATTAAACAACATTCCAACATTGTGCGTGTAGGGAGACTAAAATCTGTTAGAAGACAGGAAAATGTAGCAGTAATTTTCATCTGAAAATCTGTATCATTAAGGAATTGTCCAAGATTAGACCCCTACAAGCATTAGCTTGTGAACACTGGGGAAAAAAAAAAGAGCAACAGCTTTAAGCATTAATGTGGTTAATCCCACAGCGTAGCACTTGGTTAGAGTCAGGATTTGGAATTATAGCTCAAATGGTGATATTTCAAGGGGAAGGTCAGTTTGAATCAGTGATAATACTTTGCGTTTTTGCTGTGCCTTCCGAATAAGAACCTCAGAGGGGTTTATAGACATTAGTGAATTAAGGTTCTCAGACCTCTGCCAAGACTGCAGTTTTATCCCTGCTCTGCAGAGGGGAAAACCGAGTAATGAAGAATTTAAGTGGCCCTGCTGAAACAGCAAAGGATGGTACTGTGTTGGGTGCTCGTGGATCCCTACAGCTCTTTAGGGAAGCATGGACACAGCTGTGGGGAGCAGAATGTGCCACTGGCTGCAGCAGGGATGTGGTGAAGGGGAGCCTTGGGAGGTTGAGTTTGGCACTGGTGTTTTATGGATGAGTTAACATTTTCCTTCCTCTTATTTTCTTGTGCTGTGTTTTACTGCAGCTCCTCGACATGGAAGTCTTATGCTTTTTGCTTGCATCCATGGTGGCTGAGTTGTTCCATACTGTTCTTTGTCCTGGAAGAGCCCATTTAACTTTTCAGCAATTCTTTCTCAAAGAGATCCTTAACTACTGGAATTTGGTGGGATATAACACAACTTATTGTTCAGATTGAGGCTCAATTGAAATCAGCTGCTAATTAAATTTATGTCTACATTAATTAAAGTCAAAACTATTTAGGTCATGTTGATATTAAAAAATTCTATTAAGAGAAACATAATTTTTACAGTCTGTTTTTAATGAACTGTGTTGTTTGATAAAGCCAGTAGGACCAGAGCAGTGATCATCCCTCTGTACTCAGCACTGGTGAGGTCACACCTTGAATACTGTGTTCAGTTCTGGGCCCCTCATTACAAGTGACACTGAGGTGTTAGAGTGTGTCCAGAGAAGGGCCATGAAGCTGAAAAACATTCTGGATCACAGGTTTGAGGAGGAGTGGCTGAGCAACTTGCAGCCTGGAGAAAAGGGAGCTTGGAGGGGGTCCTTGTCACTCTCTGTAGCTGCCTGAAATGAGAGTGTAGCCAGGTGGGGGTCAGCATCTTCTCCAGGTAACCAGTTACAAGACAAGTGCAAATGCCCTTAAGTTGCACCAGGGGATGTTTAGATTGGATATTAGGGAAAAATTCTTCATTGCGAGGATGTTCAGGCTTTGGAACAGGCTGCTCAGAGAAGTGGTGGAGTCACCATACCCAGAAGTGTTTAAAAGATGTGTAGATGTGGCACTGAGGGACATGGTGTACTGGTTGACTTGGCAGTGTTAGGCTAAGGGTTGGACTTGATGATCTTACAGGTTTTTTCCAATCTAAACAGTTCTATGAAATTCTTGTGACAATTGGGACTAATAGAATATGTTAACCTTTATTCACCTCAGCTTGACACCACATTAGACCATGAATTAATTTATAAGTGCTTAGAAGAGTTTCATAATTAAATAGCCGTTGGGACTCCTTTGGCCTGTCGGCCGTTGCATATCCCAGGTCCTTTCTTTGGAAAGCAGCATTCAAAGCAAACCAACAAAGGTCTGTGAAATGCAAGCAGGGTGCACTGTTCTTTGCTGTCCCTCTGCCTGTGCAAGCAGTGTCCTGGGCAGTTTGTGGGGGTGCTGGTGAAATACGATTACATGTGTTGCCTCCCATAAACACTTCAGCCTGGCCTCCTTCCTGCCCTTCCCTGCCACAGCCTTGAGATTAAGAACTAGGAGCTTCCAGTCTCAGTGGTTCTTAAATATGTGTAAGTCCTAAAAGTTTCTGAGTGCTAAAAATATGAATGCAGATGTGCTGTCACAAGAGAATCCCTATGTTAACTACCTTTGCCTATTTTGCTACTTACATTGCTAAGGAGAAGGCCTGGGAATAGTTTCTCTTTGCCAGTCTAGAAGGCAAAACCAAGAAATAGGTAAGAGGGAATCTAGAGGATTCAAGTCCCCTGAATGCTTCGCAAATAGGTTTACAGGGAAGGTAAAGGCAGGCACACTGGAAGCCAGGTCCCTGTGATACTCAGCTCTGTGGTATCCATGGACCTAATGACTGGAGTCTAAGTCAATACAGCCCCATGGAAAGATTTTAAAACCTTCCATGCCATGTACTAAGGGACTTTGATTAAGGACTTTAATGTGGTTGCTTTCACTCTGAGGAATATAATCCCTGTCACTGAACAATTAAAAGACATTTGGTAACTATAAAGATATTTCCAAAGAAAAACCTTTATGTTCTGGAGAAAAAACAAACGGTAACAACAACAACAACAAAAGATTAAGAGGAAAAAAGTAAAAGTGTTGAGCTTTGCACCTTATAAAATGAAAGCTATGAGTTCATTTAACTTGATCTATTTGGTCATCTTAAATTATGCCTTGGTGGTATGTCCTGGTTTTCGTGTTGCATATGGGATTCTCATGTGGGAGTTTATCTGCCAGGACTTGCCTTTCTCAAAATTTAGGTTTCCATATGACCTTACAGCAAATGCTATTCCTCCTCTTATTTTCAATAACAACAAGGTATGACAGGATTATCATTGCAGGCCCAATTTTACAGCTGGAGAAGCAAAGTATTAAGGGATTTCTCAAGTGTGACAGAAGTATAGTGGAGGAGTAAACAACTCAGGGTCTGGGAAGATGTTCTCCAGTGGTATCCTTTGCAGAATGTCAAAAATTAGGAAGAAAACAAGATATACTTTTATTTATTTCTAGATTCTTTTTACTAGCCCAGATGTATGTGAGCAACAATGTTTTGTAGCTGTTGCTTATGTTCTATAAGAGCAAGTAGTAAGGCCACAAGAAAATGATTTGCTGAGTAGGAGGAAGAAAGGCCAAACTTGTTAAGGAAATAATGTTACTTCCAAGATTCTCAGGGGATATTAGAAACAATGGAGAGTAAAACAAATACTAGAATTGCATATAAAAGGTATTTGACATAAAAATGTCAAATGGCCCAAACCACATTTCTGCAAAATGCTGTGATGTTACTTTATTGGCAAGGATACAAAAGGGACCAGGAGTGGAAGATGCCAGCTATTCATTTTATTAAGAAGTCAGAGAACAGAAAAATGAATGGGTAAATTAAATTGTAATAAGAACTGAAGAAATGGTAATGCATTTAGTTAGTAAAGCTCATTTAATAGCAGAAGTTTTATAATTAAAGTGGCTCACCCTGCAGCTAACAAGAGTGTGAATGCAGTGCTACTGCATGTAGTTTGTGTCAAAGTGTTCATGGACTTGCCATGCTCTTTACTCAGGCTTGTCCACGTAGAACGAGAAAGCTTTCTACTTGTACCTGTTAACACAGTTTCTATTTCTGTTTCTGCAGAAACAGAAATGTTTATGCCACAGCTTCTGATTCAGCTCCAGCCATGACCCTCTACAAGGTCTGCTCCATGTGAGCAAACATGATTTAAAATCAACGCTGGTGCTGGGTGGGAAAGCAGTATGGTAGTGTCCTTTCTTCAGTGATTTTAAACAGGGAATGGGAAAATAAAAGTTCAGATATGTGTACCAATGGAAACAACTGTGCCTTTTTAAGGAATATTGTCCCACTCCCTGACAAAACAGAGTTTTTGAAGAAGAAGCTGACTACCCCATCCTGCTCTGTTCACAAATTGACACTGAAGTCTTAATAGCAAGTTTGTTTTTGCATGTAATTTCAGGCCCTGGAGTAAGGTGCTCAAGCAATAGTGATAAGACTGTGCAGTGTAGGGTTGGTTGGTTTTTCTGGATGTTTTTCTTTTGTTGCTTGTTTTGTTTTGTGGGGTTGTTTGGGTTTTCTGGTCTGTTTTAACCTTCAGTTATCAGTACCTTTGCTTTGGAGTCCAGGGCTGGTAAGTGAAGTAAGACAGGTGTCAGTTAATTCCTTTGCTCAGACTCAGGTTGATACAGATGCCAGGTTTTAGCAAGGGTTTACCCCAGAGCTATCAAGGTATGAGCAAGGCAGAAATGGGTAGGACATAGAAAGCAAGCTGCCCTCATCCCCCATACACCTGCCACTGGCCAGAGGTTCAGGCTGTGCGTGTGGCAGGGGTGACTGCACGTCGTGAGACATCTTCCCAAAGTCAGGGAGAGCAGGGCAGAAAACTGACTTGCTGAGTTGCAATCTGCTTTTGGCAGAAAAAAGATACACAGCAGCCCTTGCTCAAAGCAGATTGTACAGTTACCTTTTAGCCCTTTGCTAGTTGACAGAGTTTGTTCTGTTCATGCTCCAATACAGGACATTACTTCGCAATTTCCTTTAATGTTAAATCCAGAAGTTTAAAAATAGAAGGCAGATGTGAAGATTCCATAAATACACTATATTTAATTAATTATATCAAATATATATCTATTATATGATCACATTATCAAAGGATTATCAGAATGCAGATGTATTTCTACACAGTTTTGAAGACTTGCATTTCCATCTTTTTTTCAGGAAGTAGCCTGACTTTCAGGACAAATATTCATCATCAATGCTGAGTTTCCACAGTAGTTTTAGCATGGATGTGGTGGAATCACATATAGAATGCCCTGGGTTGGAGGAGACCTTAAAAATCATCTAGTTCCACCCCTCCTGCCACAGGCAGGGACACCTTCCACTAGACCAGGTTGCTCAGATTTTCATCCAACTTGGCCTCGGATGCTTTCAGGGATGGGGCATTCACAGCTTCTCTGGGCAACATGTTTCAGTGCCTCAGCACCCTCACAGTGGGGATTTATTTCCTAATATCTAACCTAAACCTACTCTTTTTCAGTTGGAAACTATTCCCCCTTGTCCTGTCTTTATATCTTCTTGTGATGGAGCTCTAATACATATTTGAACCTACACCAAAACTGTTTACTTAACATAGAGGATCCCACAGTTTCTTTCTTTGAAGTTGATTCTGTATTTACTCGACTTTCGTTGTTAATTACTGACCTTCATTTATTAATATATAAGTTGTTCTGTTGATTTACCCACAAAGTGCTTGATAATTTATTGTTGATATAGCATTATTTTTTGCACTACATTTTGGGCCAAATATTGCTTGGTGATGAACGGCTTACACTGGCTGAATGAAACTGACTGCCCCAGCAGCAGGGTTTCATGGAGTTATTTCTGTTTTTCTTACCCATGCACATCAAGGAGAAGCAAAGGAAATGATTCACTTGTCAGTTTTTGGCCCATGGTCCTTTCCAGACTGTGACAGAGGGACAGTTATATAGGAAATAACAGTGTAAACCCAGTTCTATTTTTCATTTTACTGAATGATCTTCTTATTTTTCTCACAATTTTTTGTATCAGCTGAGAGATTGATTGTTATTTGCTGTGCTTTAAATCAACATTTTGTATGAAAGAGCTATAGTATTGCTTCCAAATAGAAGAAAACTGATTTTTAAACTGAGATGTTACATTCTTGGGAAAAAAGGGATAATTTTATGAAACTCTTTCCATTTGCTTTCTCCTTGGGCTTTAATTTTTGTTCAACATGTATTCACTATGGCTGTGAGATGGAAGAGGAAGGGATGGCCATGAATGCTTTTGGTAGCTGGGACAATGGGCTGCAGGGGTGCAAGATGGGGAAGACCTTTCTGGATCAAAGACAATTTATGCAAATCTAGTACTTGCAGGGTCATCCATAGCTGATGTGATTGTTGTAGGCCTGATTTTGTTATGGGAATTGACTAACCTTTGGGATTATCTACATTTCTGTATGGAAAAGGAAGAAGAAAATGCAAGCTGATAGAGCTAATGGCGTTGCTTTGTATGGTTTTGAGGCTGGACTTTAGAATGGCTCAAATTCTTGCTGCAGTTAGGTCTCTACATTATTCTGTGGCCTTGAAGCAGGCCTTATCCACTTCACCTCAGCCTCTCACCAGCAGACTTGATTTAATTTAATGTATCAGCAAATATTTAAAAAATATTTGAAAAAAATCCAACGCTGCTTTGGCAGTAGTCACTAATCCTTCACTGGCTCCCTCAGCCCTTCGTTTGGGAAATGCTGGGAGCTGGGGTAGAAGATAAGTATTTGTTTCACCCTGAAGGTCTGTGTCATACTTGGAGGGCTGTAGACACCTGTGCTGGAGCAGCTTCCTCCTGTGCTCTCAGGAAGGAACTGCAGCACAGTATTACCAAATCAAGGGCACGCTGTACTTGAGCTGTGGTAGGTCACCCCACATGCTGTGGATCCCTAGCCTGTGGCGTAGCCCAGATCCTATCTGCCAGCCAGGTTCCTGCTGCTCTGGGCCAAGACTGAAAAAGGAGAGTTCTTGGGCCTCTGTGTTGGCAAACAGGTGCTGGTGGTCTGTACCCCAAATCTGAGCACCTCTGGAGCTCCCATGTGTGTGGAGCTGCCCCTAAGCCTGGCTGTGAACTAAGCTGTACACCCAGCTGCTTCTCTAGCTTGTGATAATGAATTTTCAGCGCAGTGGAATTTAGAAAGGAATTGCTCTGATTCTAAAGCTCATTGGTTGCTAACAATAATAACAATAAAAAGAGCCATTTCTTAAGGACTGAAAACTAATCAGTGAATGTGTAGTTTCTGTGTCTCCTGCAGGTTCTTGTCTTGTGGGGCTGCCAGACCGCCTGAGTCACGTGACTGGCTGTCTGATTTCCGACTCAAGCTTTTCATTTCCTAAATGATAACGGATAAAAGATAAAATCTGGCACACACAGGTAATCTTCACCATCTTAATATTTGTTAAGCTTTTGATTTACTGAGAAGTTAAAGTCACTGCAGGTCACAAAACCTGCACATTAGATCTGCTTCATAAAACACTGTGAGTGAATGCTTTAGTCATTCATTTCACCATCTTTAAACCAATGTAGCTGAAGAATTGCACCTCCAATTTATAAATCTTTTAATTTATTTCTGATTCTGGTTTATAGGATGGGACTATATCCAGCTTTCCCCAGCCATTTGTGCATAGCTAGAGAAGAAACCTAACATATTTCTTGCATAATGGAGATTTGATCCAGCTTACATTTGTTAAATCATCCAAAAGGAAATATTCTCACTAGGAAACTTTCACACAGAGTTCACGTAGCCAATCTGATACCTGTGTTTTAAGTTTCAGCTGTTCTGTTGCACATTTACTTCTCTCTCCCTCCCCAGGCCAATACACACAGTCACCCCTCCCTTCTGTAAAAGAGAAATACGATTATGGCAGTATCTCTGTCACTGTTTTTTGCACATCTGCTCCCCACCCTTTTTCTGAAGGAGACATACGATCCACTGAGAAATTAGAGAGATCTGAACCATTTTGGATACCTACTGCTATGGGATGTGAGGAGGCCCATGGGTAGCTCAGGTTTCACATCTGCCAGCTTTCCAGAGGATGTGATCAAGGGCAGAAATAAGCAGATGATGATGATGATGATGATGATGAAGATGCTATGGAAACTGGTGTGAAGGAAATGGGATCTCTCCTCCCAGAAATATGTGTGCCCCCTAGCCCAAGTCAAGATCATTTGGATGTAGCAGGAAGGCTAACACAAAAGAAAGTGTTATTTTAAATAATGCATTATTTTAAAAGGGAGGCTATGTCTTTAAAATACAGCATCAGAGTTAGAATCTGCTTTAGATTTGGGCATGGTCTTTGACCTTGGAACGCTGACAATGTAAAAAAGAGTGAAATGGGTCAAAGAGTCTGTCAGACAGACAGGTGAGAGATACTAAGCTTGCCTCTGATCTCACAGCAACATGCAGTGGTGTAACTCCATTGCCCTCTGTAGATTTATGCAAACATATGGAGAGAAAAACCTGCCCCAGAATGATTCAGTACCAAAATAGGCCCTTTTTTGCTATGGCAATATAAAAGCCGTGCAGGAGGAACACATAAGATTCCAAAGGGCAAAATTTTGGCTTGGATTAATACTGCTTCCAGCCACCCCAATGCAGAAACTTCTCTCCAATTAGCTGACCTTGATGGATAAATTCCTCCTTTTTATCTTCCTCCAACCTTTCCCATATTCCATCTCTTCTTCTCCTTGATCCTCCTGATAAAGTCAGGCTGTCCTTCCAACTGTGATCAGCAGAGCCTTTAGCCAGTGCACAGCTCGCTCTCCAAGGACTCCTGATGCCAGGGGCTCCTTTCATTTTCTCTGCAAATAGTTTTTAACAAATTCAAAAGGCCTTATTGGGAAAGGAACAAAATACATTTGTGTGTAGTGATGTATCTGCTAAACGGTGTGTGCTTTTCCCCACGCAGCTCTCAAGGGACCTTCAGGCACGTTCTGTGGGCAGAGCACATGGAATTGCTCAGATGTATTGTTTGCATAGTGCAGTATTTCTCTGAGTATCAGATCCTGGGAGAGAATTTGGAACACATATGATTTTTAGAGACTTCCTGGGCTGAGTGGGCTAGATTCACACCACCCGGTTCAGAGCCTGGCTTTGCCTTTGCAGTACCAGGCAGGTGAGTGTCTGGGCCTCACAAAGAGCTTCAGAGCACTTCAGCCAAGTGTCCAGGCTCCCTCCATCATCAGTGCAGCCAGGAGAGAGCAATGCATCATGTGGCATCAGTCAGACACTTTAGGAAATTGGTTTGGGGATGGGACATTCAGCCCGAAGTTCCAACTCTGTTTGGATACTTCGCAAGGAGCAGCAAGTGGTGGGCTTCAAGCAGAAACTAGAAAAACATTGCTTGAACTGGGAGAGTTTCAACAGCTCACAACTCAGTCTTCCAGTTACGGGAAGGAGGATATTAATGGAAAACAGAAAGCCAGTGGTAGAGATATGAACAGGCATTGGAGGGTCTCTGCCTTTCAGACTGGGACTTGTGTGTCAAAAAAGGGATTTCATCTCTTTGGCTAGGAACAAAGAGGGAGACAAAAACTTCAGAAATCTCTTGATGGCATAAAGAACTATGAGTATGTTTGCACTAGGACACATGTAAGGCAGCTTTTAGGCATGTCAATACCAGGTGCTTTACCCTGCTGAATTGTCTGCTTGTGCTATAAAGCCACTTGCCATTTTCTTTTGTCCCTTCAATATATAACAAAGAGACATTTTGTTTGAACTGCCAAATTTACCTCTGAGCAGTTTAGGTAGGGGAAAAAACCCCTGAGAGATGTGGCTGTACATGTATGCAAGGAGAAGAAAGCAGGAAATGTACCAGCTCCAGGGGGAAAAAGAGGAGAGTGCTTGCAGTCCAGGAAGGGCTCTCAGTATTTCTTTTCCATGTATTTATTAGCTCACTGCTCTTTGATATCTTTCCCCAAACCACTGCTTCCACCAGATTTTCTACCATTTTACCAGCAAACAATTACCCTTTCCACAGCTTGAAGTTATTGTTCCTCATACACTCCTGTTTTGGGTTCACAAAAGCATTTACTGTACTTTTTATTAGTCTTAGGTCTCCTGACTTCTCCTGTAAGTTTTTATAATCTTCACATTCCGATAACACAGGCCAAATTTGTTTGACCCTGCCCTCAGTTTCTAATAAAATATCTTTTCCCCCAAGGTGCTGGGAAGAGAGTACTATCTGGAGTGGAATCATGTGAAATTAATTCATTTTTTGCATGTCCTCAACCTTAGATCAGACAGTGCTGTCTCATGATGTGTTTTGTTCTGCTTCTTCCTGAAGCTGCAAGCTGCCTGCTGCCCTGTCTGGAGAAAGTGAAATTCAGCCTTGACATTGGATTGCTGAAATTTGGCCCCACTTTCACTGAAAAGTTTGTAAATATCACCCAACTTTTAACATGCCTCAAAGCAGAACCTGTTTTAAATTTGTTGCAAACCCTCCTCGTGGGTTTAAGTAGTGCAGGGGACAGCTGTTCATCCTCTTGCTTCCTTCTCCGGGTCTCTGCCTGGACAGTGGGTGGGTGGTTCTGTGATGGGCTGCTGGGGGTGGGTGCCAAGGGTGCTGTGGTTCCCTCTGTACCCAGATTCCCTCCCACTGTGGGGACAGGGAGTGCTGGTGTGTTCCCCAAAGAAAAACTGCCCAGCCAGGTTAGAGAAGGCAATTGTCACTGGTCCCATCAGGCTGGACCATATTTTGGGGCTGAAAGTTTGACCTATCTGTCCCTTCTCTTGGCTTGGCTTTGTCAGTGACATGGGGGCTGATGTGGGCAGCTCATAGACCTCTTCCTTGAAACAAGTGTGGCACCCCTGAGGTGAGCCTCTTGCTGAGTTAACCCTCAGGTATCAGTAAAATGCTCTGTCTTGATATATATGACTTTTTGCTAGAATTCTCAGCTTACTGAAAATAATTCTTTGCCTTCATAAACCAAGATTGATACAGATTTTCTTTTTTCTGCAGCTAAATGGTTCTGTTTAACAGAATACAAGCTCATGAGCCAAAGGAGAATTAAGCAGGTACAAACAGTGTTACTCTGGCTCTCAGAGAATTTGGGACAGAGCACTAGAGGAAGATAGGAAGATTTACCTTAGATTTTTCACATCATTAGGAATACATTTCAAGATGGAAAGTATCTTGGAAAGTCCCATGATCATATTTCAGGAAAGTGAATTCATCCATTCTATTTCACACAGCATAACTTTTTATGTTAAGCCAGTTTTTCTGAGCTCCTGGTGACTTTCACTGTTAAATGATTTCTGTACCATCTCAAGGTTTTGTTTCTGCTGGAGCATTTTCAGGGACTCCAGTGATCAGCAAAACCACCCATTTAACTTCTTCACATAAATGAATATGTTTCTAGCCCACAAAAAAAGGAAAAAAAAAACAAAAAAAAAAAAAAAAAGAAAAAAGGAAAGAAAAAGTGTGTTCATGGAAGACTTTTCCAGGTAGCTTTCAAGTCCTTTGTTTTCTGCTTGGTCCTGAGTTGTCAATGTTACTATTCATTTGCATTTCACATCTCTGAGTAAGACAATGTCCTCAGGGTTCTGACTCGTTATTGGATGCCAGAGCTAAAAACTGAGCCATACCTTCATGTTCTATTGTATTTGATGGGGGATTCTCAGCAGTGCTGTGTCTCTTCCTGTTTGGAGGATATCTCCTTTCCTGACAAAGTTTGATACCTGCTGGTGATCAAGGTGTATCACAGAGTTAACCCTGTTCCTGCCAAGCAGAATGCTGTTGTCCTATTCCACCTACATGTTTAACAGAAAGTGAGGGGGAAGGATGCCACTCCGGCATTGTAGCTGATGGATTCTAGCACTCTGTTCAGAAGTTCCTCTCATTGCCAGATTTGCTCAGGAAAGATTTTATTAGGCACTGATCTATAGCAGTTTGGGGAGGAAACTTTGCTGTGCTGATGCAAAGACTCTCCCTGCTGTTGCTTAGGTGAGCAGTTTATTAAAATACAATTTGTGCCAATTCATACCTGAAGGTGGACAGGAACTATTGCACGGTGGGATATAAAAACAGAATACACTCTAAAAGTTTGCTGAGGGGTTTTAAAAATCAATCTAATTTTTGTTGCAGGCTTATGCGCCTCAAACAGCTCTGCTAGAATTCCAGTTTACTGAGACTAGGGAAGCATGTGAAGAACCAGGGAAATCGCTGTTGGAGCAAGACAGTGGAAGATTTTTGCAAACTTTGTTGTCTCTATCTGCATTGAGATATTATGATTGATGGCCTTTTGACTCTCAGGCAATAAATGACTCATTTGCAAAAATTTCAAGTTAGTAATAGATGTCCTAATAGATGTCTATTAGATGTTCATTCCTCTAATAGACATTTCTCCATGTACTTTGCTGTATATTTCTAAGAATAATTATTATTTGATAAACCAAGATTCCTAATTGTTTCAGGTATTTAGTTCTGCCATATGTTACTGTTGAGCAAGAAATGGTACAAATTCACCAGAAGGCTGGTTTGCACAACTGCAGCTTTAATACGAAAATTCTCTTCTTTTATAGATAGGTTTGATACATTCTACTTGATTGGCTAATTAACAAAAACATCTTTCTCACAGTCTTTGAGAAGGAGAGAAAAACAGAGTAGGAAAACACCACCTGCAGGTTGTTTATACTAACACGTTACCATCATTTCTCTACAACTCCCTAAAAGGTCTCACAAGTCCACTGTGAAAAAACGAATCCCATTTTCTTGCTCTCTGACCAGGCTGTCGCAGCCACAGCCATAAAAAAGAAGAATGTTACTCAATGGAAAATTAGATAGGCAGAAACAATATTGCTCCATCTTTATGAGTAATTAACGTGAATTTTTAGTTCCACCCAACTTTCATATGCATGACATCATTTGTTTTGTTACTAGAACACACCAGAGAAGAATGTATCCTGTCTTCTGCTTACAGAATCACTGTGATTCCCTCCATTTGGTTTCTATAATTATTTAATGATAGACAGTTAATTCTCAGTTCCAATGACCTGCAAGCTCACTTTACCTCTAGGACGGCTTCTACTGTGGAAAGCATCTGAAGCAGTGACTGAATCTGCTGATCCCTTCCTGAATATCTTAAAGAATCAAGTCACTGCTCAAAGGATAAGACATTTCTCCTCACTATGTTTTAGAATATGATGTTTTTAAAGAAAAAGCCTTTGGTTTCCAAACACAGAGAAGTTTTCTGTGGAAGTATAGAATGGAAATCAAATTGCAAGACTAGCATGGACTTCACCCTGCAGCTGTCCCTGTCCTGACATCGTTTCTGTGCTCTGTGCAGTAAGCATGTGTCTCATTACAGCAGGGACAGTATTTCATATGCTGTAGTAAATACATTATTTAGGAAAAAAAGGGGTGGAAAAGAGTCCTTTTAAGGTGTCTGTATGATATTTTCTGTGTCCGGTTTGGAATTACATCTTGTCTTTCTATACTGGCAGGTATCCCTCAAGACACTCCTTTTGGTGTCTCTACCAGATATCATAACATCACAATTCTTTGGATATATTTTGCTGTTTTATAGATTAGCTATTTTTTCTTCATCCTTTCTGGATCCTTACCTTATATTTTACTTCTATTTTCAGTTGCCATTTTATATCTATTACCCGAAGCATTCTTTTGTATTTCACCCAGATCCTCCCTTATTTTCTTTCCCTAAGGACCTCCAGAAGTAAAAGCCATAACCAAGCACGCTTTGTTCAGGTGGCCCAAGAGACTGAGACATTTTTTAAACACCTTGTGATAAAAAAAAAAGGGTGCAATAAAATAATGAAAAAATTAAATTGAAGAACTTTTGTATTGAGGTGAACCCAACTAAAAGAAAATGTCTATTCAAGAGGCCCGAAATCACCACTATACCGTTTCATTTGGTTAATTTCTAACACGAAAGGTGCTGCGGCATTTTTGTATCTCTTACATCACCTAATTGTTCCACTGGTGATATGGAAAACAGAAATAAAAGTTTTGTTGTAAATGCTATGCTTCTGTGAGAAATGTAGCAGTTCAATTTTTCCAACAGCAGCAGTTCCTCATTTGTTTGGAGAACTCAGGTACCCCAGGGTGAATGTTATGGAGAAGCTTGGGAAGGCCCTGCACAAGGTTATGCACGTGCTGTGCTTCACCATAAATTAGTAATGTCAGGTGTGTTGCCCTTGAGGAGTGGCTACATATGTAAACAGAGGCAGATTTAAGAACATGATTATTTGCACTTTTCTCTATTAATTTATGATTTCACACTTTTTTTTTTTTAATTTTTGGGGTTTTTGTTTGTTTGTTTGTTTGTTTGTTTGTTTTTCTTTTTTCTCGGGGGGAGGGGATTTGGTTTTTATTTGTTTTGTCCCTCTGGATTGTCCTATCATTACCCAAATTATGATCATGGGGATTTTAGGTACTTGTAATACATCGTCAATTCTAACCAGATTTGGTTTCTGTAAGGGCAAGAAAACCATGTTTTTCCAGACTGTTAGAAGTAGTCATGTTGATAGCAGAATGGGTTCTGTGCATATTTTCCAGGATAACAAAGTTTTTAAAACAGTAACATCATTTGCAGATATTTTCCTGATCTTTGAAAAACAATTAAAATTTAAAAAGTACTGTATATACAGTCCACATTAAACATTTTCATTATTAATTTATTGTTTGTAGTAAGTTTAACCCTAATCCAGTGTTTATTATAACTGGACAGGATTTATTAAATTGTTTCAAGATTATCAAATATATGCAGATCTTTACATATATTACATTAATTCTCTTTCTAAATATTTGCAAAATTTATTAAGTCTTTGTAAATCTTCTAAAAATGTTACACGACACTCAGATTGGCCATATTCATAACTCTGTCAGAATTCACTGATTGTAAGAATATCTGAAAACAGCATCTGAAAAATGAAACAGCACAGCGTGGTGATTCCAAAACCATTTTGAGATGTTAAATTAAAATAAATATATGTTTTTCAAGGGGAAGCTCCTTTGAACATTTCCCCATGTTTTGCAAGAAAGTTCAACATCTTCACAGATGAGGTGAAGGTGCAGCTCCACTTTGTGTCCTCCTGGGAACTTTGCCAACTCCAGGGTGCAATGCAGTCTGTCCCGCAGCCCCAGTGAGCCTTTCTGGGCAGCATCCATTCCAATGTTTAGTGAGGGCACTGGACTCAGACTCAGGGGATCTGGATTCAGAAGGTTTATGAAAATTTGGATTAATAATACTTAGGCGTCTTGCACTGAGTGTTCAACTCCAAGATAGTACAAATCACCAGAAATTAGGAAAAAAAATCTTGACATTACTCTTCCTGTGTCTGTTTCTTCTCTGCAAGGAAGAGGACACAATCCTGCAAGTCAGGGCAGGTGGCTAACCATTGCTTATAACATTTTTGGAGAGTGTGTTGTTGACAATCATATAAGTACCTCTTAGATAAAACAGATTTTTTTGCCACTACCAAAATATTTTTGGTGTAGGAAATATTTTATTTCAAACTTGAAAGTTTCATTTTATAGAACACTTCTTGATGTTTACCAAAGCGTGAATATTCAGTTTGGGGTTTTGTTTTTTTGCACTTTGATGACACAAAGCCATGGTCTAGAACTGATGGTGGCTGTGACCTGTGCTCAAGGTCCAGCCCAGGCTGTCTTCTTAGAGCTGCTGCAGTTGTCACTCAGTCCTTCACAGCCTTTGGTGGGCACAGCTGCATGTGCTGCTTGGGATGCTTGTGAAACACCCGAGGTGATGTTAATTTTCCAGATGAATTTTGCAATGAGAATTTCCCCTGGTGGTATAAACAAGAGGAGAGGACATTAAGAATCCTGAGAACCAGCTCATAGAAAGAAAGTTCTGCCTCAATAGATAAATAGTGGTTGGAATAGTAACAATCCTCTTTTATTTTGTCAACAGAACACCAGAAATATTATCCAAGAGACTGCCAGAATTCAAAGATAATTTTTTATTTTTGTAATATTCCTTTTTGACATCTTCATTCAAATACACAATGCATTTGTCTCAAGTACACAGGGAAATATGTTATGAACAAGATGCAAACCAAAACAGGACTATGGAATTTCATTGGAACCATGGAAATTAACATGAAATATGGTCTCAGTGTTAATGCTGAATTTTAAGTCTCTTTTCTGTTGTATTTAACCTTTGGGTAGGCTCATTACAGTAGGCATTGTGTGCATCTTTTTCTGAGCTATTCATTTAAACAGCCTTCCATGGAATATGTGAACATTTTGCTTTGGGCAAAGGAAACACACACTTAACATTTCCATTCTGAACTGTATCTTAAATGAGCCCGTTTGTAGTTATGAAATATGTAATTAAAGCATTAATCCAGTGGAGCACTGACATGTATGCTTAAGAATCTGTACAGTCTTACGGACGTTCTGGGTCTATTTGCTAGGATTATAGCACTCCTGACGTAGCCTACATTTTGTTTCCAGGCAGCTGGTTCCCTTGCAAGGGAATATTTTATCCAGCTGTGGGAAATTCTCATGTTTAATTTGAAGCTAAGGAGAATTCCTATCAGCCAAACAGATGATGAAGAGGCCAAACTGGGTAACAGGATGCTCCTGAGGTTTTCTACAGCTCTATTTCAAGAAAGGTGTGGGGTTCCTCAGATATCTATGGGCAGTCTGAAAAGATAGTCTGAAAGATAGTGGTCAGTCCCTGGGGTGATGGCAGAGCTGGGATCTGTACGTAGGGTCCAAAGCAGTATAGGGGAGTTTAGGTTCTAGGCAGGGAACCGCTTGCAAACTAACTTCTGAGACGTTTTTACCAGCTGATCGGAATTGCAGGCAAGGTGATTTGTCTGAAACTATGAGCTATGGTAACAAATATAGCACCACAGGTGGGTACTTCTGTAAAATAGTAATTTGGAGTATTTTTACAGACAGAGAACCTTGTTTTCTTAGAGAGGTGAAGAGGAAGAATCTCTGACAAAATGACAAAAATCCAATGACTTGTACATGAAAAGGAAGGTTGAGTTCCAGTCTACTCATGCAGGTAGCATTAGGTGTCACATTTTTTTACAACCCAGGAACATGTACAGAACAGCAAGTTGTGAGATTTTCAGAGGACAAAACCCCAACATTTTTCATCTCGCTTGCTGGACCGAAGCTGTTAGTCAGTTGAGAACTGAAGATACGCAGAGTCAGACATTGTGGTGCAAAAGGTCACTCCTGTGGGAGTGAGAAAAATCAGTGAGACACTGATTTATAGTAGCTAATTATTGACTTGTATCCAGAAACTCTTCAGAAGGAAAGGATGAGAGCCCTAAGCCCTTTTCTCTCCTAGATGAGGAACATAACTACAAGTTGAGGATCAGATATTTCTGGAGCCATGGTTCTTCCATTCCTGACTGCACAGCAGTTTGAAAGTCTTCTGTATTTTCATAGTTTGTTCAGTCTCATGGGATTTGAGTTCAAAAGCCTCAGGCTGAAGTGAGGCCCCATATTTTGACTTCACAATTAGATAAGTGATGAAAGTGCCAGACTATTTGTCGAGAAGTAGGCACCATTGCTAGTGTGAGTGAGTAGTGAGTGTTTGGAATATACCTAACTTCTCCAGGGACTTACATGCTGGGTTTTGTCTTTCCTGAATCCCAAACAGCTTTAAGCAGAGATGCCCAGGTGGCCAGCTCAAGAAAAGATAGATATCCTTTGGGACATCCTCTGTTGTACAAATATAGCCATAGTTCTGTGCGTAAATTCCTGAACACTTTGTTGAATGCTGACCTAAAATAGTTCATTGTAATATCAGAGGAAGCCATTTAATTTCATCCAGTCACTTCTTCATGGAGCCATACAAATTGCTATTTGGCTAGAACATATCAGCCAGAAAGACATCTTGTTTTCATTTGAAGGATCTAAAAGATGAACCCACCATTTCATCCCTTTACTGATGCTCATGTTAAATTATTTGCCCGATTCCTCAGTTGAATTTGCCTGGCTTTCATTTGCAGATGATAGGAGCACGGTCTCACGGAATAGCTGCAGTGGCTTTGTACCAGTTGTGTGGGAATAGTTTTTCAACCCAAGCATTTCTTAAAAACTGCAAATCTCTTTTCTTTGGCTCCTCTGGCAGTGTGTAGCTTTACACATACAACTTGTTTACTAGAGTATTCATTTGAGCTGAATATCACATCAACAGTACGTGTGAGTTAAACAGCTACTGGTGGAGTGGGAAGTTATTGTTTATTAATTGTTCTTCTGTGTTTGTTAACACTTGATCTCCTTTAACACCTTATAGAGATACATTTTTGGTGGCACAGCTTGCCCCAGTTTGGATAGATCAGTCTGGTGCATGTGAAAGACAGTTTCATTTACTGTCCTTGACATAACTAACCTTACATTAACAGGAACACTTCTTCCTAGCTAGACTTAGTATTTATTCAGAATCTTAATAGATGGGCTTTATGCTTAGAAATTTTTGATGCTGCTTATCCTGTATTTTAAGTCAAAGTGTTTATTTCTGTTGAGAATTCTCCATCTTCTTTTTTTAATGTTTTTTTTTTTTACAAAAGAGGTAAGTGTTTTCATTCACCTTTTGTGACTTACAAGCTATTGAGTAGCACTTGTTGTATTTGAATGTCACATTATATGTATTATAGCTGATAAAGAAATGTCATTTTCCTTCTATTGCTAATACCCTTTAAGACAGTTAACAACAAGATGTTTTGACTGAAACTGTTTGTCTAGCAAAATACATTAAAAATAACATCATGAATTTGTTGGAGAAGATGAAACCATAGTGAGGTTCTTCTTTCCCATACATTCAGTGTGATGATTCCGTCTAAGAGCTGTGCAAAGCATGTAGGTTGGGAAGGTGTTTGCCTTGCCAGATTTTCTATAGACACATGTATGTATCTATAGAATTACACATATTACACACAGTGACCATTCCCTGTTACTGATCTTCTGGCAAGCCATTCCAGACCTGGAGATTGCCTCCAAGCTGTGTAGTTTAGCTCAGTGGGTTAGAGCACGATGCTAATAATGCAGTGGTTGCACAGTCAGAGTGGTCAAACAAGCAAACAGGGCACCTGTGAATCCTTTCTATCATTTGCAGATAGGATGGGTTCATGGCCCAAAGTCAGAGTATGTTTTCTAGGGTTAGACTTCTCACTACTGCAGATTTTCTCTCAACTTCTGCTATTCATCACATGAAGGTAAATTTTAATTTCCTGTTTCTTTAGTGCTTCAGAAAACTACTGAAATAGGCCTCTTTCTCGGTGGATATTAGAATTAATAGTACAGCTTCCTCTATCGCCCTGGGCCTTATTTTCCCCTGTGCCCCTTGCCCTAGGAATATAGAGACATTCTGATAGTGAGAGGCATGCCTGGGACTGGCCTGGTTCCCCATGCCACTCAACGAGCAAAATCACAAACAGGGCTAGCAAGAGAAGAGCTGTTCTCTGGGGTCCAGGACAGCTGGATTTATGTGCAGTCCTGCCTCATCCTTTCCTATTCAGGAACTTGTGTCTTCCTGTAAGGAATGAGTAGTGCAGTGTGAGTCATCCTGGCACTCGGCCACCTGGCATTGCTCCTTTTTTTTTGAGGAAAATCCCCTGGCTTTTGTAGGGCACTCCTGAGACCTAGCACAAAGGGGCCAGAATCTGGCCCAGGAGCCATAACACATGCAGCTCACTGAAACTGCTTAACTCTGTCCCACAGCTACAACACACCATTGTCTGCCCATCATATCTTGTGGAAGCTCATGGTGATTTTTTCCATGCATCTTATCCAACTGTATGTTGTTATCAAGTGCAGCTTCTGTTTGTTAGTTCCTTAGATAAAGGCCTCCTTAAGTCTGATCCACGCTCTGTTATTGTGCCTCTTCCTATATCACTGTATGGGGTGCATTTCTTCTTTTATGTCTCTTCCAAAAGTACTCAGAGCATCCATCCGTCATCTGGTGATAGGACTTGCTCATTGTGATTATTCTCTTTTCCAGAAATAAAAATGTATGGCATACATAGCATTTAGCAACATTGTACAGAACTCTGCTCTGTATCAAAAAGAGATTAGGGACTCTTAATGTAATACAGTTTCCAGCTGCAGCCATAGACTGTACTTTTATTAACTGAAAGGTATGTATAGATGTGTCCTGTTTTCCTGTGTTTTATTTCTGGATTCTACTTTTTTCAAACTTATCCATGCCAGGTTTGCTGGGGCACATGCGTGTGTTTGTGGATACCTTACAATAGCTAGCAGACTCTTTCCAGGGAAGGTCTGATCACATCCTCAGACATACTAAACACAAGAGATGCAAAGTGAACAAAGTATTCATTTGCGACAAAGTGACACAAAGTGAACAAGTGAGTGGGTTTCTATACATAGGGCAGAATGTTTCTTTAATTTTTTGTTGGTTTTAATAGTATTTGTGGTATATTCGTCAGCTATAGACATAACAATATCGGTAAAGACTTTCTACCACTTTAAGTTTCAGGATTTATCATGAAATACCTTTCATGCTTCATTTCCCATCTTTTCAAAATTCTAATACTGTGAAACTGACGTACATAGGGGTATGGTCTTGAGTTTGTGCTGGAAGACTGCAGTTTTCTGAGCTTTTTGTGAGTTCATAAGAGGTACAAGTTGGGTTATCTAGAAATGAAGTCACATGCCCTGAACAGGCTCCATATGGAATGAAAGGAAGGAGCATTCCTTCAGCAACACAGGTTGACATGAACACACAAGCCTGGTGTGAGTTCCCTGCCCTGGTTTTTCAGTCAATAACCAGGTAAAAAACAATGGAGCACTGACAGGGAAAATAACAGGCCATTTTTGGAAATATTGGCTCTGAAAAGCCACTATCTTAAGAACATTAGAAAAAAAAATACCAAGGCAAAAATAATAATAAAAAAGTAATCATACACATGGAAAATTTCATGCCATTAAAAAAATTTTTGGTACTGTTGTTAGAAGTACAAAGCAAACAAATTTCCAGTGGGAGTGGCAGACATTTTCCCTAAAAGTTGACACAAGCTGTCTTGTCTATCATATGAATATATTAAAAACATAAGTCCTGGAGACAGAGACTTGGATCTTGCCATATTCCTGTATGTACCTGATACCTGTAAAGAGTATCTGAAAATGGAGGCTCCTGTAAGTTATTTATTTTGGAGCTTTTCTTAGGGTCTGAGCTGCTGTGATTCTTGAAGGCCTTTAACTTAGGGGTTATTCAGGAGCAACTGCCAGGGCTTGGTACATAAAAGAAGCCAGTCCTGATGTCTGTAATCTTCTTGAGTAAGCTGGAGGTTCTGTACAGACTGAAATCAAGCAGGCCCCACAGTATTTGAATAAAGTGTGAGACTGAGTTAGAGAGCCGAACCTAAATGCATGTGTGGGAACTGTCCACACCTCAGTACTTGTCAGTGAATTAATTGTAGTTAAAAACTGGGATAAGACATCAGGAACAGCATGAAAAACAAAAGCTAGGCTGCCTTGGGTTATCTGATGCTTGGGAATCAAAGAAGTCTAATGGAAATCTACAGCCACATCTTTAGGCTTCTCAGCTGGTAGATTTTGCATTAAGAAAGTATTTGCAAAGGTATTTTAAGAAAACCAATAGCAGGGTATAGTTTTAGTGGGGTTGCCTCAGCTTCTCTTTGAAATTTCTTTTTAGGAAACAGGCCCAAATGGTAATTTCTGAGCAGTTCAAACTCAGGAGCAGAGCAGAAGGGAGGAGCAGTGGCTGATGCCTCAAATCTCACAGCATTTTTGTGGTTCCTTTGTGGCCCATGGTCTGCCAGGTGACTGAAGGAAGACTGCTTCTCCCTCCACCTCTTTTGCCTTCTGGGTTCCTGTGGTCAGTGGGCTTTATGAACTCTGTAAGCACTGAAGTTCACACTTGGGAAGTATCAACACAAGGTAAGGGCTTAACAAACATATAATTAAACTAAGCACAAGTAGCGTGAGGTCACCAGCATAAAAGCTTTTGGAAGTTTTGATGGTGTGTTCTTTGTTCTGTCTGTCTGTCTGTGTGTGTAGGCACACAAATGCATGATAGATTAATTGAGTTAAATATATCCCAAAGTTGTTTGAAACAATGCCTATTTAATTTTTTTCAAGAGGCTGCACAGAAATATAGCATTGTACCACAAATAAAAGTGTTGCCACAATGCCTGTAAATCAGAGCTTTAAACTATGTTTCAATTATCCTTCTATTATCCAGCTGGTGTTTAAACATGTTTATTATTCAAATCAGTAGAGAATGTGCTGCTGTTGTGTAAACAACTGTCAAATGCTGAAACAATGATTACAAGGCACCATCTCTTTCAGGTGTACTTAGAGGTACTTATACCTCAACCACTTGTATTTAAATAACATGCAAACACAATGCTTGAGTGACTACTTTCACTCCTGTTTCCAATACCTCGTGCCAATTCTATTACATTAAGAGGGAAATCTATTACATTTTTCATTTATACACATCTGTACCCTGTTTTTAACCATTGTATCATTAAGGCTTGAGTTAATATAATAGATATGCCAAGAGATGCGGTACATATTGAGAAATCTTGTTCAAAATAAAAGCCAATTTCTCTGTATTATTTTAGGGCATTTGAAAGCTTTTATGAAAACAATACTAAGAAAATTATTTTCTGAAGAGGAAGCCTGAGAAATAAAAGATTTAGTCATGGAACTCTGCTATCCTCCAACCTCTATTTGTTTTGATGTAAACCGAGTACATTACAAGTTGGTTGGGTTTGGGTTTTTTCAGGTAGGCATTAACAAAGTATAATATTGATGGCACTGAACTGTCTTTTCTTGCACGTGACAGTATTCAGTATCTTTACACACACTTAGTGCAGGGCAAAGGTAGTTTAACAAGCAGTGTTTGCCAAGTGAGCTTTTGAGGCAACTCTCTACTGATTTGTCACAAACAGGAAGGGAAAATGTTTTAAAAAACTGCATTTGGGAAAATGCTGGTAGGATCCTCAAAAACAGTAACTAAAGGAAAAATTTTATGCTAATCTCAATGAAGCAAAGAGAGTCTTTGTCTTCTACCTTCTAAGAGGACGAAACCTGGAAAACAAAAGCAGATACTAAAAAAAGTAAAAGAAATGAACCTTCTGGGTAGTGACATAGCCATTGCTTCATGCGCCCCTCCCCCCTTTTCCTGTCTTTTAAGTTAGATGCTTAAATACAAAGCTAATGGAAGAAACAAACATTACAACACTACCACAAGGATAAGCTGTTGTAGTGTGCTGATAAAATATGACATTCTTTTTCAGAACTTAATAGAGATGCTTTGACTGTTGTTCTGCAGTCAACAAGGCTGGTCTAATTGGTGGCCATGGCAACAAAATCAGGTCATACAGAGGTTCATACCGAGATCAAGCATATGTAGATCTTCTTGTTCAAATATACATAAAGATAAGAACCTTTAGTGAGAGTCCACAGTGAAAGGCTGAAGATGGATGCTCCCACGCACATCTAATATTACTTAGAAATATTTACCTGTTTGTAACATAATGATGTTTTGCAGAACAGAAATAGAAAAATCTTTCATAGCCATTGGAAAACAATAATTTTTTAAAGTCAAAGTAGAGTGTATGCATGCACATTGCTTCATAGCTTCTTGTAATTTTCTCCCTGGAGTTTTTAGTGATCTGACTTATATTTTAGATGTAATTAACTAATCAGTGGTGTACACTGTAAAATGAATGTTTAGGCTGCTTAAGGTTGAATTTTCACAGCTGTAGCAGCTGCGCAGTTATGGTTCCTGCCCCCACCTCCCTTAGTACAGCCATCCATTTATAATTATTACTTGAGTTATTTACATAGTTATGATATGTCGTAGAAATGAAATAGCAGCTACCTGGTAACAGCGGGCAGCAAATGTACAGTAACTCTCCTGTTTGCATCTCTCTTCTTTCCCACTAAGAGCACCAAGGTGTGCAAGGCTTGGGTCCCCAGGTAAGCTAAGCCCTGCTCAGGGCAGCCAGCAGCTACTGGCTGTATTCCTGCAGAACAGTCTGATGTCTTTAACAGATCTCCTCCCTCTCACCAAGTGCATGTATCAGGTCCTCTACCGCCTTTCAGCCTCTCCATCTGTATTTATAAGCCAGGGTTGTAATAATTAAAAGTTATAATCTTATGATACTTAAAAGTCTAACAAAAATATATAGGTAGTCTTGGGCAGGTACATCTGGGACAAAATCCACACCCACACCCAAATCAATATCTAAAAAGACCCCGCTGAAAATGCTTCAGGTCTGGGTTCTGAATCCAATTGATACGTGAATGTGGCAACACATTGTTGGGAAGCTCTCACCGTGCTCTCCACTGTCTCCAAGGGGATGCACAACCAGCACCTACACTCTCAGCTGCTTTCATTTCCTCCTAAGGAGAAATTTGCACTTTGAGTGCCTTTTGCAATAAGATTTTGAATAAGCTGAAGTAGGCATACTAGGGTAGAAAGAGAGGAAAGCATTTTGAGGTAATTTCCATTTCTTCTGGACAGTTCCCCAGAGGTTTTGCATCAGGGAAATATTTTACTGATTTCCTGCTTCCTTCTGGTCTTTGCTAAAGATACATGAAACCCACAGATGGTGGGTCTGTGTGGTACTGGTGGAGTGTCTCTTGCTCTTTTCTCAGCTTCTTTTGCCTGATATTATCAGTAAAGCCCTGCCACCCTCCCCTACCCCTCCTTTTCAGCAAAGCTGTTTTCTTAGCTACAAGGATATGCAAAAAATCTGATTTTAGTTATCTGTTCTGCTAAAGGCAAGGATTAAGATTAAGGTTTAAATTTGTTGCTTTTTTTTCCCCCCTAGAGGAGAATGCTTTGGTCCAGTCCCTGTGCATTCCCGAGTCTTTCAACAGTTCCTTACAAAATCACATATTTTAGCTCTAGCTAGTGTGTGTAAGTCCTTTTCCTTTCTAAATCACTGAATTTCTGCATGTACCCCCTGCAGGGATTGGAAACTCTCCCTTCCCCAAACACACTGTTTTGAAAACACATTAAACTCATCTGTGATGTTCCATATTACCTTCAATTTTTGATATTCTTTTCCATCAGTATAAATTGTTGCTACTTTGGCAACTACAAGAATAAGCTTTACTCATGCAGCTGAATGATAGGTGCATGTGGTTAAACCTGATCCATGAAGAGGGAGACTGATCTAAACTGAAAAAATAAAGTCTATAGGTGAGGTTTGGAGTGGTGATCCATGTGAATATGAAAATGTGGAAAGGAGAAGAGATGCTGGCATGGACCTCCAGCATGCTGGGTGTGCTTGTGAAATGAATGCTAAATTTGTAGGCCCTTAGCTGGGACATGAGCAAAATACAAGGTTTGCATAGACTTGTACTTAAATATCTGTATAAGACCATGGAAGAGAAGCATCTTGCCTGGTCAGTCAGTTTTCATCTCAGTGGGCATACAGCTCCTTCTTCCCTTCAGACATACAGATCTAAAAAAATATTGAGGTGAAAACCCACAGAAATATTCCAGGCTTGACCCAGTGCCTGCTTAAGGCAGGCAGGATGATGACTGGGCCAGGGGCTGGATCTACTTCCAGGTACTGCTAATTCCTCATGGGGAGTTAAACAACTCCCTTGTTCAAGTAGTCCTTTTCTGGCACATAAGTGTCAACAGGTGTGAACAAGAGCATGGAGGTGCAAAGTGCCAATGCCTCGCTGCTGGCACCGAGGTGGCCTTCATGCACAAGAGATGACAATTGCAGTGTTGTGCAGTCTGCCCATCAGAAAACATTGTTGCCTGGCACCTATATATCATTCAACTTGTGAGCAGGCACCGTGCCATCGGAACAGATGGTAGGGAGAGAAAGCAGCCAAACTACCACGTACAGGAGATGCATTAAAGTATAGGTGTGGAGAGTGATTTCCAGCCAAGAACGTCAAAACAGCTCTCTTCGTCTTGAATTTACATGCCCAGAGTTAAGGGGATGGGCAAGCATTTAACTGCTCTCCCAGCTGGATACGGTTCCATACACACACAAAAAGCTTCTACTTCAGCTCCCTTCAAGTGACATTTTGGCCCAGCTGAATTAGGCGGGGTATTGGAAATGACTGAGAGAAGCATTTTAAAGTGATCTCCACCTTTTCTGGCTCTTCTCTGGATGTCCCCCTCTGTGGAATAGGTGAAAAGAACCTCTCATGGCCAATTGTTATTTATGGAAATTTGCAGGGTGCTGTAAAGTACTCTTCGCTTTCTAGTGTAAATGTCTTTACAAAGAAGACCATAACACTTAGAAGTAATGGCATACTTAAAAAAAAAAAGAAAGAAAAAAAGAAGAGCACTGCATTGTTGCTAGGCCTTCTCCTATGGATAGGACGCACAATCAGCAAAAATACCCCAAAACGTTTTCAGATAAAGCCTGTGGAAGTCTATGGTATCCTTGTCTGGCATACATATTGGGAATGTCCTTTCATGCTACTAAAACAAAGAAGCATTAAGGATATCCTAACACAGACGAGGGGAAGTTGTTTAATATACTCCTTCATGAACCACTCTACCGAACCATTCTACTGACTCTTAAAATGGCACACTGCAGCCCTCTGTGTTTGCATCTTTGTGCTTTCTGAGGCAAATTTACTTAGTTTATGAATAAAAAGACATTGGGTTTGTTTTTTTTTTTTCAAACTTCAGTTTTTCAAAATTCTACCTAGGAATTTAAAGCCAGCCCTCATCTGCCATCACCATAAAGAACTCAGGCTGAGTTCTGTCCCCATTTTCACTTGTGAACTGTACAGTCTTTGGATTATGACCTTCCTCACACCTGAAGCCTCATTGTTTTCAAGATGAAATTTTACTTCTTTTTTGTTGTTGGCCTGGTTTTCATAGCAGTGTGAAGAAGGGTGTGTTTCTCTGAAAAGCTGCAGGTGCAGTAATACTTTCATTTAAGTCTCTAGAGCTCTAATAAGCACAGATGAAGGGAAAGGGGATTTTTTTTTCAAAAGGACCTTGTATTCTGTGGCTGCTGTAAGACTGCTTAATGTCTTTCAGAATCAGCCTTTAAAGCTGGCACTGACTGGAATTTCCGTAGTTGCCTAATGTGTTTAGAATTGGGGTTTGGATTCAGCCCTCTCTGTTGAACTGATAAAGTGAATCTTGGTCTAAGAGGAGGAGTAGGAGAGGGAGATAAATAGGCCTGAAGAAGAGCAAGATGTTACTGAAGATGAATCCCCACATTTTAACTAATTTCAGGAAAGTTAAAGGCTTGATAACAAATATTTTTCTTTTAATAAGATGGAAGTGCATAGCCCTTATCAAAGAGCCATGGGCAAAACCATTGGACTCTCTTATAGGAAGTTTCTTTTTGCACGGGATTCTTAAGGGAAAGAATAGTTCCCATTGCTACAGAAAACCTTCCTTAAAGGACACAAGGAACTCTTAATTTTAAAATTCTAGTACAATGATAGGTGTTTCTATAGTTCACTGATTCCCTCAATATTTGATCTTCTGCTTTTCTTTCTCAACTGTTCTTCCTATAATACCATTTCAGAAAGCAGAGGTATATATTAGGTCTTTCTCTTAACTTAAGGGATCTTGATAATTCTATGCTTTAGTGGACAAACAATTTTAAGTCTCAGTAATGAGTGTGAACAGTACGATGATTCCTGGGCCTCAGTTTCCCTTCTGCAGAACACAAGCAAGGATTATCTTGCCTTGCCTAGAGAGACTGTAAATTTTTCAGGACAAAAGAAATCTCACAAAATCCTACAAAAATGGGATTTAAGTGGGAGTTAATGCAGGAGCATGAACCTTCAATGCAAACTGAAGCTAAGATGTTAAGGGACATGATAAGTGAAGGAGTTTCACATTTGTATGCATAGTCAGAATTTGCTTAGAAGTGCACTAAGTAGGACAAAGTGATTCCTAGATTATGTATTTTTGCTAGCTGGAGAAGGCTTCAAGTTCTGTGAAGTGCTTAAGGGTTGCTGGAAGGAGGCTGCAAAAGAGATGCAGAGAACTGGTACTATCAGTGTGTTACAATGCATTTATGGCTTTTTTCCTAGCCTACCCTATGCTGTCACCAGCAGAACACCTAAATCCAATTTGTGCATTTCTATTCAGATATTGTAAAATCACAGAATGGCTTGGCTTGGGAAGCATCTTAAAGACCATCAATTTCCAACCCTTCCACTAGACCAGGTTGCTCAAGGCCCCATCCAACCTGGCCTTGAACACTTCCAGGGAAGTGCAATTCTCAGGTGGGTCCAGGTGCATCCTAGCTAAGAGAAGGTAATTGACTGCATCCATTTGGGGGATAGATACCTGGTTTTCCTCCTTAGTCAGTGAAGGACAACAGTCACCTCAGAGAGCAATTCAGATTTTATTTAGCTGAAATTGCTCCTTAGAGATTCCTGTTTCTGCCCCTGTGGAGACATTGTCAGGAGGAAGCCCAGGGTGATTGCAGCCCTCAGCAAGGACCTCAGGTGCACAAGGGTCTAACCTGCCGTGAAGCGCAGGCATTGCTGTGGTTTAACCAGCCAGCACCTAAGTTCCATACAGCCACTCCACAATGGAATAGGGGAGAGAATCAGAAGAGTAAAAGCGAGAAAACTTGTGGGTTAAGATAAAAACAGTTTACAGGTAAAGCAAAAGCTGTGTGCACAAGCAAAGCAAAACAAGAAATTAATTCACCACTTCCCATGGGCAGGCAGGTGTTCAGACATCTCCAGAACAGCAGGGCTCCAAATGCCTCCCTGCTGCCTTCTTTCTTCCCCAGCTTTATATGCTAAACATGACACCATATGGTCTGGGTTATCCCTTGGGTCAGTTGGGGTCAGCTGTGCTGGCCCTGTCCCTTCCCAACTCCTTGTGCACCCCCTGCCCACTGGCTGGTGGGGTGGGGTGGGGTGGGGTGAGAGGCAGGAAAGTCCTTGGCTGTGTGTAAGCACTGCTCAGCAATAACAAAAACATCCCTGTGTTACCAACACTGTTTTCAGCACAGATACAAAACACAGCTCAATATAAGCTACTATTAAGAAAATTAACTCCATCCCACTCCAAACCAGTACAGTGATCTATCCAGCAGATTTCATACCAGAACCAGATGGGAGGCAGTTGTCTTCTCTTTAGGTAAATAGTGATGTTGCTGTGTTGACTGAAATGAGGCTGTGGGGTTTGTTTCCTGAATGGTGTGAAATGGAAAAGGTCTTATTCTAGCTGTGATGAGGGTTGCTGTGCCTTGCTGCTGAGTTTGGGTGGGCATGGGTGTGTGATTTTCACTTCTGTGCTCCTCCTTCATCTACCTGCCTGCATCAGTTGCATGTAGGAGACTGTGTCTGTTTGGTAAGGATTATTTTGGTTGGGACTAGTGATGTAAAGGCAAAAAGCCCACTTAGAAGAGAGTTTATTTTGTTTTTAAACACAAAACCTGATAGGCAATTTTTCTGGTTTTTTTTGAGACAATCCTCTGGTTTGGGTAGTTTATAGAATTAAATAAGCTGCCGACTTTCTCTACCTCTCTTGTTTTTTTGACAAATAGGATTGAAAGTGGTGCAATTCGGCACCATTATAGTGTTAGTGTACCTGCCAGACTCACTGGAGTCTTTTCTCTGGTTTGTGTTCTGCCATTCCTTCCTGCCCCTGGAGGATGGAGGAAACGTAAGGCACATGTGAGGGTTGTGATGGGCCAGTTTCTTGGGCTGGTCTGGATTTCACCTTGTGTCTCAGTTAAACCCCTTTTCCAAATCACTGTGATTCCATTTTGAGATATTAGGGACATCCCAGTTTAGATGCAGCTGGGCTGAAGGTGGCTTAAGCGTCTGACGGAAGTCATGGTTTGCCAACTGAGTTTCACAGGTTTGGCAGTGGTTGGTTGAGTAGGAATCTGGCAAGCATTCCCCTTCAGAGGCAAACATGGAGAGACTCATGGCCCCCTCTTGTGCAGTGATTTCAAACCCAGATTTACGTAGATAGAGGAGATAAGAAAAGAAAGATCTTGAGACAGTATCTGAGCATGTGTGTGTATGCATCACACACGGACAACAGAGCAGAGCTGGGACAGCGATGGCTGAAAAAGACCCGCACACTAAATAGCTTTTGTTGAGATTTTAGCCTTTAAATGCAAATAGCACGGAGGTATAGTGGGAAGGGAAAAAGATGTGATTGAGCAGTAAACATGAGTGATGGTTGCAGGATAAATAATATTATTAACTTACATTTTATTACTGTGGCTGCTGTGATAGCAGAGGGCACTTTTTACAGACACACAAGTAATAATAGCCCAGAGAAAAGCACATGGTCCATCAAACCCTTCCCTCTGGCAGCAGAAAATACAAATCACCAGGTATGGTAGCTGACCATCTTATGCACAATTATCTCTCTTATGACTGCATGGCTACATTCGCTCCCTGCTCCAAACGTATTCAGCTCCCTCTTGAACCGATGTTCCCCATTTACAACTATTACTGACTTCAACAAAGACCGTTTTGTTCTGTGCAATGGCAGTCCTTTGCAGAAGGATATTCTGCCTGAATTTCTCATACTACTGTTTGAAGTCTTTCCCTTGTCAATGTCAGTCTTTGTGACCTATTGTTTTGAATGATAAATTTTCAGAAATCTTATTTGGTAGTAATCAATTCTTCTCCTTACAGGATCCTCTACATTTTGAAAGCGCTTCTCTTCTGATTCTTCCCCTTTCAAAGCCAGTGTACATTGACAGACTTCATGTACAGTTTGTCTACAAAACCACAAATTAGAAAAAGCTTTAAAAATGAGGGATAAAATAAATCATTGCTGACTGGCTGAATGGCATTCTTCTCATTTTACATGGATATTATTGAAAGGAAAATGTGCATTTAATATAAAAAGGTGTTCTAATCACTCTGTCCAATTACAGCAAAGCATGAATGATGGTAATGTTTTCAAGCTTCCGAATAAACCGAGAAACATTAACCTAAATGGGATGTTGGTATTCTGCTGCAAATGCCATAGAGTTTCTTTCTTCAGTAGCCATTTTTCTGCTCTTATTTCCCAAGGGGAATGTTGCACCTCCTGAAACACAGAACTTGATGTTCTACCTCAGCTAGTGGAGGTTTTTTTGCTAGCCTAATACCTATAATGGAAGGCTGGTTGTCTGAGAATAAATAATTCTAAAGTGCACGCTGGAAATGTGTATGTAACCCCCAAATTGACTGACACTGGTATGTCTATTTCTGTTTCAGTGGTAGGATTATGATGACAAATGCTTTGTAGGCTACCCTTGATTGTCTTCTGATGCATTCAGCCCCAAATTCACTGACACTGTTGTCTCTGTTTCTGGTTGACAGCAGTGTTCTGATGACAAATGCTTTGCAGGCTACTCTGATTGTGTTCTGGTGTTTGCACCAGATAAATATTACTACTAGTAGTACAAATATTTCGTACCATCAATACCTGGTACTAGTACTAGGCACTAGTAGTACTGAATTCTAGATACTACTGCCACACGCCAATTCTAGTCAATAAGGCTGCTAAATATACCATAGAGTACACAGTATATTTGTGCTGTTAAAGTTAAAAGAAATTCTTTAAAGACACTTCAGACTATAGACTCTTCAATGTTGATGATACTTTTTTTTATGAGTAAATCTAGGCTGATCCTATAAATCCACACAGGTGGTTCAAGAGAGATATTACAGTAAGTTTCATTCATTATTTTTAGTTTGATTCCACTATGTTATAGTCTTTGATTTTCTGTTGGACTCCATGACTTCAAATTTCATAGTCAGAACACTGCCTGAACACTGTACTGCTATAGCCACAGTACAGGCAGAACCTAAGACTTTGTGTTTATTTTACAATTCTTACCAACCCATCTCACTCCTAACTTAATTAAAACCCAACACTTGACTGCACTTTCTTACAAAAATAAATAATTTGTTTTAATAACTTTCATTTTCTTGTTTAGTGAAAGATCCTTGACATTACAGATAAGAAATTATTTCAAATAATGAAAATTATAAGTTTTAAGTTCAAGGTGAGCTAATGTAACTTATTTGGGCTTGCTGAGGAGCAGGAGTGCATACACAAGAGAGTAAGCTGTTGTAAATCAGTGGCTGTGTGGTAACTAGGCTGTCTATTCTCTTACCCTGTCATAAATGCAAGGTGGTTTACTCTGAAGTGAAAGATGAGGAAGTGCCCTCACCATTACCGTGAGAATATACACCGGTAATTACTCCAGAGCAGCTGATATGTGGCAGCTGCTTCCCTGTGTACACTGCATCTTATGATATATGTGAGGTAATTTGAGGGAGTTTATCCCTAATAGGTGACTCCAAGATTGTCACTCCTTGCAGCATGAGAAAATGTAGTATTAGATTTGAGGAAATAGGGCCTCTTCTTTGGCAATTTTTTTATTTACAAGGGTTGGTAGGTCACTCAAATCACGGTATTGTATCATTCCTTCCCTCTGGCTGGGTGTCTGAATTGCAGGTGGCCCCAGTTCCCGTGAGAAATTCTGGATGAAAAATCTCTGTGCTGAAATCTTTCTGTCTTTGGAACTTAAGGTTATTTTTATGATGGCACAATTCTTGTCCAGGACCTCACTAATAATGACTCATTTGGCTTTAGAAAACAATAAAGAATCAAATATCAAGAAAATATTTGCATGTTTTCAATGACAGATCCTAGCTACAAGAAAGAAAATAATCTATTGTTGGAACCCAGTTTTCCAAAGGTTTGTATGTGTTAACTTTCACTCTAATATGATAAGTGAAATGCTGCGTTTTCCAGCTACTGTCTTTATTTTAACAAACAGATCTTTTAAAATATTGTGAAAATAACTGAAATCCCTTGAAAAGACTATCAGAATTCTGCCTTTTCAAGCTGCACATAGCCTTTTCAAACATAAGATTTAAAATTTGCATGTGGCTGGAGACTTTTTCAATGAATGGAAATCGATCAAGAAATTGGTGAATTATCTTTTTCTGGTTTTTTTTAGCATTTTACCCTCTTTAAGTAGTTTACTTTATAGCTTCTTGCAAAGACTCTTGCCTTGCATTCTGCCTCTCAATGCCATAAAAGGTTTTTGTGTGCCTACTCAAGTAGATTGTCTCCCTGTGGTGGTGAAGAAAACCCTCTAAGTCTCTTATCTCTTTTAGACATTGTAAATCTTTGTAACGTACTTAGATTCTCAGGATGAGAAAAAATATTGAAGGCCAAGGCATTATTTAGTTCAAGTTCTGTTGACTATTTTATGGTTTTGTCCTTCAAAGAAGTTCAGGGTTCAGTAAGTGCATTACAAAGAAAGATAGAAGAATTTTGTGGTACGGATACTAAGGAAAGAATTGTGTATTTTGTTACTTATGAAATTTAACTAAAATTATTGTCTCTAGAAAGGCAGATAAACACATTAAATCCCTAATAGGCTGTGTTTCATGGAAAAATATATTGCAGTTTGAGAGGTTCTCTCTTTGAAGTCATCTGATAAAGGATTTTAATTGAGATCATTTGAATATGCAAATATGGTCTGGCCATTACACATCATTAATGCTGAGGCTTAGTGTAAATATTCCAGTCTAAAGGCTTGCTTTCTGCATGCTTCCCACCTACACAGAGAGAGCTTATCATAGCCAATTATCTTACCCAAATAAAAAATGAAAATGGGAAAGTTAAATAAATAAAAGAACATTCTGATGGAATCAGAGTAATGTGCTTCCTGGTTAACATTAGCCCTGGCTTTTGGACAGCTGGATTGGTTAATGCTTGTCCTTTGCTTTTGCATCAATCTCAGCGAATCTTCCTGTATTCCACAGTGACATATGCCTAGTCATATCTTTTCTGCCTAACAAATAAGCCATTGAGATAACAAAGGCAGAATCAATTTTGAAAACTATAGTCCTAGGAGAATGTAATCTTGATACTTGGTCTTGATCTGAAGTAAAATCACAACATAAAAAAATTAGTAAACTGAGCTCCCTCTGGAATGATCAATATCCTTTGGATTTTCAGTAGTGTATGAGTTAGAAGGTATTTAAAAGTCAAGCTCTGTCCTTTCCAAAAAAATACATAATTGCATATAGGTTCTTTTTGGATGCACAAAGAACAACAGCAAGAAAGGCATCCAACTCTCAGCGACAGTTGAAAGGCGTGAGATGCCAAATTTTCAGTAGTACTACTGAAAATCTCCCCTATCGTGGCAGAGTTCACATATGCAGTATTGGGAATGTAACTTACGTTCTGTCTCTCAGCGTGTACTTAAACTGGCGGCAATGAGAAAATCCAATTCTCAGAAATTAAAGCTGTTGTGAGTAGCTGATCCAAGTTGTGCATCTCATTCTGCAGTAGAAATGCACAACTTCTCAAGGTCTTCTAGAGCAAGAAATTAACTCTGTTTGGAAGCTTAATATAGCAGTTGTAACATTCATAACCAAACCCAACCTGTGACTTGCAGGTTATGGTTACTAATTTTAATGTGGATACACTTATTCAAAGCACAGTCTAAATAAAGGTTTAGTGTCAATCACATTTACAAACACTACTGTTTGAAATAATTGAAACAAACAGGCGGAAAAAAATACCTGCTAGTTAATTCTACGTATACATGTATTTATTATTATGCAAATTAGGGAAAAACCTTTTCAAACTGTGTCACCTCATCCCTTAGCAGCATTTCCGATATCTGTATTCAAGCTGGTTCTCTCTGCTGCCTAGGTAGTGGGCTGGAAATCCAGAGACTTTATTCCCCATTTTTGCTCACTCATCTTGAGTCAAAACACTTGGTCCTTTGGTATGTCTGTTTCATGAACAAATAAAATAAGAAATACCCTCCTCTGTAAGACACTGTGAGGATGATGTATCTAAATCAATCACCAAGTTTTTTGTGTCTGTGGTGCTTTCTGAGCTGTTTATTTCTTCTGCCAGAGATGTACAAGAGGGTACATGAGGGGGTTTGTAGGAACTAATTGCCATGGTCTAAGGCCTTTCCAGTTAGTAAGGACCAAATTCCACAGCTTCTGTAAACCAGATCATTTTGCACTGCCTCTCCATCTACTCTCCTGTTTGTTGTGCCGGCTTCCATCTTTGTTCCACTCCTATCTGTATTTTCTTTCCTGCCTGTCTTCAGTGGGTTCTATGAGAGTTGTCTGTTGAAGGATCTGTACTGCTTCTCTTTCCTGATCTATAAAAATTTAATCTAAAGGACCATCATAGTACATTTCAAAATTCAAGAAATTAACAGAGCCACTTACAGATGAGCTGTGGGAGAAGGAAGAAAGAATCCTGTAACAGAGAGGGGTCACTGGGTTGTGAGAGTCTTAGAGGCCCTGCTCTGCTTTGGGTGGATATAATGATCCTGCTGGACACATACAGGTGTTTTGCTGTCCACAGCAGTCTTCACTTTAGTCTGCCCCTGGCTCTCTGTCCACATGTCCTATAGCCAAGGGGGTGATGACAGACTGCTGCAGAACTCCAAGCCTCAGAAGCGTGTGTAGATGCCTCAGCCCTTCTGTCCACTCTGGGCAGGGGTTGAGCTGTAAATTCAAATGGCCATTCACAGCTCAGACAGGGCTGTGTGGGAACACGTGTCCCTGGCTGTGGAAGAGGACGTGCCATAGCTGTGCTTGTTGGATGGGCCTCCTAGATTTAAATGGGCTGAAAGCAAATGTTTTCTTCAGATGTCCATGTGGCAGCTTGGTCCTTTCTACTGTCCATTAACCAGAGGCAGTGCTGAGTGTAACACGCTGTCTCAGTGCGCCCCACGCTTCACGCGGGACACTTCTTGCTGCTGGCAGCAGCCTTCATGTCCCAGGGCTCCTGTCATGTGAGAGACAGCTTGGCAATGGTTGTGCAGGGGTGTTTGCTCAGAAGGGGGTGAAATGTGGGAATGAGCAGCTTAGCTTGGTTCTGCACAGGTCCTGCTGGCTGCAAATGCTAGCTGAAATCTGGTCTATGGTGTTCAGGCTGGCTAGGGGCAGTGAGGGTGCAGGACACAACTATTCCTCTCCAGCAGCTCATACCCTGTAGAAATCAACCCAGTGACTCCAGCTGTTGCAGCCAAACCTGTATTACCTTTAAACTGTGAAGAAAAGACACAAGAGGCCTTGTTTTGGGCAAACTATCTCCCTGTTTCCTTTGTACATGGGGATCATAAACCATAACTGTGGTGCTAGTAGAGGTCACATTAGCTAATTTAAACCTAGCTCAGTTATGCCCATAGAATGCCGAGACTAAGGTGACATTTGATCCTTTTTGTCATGATGTACTGCAGAACAGCAGTGTGTACACAGGGACCATACAAGCTCAAGGCATTTAAAATCACAGCACTATTTCTCGAAGATCTCCAAACTGTCATGGTTTCTTCCTGCCTTTTCTGAGCAGTTTGAAAAATCCTCTGGAATTAATTAAAATTTTGTGCAGATGAAAGTCTAGGAAGGACATCCCATCTCAGTATTTACAAAGGAAGGATGCATTTCCAGTTCTACTTTAAAATAATTTTTTTGATGTTATATACTCTAAATGTCATGAGTCAAAGTAATTTTTTTTAGCATTTCAAATTTTGGATATTTTGTTTTGATTCAGAACAAAGCCAGTGTATAAAATCCAGAACCAGAAGTCTGCCATTCATGAGGCTTTGCCAGCTGCCAGCCTTTGCCAAAATCTGGGAAAATTCATATGACTGTCACAACTGGACACAGTGTTCAGAGGGCATGGGACCAAAACTCTAGATCCAAGTGCTGAATCTCTGAAAATATTTATTCAGGAGAACTTTTTTGTCTTGTCTTTTTCCTTAAAAATTCGAATTATAAATGTCAAAAGAATTCTGTAATAGGAAAGAGGTTTGTGTACTGGAATGAGGCTAGAAATTAGGGCTTCTTGCCTTGGCTCAGGCAACTGCAGCAATCTAATTCAGGTCAAAGAGAAAAAGAAAGAGAGAGAAGAATAGGGAAGAGTCGAGAAAGAAAAAAAGAATCAAAGAACTGGGACTGAGATATGGAGAGAATGTGTGCTGGTGAGGAGCAGAGAAAGAAAGGGGAAAAGAAATAAGGGGAGAGGAGGGACAAGACAAAGAAAAGGGGGAAAAGTAGAAAAACTACAGAGGGCAGAGAACAAAAAAAAAGAAGAACTTAGAGACAGAAGGAAAAGCTGCAGGGAAGAGGGTTTATTAGAGAAAAAAAATCGCAGCTTGCTGAAATTGGGTTGGCGTTGAAGATTTTTATTTCATATCCTGCTGCCTAGGCTCTGATGATTCCTAGGCTGAAGGTATATGACACTGGTAGATAACATACAGGCAGCTTCTGTGCTCTTCTGAAAAGCTTTTTGTGTCCCTGACAACTTGTTCTAATTGCACAAGTTCAAACACTTTAGATGTTCTGTGTGGCTACAAGCACTTTAGAAAGGGTTGATGTAGAAAAACCATCTCTCTGTAGTATCCATGAACTGACTTTTCTTCACAAGTGCTTATGTTGATAGTTAATCCAAGCTCAGAGAAGATACGGCCAGTATCTTGAATTTAAAAAAAAAAAAAAAATAAAAAAAATTAGACTGTAGGAAATTTGTGGGGAAAATGAAATTTGCTTCTGTATTTTGGTGGGACGTTCTCTATCTTTTCCTGAACTAAGGAATGCTTGTTCAAGCCCTTCCTTCGGTCTGCCTCCAGCACACCTAGGTTCTTTTTCCAAGCCTAGCTCAGCCACATCAGCTGCTGACTTCACTTTTAATGAGTAATAGAAAATGCTTTCAACTTTCAAAGCCCCGAGAAGTACATGAAACTTATTATGATGTGACCAGGAAAAGAATAGTCTATGTCTCACCTGGGACCTCATTTGAGGTCCTCTTGGGAACTGATCGTGGAAATGGCAGAACTGACTGGAGCTGAAAGAGCGGCATAATGGGGAGGAAAAAGAGGGTTAGCAAGCAGAGATGGGCTTCTAAGTTTTAAGGCTCCTTTGATTGCTGAGGGGAAGAATTGGTTGCATAAAGGGATTTTGGAGGTAGGAATCATTCACAACCAGAAAGCAAACGCTGCAGATTAAGTTGAAATAATGTTCCAAGAGAAAGGAGATGTATTTAAAGGGGAAAGATTATGTGGGAAAAGAAGCAGGGGACTAGGACTTTGAGTCGCTGGGATGCTTCAAACTGCATATATTTTAGTCTTATTTCTTGTTGCTGACTTGCAACACCTGAAGTGAAATCCTGGAAGTACATACTCTGCTTATTTTGTACAGAAGTGTGAGAAAAGACAACTGCAGAAGATCTCTTACACATAATAGCTTTTTAATGTCTTTGTATTTAGTTCTTTGGTCAATCTTAAAATGAAGACAAATCAAATAGATTAAAATGCAAGAGAAGTACAGGCAGTCAGGGAATGCATGGTATTTCTTTCCACTTTTTTCAACCACACCTAATTTTCAGGCTGAGTGGAAACAAAAGCATCTTAGTTGAGGTGGGACAGTGATGTATCTTCATAAAACATTCTGTGTGAGGCTGTAGAAGGTATCCATGCTGTATCTAACCTGTGATGTGCTTGGCTATGCAGGTCCACCTTGCAGACCTGTACGTGTAGTGTTCTCACAACACCACTCAGACGGAAGAATTGCTGTTGCAGACACTCTTCACCGTTCCCAGGTAACTCACCATTGGGAAGACATGTAATTCACATTTGGGCTGGACAATGTATTCACAGTCTGGTCTACACTTTGACAGAGATCTGGAGTTGTGTGCCATAAGAAGTGTAGCTTTGTAAAAAACATTGTCATGGAAAAAGCAAGAAAATACTAATTTTCTTGAATTTCCTGGAGGATCATTCTCCAGCATTGCCATCATGGTAGCACCCAGGAGACCCATCACATGGCTGGGATGTTGGCCCAAAGAATGTAGACTTATTTGAGGCTATGGGGAGAAGTGACAAAGTACATACATAGAGATGAAATGTTATGATTTTAGTTTTTGTGAAACAAGGCTCCCTCCCTTTTAAACATCTACTAAAGTGATCTTTACCTGACACACCCACACAGGAAACTTGGCTATTCACACATGGTGGGGGGAGCTGGGGGAGAGAGATGGGCCTGTAAAAGTTAATCTATAGTTTAAACAGTCCCAGCTACTCATAAAATCAAAAGATGATAACAGCTCAATTTTTCTTCCGCCTGTTTACATTTGTTATAAAGGCACTACAAAGGGGACAACAGTGGTATATTCTGACAGTGTGCAGGAGCTGGCAGATGTTTGCTAATTAAAAGAATTCAGGTAATGAAACAGTACCGGGAGTTCACAAGAGGCCACGTTTGCACTTGCCAGTGCCTGTGTACATCGTGTCTCACACACCCCTGTTCACCAAGCAGCACCTGATCACTCAGTTGTTTGTAGGCCATAGTTAGCACAGAGAGAAAAACATGTAAAACCAGCTTTGAGACAAGTGTCCTGTGCTTGCAAAGACACTGCAAACGTTAGTTGGGTTTGAACTCACACAAAAATGGCTCTGCTTGTCTAAGGAGTCTGGAACACCTGGGTGCCTGTGCTTCTCAAAATAGGGAACCTCACCTGGCTGGGAGGGTACTGACCCAGCTGAGGCCATGTCTCATAGGACTGTCAGACCTTCAAGTGAGAGAGCAGCATGTGATGGCTTGGGTCAAAGTTAGTGTAGGTCATAGTTCTTTCCCAAAGTCCTTACAGAAGATGGTAGTCATATACACCATGTCAATGATGGTGTCAAAACTGATATCCTTGCATACTCCTTCCTACAGGCTGCTTTTTAAACAAACCAAACAAAACCAAAACCAAAAAAAAAAAAAAAAAAAGATAAAAAAGGGCAGCGCCCTACCCAAGGAAAACCCTCATTATATAAAAAAACAAACAAAGTTCATGTTCAAGCTCAAGGGGAGCAAAGCCCAAAGCCTGACCTAAGCAGCAGAGCCTTCTGGTGCCTGTAGAAGGTGCCGCTAGCTTTTGGGTCCAGGATAACAAAAATGAGTTTTGTCAGCCAGCCAGCTTAGAAGAACTTTGGTATAGGCAGGTGCCTATCCCAGTTAAAAAATAAGAGTTATCTAATTCCTGGTTGCTTGTTATTTTATTTTGTTCCAAACTGAGATATAAAGTGAAAAGAACCAGAAAAAGAACCCCGCTGATTCAGTTGAGATAAACTTCCAAGCTGGGTTTCAGGGATGGGCTGGGGATTAAGGAACTTGGGTTAAATCATACCTCTGCCATAAATTCCTTTGCAATGTTGCTTAGTGTGGCTGTTCTTGAATGTTCTTGTTCCTCACTTGCCACATGGGGCCCATGGCTGTTTCACAGAAAGTCTCATAGCAAACTGAGATTAGATTTATCACATAAATTAAGGTTCTTGGAGAACTTTGCTTAGTATATGCTGAAAAGTCCAATTTTATATTGTGTTGAATATTTCTGTTCAATAAAACTGATATGCAACAAGTGACTCATAGCATGTCTTAATGACATTGCAGTTAATCTAAGCGTAGTTTGAAACTGATTTTCTTTGTGGTTTCTTGCCACTTCTGCTTAGAATTCCAGCAAAAATCCAGAACTGCAGAGGTGTGTTAATATACTCTCCCATTGCAGCCCAAGTTAAATATTTATTCTCTCTATGATTTTTACCTTACTAAGAGCTCTATAAAGCAGATATCTGTGCAAACTCTGCAGGAAAAATGATTGATTGTTCATTTCAGGTCATTTTGGGTGTTTGCAAATTCATCATTTAACTAGATTGAGTTATGTTTGCCACAAGAGCAGCGAAGATTCAAAATGTGTTCAAATTTTCTGGTTATAGGTAAATGTGGAAGAAAATTAAGGATGTGATTAATACTTGTTGACTTACAGTCCCCCAAATTTTCTCTTAAAGCAAGTATTTCTCACAGTCCTACAGCATTTCTCTAGGAGTCCTTTATTTTATCTTGGAATATCCACATAGCCTAAAAGTGATGTCACAGAAAATCTCATTGAGGTGAGTGAAACAATCTGTGGTCTTCCCAAACAATGGGATGCAAACTTGAGTTGCACTGAAGCCAAAAGTAGCCCTCTGTGGAACAAGCCAGTAAGTCTTGAAAACAGTTTTGTCATAATTTTGGGGGTAGCTTTTGAAGGTCTGCATGAAACCATATCCTAAGTGTTTAAGAGCCTTATGGAGGGCCTGTTCACACTAATGATTAAACTTCCAGTCTGACACTGGGGTTTAGAATTACCCTAAAGCTGAATGAAATCTAAAATTCTTCAGATTGTTTCATTAAATTAATTCAATCATCCCAAGTGTGCCTGTTTCAGGACATAAAGCAAAAGACAGGAGTACACTGGAGGTGAATTTACAGCAAGCTGAGATGTATGGCAACCTGTCTCCTCATGTCAACCCTGGTTATGGATGAGCCATTTGTTCTTATGCCCCTCCTCGAAGCAATCTGCACTTTCAAAAGCGAGGTTTTAAAATATTTCTGTTGAATAAGCCTTATAACTTTGAAAACAAGACTATTCCAAGGGTTGCTGTTCATACTGGTATGCAGACAGGATTTCTTCTCCATTGATGAGTGAGAAGGAAGGCCAAGATGTGGCCCTTATGTCTTAGTACAGCAGTTGAGTCAGCAAAAAATTACTTTGTTGACTTTGGTGAAGCAGCCTTCTGGTTTGTACCCCTCCTGTGCAGTGCTGCCTGAGCCATGAGTGCTACTGGAAGATTCATGGTATGTTCTGGAAGGATGTCTTGGAAGGGCCCTGACTCTAAATTGTTGGGATGCCTTAATGGTGCCTTTTTCTCCTTAAGGGCCTCTTTCCACATTCACACAGCTCATTCTAACAAGTGCAGATGAAATATATTCAAATGTTCATGCATGCTCAGATTTCTGTGTTGACTTGGAATTTGTCCTTGGAGCATTTACTCCTCAGTCTGTTTCAAAGGTGGGAGTTCGGTGTGGTAAATTGTAGTGTCTCAGAAGGTCTGTGAGCTGTGGATCAGGAAATGACATTTTTTAAATAAAAACATTTAAACATTTTTAAACATTTTCTCTTCTCTCTCTCTATCTGTGATAGGTTACCTTTCAGTTGTAATGGAAGGACTGTGTGTGCTACAACTGATGTGGAATATTTGTGGAAACAAAGCGCTCTGTGGCAAGCAGGAATGATACCCTACTGTAATCTGTTTATTCACTACTGTGTTTTAAAGCTCTCCATCAAAATGCTGAAAGGATGCATGTTGTGACTACCCCTTTCTAAGGCAACTTCTACCTTCTAAGGTAAGCAGTCAGGCCTTCTAGTCTCACTAGCTTAATTCTTGAGTAAAACCTTACAAAATGTGAGGGTCTGCCACTTGATTCCAAGGCAGCTGCTGCAATTACATTTTCCAAGAGCTATTACACTTCCTTGTCACCTTACTGTAATTTCAATCCTTCACCAGCATGGAACATCATCAATGTAATCAGGGCTTTGTCATGAGTAGGAGGAACCATGTGCTAAATGCATTGTGGCTGAATAATGAAGAAGGTGGAGTGAAACACACTTGTTTCCTGTGTCCCACACTGCCCTAGAGTGCTATGAACAAGCAGGCTGAGGTTTTAAAAAGTTCTTATGGAATTTTTGCAATTAATAGTCATGGGATAGGATTTCCAATTTTCTAAAATAGCTTCTACAATCTCATCAACAGGATTCATTTTGGTGGATAAAAATTTTTAATCCTTTTCTTTTTTTTCTTTTCTTTTCTTTTCTTTTCTTTTCTTTTCTTTTCTTTTCTTTTCTTTTCTTTTCTTTTCTTTTCTTTTCTTTCTTTTCTTTTCTTTTCTTTTCTTTTCTTTTCTTTTCTTTTCTTTTCTTTTCTTTTCTTTTCTTTTCTTTTCTTTTCTTTTCTTTTCTTTTCTTTTCTTTTCTTTTCTTTTCTTTTCTTTTCTTTTCTTTTCTTTTCTTTTCTTTTCTTCTTTTCTTTTCTTTTCTTTTCTTTTCTTTTCTTTTCTTTTCTTTTCTTTTCTTTTTTTCTTTTTTCTTTTCTTTCTTTTCTTTTTTTTTCTCTCCTCTCCTCTCCTCTCCTCTCCTCTCCTCTCCTCTCCTCTCCTCTCCTCTCCTCTCCTCTCCTCTCCTCTCCTCTCCTCTCCTCTCCTCTCCTCTCCTCTCCTCTCCTCTCCTCTCCTCTCTCCCTCTACCTCCTCTTTCTATCTCATACTCTGTTTTTTTTTTTTTTTACAGTAACTAGCAAAATAAATGTTAAAATAGAAATGGAATTAACAAATGGGAAAAGCTGCTGACAAAACATACATAACAGTTGTCGTGTAAACACACTGCTCAAAAGAACAGATTTTCCATAATATCTGTCAGTTTGCAGGAAGGAAAAAAATAATGCTTCACAGAGCAGTATAAATAAATAACAGTGTGATGTGTAACTAATATTTTCTAATTTTCATAGGAGCCACCATCTTGGCAATATTGTGTTGCCTAGGAACTAACAAAAACATGTCTTTTTTTGTTTTGTTTTTAATGGTTCCTTTGTGCCCTGATATTTTTCCAAGTTGGCAGCTGCAAGGAAAAACAATGTGATTTGGTTAGATTCAGCCCCTTTCTCTCTCAAGTCTGGAACAGAACAGATAAGAACTTGTGTGTCAGAATACAAAGTTTACTCAGCACGAGTCAAAAGCTTTTGATGTTTGCTATCCAATCTGGCCCGGCATCTTTGAAGTTCACTTACTCATACTACAGCCCCATCCATAAGAAATAGCCATTTTCCCTGTGTTAGTTAAAACACTTGATGAATAGGAGCAGCCACAGCAAAAGCAGCAGGATATTTTTTTCCACAGCTGATCTGGCTATTCTTATTTCTGTTGATCCAAAAGAGTGAAAATATTCAACCAAATATAAGGAAGAAAATGGAAAGAAAATTCTAGATGTAATTTTGTACCTGTTCCTGGAATGTTCTTCTGTATATTGTTCATCAATTAAATGTAGTACACAATTTAGTCATTCTAAAGGCTCTAAAATACTCATCTGAATCCTCTTTGCATTACTGGCTTTGAAGTTAGATATTGGTCTCATTCATTAAAAAGAACGAAACTTCTTAAATGCCTTAACCAACATCAACAAGCAACTCTTCTGACACAGAAAATGCATTTCCATTCCCCTTTTTTCTCTTGGTCAAGAGGTCAAGTTAACAGCTGGTGTAAGTAAGCAGAGTGCCTTTCCAGTTGGGGGACTTCTACTGATTTACACCAGCAAGGATGTGGCTCAGGAAGGCTGAGATGAAGGAAACTGCCCCCAGTAACCCATCAGAGAGCGGGAAGTGGAGCCCAGCCCTGAAACCCTGTCATGTGCTTCAACTACAAATTCATAATTAAAGCAGGAAAAACAGTATGGTTTGTGGTGTACCTCTTATCAGGGTCTTTTGAACTATGCAGTGAATTATTTAATTGGCATGGATAAATTCTTTTCGCTTGAACAAAATCCAGTTGCACCATTAAATATTACGGATGTCAAATATTAAAATGATTTTCCTGTGCTACTGGTAGTGTTCTTTGAAGGAACACTGTCTTTGTTCTAGGAAATAAAGCCAGACAATCAGTATACAACTAGTGAAGACTCACATTCTCTACCTTTTACTGGGTAAAGCTTAGACAACAAAGCAGGAATTCTCCTCTTTCATCCTTCATGGGTTCTCAAGGAGACCAGTGTTTGTGATTTTTTTGGAGGCTATACTAAAGGGTCAGTTAGTTTACATTCAGTAGCCAAGTAAAAACCTGTACAGTCAGAAGTAATATCATCACCTTTAATTGAAAATCTGCAGTCTCAAAAAATTGTAACAAATCCAACCTCTATTTTTATTGTAAAATATGCCCTGAGTTAGCTTTGGGAAGATGAAAGTCTGATATAAAGGATACAATTGAGTTAGAAAGAAAAATGCTGCACAATGGATAGATATTGTTTTTGGTGGTTTTTTTTCAAGCTTTCTTTCTGTGAAACCCTGTCAGGTAACCGTTGAGGATTTTTTATTAACATCTAAGTATTTAGTGTATGATATTGGAATTCTTTCTTTTCTCTCCTCCCTCTTTTGTTTCCTTCTTAGCTCTATTTCAAGTTTTGCCTTTTACACCAATCTGTTGACCTTTACTGTTTGAAGGATATGAAATCTGGGTACCAGTTCTTACCATGGTGGGGGAAATTACAGGCAGACTGACACATGCTCACTCAATCCAGTAAAGGAAGGACTGAATAATGTTTTGCACTGCCCCAGAGACAGATATATTTTGGCTTTCTGAAACATTTAGAGGCTGCTCACAATGGGACTCGGAGTGTTTGAAAGAACTTGTCTAGTCCTAAGTTGCTCTGTCTGGCCTGGAATGTACTTGAACTTTACCCTTTTTTAACCTTGTAGTTAGAAAAAAAAATAATGTTAATGAAAGTTTCTACTAAAATACAGTCATTGTGATTGTTGCTATTTCCACAGTTAAAAAGAGAGACATTAATATGTGTCCACAATGACGTACTAGGTTATTGTCAAGTCTCCTTTTCCTCTAAGAAGGAATGAAAAACATAGAAAAGAGGGTTATACACAGATGTAGTGGACTATGCTACTGATTTTAAGACCTCAAATCTTTCTATAGGAGGGCACATGTCCTGCCAGAGACAGCATTTGCTCTACATGACCAAAAATGCAGATATTACTTGTTTCCCAGCAGGCAGAAGTAAGAAAAAGTTAGAACAGTAATGAGGGATGAAAAAGTGGTCGTCCTTGACCTGTTACCCAAGTCTGTTGTCCCCTGGTAAGCCCATGGGAAGAGGTGAGGAAATGGATGTCTGTGCAGATACACCTTCAGTTGGTTTATAAGTTGCAGTTGTGGGCTCCTGAGTCCCTCTGAACTCCCTGTTCTGCAGAGGATTGATGCAGGTGGGTTTACCACTCAGGGAGAGTGAGGGCTTCCTTGTGAGAAATCCTGTTAGAAAGGACAAATATACACATAGATACACAAATACTTCTTTAGAAATGTGTTAATTAATGCAATGTCTTTAAATGCAGCAGGGTCGTCTTGCTGACAATTGATCTGTCTGTGCACACACATGTTCTGTGCCCTTATCAGAGTGAGAAGTGGTAGGTCATGGGATGCTGGGCTTTTTTTTTTTTTCTTTTTTACTCCCTGGGGAATAATATCCATCTCCCAGGGTAATACTAATAACAAACTTTTCCTCCTACACAAATGCCTGAAAGGTGGTTCTTGAGATACAGTCCAGCGAGGGAAAATCAGCATAGCTCCACAAAGCTGATTTATTGCAGTCTTTGTTTTGATCCAATAGATCTGGTCTGTAAAATGAACCTTTGCCCAACAGAGGATGTGATTTTTACATTGAAAACACTATGTAATCCTAGGAAGATAAACTGCTGAGAGTTTTTATTTCATGTGCAATGTGGCTCTTTTATGTTGTTTGAAGAGTGGAAAGAAATCTTAGGATTGACTTGGTGTAATTGTGAACGAGATCTGTGGACTTTAATTCCCATGCATGTGCAAACTCTGAATTAGGCATAAAGTCTCGTTGTGTTCCTAATAATCCACTTCACTGCAATATAGTTGCAGGCACTGTATAGCACTGTTTTTCCACATCCATCTGCAGTGAAAGTATCTGTATTTGGACTGTGGAATAGGAAGCTCTGTGATATATTTGTCTCTATATTCTGAGCAATACAGCAACTGCTGCTGGTGGGTTGTAGCAATGAGGCTCCCAAGCAGGTTTTTTTTTTTGTTAGAGGACAGGCAGAGCTCACTGCATGAGAGCAGCTCTCATTTCTGGTGCAGGCTTACCCATGGCATTTGTGATTTGAAGGTAATACCCTGTTATAGCGTTCTTTTATTTCCCACATTCTCCTTCCAAAGAGAGGAAACTCGTAGGCTGATGTTTTGACAGTAAAGCAAATGTCGATTGCTCTTTTATAAATTCTGACAAGCTACTGTATGTAACATTTATTTAGTGCTCTGTGTGTGTTGCCAGCAACACTAGCTAAATTTCTTCAGCAAAAATAAAAGGGTTCAATCAATCATATGATCTGGGCAACCTGTATTTATATCTCCAGTGTGTCATAACCTAGTGTTGCTTGTCATTTCTTAACTGATCTACAAATATTACAAAAGCAATTTTCTGTCAGACTAAGGCTTGATCACGGTTGACCTCAAATGTCTAAGCATACCCACTGGAGAACCTCCAAAGCCCCATGGATATTTATGGGTCTTGTTCTCTCTCTACTGTACCCATTGGTATCAAAGAAAACCTACCTAATCTTTTCCCTGAAGGTTCCTTCTGCCTTCATACACCTTCCCATCACTTACCTTTTGCCACTTTCTAAATGATCTAGAGACAAAAACAATGATATCTTTCTGTCTTCAGCTGGACTCTGTGTGAGCTTGGAGAGACACCCACTTTTCTTATGGCGCTCTCGCTCTTGTTCCCTCTTCTCTCTCTTACTAGTTAGGTCTTTGTTATTACAAAATGTATCTTTTTTTTGTTGTTTGGAAAGTGTACAATGAAAACGGAATGCCAGCTGCATCTTTGCTGAAAGAGCAGCCTTAGTTAGCACAGTAGCTTCGGAGCACACTGGGAAACTGTTGATGCTGCAACCTCTATGACTGTGAGAATATTGCTCTGTGAGTTGTTTTTTATCAGGAACTCATAGCTGTTGGCTGAGTGTCTGTGGATTTTTCTGGATTCAAATTTATCCTCCCCCTGCTTTTTTCCCCAATACCAGATTTATCTTTGAAATGTACTCACAGATGGTATAAATCATTTCTAAATGTCCCTGGTACAATGCAGTTTCTTAGGAATTCCTGTTCTCTTGTTTTGCAAATGTTTTTTTCTTTGGCTTATTGAAGTGACCTTGGTGTGTCTTACAACACTCAATATCGGGAGGCTTTATAAAACTCATATCTCAGAAGTGTCTGACATTACATTACAAGAGGATCTGTAAACCTCCGTGAGATGACGAATGTCTTTTTTAAACAACAGACCAAGACTTCATTTAAATTAGTAACATGGAGATTAGAGGAGCTCTTGCAGGCTGTGCTGCAGCCATGCCAGGACTCTAGGAATATCAGTCACATGAAAGCTGTTAAGTTTGAGATGGAAATAAATCAAGGAGCCTGTAAAAACTGTCAGCAGGTCGGGGAAGTTTATGAACTCTTGCTGTATCTAATCATAAATCATAAGAATAAGCTAAAACTGAGAAGAAAAATGTCCTCTTTTGTAATCTAATGCTGTCTGTTAAGGCAATAAAACTCAAATGAAATGCATGCATTGCAATTTTTAGTTGATACTTTACATTATTACCAAAGTGAAGGAAGAGTTTCAAAGTTATAAAAGTGAGACAAATGAGAGGTGGACTTGTACTAGTTGGTGTTTCCAGGCCTGCATCTTCTCTGCCTTCCAGAAACAAAGAGCACTCATCCAGCAAAACTCTCAAGTGTTCATAACTGCAGACAATCAGGCAGACTTAATAAGGACAATGGCACAGATTCACATGCTCGAAGTAACATGGGAACATGCTCTCCATTGGACTAGAGCTTAAAGGATAGGTGCAGTTTTCAGCATCCCACTACTGTGCAGCTGGTGAAGGGTCAGACCTGTGGAGCTTCAGTCTTAGAAATGGAGTAAAAACCAGATCTGTGAGTGTTTGACCATTCTGGGAAAGAATGCAAGTAATCTGTGGAACCCAACCATTTAACCTTCCAATTTCTCTCTGTTATCACTTTCAAACCCATTATGACCATCTCACTTACTATAAAAGTTCTCTGGCTCAAAAATAAAGGTACTTGCATAGGGCTTTGTCAAGTTTTAGCCACTTTGTGCCCTAAACTCATGGTCTTTCTGTTTGTGTCACTCAGGAAAGAGTCTGTATCTGTTTAGAGCCCCATTAACTTCAGTAATACTTTGTACAGGAGTGAGGGTTTATTTGTGGGGATTGGATTGCAAGGTGAGGGCCAGAGATTGGAAACCTTTCTTGCCTGGCATACTGTTGAAAAGCACTATGAAATGTTTCTGACACCGATATCGTTACGCTGGCCATCCATCTCAGAGCAGGGTAAGTGCTCACAGTACTTCACACTGGAATGCCAGACGAAGAAGATTTTACAATCCTAGGCCCTGACTTTGCAATCAGATCCTCACTGGCAAATCTCTTACGCTGTCTGGGGTACCACCTAAGTCAATAGGACTAGCTCAGGAGTGAAAAACTTTTCAGGATGAAAAAAGGAATTAGCAGGAAAAGCCTGATACTGCATGAACAATGCCTGAAAGAGGGAGAGGAAACACCTCATCTTATATTTACCAAAATACAGAAAATTTTGAGACTAGTTTTTTTCCTCTGCTTCTTAGCAGGATTGTGTGTACCAGCCTTGGAGTCATCTGGACTGTGTTTGCTGCTAAGAAATTTTAAAAAGTTATGTGTATGCAATTATAGCATATGTACATGGATATTACCTGTGAAAACTGAGGGCAACAGAAGCCAGTGTGAAAACATACTGCTGAGAGAAATACATCAGTGATAAGGAAATCTTGATGAGGTTGTAAAATAAATACAGAATGAACACCATACTACTGCAAAAATACAGTTGTTAAGGCCTGATACAATGTGGAGTCACTCTTGTTTAAAGAAAACGCTGTGAATGTCCTGTAGAAACAGAGCAAAAATCTTTTACTTGGACCGAAGATACTGTGTGGGGTTCTTCTTCAGAAGGCAAACTCTCACATGTTGCAGATTTTATGAGACAGGCAGTGAACCTTGTGCTCATAAAGCCAGGGAGCTGCTCCATCTGAGCAAACCCATGAACAGTAACTGAACTCCCTGTATTTTAAGAGTTCAGGGTTTTCAAAGCAAAGCTCTTCATGGGTTTCGAAGGTAAGAATGGAGTGAATTCTCCTAACTTCAGATAGTATAGCCAAATCTTTATGATATGGGTAGTGTACTCATTTAGTAAAGAAAGCTAAAGATGGTCATGGAGAGGAAATGCTCTGCAATGAGGAAGCCCTGAAAAGAGAAGCTAGAGTTTCAAGCCTGTAATAGTCATTGTAGGTGTTTCTAAACAGGAGTATGTTTCTGTTAGTCTAAATGCCTCATTTCAGAGGATGGTGTGTTCTGCAGACCAAAAATTTGTGGGTTCTTATGGTAGTTGCTGATGTTTCATGAGACCAGTGGACTCCTAGTCCAGATTTTTTAACAGTGGACAAACTCAGCAATGAACTGGAAGGTGGACATGCCACATCTTGCAGCCAAGTGTGTTGTGTCATCTACAAAGTCCTGGAGCAAAGGTTCCCATCATGAGAGCCTCTGGCACTCACAGGGAAATCCTTGATTTACATAAGATATTAAAGAACTAGCTTGGTGTTGTATGTGCAAGTTGAAGGAATAAAAGCAATGTTTTAGAAAGAAAACTGTAGTCATCCTTCATGGGGTATTAAGGTGAGGAAAATCTTCTTTCTTGAGATGGGATTGCAGCTATTCCAAGTAAACCACCTATACTTTCGATATTTCTAAACACAGAAAAAAACTGTCCCATCTGTCCCTGATGTGTTACCTGGCATGTTCTGAGCCAAGAAATCTGACCTCAGGAGAAGCTGAAGTGCTGCCTGCTACCATGGGTGAGAGAAGGGCAGCGAGCTGGAGAATCTGGGGATGGGGAAAATTTTTTCTGGTGCCTTTTCTGGGTCTGGAAGAGAGCACAGCTCTGTGGAGCAATGAACCCTTTTGCCCAGCTGTGAGACTGGCAGGTTAAAGGGGCTCGTCTGACAATCTTTCACAGATCACAGAGCTGATAAAGGCAGGATAATGGGAAGAAGAAAGGGCCAAGCTAGGCTCCCTAAAAACATTTACTCAGATCCCTCTTTTCCTGATGCACACATGCTTCCATTTGCCTCCCCCAATGCTCGTGCTGACCTCCTCCTCTGGCTAAGCACTCAGCCTCCTGTTTGTCCCCTCTGCTTTAAAACCAGTGAGGGGCCTGATTAACCTCATGTGTGAATTGTGTGGTGAGGACTAATTACTTGTACTTCCTTCTGTAGCACTGAAAAACATGTTTTATATTTGCCCTCCAGACACAGACAGGACATCAGGATTGGGAAAAGGCTATAAACCAGCTCTTCATTAGTTTCTCTTAATTGTTACTGGGACAGGACCTTATGGCTTCACTTCCTCTGGGAGGGGGTTACTGAGACAGAATAAAATGCAGGTGCCCAGGTGCCCATGACATAGTTTTCCCCTGCAACCAACCTGAATAGCTTTCAAGAGGAGAGATCAGAGACTCCAGCTTTTGTAATGTCAGCATCTTTGTTAAACATTTAGCAATCTGAATTCAGCTGCAGTAATGCCTCCAGGTTTTTTTTGTTCAATGGACACAAATCCTCTAACAGACTTGTAATGATATTAAAGATGAATGAAGAATGTACAGTATTTAATTCCTTGTCTGTGATCTGTAGTGCAGAGCAGTTTGACGTGAGTGTTTGCTTATTCTACTGAAGGCAAAAGTTTAGTAAATAAAAAGGAAAATCCAATGGGTGGCAAGGCAGGGAGAACAGGGATGAGTAGTTTGTGGCAACTGGTAAAGGATGGTCTGGAAGGCTGTGGTTGAAATACAACTCTTATGTCTTAAAACCAGAGGTAATGAGACAGTAAACTGGCAATGGGATTTCCTAACATTTTCCTTGATTGGAAGGATAAAGGAAAAAATGTTATTACATAAATCAAAAGCTTTGCTAAAAGAACAGTCAAATGCTGGCTCAAGGGACTGGCCTTGGTAGAAAACATCTCTACATTGCTAGGTCACCCCACTGAGCAGGGTCAGAAGAAAGATTTTTATTAACTGAAGGCTGTTGAGAAGCAAGTGTGGAACAGATTAATGGTTTGGAGCTCCGCTGGCTGAGAATGGCCAGACACAGAAACAAAAATTAACCCCAGACTATTGACCAGGGGTGATATCAGTACAGTGTGGCTGGGAGAGCAATCAGGCAAGCCAGGGAGTGAGTGAATAGGGAAGTGTAAGCAGCCAGCCTCAGTAGTGAGACCTAACCACAGTCTATCCTGACACACTTAATCATCCTGACCCTGTGCTGGGTGAGTAAAAGGGAATAGGGAGCTCATTCTCAGTGAGAAAAGTGGGTACCTATTGCCTATCCCCAGGAAATAGGGCCACAAATCAACTGTTTCTTACTTTCAAGAGTTTAAGGGAATGAACAGAATTGTGTTGGTAAATGTGCTGATTATACAAACCTGCATGCGGTGGGCTGCTTTGGGTTAGGTGAGGCTGAGCAGTGTGGTGGCACTGAAGGATGCTGCAAATAAAGGCAAAGAAATGTGTATGGAGAGAGCTGCCTCATGATTAACTGGCCTGGTATCCCTCCCCTTGCCTGTGTGTGTCCCCTCTGCTCACCTGCACTCAGGGCTACCTCTAGGTTGTGGCAGACCACTTCTCACCAGTCAGTAACTGTCCTTTTGTCACCTGGGATTTTAGAGGTCACAACCATGAGAAAAGCCAAAGATACTATTTCTTAAGCTACAGACTCTCCTCTGTTCCTAAATATCTTTTTCTTGTCAAGCAAATGTACCTACATGTATATGTTTTGAGCCAGGAAAGGAAAACAGGTGTGACCTACTTAATGTCAAAAGGAACTACTCCTCCGTGATGTTTACTCTTCAGATAAGGCAATGGAGATGATATGAAAGAATGAAAAGAACTGGTTGATGAGAGCAAACAAAAGGATTTGGCTTGACTTTCCTTAGGAAGGAGACAAATAACAGGAAAACATGTAGGAAAAAAGCATATAAATTGTGGTGGTCATTGCAGCAGGATGTTGTTGAGAGAATTAATTCAGTGAGATTAAAGATTAGAATAGGTTCTTATTTGGCTAATGAATTTCCTAAAAATTATATAATAGCTAAAGGCAAAGATTTAAGATGAAATATGCTGTGTCTGACCTGAGATCTGCTGAACACTGATCCGCTATTAGAGATTCATTGGTTCAAGCTACTGGAAGCAGATGAGCTGCCAATCTAATCCAGTGTGGGAGACAGGGTCCTTCTCTACCTCCTGTATTCTGCTTTGAAACACGGTCATCCTTCCTCTTTCTTTGAAATGCTTTCACTCCTCAATAATATTACTCATTGCTGATTGTTCCGTCTTTCCTTCTCTCCAGTTTAAAACTGAAACTGCTTTGCATTTTCCCTAGAAATAGTTTAGTTTTTTTCCCCACACTTTTCTGCCCTGATTCTTAAAGGGCAAATTAGTTTAATATTAAGTTTATTTAACAGTGCAAAAAAGTTTGCTTTTCAGTGTCCAAAGGTGTTTTCTGTTGATATTGATGACATTTCAAGTATATTAAAACTTCAGTACTTTACACTTTAAAAAAGTTTATTTTGTTTATTAAGGAATGCAGTTTTGGGAAAACTAATTTTTGCCCCAGCAGTTCTGCTGAAAAAATTTCTCATCTTTATTACATAATTTATTTTCCAGTAATTATCAATATAAAAATATATTCAGATTAGCTATTAGACGACAGTTGAATTTTATCCTTTTTTTTGCCTGTTGCTGTAGCTTCTCAGAAGAATGGGGTAGGTGTGTGGCAGCAAGGCCAGTAATTGGGATGAAAGGGAGAAGTGTTAGCAGTCATATGCTTCAGGGCATAATCTGATCACCAGCTGTAGTCAGAAGAGATCACTGTCTCTAGCATTTAACAGGACTAAATTTGCCATATTTTGATGAGAAGGTGAAGAGGAAGTATCTGTCTGTGACTGATCAAGTATTGAAAACAACATCACTAGCAAAATAGTTTTTTGATCTGAACTGAATGTGCATACGTTATACATTAGCTACCTGCCAGCTAACCAATTCCACAACTTTGTTCAAATCCACATTTTCTGAGAGTGACTGTAAAAAGACAATGTTTAAAGTGAGCTCAGGCAATGAAGCAGCCTAAGCATGATGAGAGACCAAGCAGCTTCTTGCTGTTGGTGAAACCAGCGAAAAGTCACTTTTTTTTTTTTGAAAGGTTTTGGAAATGTTAATGCGAGCAATACTGTATTTCTGCTTCATGGTATTTACTGAAAGGATGTTGGTTCAGACAGAGGCTAACTTTCTCCACGCAAACCGCAGGCTGCTTCCCTCTTCAGCTGGCAGAAGAGATTTTTCTTCTGCAAAACATCTCCAGGGAAATGTAAGTGGAGAAGGGGAAGTTTATTATTTAATTGTACGTGTGAATTGGATTAGTTTTCCTTATAATCAATAGTAACAGTGTTAGCCCATTAATTTAAAAGGGTACCATAGGAAAACTTTATTATTGAGACTGAAATTCTTTGTCCTATTTTTTCTCTAAATCAGTATTTTTCTTTAGTTCACTTTTCCTTGGAAAAGGTGAAAATGAGAACCTGTTGGAGGCCTTTTTCGTTTCTTGAGCTGAATCTGAACTTCTTCTGAGTTTCAAAGGAGTGAGGATTATCATTTATGTAACTCACCTCTATGGCAGCATTACAATTCATAGTGTCAAGTAAGGAATACCAGCTGGAAAAGACCAGAAAAGGAAAGCATTTTTTTCCCAGTGCTGGAGTGATGGGGGTGGGTTTGAAGGCTGGGGTGACTGAGTGAATGACCAGTGTTGCTTTGCACTGACTCAAGTGCACTCCAAGGTTTCCAGCTGGGTTTGTCACACTGCACAGTGGCATCACATTGTTCCACGCTGGCTTCAGGGCCCAAGCAAGGGAGGCTAATCAGGTGAGGGGTGCAAAAGTTTTGGGGAATAGGCTGGTGGTGAGGATGGTACTTAAATTTCAGCCCTGAAGCCTGAGACGAAGGGGAAGGACATGAGGCAAGTGGGCAAGATGAGGGAGTTTAACTGGGCTGCCACAGGGAGCAGAAAGCTGTGTGCAGCTCAAATGATTGTTACAGCTGGATGTGTAAGGAGTAACCAAGCCTAAAGTGTAAAACACCACGGAAAGAAGAAGACTTGAACAGATTACAGAATGAAATTAAGAGTGCAAAAAGAGATAAGAAAAGCAAATGGTGAGAATGAAAGGAAGCTTGTACAGGAGGTTAAGAAAGATAATGAAAAATGCTTCCAGAGTGTCAGGGCCATGAGGTCAGTGAAGGAGAGCAGAAGGCTTCTAAGATGCTGTGAAGGTAATTTATGGTCAGAAAACATTTCTAAATGTAACGTATGCTGTGGCTTGATACTCACAAAAGGAGGACAGGGGACAGATGCCACAGGCGGACATAAATTTCCCCAGAGAGGAAGAAGAAATATGGGGAAGGGGCAAGGTGTCAGGCTGACACAGGACTGCTTTGTGACCTTTGAAGACTGGCAAACAGTGTCAGGATGGGATATTAATTGAGAAAAAAAATCTTTTATCATTGTGCCAGCTGAACTGAAGAGAGCTGAAAGCAAAACCAGTCTGTCATTTTAGGCCACTACTAATGCATTTGAGTGGCTTCTGTGTAGCATTCTGTGGCCTCACAAGGAACTAATTTGTCTGGAAAGTCAACTTTATTTTGCCCAACGTGGGTGAAAAGACTGTAAAATGCTTCTGAAGTCACGGCTAGCTTTAAGTTACTCAGTTTATATGTGTCTTGTTTTCCTGCAGTCCTGAAATAAGGGAAATACTTAACTATTGTGGGGAATATGTTTAAGGCAGTGATGACTTCCCATGGTACTAATAAGCAATGGCTTCAAGCCAAGATATTTGTACTCATTGAGAAATAATTGTGACTATGTGAATTTGTATAGGGAACTTTCTCATGATAGGGCAGTAATAAATATACCTCTAAGCTGTAGTCAAATTACCTTTAAAATACTGCGTTTTGCTATTTGCCTTCTACAGATATTCCTGGGTACTCATAAAACAGACCTTCTTTTCAAAAAGTCTGGGGCTTGGCTCTTAGCTGGTGCAAGTCAGAATTGCTACAATGAATGGAAAATGGAGTTTGATGCAATACTCCAAGTATGTTTTTGTGTCATTTTGCTATTCCTAAGGCTCTTATAAAATCTCCCTATGGTTTCCAGAGCTGTTTTCTCAGTCTAGACTTATGAGGCCAATTTATTTTTCATTCTCCCAAGTCCTTTCTCAACTATTATCTGACAATTTTTAGTGAAGAATTTATCTAAAAATGAAGAATCTCTGAGGATGAGAGTTACTGGATTTGTCTCCTGCACCAGGTGTTCTCTCCATTCCTTGCATAAGGCAGAAGACAGGGAGTGTCCTGGGAATGGGATACAGCTGTGTTTTGTTCTGCTCAGTTGTCAGCTGGTATGAAGGTACTCGCTCCAGCAGCACACACAAAAAGCAAGGGAGTTGAGAGAGCCACAGATGGCTTTTCCTTTTACCTGGGGCAGTTCAGATGGAGGAAAAAAAATCCAGTCTAAAGTTGATGAGGCAACAGGAAATTTTTCATGTTCTTCACTGCAGGTAGGTTGAGTCGATACCACCAAATCACACAGCCCTTACTTTGGCCAATCTCTTCCCATAATTATTCCTGTTTGCTCTTCTGGGGGTAACATGTGTGAGCTGGTGCGTGCTCACTCATGTGAACAAGGGGGATGTGTTCTATCCAATAAATACTTTTGTGATTAGTCATTCCTGTAATGGGGGAACATCTAAGCCAATTGCCTCAGTTGAATGTAGCTCACAATATCCATTCTCAAATTCAGTAACCACTTGTTTGACACAACATTTAAATTAGAAGCACATTTTCTTGGAGATGTCTATGGGCATAACCATTTCCAGAGTGCTGAGAACCCTGACAATCTCCTTTTAAAGCCCTGCTCACTGGTGATGTGGGCATGAAGAAAAACTGTTAGCTTTGCAATGCTTAATACTGACATGTATGAAGCCTGGGTAGATTACAGATTGGCCAGCCTATCCCAATACATCAGATGGTGCCAGTCTGTGGGACCAAGCCCTGGAACCTGCTTGTTTATATGGTTAAATTTTTGGTAAAACTTTTTCTTTTGTCACCTACCAGTGTCTAAACAATTGTCTGGCATGACTTGGGCATAGCACAGCCCAGAAGCTCTTCACAGTGAGTGTTTTGGATGTGGCCACCCTGTTTTGCAGACAAGGAGAGTTAAATGGCATAGATGTTGTCTGTTTCATGCCAGTTATCCTCTGTACCCAAGAATGATCCAAGGGATTTTTCATTACTAGTGGAGACAAGCTTTATCTGTCAGTAAATGACATAGCATTACTGTCAGAGGATGGTATGGAGGACCTGACTTTTATTTCATTCCAGACTTGCACTAGTGTCACCATCCCTAAATTCTTTCCTGTTTGTTCTACTACAAAAAAAAGACAACACGACTGTGAAAGTAGGTTTCCACGGAAAATGTCCTGCGGTGTGATGGTCAAAGCATGAACATCCCCTTGGATGAACCTCCACAGGGAGGGACAGCTCTGTATCAAGGCCTGAGGTGTCTGACTGTTTGCTGTGACAAGTGGTGCATCTGGAGATGTCCCATGGCAAACAGAAGGTTTTGTAGTCTGTGTTACTTATGCAAACATCGACTCAAGGTGCTGTTCAATCTTGCAGTCATTGGAAAGCTTGGCGCCTACTTTTTGGCTACCTGTTGCTCCAAAGCTTTGTTATCTTTAATTTGAGCCAAGGCTTATCTCTTTGATACTGTGACAGGAGCCTTAGAAACCTGAAAAATCCCAACTTGATTCTCAGGGATGTGGAGCTCTCTGCAAGGGCTGGCAGAGAATTGGGAGCACACCACTCTGGAAATGATGATTGAGTTGAGCTACATGACTTGAGCTTACAGGAATCACTCAGGTTTTAAGTGTTTAAATAATTCTTATATAATCTTATTTTTACAGAAATTAGGTGTTTCCTGTGGAGTGGAATTCCAATTTTACAGCTGAAGGGTTTGTAACTAAAAGTTGAGCAGAAAACAAAAGGATAACAACCAAATTATGGCTGCTCGTAGTCAGCATACTAAGCAAGTCACTCAGCAGAGGACACCAAAGGAACTAGTGAACACTAGACAGTGTTTGATTAAAAAAACCTGGCTGAGAACAGTTATGGGTGGGCGGGGGTGTCTGCTAATTCAGCAGAGGAAGCAGACCTAGATGGGCTTCCTGACCCTTGTCTGTCTTAAAATTTCCTATGTAATCTCCACAGACATCTCCTTCAGCAAATATACTTTGGCCAGTAGCCTTGAGGTTTATTAACACCATGGAAAGTAATTATTGCCTTGTCCACACTCCCCATGGCGGTTATTGTTTAAGTATTTCCCTTATCCTGGATTGCAGGAAAACAATCCACTACATAAATCTACTGACAAACAGTTATGCTGCGGCAGCTCGGGAAGCGCGATATTCTCTCTGTGCTAATTTCAGTAAAACAGCACGTTTTTGTAAATGAGCTAATCCAAAGAAAGTGACAGAATGTTACATTGCAGAGGCCTGGCTGAGCTAATGGTACAAAATGAAAGAATGTTTTCACTGCCTGTCCTCTGAGTTCAGTTGGCATAATAAAATGCTGTTTTTCCCAGTAGAATATATGTCCTTCTACTTTGCTTCTCTGTCATAATAAATGACTGGCCTGGAATTAAATGGGTTGTTCCTGGACAAGGGATGTTAGTGATGGAAAAGACCTGTTAGATCACCCAGGCCATCTCTTTGCCAGTACAATGCTACTTACCTTGCATTTCATAATGCTCTTTCTAATTTAGTTTAAAAAGTCTCCTGAAGCCAGCCTTTCAGTGCTTTCCTTATAGGTCTTTTGCTCAGCTTCAGAATGTGAACTTGTAAGCAAAGACAGATGGGTTACAGAGGCTTAATGAAGTAGCCCACTGTAATTATGAGGAAAAACACATTAACCTGCCCCAGTAGCAAAATACAGCATGTAAGCTTAAATTACAGCAGCTGTAATTAAGAAGAAACCTCTATACCACATGTTGATATGGTTTATTCTACCACTGGGTTGGAATAAAATTCTTAAGTAATCTTTTATGCTGAAAATTGAGAACTGGGGTAACTTGGTCGGTTCTGCTCACAGTAGCTGCAAAGTTTCCTCTCAGTGTTAGTGTTCCTCGTTTCATCTTAGAACTCTCACCTATATCGCTGAACAGCACACGTAATAATTTCCATTCCTATGAGGTTAATATGTCTGAAATGTCTGAAAACTGCAAAAACATTTGAGGCATTGTTTCCCCTCGTAGAAGGTCCAGGTTCTGTGCTTTATTGAGTTGTGACAGCCCAGAAGTTGCTTTTATGTGTCCTCACTGGTGGTTTAATGCCTGGCCATAGGGCTTCAATTCAGATCTGAGAAAGGATGACAAATATCACTCCTGGCTTGGCCATGCTTACAGCCCCTTAAATCAGTTTTTAACACGGGTCTCAGCCACATAATGAATAATAAAGGCAGAAATTGACTTTCATCTGGGAATATATAAATCTTTCCATTGAACGCTTAGTTTGGTGTCATGAAATCTGCACTCATGTGTCACTGGTAGTCTCTTAGGTCTTGGGGAGCCCATTGTGTCTGGTTAGGATGAAAATTCTGAGGAATTTAGTACAGAAACCAAATAGGGGGATTAAGTCTGCCTGAAGTAGGTGTGATTAAGCATATGTCTGGATTAACTAACCCTGAAGCAGAAATGGCTCAAACACAACCCCAATAAGATGGAAATCTCTGTCTGACTCTCCAAATGGCCCAGTACATGGAAAGGCACTATTTGGTAGAGCTGGCAAAGAGCACACCAGTCAATATTCCCTACTCTGCAGCAGATCTGTGTCTCTCTGCAGCTCAATCACTGAGATGTTGCAGCTCTTCCAGAGGGCAACAAGCAGCCTTGCCAGTCTGGGCTGCAAGGATCCTGAAACAGAGGCTTGTCATTGCAATTTGTATAGAAGTTTCAACACTTCAGTGTTCCTTCTACCCACCCCCCCGCCCTTTAACTTCCCCTAAACTTATGTAACTTTGGTGTGACTCCAGAGAACAAGATGGAAAGGTTTCTGGATAAAACTGCTGTAAATGAGAATGAAACCTGGTCCCTACATGATTCTAGAATGTTCTTTATTTTCTGATGTAACTTCAATTGTAAAGCAGCACATTCTGTCCAGGCTTAATGGAACCTGGTTCTTATTTTTAAAGTTTTAATTATCACTATGTGCATCACAAAGTAGCTGTCTCCAGAAGAGTGGCTTTGAGAAAGATGGCATGTTTAGATGTCTTTTCAATAAAGCAGCTGAGGAATTTATTGGTTGTTGTTCAGTACTGGAATTGCGACCAATATATCTTGGACTTCATGTTTTTGTATGTTGGACTCTTAAAAAACTCTTCTGTCTCTTCCCTCATCTTGGCCTGATGTGCCAAGTACTTTAAACACAATGAAATTAGGGGCTGCTCCTCTCATCTTTAAGGGACTGCACTGTGGCATCAGCTGGACCTTTAGTTTTTTGCAAAAATATGTTGCAAAAGCTTTATTTTTATTTTCACCACCAAGTCTTGTTTTGTTTATTCAAATCTCCCTAAGCCCAACATAGGACATTTAGAAATAACTGTCTTGGTAAACTCTGATTTTAAAACTGCAGCAAGAAAAAGTTCCAACACACTGTAAATCTTAAAGGGAGATGTCTACTGCAGTAGTTGAAGTGATTCAGTATCCATTGGGAAAGTTTCTTCCTTGACTTAAACTTGGTGTAACCTTAGTTTTCCTGTATTTAGAGTAGCTCTGTGGCAGAGATTAAGTTTGTGAATAACTTGCGGCAAAGCAGGGATGAGCACATAGGAATGTCACCCTCTGCTGGGATTCGGGATCTGGCTTTCTTTCATGAAAACCCTTTGCTGTTTCCTGTAGTGAACTTCTTGACCCTGAGCATGTTTTATTGCCCGTGGTACAGGAGGGCTCATGCCTAAATGGGCTCTTTTAAAGATCAAAAATTGTAAACCAAGTTTCTTATTCCTACAGGAAAGGGCTTATTTAACATTAGGTCACTAGAAAAGTCAAAAGAATATGCTAAGGCTCATAAAGGGCTTTTAACTTGTGCTGTCTTGTGTACCAGCTTCATGCTAGTCTTACCAGAATCACTGCTTTGTTTGGAACACCACAGTCACAGATCTAGTTGCCGTTTCTGTGATCCCTGTATTTCGGCATTTATCTGTCAAATTGACATGGTGTGGCCTTGGCCATGGCCTATAACAGGTGTGCCTGATATAAAGAGGGTTTCTCATATTTATGTGTTTCTGATTAGAAAGTATGAGTATTCTTGTGCTTACTTGGAACCTGACCACCAAAAAAAAAAAAAAAAAAAAATCAGTTGCATCATTTGTTACTGCAGCAAGTTCATGAATCCACTGATAATTGTGAAAGCAGTTGCCCCAGGCAACTACTAGTGGAATGACTGACAGCAGTTTGGGGTTTTGGCATTGTGGAGAGCTGTTACTGCAGATTCATTTTATACATTCTAAAGATTTGGAGGATGAAGACTCTCCACAATTATTTTCCTAACCTTTTGTTTCCTTCAAAAAGATGTATGTCACTCTATTCCTTTTTCTGTTGTTTTGGGAGGAAGTGACTGGAACATCTCAAATGTGCTCTTCATTTTGTGTAGTGAGGTTTCTATCTATTTATCTATCCAGTAGCAGCAATGCTGTTGGAACTGGAGTGCTCTAGCATATTCTCTACTGTACCTGAAGGACACTTAACCCCACAACTTGTTCACTTTTGTCAGTTGTATCAGCTAGTCTCATAAAAGATATTAGCTCTTCCTACAAACTCTCGTTTATCTAGATATCATCAGTAACAGGAATGTTGTGGCAGCCATTATGGCAGAAACACGTAAGAGCAATAGGGTATTTCTGTCCCAAATATGATGGTGGAAGAGGAAAGAGAGGCATCACAGTGAAGTGCATTCTGTAAGGACACCAACAGAGCTGAAAGTTAAACTTATGTCAGCTCAGTCTTCATCCATGACCAAGGCATAGGTACATTTATGCTGCTTTCCAGGAGCACATACAGATTGGCAAGCTCTGTTATTGAGCAAATAGGAAATCCACTCTGAAATGAAGAATGTGTAAGGGACCAAAATATCTGTAGATTAATTCCCTCCTCACAGTTTTCTGTTTGTTTTTCTGTATAGTTGAAGTGTTTTTCTCGTGTGAATTTCAGCCAGTACAAAGCAAGTGTAGAGTTCAAAGAGACATTTTCATTTTGAAATATTGTTTTCAAAAGGATTAAAAAGCTCAAAAATTGAAACAAATTCTTATTTCAGATTGAGACTAATCAAATAGTTCAATAGTCAGCCACACACATGTTGTGTTTTAGCAATGGAGATGATTTGCTCCTGTGTTTTTTCCCATTCCCTGCTCCTGTATCATTCTGACCTATACATATCACTTATATAATTACTTTACAATGTTCAGGCAGATCCTTGTGGTAGGAATTGGCAGTGAGAGAAATTTGAGGGTGTCACCAGCCTGGATTGAAATGGCTCTCCTCTAATGGGCTGTGTGAAATAGGTGTGTGGGCTCAGTTCAGTTGCTGCACGTGCCCACTCTATAAACTGGTTGGGTTTGTGTTTCCCATCCTGTGCAGGCCAGCAGCAGTACTGTTGCTCATCCCCACAGCTGGGGAGGGGGATGAGGTTTCTCTGTGTCTTCTTCACACCAGGCTTTCAGGTGTGCATGGTCATAAACCTGGTGGTTTGGGGAAGTGTTGAACATTGTTTCACTGGCAGGGAGTAATGTTTCACATATTTTCTTCCCCTGTTGAACCAGTCACAGGGGCCAATAAAACTGGACACGCTCCAATCCTGGACTCCAGGCTGGGCAAAAAACAAAGAGACTGTGTGGAAGACAAGGACCCTCTTGAGCCTGATGTCTTGTTCACAGCTATTCCTTGTTTTTTCCTTCTGGCAGAGATAGATACTCTTCCACTGCGAGGTGCAGCTTAGTATTTTTCCATTCATTCCTGCAAAGAGGTGACAGCAGCAGGCTCTGCTGAGGTGCTGTTTGTGTGGGTGTCCACCTTGAAAGGAATTATGGGTTGTTTGAAATCTACTAGATGTTTATTTTGATGGATATGAGCACCTGCCAGGAAGGATTCCCTGTAGTATTAAGTCTCTGAAGCATTTGTAGCAGGAATGAACGTGTTTTTTTGAGACCATAAATTACATCTGCAACTTACTGAATAGCAAGGGAAATCAACCTTTCAAGTGATGCCTGGGCATTTTGTGAGTCTAGTCTGGTTCACATCTGTGAATTCAGACCCCTCTGCTGCCATGTCATGTGTGAATTCCATGGCAGACACTTATATCTTGCAAGCTTAACACCTTTAATTTTGTGGCAGTACTTTGCATAAGCCTTTAGAGTTTTGTATCTTCATACTGTACACTTAGTAAGCCCTAATATTTGTAAGGAGAACATGAAAGACAAATCAAATGAAATTGAAGCCACAAGAAGTCAAAAGCATGTCTTCCCTTATTTTCTTTCCTGTTTGCCTAAGGATTATTTATTATGTTTGCCTTGATTCCAGCCACTTAATTTTTCCAAACAGATGCAGCTGATTGATTAATGGCATTTCATGTTTAAAGTCAAAAGTGTCAGCAAGACTCTTGCACGCCTGTGTCATTCTCTCCTAGAACAATAGCTTCGGCTGAGAAGTAGGGACTTGTGCCAAGTATTCTTGAGGATAGGAGGTCATGTGCCACTTTTCTGCTAGGAGACAGATATATATATAAGGACAAGGGGAGGCAGGAGTTTGGGGGCTTGGAGGGCTAACTCTGTTCTAATAATAGGTGGATCACATGGTTGCTAAGTCACCTACAACAAGGCTTAGTTTGTGGAGGTGAATCAAAGTGCCGGGAATTAAGGACATTTCTTCGACTATCCTATGACATATAAAAATAGGCCCAGGGAAATACATATGTGATGAAGAAAGCATTGACTGTCTAGGCCAAAACTCGCCAGAGGAGCAGTGGGACTTCATTTCTCTCACCTTCTTTTGTGATTACTCTTCTCTTCCTTTTTAATAACCCTGCCTGTAAATATAGCCTACAGGTGATCCAGGTTCTCACCCAGTATGTAATATTAAGTATTTGTGTATAGTAGGGTACAGGGCAGAGCCTGAGCTGTTGGAAACAACAATAGCTTGCCTGATGCCAATTACCCCAGTCAGGATTAGCCATATCTGCTTCTCCTGGTGTGGGAACGAGGTGAAGAGTTGCAAATGGAGGATTACACGCTCATGCACCACATTGGAAACCTATTGCGTAGTCTAGTGTCAGTAATAGAAAGCATCTATATTTGTGGATCAAAATGAAACTGGCATAGGCTCCCCTTTGACAGCTGTTTCAAATATAGGGCTCATCACATTGTAATTCTTTCCCAGTATATGCTTAGAAACATGCAAAACACCAAGAAGCCTGAGACCCTATTGTTCTCTTCTGCACGTTCTGAGTGTTTTGTGTAAATGTATCTCGGGCCTTGAGGGCCAGATTCCTAGATACTGAAGTCAGAGACTAAGCTTTGCTGTTTATTGTCAATGGCATTAATCAACAAGTGGGGAGTCCCTTTTGTTTCCCTGACCTTCTGTATATTTTCTGAGCCTCACAGGCTAGGAGTCAGAGGAAACTTCCTCTGTAACTATAAGCCACTAGAGGCCTCCTGAATACTTGAATTGATTTTGCTTCCAGGAAGACAGAGTCTCCTAAAAAGTACATCAGGCTTATAGAAGAAAATTATTTCCCCTTTGCCAAACCGGGCTGACACACAGTGTGGCGAGGGTGAGCGAAAGATAGCACAGCTGAAATAAAGAACAGAAATTCAGCTCTTAAAATACAGCCCATGTAATATTGAGTCACGGTGAATTACTCATTTCTATTTAGCCTTTATCTGTTGCAACCTGATTAGAGAGAGAAACTACATTCCTTTATTCAGGCATGAGGCCAATATTCATATTAGTCATTTTTGGCCAAAATAAATTCTACAAACTTTGGTCAAAATGCTTAATCCAATAATGCAAATGTAGAGACTCTTTAAATAAACCACCCCACGGCAATCTCTCTGTTTATTTTTTTGTTTACATCCTCACACCTTCTCTCTCTCTTCCTATAGCTCTTTTTTCTGTTGCACCAGCCTTGTTTGTGTTTACCTCTTTTGCATAAGCATCCATTGCAAAACCCCCATGGATATCAGAGATACTTCGATGACACAGTTGATGCTTCCTCTCTGAGCTATGCCAGGTTTGCCCATTGATCCAGGAGCATGTTACTGTTCATTAATGCAAGGTCACCCCTAATTCCCTCCTTCTCCTCTTTACCTCCCAGCCCTCAGGGGGGCAAATACTTGGAGGAGAAACCCATTTGCTTTCTGTGTCAAGAAGCTGGTTGGTAGCTTGCTGCTAATTACTTTGGCTACAATAATTCTTAACCCGATTACAGTGATACAAATTAAAGCACTCTTGGCGAAGGGCAGATAAATCCACATGTCAGACACCAGAGCCTTGGTTTATTTAGGGACATCTCATTTCTTCTGATCTTGTTACCCAGTTTTCCATCTTCTTTGGGTAATCCTGAGTAAATCTTTCTGCAGTGGAAATCAGCACCATACACATAGGCCCAGATTATTAGAGAGGCCTTTGAAATTGTCTCATGAGGTTCATCCTGCAACCCTTTGGGAAGGTCAAGTTCTTCTGCCCCAAAGGATGAAGAACAACTGGTGATTTTGAGAGCTCCCAGTGGTGCATCTTTGACAGGGCCTAATTTTCAGAGACATGGCCTGCACCCCATCCTTAAAATCAACCTCGGCAATGTGTTTCAGTGTCGATCCACCAAAAGAACTTGCTCTCACTAAAAATAGAGGTCAGTGTACTTGTGCAGCCTTTGGCCTTTGCTTATGCAAATTGGACAGTTGTCAGATAACCTTGTCTCCAGTACCTTGTGTACAAAAAATTGTTTTGCTTTCTGCATTCCTTGAAAAATGTTATCCTTTTTTAAGTCATGTGGGTTGGGAAGCAGAAAGAGGAATCATTTCCTGGATAAATTGGCGTCACCTTCTATAGATAAGCAGCATCTTTCTGCATCTGTTTTCTTTGCTGTGGTGAGGACCCTTTTTATTCAGTTTGTTAATGAGACCATGTTGGCAGGTAGGAAGTTGGACTCCTCTCTCTCATATGTCAAGCTGGGTCAGTGAAGCTGAATTTCTCAAATGCTGTAGTCATGTGCTCTAAACTATGAAGTACTTCTGCTAAAATAATGTTTCCAGTATCCTGTGAATAACACACTGATCACTGAATTAGTTCCTTAGTGGGAAGGAAAGTAACAAGATTAAAGAGAAACCTGGGAATGGATTTAGCTCTCTTTTACTTCTTTTACTCTGACATTTATCAAGCTGAACTCCCCACAAGCCAGGACTATATAAATATTGAGTAAAGACTACAGGATTTAACAGTCAGTTCATGTCACATAATTATTAGCCTCTGGCACCATCTTATTCATTTTTAAAGTCACTAACATGAAGGTATTGTACCAGATAACAATATTGCTAGGTATTTTATTTAGCAGGTCTATTCTGTTGCAGCTTCCTTTCAGAACACCTCAGCTGTACAGTATGCAAAAAATCAGAAAGTACATTTTCTTTACAGGAAGGTACTGCTACACTACATTGCAGCTGATCTCAGTTTTCTTAGCCATGATATAACCTTCCCTTGCAGTTGCACATATCTTCTGTGAAATTGCAGACTGCTGTTCACACTAAATTACATAAACATAAATATATTTTGCAAGGGAGTTTGAAATGGTGATGTAGTGAAGCTTAACCTTATATTTAGGATTTTCCATTAGGAGTTTTATACAGTTCTGGACATATTTCATTGATTCATCTGCATGTTTAGGTAGAATGCACTGTATAGATGTAAGGGCATTATACGAATTTTGTGGACTGGGACTTTCAGGTAATATGAAACTCCTCCCAGATAAGGTTGAACTTGGCATGATACGAAGTTATCCACTGCTTTGCTGAGAGCCTGTGCTTACATTGCACATGTGTCTGTGCTAGCCCTTTAATCTTCCTGACTGATTTTCAACAGATTTCTTGTTTCAGATGTTAGGAGTAGAGCTGAAAGTTTGAGGCAAAAATCGGTAAAATTTATTCAGAGAATTACACACCTAGTCATGTTAAAGGAAAAAAACCCTACTAAATCATATTATTTGGTGCTGTTGCAGGGCTCCCTGAAAAAGAGCTTGAGGCACCTCTGGGAATAGGTGACTGCTACTTGTATATGGCTTCAAGATGTGGGGTTTAAGTTTCGAATTTTAGTTGTTTGGGATATTTTACTTAGCACCCCATTTGCTCTTCACCAGAGCCCTCAGGAGATATTCCTGTGGGCATCTGCACCCCACCTTGGTGTGGTCGTGACCACCTCTTCCCTCTGTGGATTCTGACTGACTCCCAGCTCTTGTCTCTCCAGCAGTTTCCGAGTGCTGGTTCTGATGATGTCAGTGATTTCTTGTGACCTTGCAAAAGCCAGCAGGCTCCTGGGCAGACTAGGACCCATCTCCCAAAGGAAAGTTGCAGGAGGTCAGATATTCCACTCCCATCTCACTGAGCTCATCCGTCCAACTTCTTTCCTTTTTTTCTCCCCCCCTCCTGTCCCTTTTTGTTTGGTTTGACCTTGGTCACTGATGACAAGGCTGCTTTTCCTGCCAAACCAATCAATAAGCTAAACAGAGAGAAGATGAGTATTTAGAATATGGGAAGCCAAACTCAAACACAGATAGGTTATCAGCCTAGCCCAGAGCAGACTTCTAAGCAAATATTTCATTAACAAATTTTTCATGGCAACTTGCATGTTAAAAGAAAAAAAAAAAAAAGCAACAACAGGAGAGGGAACAGTAAAGGGGATAAAGTGAAAAAACTGGGCTGGAGCCATTGGGCTGAGGCTGTTGCATTGCTCTCTTTGGTTACCAGTACTTTCCACAACACACTGCTGCTCCCTAGGGAGATGGTAAGCAGGAAGGGTGAAAACCTTGCAACGATGGAGCTTTGAGAGCCCACTCTGAGCTGCTGCACCTCGTGCTTTCCTCTCAGACAGGGAAGGGCTCGGGGTGCCTCTGTGACCATACCCTGTGTTTATGCTGGAGCAACATTCTGGGCACAGGCTGAAGTTTGTAACTGCCTGTATACATTTTCTGTTAACAAACAGGAGCCTCAGCCAGTTATATCATTAAGTTCCTGGTTAGCTTAGTAACCTGTAGAAAATGTATTTGTAATATTGCAAAACCTTGTGGAAGCACGTCCAAAGATCTCACTTCGGTGCATCTCCCACCCCTTCTGTGTGAGACACAGCTTTTTCCTGGATGTATTATTGCCCTCCATTTAAAACAATAAACACAAATTAATGCATTTTTTGAAGACCAGAATATTTTACAGCATTCTTAGCATAGATTAACAAACCCTCACTTTCGTGTGTCGTGGGAATGAGGAACAGAGTCTTGACCATATTTTTTTTCTTGACAGCTATTTTAAAAGGTTGACTGAAGAGCGGGGAAGTTGCTAAATAACTTTTCAAATAATGTAGAGGAGAAAAATGTAGGTCACTAAGCAATAAACTCCCTACATCCTTCTGGCTAAGGAAGAGACTCTGAATCTCCATCCACCTTTTACTAAAATGAGACCAAAATTCAAATCCAACATAAAGCATTACAGCTTTAAGTACTGAAAATATTTATTATTTTTATACCAGTAATCCAATAGCATAATCTCAAGAACATCAGTGCTCCAGGAATGTCTAGGAACACAATGGATTTGCCTTTATTCCTTTATCCAGATGTTTCTATAAAATACTCTGGATACTAGGAATCTGTAGGGGAATTAAAGATTTATTTTTAATACTTGAAAAACTTGAATTTCTAATAACTATGATCCTTTAAAATGTTTTAACTGTGGATGCAACATGTTTTGACTCTTTGATGAGCTTTCCCTGTATCTTTTATCTTGCTTTCTTTTACACAGACAGCTGCAAGCCAGTCACAGGACACAGACACTTTAGTGCTAGCTGTGAGTGTGAGAATTAAACTATGTTTTGGCTTTCGCTCAGAATTTTATCTTTATTCAGCAAAACTGATTTGATTTTGTCTGTACAGCTCTGTGTAGATATACCTGAGCTAGGGAAGGAATCACCAGAATATTAAATAAATCTACGTGGGGCAATAGCCACCCCTGCTTATTGAGGACTAACTTTCATTCAGCTATTGCAGGGTGGAAAGCCTTCCATTATTATGTTACAGCCTGTAATGCTGTAATTTTACCTCATTTCTGAAATAAGACTATATCTTTTTTCTTGTTTTTCATTACAGATGCAGTGCTATGCAAATAATTTCTGAGCATTGACTGCTTATACACACACTTTATGTTCACCTCCTGAAACAGTCGTGTCGCTCCCAGAGAGGCGGTGAACACCAGGACCCTTTTCAGGATTCGTGTAGGAAATGTTGAAACAGCGTAATTTCTTTTGTTTATAAAACACTATGGATTTAATGACTTGTTTAATAACAAGACAAGTCCAATAATCATGCAGCATTTTAGGGGCAGATACTGTGTTCCAAATAGCAGGTCAGAAACTGATCCTCTGAGGAAATCCAGTGTAGAAATTTCACTGCACGTCAATATCCAGTTTAATTTAGGAGTTGTCTATCATTTGTCTGCACCCAAAAATCTTTGACAAAAGTGCAGCACTAGCTAGTATTTTATGTAACTGTTCTAAAATGTTTCTAGATTTCTATATCTGAGGATAAAGACATGCTTTTAGTATAAACAGAAGGTTTAATATAAACAGAGGTCAGAAATCAAATATTCATCAAAAATTTTTCAGCTTATTTAGTTTACAAATTTAACATGAATTTGGGTCAGTCAGGTTCACTGTTTCTCTTTTATGGCCACTTAGAAATTTAATAGATCTAGAAATGGGATGAAAATTTTAATATAAAGAGATGAGCCGAACACACACAAAGAAATGCTGGTTCTCGTTTTAAAAGTAGTGTCCTGGCCACAGCCATAGCCATGGAATTGCCTGCAGGAACTGAAGCGCTGAATCAGCCTGAAGCGCTGATTTCCTGAAACACAAATTAGTGGCTCACAGAAGCTTTTCGGCCTTAAAATCTGACAATAAATCAATTAGCCAGGTCTTTTGCAAATGGAGAACAATTTGGTAAGAAGTGGCAGGGTGGAGGTGGGAGAAGCAAAGAAGAGAGAAAACTGGTTGCAAAACCACAGACAGTGACAAGAGGTCATGGGGCACTTGGTACTGTTTTTGTGATCCAGTTCCTGCCACAGTTTTCCTTGATGACTTTGGAAAATTTTGTGGGTCTGTTCCTCTCTTCTGAATACGGTGATAAAAGGCCTACCTTAGAGGAGTGGCATGTAGATGAACCAGATCAGAGCAGGACAGGAATTCCCTTTGTTTGCAGATCCTCTTGAGCAGTGCTGGTGACTAAACAGTGTCTGTGGCTTTCTGATCTGAGGGGTTTGTGGCCAAGAGACAGGCATTGTGTTTGTTGCATTAAACACTTTCTCACTATGGAAGGGAGATGCCTTACCTGCATCTGCAACTGCAAATAGGAGCCCCATCCCACAGATGTAAGGTTTGACATCATGGGCTGCAGAGCACAATCCAGTAATTGCTCCTCACTTCAGCACATGGTGATGCTGGTTATGTTGACCTTTTAAAAGTGGACTCCTACCACGATGCAGTCCCAAGATGTGTCTGTAAGGACCAGAGGCAGTGATGTGTACAGGGGTGTGCCTGCACCTTTGCGCTGCCACCTCCCCTACTCCTGGGGAAGATCAGAAAGAGGAGGGCAGCCAGCTGCAGCAAAAGCTGCTCTCTCCCTGCAGCAGGACACCAGGCTTCTCTCAGTTTTCAGGGTGAGGCAGCCAAAGGCAGACAACTAAATCTTCCTTCTTTTCTCCCAGCCTACCAGAAGACTATATGGTAAATGCCCAGCTGATGTGTTAGAGTGCCTCCTGAATCTGCTTCAGAGTGCTTCTGTTCAAAATGCAGTAAATCATCAAATCCCAGTCTGCCTGCAGACCACACAGTGAATTAAGAATGCTCCTCATGTAATACTGACTTGATCTCATCTTACACATACCCCAAAGCAATAGCAAGGGGAAAATGCTGTGAAGCATTTTTTCCTTTGTTAGTGCCCTCAGGGCTCAATCTGAACTTTGTAAGAGACAAAAAAGAATAGCTGGGAAAAATGGTGAATTTCTGCATGCCATAAGGACTGAAGGAGCTTATGCTGTCATCTGCTTCTGTTGTGAGGGGGGTTGCAGATGTGACAGTGAGCAGGGCTTTTTTAGCCACACTCAAGTCAAACGTGACCCATATTGCCTCTCTTTAGACAACCACCTTCTACTTTTCTCTTACCTTTGTTCCAGGTGGCAAGAAGATACCATCTCTGTTGAAGATTTTTTTAAAAATGAGCTTCTTAGGCTGCTAATAAATTGTGGGGGTTTTTTTGGGTATTTTTGGTTTTGTTTTTTTTTTTTCCTTCCCAGATTAGTTTATTTTATATCTATTTAATTACTTGAACCTATTCTTTGCAGAATTGTTTCTCCCCAGCCCAGCTGAATGCAGAGTGAAGCCTTTGAGGTAGGGGTTATATTCTTTCTTGCGTTTAGGTACAAGTGGCTGGAGTTCCCAGAAAAGGGCTGCTATAAACCACATCAATAAAAATAATCCTTTGGAATAGCGGCAGCGTGATATCTCACATGGAAACTCTAGGAAAGAAAGGGTAGGCTGCTTTCAGGAAATTATTCCTTATGAAAAATCTGTGTTATTTGGTAGTAGAGAAGACTACAAACCTGAATGAAAGTTTGTGCAAATTGTCATCTGTCTGTATGAGAGTGTTTCAAGACTTAAACCACAAGGGGCCGGATTAAGTCTCCAAATTTAAAGTATCAGTATTTAATAGAAGCCTAAAACTTTGGTTTCTCCTTTTTTTTTCTATTTTATATAGAATTTTCTGTGTCACAGGGAAAAAAAAGGATAGGAAGAAGGAAGGAGATAAACATTATTCTAAAGCTGAAAATTTAGTTGATACTGTGCTGTCTACCCTAAAAAAAAAAAAAAGCATAACAATATGTCTGGTAAAAAACTTTACTACTCTTGCAAAGATGTACTTAGGTGATGAACTTTTTTGTTCTGAGCCATTTCACTGAACTCACAATATATCAAAAGGTCTGTGTTATCTCTATAGGAGGAGGGCCTCAATTACAACATACATTTACAAGAGTTGGGATATTTTTACAACTTGTACTCTATGTGCCCATCTATAAAACATGTAATAATCTTATAATAAGTTTTGTGGTTTAACCCCAGCTGACAACTAACTACCACTCAGCTGCTCACTCACTCCTCCCCCCACTGGAATAGGGACAGGTATCAGAGAAAAAAAAAAAAGTAAAATTCATGTGTTGAGATAAGAACAGCTTAATAGTTGAAACAAAGTAAAATATAATAACACTAAAAATAATGTTGATGGTAACAACAATGATGATAATGAGAAGAAGAGTGAGAAGAGTGAGACATAAAACTCCAGAGAAACAAGAGATCTATGACACAATTTCTCACCTCCTACTGACTGATGCCCAGCCTGTCCCAGAGTGGTGACCAGCAGCTCCTGACCAGCTCCTCCCAGTTGCTGTGATAGCCAGGGCTGTGGTTTGTTTGTGTGAGCAGTATTTATTAAAGAAAATTGTATCTATAAAGAAAAACTATCTCCATTATATCAGAAAATACTTTGTAAATATTAAATCACTTTCATGATAGCTAGTCCATCTATCACACACGAAGGAGCTTCAGGCAGTGAGTGCTGCTTGTTTCTTGCGGTCCTCATTGGAGGCTCCCAGTCTTCACAGCACCTCTGGGTGCTGTGTATGTGGAGCTGGAGGAGATGAGAGGAGCATCACCTGCTGCCCTGAACTGCCCTGTGTGGAAGTCCATGTATGCTGCCTTGTTCAGCAGTTCCCAGATCACATAATCAACAGCTGCTTTCAGTGGGAGTGAGTGGAGATAAAAATCTAGATTTATAATAATTTTTTTATGCTCTAGATGTCTGGACATCACTGCTGAAAATGATGGAGACTCAAAGATATGTTAAAATTTCATTTCAATGACTTCTCATTTCAACTGAGACAAGGTTATCTGAAGTACTTCAGGACAGGTCACAGGACACAGCCTTGGCCCAGCAAACTTGTTTTCCTCCACTTTGGTGATGCAAACAAGGCACAGGGTGTGCATCTCCTTGATAGACTGATAGGGTTAGCTGATATGTTGTCTACTTTCCCACATCCTAACATGTGGAGAGAGTACAGCAGTCCCAGAAAGGGCAGTGCAGTGATCTGCTCCAGTCTGGTGATCCTCCTCTGGCTGAAGACATCCTCAGCTCACAAGGTGCTTCCACTTCCAGTTTGATCTCTGCTGATCCTACGCTTGGGAAAGGCATGAAATTGGCTGAGAGCTTGGTATATCCAGGGTAATATGGTCACAATGGTGTTGCATGTCCTAAGGTTTTTTTTTTTTTTGGCTTGCAGGTGACTTTCCAAAATTTCAGTGTGAGTTTCAGAAGTCTATGGGAGGAGCTGAATGAAGAGTAATGGAGAGGACAAGAACATTGATGAGAAACTGAAAATGTACGGAACTGAAATTAATATATACCCAAGGGCCATCTGATATGCAGGCTTGAAAGAAATACATTCACACTATGATGAACAAGTCCACCCTCAATTAATCAAGTGTAAGAAAGAGGCATACGTGAGGTATTAAACATCAAGTACAGGGGCAGACCAGAAAGATTACAATGTGAAGTTCAGAAAGTAATAAAAATTATAAGAAAAGGTAGAGAATGAAAAAAAAAAAAAAGATTGCTCAGGATGTTGTGAAAAATTATGACTTTTTTCAAGTACACAAGAAAAAAGAGTCCTGTGAAAGAGACAGAAGGGCCTTTAAGACATGGCAGAGAAAAATTATTGAAAGAAAATTCAGGTTTTGCTTAAAATATTCAATGCACTTCTTGCTCTTGTGCTCTGAAAAGAAGGTAATGGTGGCAGACACAGGTGTCAGAAACAGGCATAAATTTCCCTAGGGAGGAGAAAGAAACACTAAAGGAAAGCAGAATCATGCCAGAACAGGTTATTAAGAAATTAGAATATCTGAAGATTTGAAAAATAACTTGTTCAGATGGGAAGCAGTCTGTTTTCAGTAGAAAATATCAAGAAAGGTAGGATAACCCCAGGCAGGCACATTTAAGACCCTGTTTGTAGGAAAACATATGGCTAAAGAGAGAGCTGGTAGGCTCCAGATTTCAGGCTTCCGTGGATCCCAAGGGCTCCGCGGACTTTATAGGAAAGGGTCTGGTAACATAATGCTTGTCACTTTGCTGTGGATTGCATCAAAAGTGCTCACACAAAACAAAGAAATACAAAACAAAACAAAAAAAATACAAAAAAAGTTGCATATAATGTAGGAGTCAGCTTCTTAAAGCAGTATTTCTGTTCTGGGCATTATGGACTCTGTAACAAACTGGACTTCAATTATTTGGCAGCATCCTTAGTCCTGCAGCCTTCTGGTGAAGCAGCCTGCAGTTCAATAGCAGATTTGTTTAAATTAAATTTATATAAAAGTTTACTCAACTAAATACCTAAATGAATAAAACAATTAGTATTATTTATTTTGATACTGAAGTCAATTTATTGATGCTATTTTCCTGACGTTCACTCCCTGCTTGGTTCAGCGCTGTAACAACAATGCAGAACTGCATTGTAGGAGTTGCCATGGGGAAGCTGAAGTCTTTGGCAGTTGGGTAGGGGACAGTTGGAGCTTTTGGCACCTGGGAAAGCATGGGAGGCAGCTTGGGATTGTGGAGTAAATGCATTGGCTGGATGCTTCAGCTAAAATGATCATCAGTGGAATCATTAATAATGTTGGGATTTAAATTGTCAATTTTTCTTTCAGCATTAACACAGCAGTGAGGGGAATGGGGCTGTCCACACCTCTCAAAGATACAGTTTCCAGCTCTCTGCCCTGTCAGATAACTATTGGTTTGTGGTCCATTAATGTGTTCAAGGTTATCTTCACAAGCGTGGCGCTCGGCAAGATAACATGGAAGCTTTACTTCAGAAACACAGTTGTGCAGCAAGGGAAAGATGCTTTGGCATTTTCCACAGTACCAATACCACAGGCTACAGGAAATTCAGCTGGTACTTCACAAATATGTCTAGGGAAGATCTGGAAAATTGCACGTCTATGGGTTTGATTGATTGTAGCAGTTGGAAGAGAAAAGAATCATAAATCAGGGTCTAAAGGAAGGAAAAAGATGAAGAGAGTCATGATATTACAGCAGATACTGTCTTGTAGGTTCATAGAAGAGATCACCTACTGGAATTTTTAAGGGGAGGTATGAAAGACTGGCAGAGGAAAGGCCTGGATACAACTCATGTGATCCTCAAGAAACCTTTTTGATCTGGTATCACACAAAAGATGGCTTCTTAGGTTGGTGGGCAGGTTTGAATGTGAGGTACATCAGTGGATAAAGAACTGGTGTTGATATCAAAGAAAGCATTTGCAAATGGATGGAATCTAGGTCAAAGGGGAGATGGGATAGAGTGAAATGAAACCAGAATAGGTGGATTAGGTAGCATAAGAAAGAGGGACGGGGGGAGGCAGAGGAAATGACCATCACTGATATACTAATCAGTAAGGAAAAAAGAGTCAGGATGTTACAGGGATTGTTCACAAGTCTTTAAAAATGTTGCATGAAGAAATTTCTTGGGAAATTCAAATGCCACGATAGCCTCTTCTTCCTCCAGACCATTTCCCCTCTCTGGTGTTATCAAGAATGGGCCGAGAAACACTGCTGCTGGAAGGAGCAAAGTTGGAGAGGGCTCAAAACAGGCAGGAAGTGATAAGACTTAGTTCTCCACACTGGAGAAAACCAGAGCATCAGCTGGACAGCTGGTAATTGCGAGACAGTGGTTTGAATGGTTGTGGTAAAAATATAATCTCAGATAAATATGAAAGTTCATCCATGTTTGTGTGTCTAACTAAAACCTGCCTTTAAAAATTTCATATTTTTTCCTTTGGCTTTCCTCACTGTTTAAACTGGTTTAATATGTGTTTCAGGTCAGCGTTTAAAGAACACTGTTGTAATTCTATGACAAAAAATATTCAGAATTTCAATATTTATCATTTTTATTGCAGTAATGTTACAGAGGGCATACACTTTTTTTTTGCATTATTACTGTCCAGAATTAAAAATCAAGTTATTTGAACAAATATGAAGAGAAATAAACGGAAGTGTCTGGTTTTGCTGGCAATTGCAAGCAACATGTATCTAGGTTGTCTACATCTTTGGGCCCCAGGAATTCTTTCTCAGGGAGTGCCATCCCCTTGGCAGAGGCTCACCCATCACCTCTGCAAGCTGACAGCACTGGCTATCTTCTTCAAGACGGGCGCATAAGAATGCTAAGATAAGGTCCCCATGTTTTCAGAAGTAGGACAGTGAAGTAATCTGATCCATGACAGATTCAGTGTCAAATGTTCTGAGCCTGGACAAGTTCACTATGTGTCTTGGAGCATGTCTGAGCTCTGTGAGTGTTGGAAGAATGACTCACTTCAATTAAGATTGCACACACAGCTTTTGGAAGTTTGAGCCTGAAAAAAGTCTCATTTGTTGCTTCATGGTGATTGTTCCCTTGGGTTCGTGAGATTGTTTCTCAGCTTGTGCAAGCTGGTGCAATGTTGTTTAGTAAAACTTTACAGCAACAAAAGACCTGGTGTATGTTCTTCCTGTTCTCTGTAAAAAGATGTTTTTGGTTTAAAAGATGTTTTTGGTTTAAAGCAGCCATGTGAAAATAGTGGCCTTGTACTCATTGTAATGAAAACAGGAGGACTCCAAATTGCAGGAGGACTACTTAGGTCTTGTGTGGCTGAATCTGTTGGTGTGTTAACATCAAAGTTTCCATCCAGCTGTGGAAGATTGAGCAGGTCTATCTTGGGTGTCCAAGTCAGCACAGATCCCAGGAGAGGTCTGAGCTGTGGAAATCATATCACTGCTGAGGTTCTTACTAGGAGAGAGGTGGCAGATAGATTTTTGAGTCTCGGGATGATATGGAAGAGTAGGCAGTTGGGAAAATCATCATTGGATCTGTAAACAGAACAGAAGCTTATAAGGAAGGTGCACAAAGAGAAAAAAATTTACAGAATGCCTCATTATTTCCATTACTGTTTTTCAGAAGGCTAGATGCACTGTATTAAGCAAAAGCTAATAAATCTATTTTGGCATCCTAATATTGTTCAGATACCAGTTGCTATTCCTAACATTGCTGAGTAATATTCTGACTTCACTCCAGGGCTAACAAATAGTTGCATTACAGTTCTGATATGCTATATCTTGAAATCTATTATGACTGTTGCTGCTGGCTGGGTTGGGAAGAAAGGTGATGTATGTTCATTAACTTGTAACGGTTGTTACATCTCACACACCTCAGAGGCTGCTGTGAACAGGTGAAGAAGGTGTGAAAGGTGAGGGAAGGGACCAAGCACACACATCTGTCCCATTTCTGCTGGAGTGGAGCACTCCAAGCTTACCATAAGGAAGTTACAGTTGTGCCCCAAGACAGCTCAAAGGTTTGATTAGCTCAGAGCTGCAGGAGTACTTAGGATTTTCAGTTCTTAGTTCAAGCACCCTCAAAAGATAGGAAGTTTTATTTTAGGTCAGATGATATAAGAGATGACTTCAAAATAAGACATTTTAAAAAACCCTCCCCCATTTGAGACTTTTTGTATTTATGAATACTTTTGATTGACTCAAAACTGCATTTCTCAGTGAACAAATTATTAATTAAAAAATTCTGTCCACTCCAAAGTGTCCTGAATCTGATGTAAAATATTATTAATAGAATAAATAATTTCATGCTTCTTGACCTGTAAAGCCATTTAGGAGACTATCAGTAAAGTCTTAAGTACTCCCATGTCATTATAAAGGCTAAAGAAATATATTTTGGTACTGGGGATAAGTATTAGAGGGATACTGGGAAGCTGCTAGTCTGTCTAACATCTGTCTTACAAATAGGCTTCATATGCTCTCTTTCTAAATTCTTCTCATTTAATTTGCAAAAATAATCAAGAAAGAACATTTGCTGTCTTTGGACCAAATCTTGAGGCCTTATTCAGGCAAATGCTGACTGAATAATTAGTGATCTTTCCAGCAGAAGGAATATCCGACTGACTGCCGAGTATACAGAACAGCTTGACACGGTTTAGGCTATAGCATCATCGCCCATTGCTCTGAACACAAGGGGATCTGCCTGGGTGAAAAAAACACTCAAAATTAACTTACAGTTTGGCTTATTGCCTTTTAATAGGATCCTTGCAAAGTAGTAATTGAAGAAGTGGTATCTTCCAGGGATGATTATGCAATGCCATAATATAATGAGCTTTTTTCATTGAAGATACTAAATGTGAATGTGGCTGCTGCATGTTCCCCACACTATTTTTCAGCTCCCAAACATGCTTTACTGGTGGGGCAGAGGCTTGTGTCCTGTTTCCCTGCTGGATGAGGAGAAATGCCGAACAGTGAACCTTCCTTCGGGCTCTCCTCGGCCCTGCACCTCTGGAGCTGCTAGATGTTGTTGAGTTCAGAGGGAGCAGGACCCCAGTTAATGCAGCTGCCCCTAACCTTTCTTCAGCCCTGTATCACCTTCCTCATCCCCAGTTCCCCTCTGAGTTTTTGCTTTTCTACTTGTTCTGGTTGCTTGTGCCCTGGACAGCCCCAAGCTGCAGTGAGCAATCCTCTAGAAATTTAACAGGATGAATTTCCTCTTAACCTCTAAGGTACCCATGAGTCTGTGTCTTTCTTGTCTCTTGTGTTTTCTTTGGTTTATACTTTGGACTGTGTTTGGAGGATGTGCTTGTCCCAGGCTGTAGCAGACAGGCTGATTCATGAAACTTCAACACAAAAGAATCCCAATGCTCTAAATCCATTAGATGAATAAGACAAAAGACTAAGCAAAGAAAATACATTAGGAAGCAGAAAAGAATAGATGCTGCTTGCACATTTTACCTGCTAACTTGAAAAAACATGAATAAAGAAACTGTGAAAAGAAACTCAACTCTTTTTCTTACTTGTACTCTTTTAATTATGCTGTCTCTTGTGTAGCCATTGTCCTTACAAATGCTTTTACTGGTGTTCAAGAAATGTCCCTGAGTTCCCCCTAGCTTTTGTAATTTCACCTTAGCTTCTTTTTGTGTCTTTGCACTCTTTCCCTTTGTTTTTCCTCCCCACCTACCTTTTATTTTTCTCCTTTTCACTCTTCTGCTATGCTTCAACCGATACCAGGAAACAAAACTTTTTTCTAAGAATCAGAGCACACTCTGATCACTGCCACATATGGATATCTTCCTTTCAGGAGGTTTGCTTGGCCAGGTGAACATCTGTTCCTTAGTATTCTTATGAATAAACAGCAATAATTCTGACAGAGTGAGCTTAAGATGACAGCTTAACTACTTTCACGCAAGAGGTTAATAGTTCTTATCTGACTCCCCCTCCTGGATTTGCACGCACGCACGTGCGCACACACACACACACACACACTTTCTTACCTTAGCTATTAGACCCACTTTCACTCTGGAAAATGAATCTGCCTCTCTCTGTTCTGATTCAAATGAAATCTTTGTTCAATTGTACAGGTTTTGTTGTTGTTGTTGTTTTGTTATTGTTGCTTGTTTATTTATTAGGTAAAGAGGTTTGATGTGAAAGAGATTTGGAGTGACCCCTGTGTCCTCTATCAGGTGAACTCTGTGTTTCCTGGCTGCACAATCCCTCTCCAGCCCTCCCAACATGCTCTCCATACTGAGACAGCTCCTCGGCAGTGTTGGAGGGACCCCCCTCCCTGTGCCCCTCTGCTTGCTGCCTGCAGGTTTTCTACAGCAGTCCCTGCTGGTTTGACTCTGTTGCCTTTGCTTGGCAAAGTCATTCGGGCAGTGATTCTGAACAGGTCGTGGAGGGAGCTGACAAAGGATATTAAAGAGGAAGTACCGGGGTTTTTATCTGTGCCCGTCCTTCGAGGCAGAGCAGAGCCTCACCTCCCTCACTAAAATCTGGGAAGCCCATCCACAGAAAGTACTGGATTTGCACTTTGTTGAAGTCAGAGTGAGTGGAACAGAGTATGTAATGAAGAATAAGAGTGAAGAATACATGTGAAGAATATAGTACACTTCTGATACTACGGCTGCTGCTGCCCAGTGGTCCTTACATAGTGTAAACCTGAGCAAGCAGCACATCCCTGGCCCTTTAGCAAGACCAGGATTAGTCCAGGCAAGGGCTGGGCCATAATTTTGCTGGGGCTTTGTAATAACAATTGCAAATGTCACAGATTCATACAGCTGTTGGGAAAGAGGACATGGCATGGGAGCTTCCTGCCTCATGGCAGGTCTGCTGCCTGTTTCTGGCTTGGCCTGTGCATGGGGCATGAAGCGCTAGTACCTGCCACTCTGCCTTTCCCTACCCGGAATAATGGCTCTCATCCCTCAGTAAGCCTAAGTCGTGCCTGTGCCTTGCTTCACTTCAGGTACAAGTCCTGTGAACATGTGAAAACTAGTTGGGGAAAGGGTTATTTTTAATTCAGGAAAAGGGTGTGCACAAATAAAATGCAGTTAAAAGCTGCCGACATGGGAGTGCCCTTTTCCTTTGAAGACCAGGACTGGAAATGGGAAGAGCAGACAAGGAAAGGCAAGAGAGCACAAGAAACGGAGCAGGATGCAAAGTGAACAGGACGAGAGAGTTGACAAGTTGTCACTTTCGTTTGCGTCGGCCAAGGAGGAAATGCGCAGCCACCCCCTCCCCGCACGGCACACTTGATGTATCTCAAGGCATGACAGTATGGCTCTGTTTGTTCTGCTCTGGGGGAGGGGGCCAGTTTATTTTCTTAAGACTATTAAGTCCTTCTAAGTACCACTATCGGCATTCTATGATTGAAAGTGACAAACAGAAGCAACCCTATTTAAAAACTGCCACTTCGAATTAGTGGAAGTATCAGCTTAAGTTTTACAATATTTTACTGCTCCATTTTTGCACTCTTTCACATAAGGATGGCCAAATAAATATCCCGGCAACTTGTCTTTGCCAGAATTCCTCCCCATGCTCCTGCCCCATTAGCTGCTGCCTTATGAACGCTGCGCTAAACAGAAAGTGACAGCAGCTGACAGCACAGCCAGGGCCAAATTATCAAACGTCTGAAGTTGCGCCCGTGTGGCCATGCACAGGCTCGGGCTTCCACATGCAAACAGATAACTGTGTACAAACAGGTGCTCACACGCGTGAAGATGTTCTGGACAGACCCTGCTTCCCAATCCAGGCACTGTGGAAGGCTGTTATCTCAGAGAGTTTGGTACCTGCATGTCCCTGGGGTTAGGAGAACAAATTTTTGACATGTGAATGTAGTGCTTAAACTCTGAATGTAGACTGCCCAAAGAGTCAACAGGGATAAAAGGAGGCTTCAGGAAGTGCTGTAAGCATGTAAGTACTGGTGCCAGCTCAACTGAGGCACTCTGAGTTGCTCCTGGGTATGTATGGGCTGTAGGTACCCAATCTAGCTGCTTAAATTTGCAGTGCCCAAACCTCCAAAAGCTTCTTCCCCATCCCAGTCCCACCACTAGCATAACTGCAAGTCCAGCTCACCTAAGTCCTGGTGGCTGCAAGACATCAGCCTCCAGCATATGAGATGTGAGCTTCATTGTGTTGTGCAAATGCAGTGTGATAAAAAGCTTGAGTTTCCACCTCAGATCTCCCCTTGTCTTCAGTAATGTCTGGGAATCATATTACAAACTTCTGCCTTATCCTGTTTAACAGGAAATATCCATTTCTCATAATTTGTGTGTTCCCCTTCCCTCGGGAACTGCTGCTATTTCCACTGTGCAGAAGGCTTTCCAGGCAGGCTGGCAGGAGGAGCGAACCTCAGGCTTTGCTGGACTCCATGTCTGTGGGGAAGGAGAGGATGTGGGGAGGCACGTGGAGTTGAAATGCTTCTTGTGGAGCCATCATCTACTGCAGGGGGCCAAGGTGCAGTGTGAGTCTGAAGCCTGTGCATAGAAGCCTTCCCTGTTGTTTGAAGGGAGTAAGGCATTTTGGCTTTCAAAACAAAGCTGCTTTTGAAATCTTTGATCTTTCTTTTCTATTCTTTGTTTTTCATAAGGAAAGACATAGACAAAATAATGCAGACAAAGCAGGTTATTTGTAAGCCAGCTTGAGTACCCATTAAATCTTAAAGGCTGTATTATTCTGACTTTCAATACCAATGCACAAATAGCTATTCTTTTTTTCCCATGGATCTTCCATATGGCCAGATGAACAGGCTGACTGCATGGTGAGCAGCAAAAAGAACAGCTGACATATAGTTTGCAACCACGCTGCAACATCTGGGCAGAATTTGGTCAACTGCATGCCTGATAATAGTTTTTACATTCAGGCAGAGAGATTCCTTTTTATGGGATCGTGTAAAGAGGCAGAGAAAATATTAATATCAACTTTGAAGTGTACAATGAGTGTGTTATAGCAGCAAAGCAGCCCAGTCTGTGTGCTACAATACACAGAACATGGAATTGGGAGGTACAAAATGAATCTTCTCTGTCTCTTTTAGTACCTTCCTGTGGGATCTTAAATAAATCCTGCTTTTTAGCCTCTCTTTCCCCTCTTCCCCTGCCTCCTCTCTCTGCTCCTGTTTATTTTGTTTGCCTTGCTGGTTAGTCTGTGTACTCCTCCATGAGCAGTTGATTGTCATCATTCACAGTTATGACCCACACTCATAATTATGGCCTGAAAAGGCATTTATGTCTCACTGGTCAAAGCCTATAGTTTCCTCTTTGCTATTCACCACTGCAGATGGCATAAAAAGGGTACCTTAGTCTGTTACTTGTGGAGATCAAGCAAAGCAATTGTTAAAGGTCACTACGTAGCACTTCTGGTGGGACTGCTGCAGGAATATGGGCCCACAGAGAGAGGAAAAGAAATACGTCGATGAAGCATAGCTGGGGTCATACATGTGTACTAATACAGAGAAAAGACAGTCCACTGAGCAACCTCTTTCTTTCCTTCCAGATGAAGAAAAAACACAGTGGCAAGTGTCACAGTGAGCACTCTCTGTCCAGTGCTGCCGGTGCAGCCGCATTTCAGCAGGAGCAATTACTGCTTGCAGTGTGTCCCGTGTGTAACCTGGGAAGGTGAACTTGCTGTTTGCCCTCTCTTTTATTAAACATGAGGAGGGCAACTGGTGCATGGAGCTGTTTCCGGGAGTCTCTTCCAGGGCTGGCTGTCCCCTGGTTAGTTGAAGGAATGTCCCAAAGCGCCGCAGATGCCTTGTGAGGTGTGGTTTCACAGCCCCAGCTGAATCAGCGTTCGGCTCTGCTGGTTTGCACATGGAGGAAGGCTCCATATGGTGTGTGAATGGCATCCCAGCACAGCCCCTCCCACCCAGGTGTAGAGCCCAAAGCCAGGAGGTGGGGAGGGGGGTGGTCTGCAGGAGAGGGGAGTATGCCAGGGAGACAGCACTACCCCGTCTGTGCTCCCTGGGCCAGGATCCACAGATCCTGGCTCCCCTCTGCCTCTTCTAGCTCTTGGCCCAATGTTTTGTCCTCATTTTGCTTGTTCTGTAGCAACAGTTTCTTAGCAAACACCATTCTCAGAGTGGTGCTGATATTAATTGATGAGGCTGGTGCTCAGAGTTGTCTTGGCATGGTAAGGCACTATCTAAGTAGAAAAATAAACAGCCATGTTCACTCCAGTTCCTTTCAGAAAATGGAAAAATAAATCATTGCCTTCCAGATGGAAATGCACAAAACCATCAGTAGAAAAATATCTTAAAGCTCCTAAGAAAGCTCTAAGAAAAGGGGAATGAACAGCCCTAGTTTTCTGGGGATTTTGTTTCCATTAAACAAAGAACTACTGCTTCTCTGATGTTGTGCTTTGAACAGAGGAGTTCAGGGCTTCAGATAGGGCATAACATTTTAGGAGTGTAATATCCTTTCAGAAAGAAAATCCCTGTCTGCTGAGGAAAAATGATGATTTGTCTTGCAAATGATTGGTTTTTCTTTGAAAATGCAGCAATGGGAGATTTTCTCTCATATTTAAATGTTTCCTTCATTCCTTTTTACAGACCTGACATAAAATATTTTGCTTTTAACAAGCCTGTTGCCACTGGCTCAGGCTGTGTGAGGGACACTGTTCTTACACTTCTTGTAATGGAGGGGACAATTTCATAGGGTTCAGTTTTTAACAATAATGAAAGTAACATTTGAGATCAAAAGTTTCTTGAGGAGACATCTACTGGACAGCATTATTGCCAGTATTGAGCAATGTGGTTTGGATGCTTTAAGTATAGGAACTCCTCCAAATTAATTTTATGAGTTTAAAAAATATATGTTATTTCCTTAAAGGTAGCCTAGAGGAACTATTTTTCTAGTGTATGACATTAAATGTGAGCAATGCCTTTTAGAATTAGTATATAAATGATCAATAAAAAAGAGCAAACCAAAACCATAACCTGAAATGCAAAGATTTAAGCTTTCTTTGAGACTTGTTAGATTCGTTTTTCCCTTTCATGTCTGAAGTGAAAATGAATTGTTTTAAAAGACCTTGAGGATCCGATACAGTAAGCTTTGAAATCATGGACTGCATATTCATTTTAAAGTAACTCAGTAGTAGTTTTATAGGGGTCTTCAAAGCAGAGTTTATAAATATTTCATGCTTTGGTTTTCTATGACATTTCTCTAAATAATAATGTAGAAGACCCTTCACTCTTCCTTTTTGTTTCAAGGATATAATTTCTTTAGTTTCAAATGTTCTCCCCTAAAAAAGGATGTCATTAATATTTTCACTTAGCATTTCGCTGTTAATTTAAAGTTCTCGGACAACTGAAATAAGGCTCCGTCTGTAAAATGTGAGCCATTATTTGTTCAGACTCAGAGGAAGCTCCCGATTCAAATTCTGGGAGAAAACAGGAGACGACTCAAAGCTAGCACAAGTGGCTGGTCTTCATCGTTTTTCAGAATAGTCTTCGAGTGAGGAAAACTGGTGTGATTCTCAGGATCAGCTGTTTACTCGCTATGAGTAATCCAGTGTGTGCACAGGTGAAGAAGTGCCAGGCTGAGAAGTGGAAATTGAGACAATAGAGTCAACACATTGTCAGAAATCAAGTGATTTCTGATTGTGAGATGGCTTATCTGCAAAGACCTGTGCAGTTGCATTTAAGAGTAGGAGGTGCGCAGGAATTACAGAGTTTTTCTGAACAGGTCTCTGAAGGCAAGGTGCGAGGCAATTAACAGGTTTTACTGCTCTTTCAGAGGCATCAGCATCAAGGTAAAGTACAAAGTGGTAGGTGTTGTACATGTCCTGATAAAAGTTCAGAATAATTTTGTGATGTAAAATGAAAGAAATTGTTAGAATAAATGTTATGGAAATTGCCCTTTGTTACATTATTTGACTATAATTAAAAGAGAAGCCAAGTGCTGATAGCTTAGCAGAGAAAATATTTTCATACTTATCTAATCTGTGGTTTTAAGTAGGGACAGACAAACTCATTTTGCCTAGTTTTAAACCCACTTGAACACTATTCAGCAAAGCACTTATGGTCATATTTTCAAAGCTTGAGATCTTTTCTTTCCCCCACAATGGTATCACTGCTGATATTCCTTCAGTGAGAAAGTTCACATGATTTTATAAATGAATTTCAGGAGCATCTGAGTCTAAAAGCTCTATGAAAGTCTGAATTATAACTGTCTGGCTGTCTCCTTTCATCCCTCAGCCTGTCCTTTCCTCTCCTTAAAGCAACTGGCATACAGGTTGTTAGCAAGTTGTCTATCCAGCACAAAAATTGCGTGGAGTGAACAGAATATAGACTGCTCCTGGATTTCCCATTGGGTTCCTGTCTAGCCAATTTTATCAGGCAAATCTATGTGCTCAGCTTAGGTTTCTTGGTACCTTTTTTGTTTCAAGACGAAGCTAAGATTGGTTGGATGTCTGAGAATCTGCAGGGTTCTGATATACAGTGGGAAAGACAAAACACCCTCAAAGGCTTTCCCTGTTGGGCTGAAAAGGAACTTCAGCATGCAAGCCTGCTTTGTTTTAACTGACTTTATTAGACCAAGTGCAGTGGCTAGCAAAAAAAAAAAAGCCCAAAAGCTGTGAAAGCACTAATTAGTTCTAACATCTTGTAAGAATGACCTCAAATGTACGAAGGTACTATTTGTACTAGCACTTTTGTATTCGTGAACTGGGGACCGGAGTGGGTTTTGGCTGCAAAACGGAGGCAAGAGGTGTGATGAGGGACAGTATCTACTTATTGTTATGAGGTGGAAGATAGGATTAATAGAGTCAAAATACAGGTTGTTCCATATCACTTGTCAGCTTTGAAGAGTTAGAATATAACCTGTTTTTATTTTTGACTCCTCTTTAAGCATATATGTCAACACAGAGTGCAGGTGGAAAGGGAAAAAAAGAAGTAAAAATCACTCTCTTCAGTACTTTGAGGGATGCTCTAAGGCTTTTCCGTCCTGTTTCATACTTGCAAATTGCTTTAGAGCTGCTACTGGTATAAATACACTACTGTGATACTGTGAGCTGACAGACAAAAGCAAGCACTGCTTTCTAGTCATTTGTCCTCCTTAGCTCAAACAAGACAGAAAATTAGAGTGAAAGAAGGCCAATCAGAAGACAAAGATGTGAAAAACTGTTGCATGACTGCGCAGTGAGAGCAGATGGCTGCATGAACTGTCTCTCTGTACACATGAGCACATGGATAATGAAATAAGATCCACACTCATCATCTCTCTGCAATGTCCACTGTGTCACACCGAGCCTGTGACCAAGTATTAAAGATAAAATAGACACCTTTTGTCAGAATGATGATTAACACTCAGGCTTTGCTCAGTTCTCTTCCTCCTGCACACAGCTTTGGAAATCTATCATGATTTGTCCAAAAATGAATTGTCTGTTGATGACCCATGTTAGCTGTAAGTCAGGAGTGCTATAGGGGTTGGCACATACAGATTTCTGTGGGAAGAGTTCTGTGCAATCTCTGTCATCCAAACCAACACTGGAGACTTTTTGGCTGTTCTCTCATACCTTCTGTTACAACTTTATGTCTGTTCCTACTTCACTGTTTTCCCTGGAGTCTAAGGCAGCTGTAACTACTTCTACCACACTTTGATTTCATCCTCTGTTCGGATTCTTTCACGCACATAAAAACAACCACTTCATATCTAATCCAAAGTAAAATAGAAATGAAGTACTAGAGCTGAGAAGTATTCTGGCATTCTTGGTTCTGGGAAATTGCTTTACAGCCGCTTGTTCTTGGCTGAGACAGAACTGAGACAAGAAATGGGAAACAATGATGGAACTATGAAGGATTTAATGAACTGTTTAGCCAATATCCGATTCTCACAAACATTTCCTCATCTGACAGTATTTTTCTGCCCTATTACTTGAGTTTGTACTGCTACCGTGTATCATTCCCTGGAGCACTGTGGTGCTTCCAGGCCTGGTTTCACGTTACTAACCAGTGAGTCTTTCCATCCCTGTGCCTTTAAAGTACAACCAGCAGTGCTGGCCATCTCAAAGATCAGATGGCCAATGGCTGAAGTTGCAAGGTGTTTTCTTCATCCAGGAACTTCAGACTGCCACCTTTAGAAGTTTTAATGTCAGAAGTCTTTTAAGCAAAGTGTTGAGCTATAAGAGTGAGGTACAAGTTGCTGACTTCACTGTAGTCTTACAATAGTCTTACAATTCTGAGTGGACACCACAGCTCTTAACAATATATGCTGTGTTGAAATTAAATGTGAGAAGATATTCCCTAAATCTCATGTCTAAATCTAAACCAAGTCCCTGGCTAGAACTCTGATATGACCAGGGAATTTTAAAGCCATTTCCTTTATTCCTGCAGTGAAGTGAATATCAGTGTCTTCCATGTGTAGTGGAACAGCTTTAGCAGAGTATTCCCAGCATCCCAGCTTGCTTTATGGACCACTGGTCAGCACAAAGCTGTGGAAATGAAAATGTATAGGTTCAAGTCACTGCAAGCAGATGGAAGATATGAAGTCTCATCTTTCATACACCAAATTGACTTCTCTACTTAGGTGTTTATCTCCCCCCATGACTCTAGATATTGGAGTACAACAAATCCTTGAGCCCCTACAGTCTTCAGAACTGAAGTGGACTTCTCCCTTTTTAAAAATATCATTGTTATGCAATCTGTGTCCTCCCACACTTTCTTTCTGGATAGCTTTTAAAACCAGAACAGAAATCACATCACATACTTTCTCCTTCCTGAGAGGGTATTGCCTGGAGCAAACCCAAAATCCTCTGATTGAGGGAAAAACAGGTTAACAGGAAAAGTGGATGCATAATGCTGGAATGAAAGTTTTCAGCTCAATTTAGCATTCCCTCCAGGGTTTATAGAAACTAGTTGTTTGAGATTTCTGGCACCCACATGAGTTACATGGTTTATTCTTTATAGGTGGAAATGAAGTATGACTCTACAACATACTCTACAATGGAGTATTTAAACAATGCAGAGCTAAGTGTGCAAATACCTATATTTAATTATATATGTTATTGCACACACACACACACAAAAACTCACAAGCTGAGCTAATGTTGCTAAACTGCATATTCCTCCACAGCAAAACAGAAAAAGCAATTAAATTGCTTAGCAATCTACTCCACCCATGAGGTCTTCCCTTCCACCACCCACAGCCCACATATTTCTCTTTTTTCCCTGAGCCATCCGTCCTAGCAGTGATCATCAGTTATTGGTGCACTTCTGGATGGATGTTGCTGCAGAGAGGTTATTTCCAGGAATTACAAGAAGCTCGGCTGTGTGTCCGGCTTTGAAGGGAAAGTGAGGTAGAGAAACAACTGGGAATGATCAAAGGTAAGCTTTTCTGTAACATGCAGGGAAGCATAAGTGTGTGGGAAGATAGAAGAAGAATTGAGGAGCTGTAATGCTGCTATTGATCCTTAGTAGAGAGCACTCCACTTAAGCCTGTGTCCATGCATGAGGTGATGAACCAGACTTGTGGGAGCTGTAGGGCTGCAGCTTGCTGCTCAAGGGTGGAAGCAGTAAATGGGGAGACCCTGTGTCCCTAGGACATCAGTGCCATGCTCGAAGGCATTGAGATCATCCTTGCTGATCCTTGCTCCAAAGTGACAGAAAGTGAGGACAATCCCTGGAGAGAGTCCCTGAGAAGTGAGGGCAGTGCAGAGATAGTCCTGACCCCGCTTAGCAGAAGGCCCTGTTTCACTCTGTGATGGCTGGGCCTGAGCCAAGCAAGTATTCGTACGAGGGCTGGCTTAATTTCTGGCACAGTCAGCCTTTGAGGAAGGGAGTGAATTGCAACTACAGAAAAGAATCTGTTCCCAAACCTCGTTATTCATTTTTACTTGGCTAGGGAGTCGTGAAAGAGCCCTTGGTGTGACTTGTTATAGCTCATCTCCCTGTGGTTTTCTGTGTGTGCCCATTGCCACAGCACATGTCTGAGCCTGGGGACAAAGGTGACAGGGTTCCTTTCCCCACAGCTACATTGTAGCTTCAATAGCCATTTAAGCACAGGGGAGAAATTCAGTTGCTTAAACTCAGTCTTTTTTCTGCTGTTTGGGACACCCATGTTTATTCAAGATATTTCCTTGGAGCCAGCTGGCATGATAAGGAGAGACCAAACCCTTCTGGAGGAGCAGTGGCCACCAGCTGCAACACCTTACAACATCTCCTCTGGTGAGCGCTGCCTACATTACACAAATTATTAGAACACCTGCAGATCATCCCAGCAGAAAATCCAATATAGGCCTAAGAAGAATTGTGGAAAGTTTTCTCTAACTGGTCCAAACTGTTTTAGGACTCTTGTTTGTTTTGACTGAGGCAGTTCAACATATCCAAGAAAGATTAGATGTGGACATGGGTGATGCTCCTGTGAGTGCTATACATCATGACTTTGTGTAAAGTCCTTGCTTAAAACTTTTCTAATAATTTTGGCCATGACTGAGTTTTTGATCTTCTCTTTTCTCTTTTTTTTTGGTTGTACCATTTGTATTTTGTTGCAAGAGTTCCCTTACTGCTTGAGTACACCATCTGCAAGCATGGACAATCTTTGTCAGGCAAGTTATATGAGTGGATTCCTTGGACTTACTGAAGGAGCTAAAATTAAACCAGATTTTTCTCAGGTAGAAACTTTGGAGAAAGAGTCTTCAATATGAGAACAGAAATTTGGAAACAATTTTTATTGAAAGAAACTGGAAGGGGCGGAAAAAATTTAGTTTCTTTAAATTCAGTCTTAAACAAAGCCAACGATCAGACTGCTCTAAGAAGTGGGAAATCTCAGCTTCTTATTGGTTGTGTGACACTGACTTCAGTGGCATCCACAACATGGGAAGAAGGTACAGCTGTAGTGCAATGTGGCAGAATGTCCTAGACTAGTTAAGGACAGGTCTTATGTCCTTAAGGTCTTATGGAAGGTCTTATGGAAGCATGAAGCTCCCATCCATTTCCCATGATTCTCTGGTGAATAAGCTTAGAAAAACAATTTTCTTGAAAATTATCCTGGATTTTTCCCGTTATTTTTCAGCCAGATCAGTCCTCTGACCCAGCTCAAGATGCAACCTGTGCCTGCTATCAGAGGCAGTTGTAGAAGCACCAAGCTGAAATCAGGCTGCCTGAAACTGGCCACCGGGACTGCCAAATGCATGAGTAGGTGACAAGGGGGAAATGGGCTAAATGCATGTGTGAGAGTGGCCTTGTAGGTCAAGAGAGAACCTCGCTTTACAGAAATGTTAGTCCAGTACCTTTTGCTAAAATATTCACTAAAAATATGTGTTTGTCATGTTGGAATGTGCTAATGGCTGCAATCAAGTTGTCTGTCATCTGCAGGCAGTTGCTGACCTCATTAAGGCAAATGGGTTTGCAGCCACATATCACTGGTGTTCTATGGAGAAAGTTTTCCTAATGAAGAAAGATAAAAACAGTGAAAGGCTTCACCTAAGGAATTAGGCTTCAGGGGAAGTCAATCAACTTGAATTTGTGCAGGCCAAAGAATTTTTTTCATTGCAAATGTGGGGATCTGGTGCTGAGCAGATGGTGGGAGGTAAGAGGAGCAGGGTGAGGTGGTCCTGGAAGAAATCCAAGAGAGATTTTACCAAAGCCTGAGAGACAAGCTTGAATTCTTAAATGGGGAAGTTCCTTTTCTTCACAATTTTTCAGAGAAACAAGAATTTCTGGGTATAATTGGTAAACAAATTGAATTATATATAATGAAACATCTTCCACATAGGCCAAGTGTTTTTCTCCTAATTTCTTTAGGTGAATTAGCAAGATCACAGGTACCAGTTAAGGCAAACGTTCAAGCATAGATGTGCAAAGCAAGGGCTTTGAGTATTACAAGATGCCTCCTCTTTCCATTGTAAAACAGCAGAAGTGTCTTACCATAATGATGGAACTTGACAAAGATAAACTGATCACATGTTTTAATCAGTTTTAGAATTCTGAAGGAAAAAATCTCAGACAAGATACCCAAGGTTTAAAAAGCAGTCAGCCCCTGTTCATGTGAAGTAAACATCTTCTACCAAAAATGTCACAGTGATTTTTTGCAGAGGGATAGAATGTTGATATGCAGCAGGCAGGCTGACACAGAAGAACTTTGCAACAATTACAAACAGGCCTATGATATTTGATGTGAGATGTATTGCCTCTGTATGTTTTAATTTGATGTCATCAGCTGTAGGGAAATCATGAGACTGCAGTGTGATTTAGTGGAAGTGAAAGAAGATTAATCACATTTTCATAGATTTTTTTGTTTTGGAAACATAAACATCTTTGTGCCATGCAAGAACAGAAGTCACTGTCATCCTAGGATCTGATTGATTTCAGCAGGACTATGTGTATAAAACAGAGGACTTCAATACACCTTTTAAGAGAAATAGATCCAAGAAACCAGAATGCCTGGATGCTACTTTCAGCCAGCCTGATTTCTCTGTTGAACAGTTTGGGGTTGAGTTAGTGGCACAAGTACTGTTTGGACCTAAGCTTAGCTATTAGAAGAGATCCAAAAAACCCCCAGCACTGTAAACCATACAAGAATAGTAGCTCCTTCTGGGTTTACTTATATTGTGGAAGGACTGACCTCACAGTGACTTGATATTTGGGTTATTACTGTTGTTTTTGTTGCTTCTCACTCCATTGTGGCTACCAGCAGGAGCCATGAGGCAGGGCCACTGAACTGGTTCTGTACAAACACAGCACAAGAGCCCACAGTCCAAGGGTGAGAGAATGGACCACAGGTGGAGTAAGAAGAAGATTTGGGAGTAGTGTCAAAAGAGAATGGATCCATATTGGTCAGAGAGAGAAAGGAGAGTGCACAGCTCTGTTTCTGTACCCCACTCTGCACTGCACTGCATGCTAGAAGGGAAAAGAAGCTTTGTAATTCATCACACCACATTCTCTAGGAGCTGTAGTGCTTGGGTGGGCACACTCCTCATAAATGCAGCTCCTTAAGAATCAGGGATTCTCCATGTTATTTTTGAGTTCTTCTTTCTTTCTTGTTTCATGAAATAATGTGCAGTTTGTCTGTTACTGTCTGTGACTGAATTGCAGTCATCCTCTCCTTGCCCTGGTTTCAGAAACAAAAAGCTAAAAAGACTCTTTTTTTTCAGCTGCTGTGTGTTTTGAACATGGGGACTGGCAAAGGCAGAACAACACCCTGTGTGTGCACACACGTTCGTATGTACACACACAGCCAGTTGCTGTGGCACTAAGAAACTGGAGAGTGGAATTAGAAAGACAGGTTGATGTGCTGGGGAAGATCAATGAATATGAGAGGTTCACTGATGACAGATGGCTGGTTTCATACTCTGAAGGAGTGACAGAGGAGGAGGAGAACCAGCTGTGAGCAAGTTGCAGGATGAGTGCATTGGAAGCACAGTTTTGTGCTGGAGAAGCAGCCTTGTTCCAGTAGAAGCAGGAGGATATAAAGGATGGTGTCTGGGTAACTGAAAAGTGGTAGTAAAGGAGGGAATAAGTGTAATAAAGAGAGGGGGGCTTGTGCCAGTGCCTAGAACATTTCCCAGAGTTTTAATGATTCAGAAGACACAATCTCACAAAATGATGAAATGGGCATGGGGAAATCTGCAGCACAATTAGATCAGAGAAGAGCTGATAGCAGAGCTGATGTTGCGGACAGTTGTTTAAAACACCAAATCCTCACACAAATGCACACAACTTAAATACTTCTAGGAGAAAGGATAGGGATTTTCAGTGAGTAGGTTATGGCAGATAAAAAAGGCTTTAAAACAAGTCTAGCATAATGGATGGTGATTTCTATAAATTATGTAGAGGGAATATATACAGGTATTTGTAAAAAGAAAGCCTTGCACACCCTGGCTGGCCCATGGAAGAATAAAGCAGCATAAAGGTATTTTCCAGTATGCAAGTGGCTCATTTTAGCACAGTAAAATTAAGAGATTAGATTGATTTGGGGGGACGGGGGGAGGGTGTCAGGAGAAGGAGGAATGTGAGACTTTGACATGTTGTAAATAACAAAACAGAGAAAGCAAAATGGCAAAGGAGAGAGGGCCTGCATTATTCTGCCCCCTATGGGAGCAAACAGATTGTCCACTAATAAGGAAATGATCTAGCCATTTTTTTAGATTAGTGGTGTGGGAGGAGAAGAATTTAAAGGAGGGAATGCATGGATCTCTCGGTAATGTATCCACTGGTTGTCGTTGTGGGAGATAATGAGAATGTAAAGCAAAGGTGGGAGGAGAAAATAGCCTCTATACAAATGCTGTGAGCATATTAATAAGGTCAGCAATTGAAAACATGCATTTCCAAGGCTAAGTGTGATATTCCTGGAATGTGTGAGCTAGAATGGACTGAAAACAGAGTAGGGAGATGCAAAGTTTACTAAGGGGTCAGGCTGTGTTTTTCAATCACAGCAGAGACAGCAGTGTATACCCACGTCCAGAGCAGGAAACACTATAAATGTTTTGTCTGTCAGAGCAGAGACTGTTTGGGCAGAAGCTGAGGAAGGACAATGAATGCAGTCATGCTATTCCTGGATGTTGCTACAGACCCCCAGGGCAAGCAAAGAAAGTAGGTTGGGAAATGTTTTTACAGATAAGAGAAGTCTGTAAAACAGCTAGAACATTGATCATGAGGGATTTTAATTACTCAGCTATTGATTGGGACAGCCACGATGCAGAAGTGAGGTGGGGGAATGGGTTTCCACAAGTAATGCAAGATTGCCATCTCACATGGCCAGCTGAACAGCCAAGCTTGTGTAGTCTGAGCCTACACAGTCCTAATTCTAGGAAACGTGCCAAGTTCGATCAATTAAGTTGAAGTTGGGGAGTAGTTAGGATCCAGTGACACGGTCTATCACCAGGAAAAATGTGCAAGAAGAGGCAACACAAGCACGTAAGACGCAGGAAGAAATTTAAGCAAATGAAAGTTGTGCTAATGAAAATTGACTGGAATATTGTAATGTGTTGGAAATGCGATAGGGGATATTTCTTGAAAGAGACTATAAAGCTGGAAAGGAAGGGAATGGAGCAGTAATTGAAATTCATCCTAGTTCAGCCTAGTGAGGGAATACGGCAGCAGAGGCTAATAGTTGCAATGATCCTTGGCTAATGGAGAGTTCAGTGGGGGTCAGGAACACCTGCATATTTTAGAACAGCCCTGACACTGCTCTAGATTATGTGGTGTCTGGCTGTCCCTGGCAGCTATATTAATACCTTTACACCTTGGTCCTCTCAGGTATACCAGTATATCAGTTGGTGCTCCATTTCTAAAACTTAGCCTCGTGTTTCCTATGACATGAGCACTCTGAAAAAATAAGTGTTGCTGTGGCATAAGTAGAAACACTAAAGAAAACTAATTCTTATCCCAAAAGGCAAGAATGAAGAAGGATTTAGTCAGGCTAAGAAACAATGGCATTAAGAATGTGATGAGCTATTTCTTCTCTTTTAGCAGCAGTAGATGAGGGAAAAATACCTTACTTGAAAAGTACTAAACCCCACTAAATATCGCAGGTGATATGACAAGCCCCTAGGATGGAAACGTGTAAACTTATAGTCAGTTAAAGGAAGTTATTTGGCAGTACCTGATTGCCATGAAGCCTTCTAGGGGACTGTGGAAATAAATGTATATATAACCACAGCATGAAAAGCAGCATGGTAACTAAAGTGTGAGCCCATGACCTGGTGTGGACTTTCTAGAGGATGAGCTATCAGGTGTGAAGTGCATCACTCACCTCAGATTAAAGCAAGAGAAGCAAGCAGCAGAGCAGACCAGGACATGGCATTGCCTGCAAAACTCACAATGTGTTGTGCGAGTGATCTGCACGCAGCAGAGAAGGGCAGATGATGTTGGATATGGCAGCAGGAAGCACCTGGAAAAGGCAGCCACTGACCCAGGTAAGTGACCATACGTGTAGTAGGTGGGATGAGCCCATCTACCTTTATTTCTCAAACTGTTTCATTCTGTGGAGTTGACTGAGTGTCCAGGGGGGTTCTTTCTCAGCTGCAGGGTGTGCAGGGTAGAGATCTCCCTCTGATTCACTCCCTCTGGCTCCACTTACTGCCGATGGAAAGCAGCATACTCAGGGTTTGAGTAACATGTACTAAAAATTCCTGCATCTCTCCAGCAGCCATAAGGCAGTATGGATGATGAGCTCAGATGTAGAAGCCTGTATTGAAGGCATCTATAAGGGGCCAGATGAAGCTTACACTCGGCCTGCAATGTCAGTGCAACAAGTCCCTGATTACATTAGGCAAAGCAGGGACTCAGACTGTCTCCTACCTCCTTCATTACTGCCATATTCACTGGGCTTCTGGCTGTCTGGGCTCTTCCCTTGAAATCTGTTTCAGTATGTATCAATAAAGAGTTTCAGTGTTGATGAAAGGCATTGCTCCAAGTCGATCATTCAACTGAATGTTTTCTGGTGAATTCTGGTAAGAATGCTTGAGGTTTTGTTTCCTTTGATCACTCATTGATCGATATTAAGGAACATCTAGCAAATGAGAGAGTATATAAGATATTCCTATATATGAACAAAAAATATGAAATTTTCCATTTGTTTCTGAGCAAGTATTATGCCCCATGATTTTTGAAAATGCACAAGTGGCTGATGGTGTATCTTGATCTACACAAATAAAACCCTACTCACCTTAGTGATTTCTAATCTAGCAATCAAGTCAAAGACTATTTCCCAAATTCACAAGAAATAGCAGAATAAGAGAATCCAAAAATACAGCATGGAAAGTCTCTTAACACATAAGCAGTACTGGCTTGAGCAGCTGCTCTTTTCTATGAGTACTGAAAGACACATCAGTGTATAATGTTGTCAGAGGAGTTATATTTAGGGTACTCCCTCATGCTTTGGAATACATGTTTAGATCTCATCAGCCTTCAGTAGCATGTGTGGTTACAAAGATTAGCATCTACAACTTTGGTGTGAATATTTTGTAAATAGCCTTTGTTCTGATGTATTTGGCACTCTAGTCCTAGCACACCAACAGAATCCGATGGCTGAATATGTGTATGTACGAGTACAGCTCGGCCTGTGTATTCCCATGTGTCCCTGTCTCTACTTGTGTGCTGAGTTTTACCCACTCCTTCCACTTATATAAAGAGATGGGGAGGTAGGAAAAGACCAGTAATGAGGAGATATAAGGGAGAGACCAGAACCCAAAGTAAAAAAAGACTGTAAAGTCTAGAAATAGAGTTTATTGTAAGAGACCAAGAATATTGTCCTGAGGCAATACCCACAGACTACAGGAGCCTGGTAGAGAGTTTTCATCATGGAAGCCCATATTTGTATGTCTTCATAATTTATTTTCATGTATTTTGTTCCTGGCAGGCTGTTTTCTGTTGAGGAGTGTAAACCCATGGTCAGCTTGAGATAAAATTAAAATTTTGATATTAATAGATTTTTTTACAAGGAAGCAAAGATGGAGAGGTCTGTGATGTAGCTCCAAGAGGGAAGCAAGTGAAGAAAATAACTTTTCCTCCAAGACCAATGATTAATGAACAAATATGTAACAAATATATGAGAAGTGCTGCATGTGAGATCTTATAAAGAGGTTCTGAGCATGACTGCAAAATGAGTCAATAAACAGTTATAAGGCAAGAACAGGTAAAAAAGTGTAGTAAGATTGCAGAGGAGGTTAATATAAATAATAAGAAAGTGTTCAAGTATGTAAGGAACAGAAGATCAGTGAAGGATATGGTGAACATGATTTGTTGCCAGCATAGATAGACATAGCCAGAAACATTAACAAATTCACTGCTTCAGTGTGCTCATGTAAGAGGATGGTTACAGAAAGTAACTTTCTGGGGTTGTGATGCTGGGGGTTGAGGAGGAAGAAAAACAAATAGTAAATAAAATGGGAAAGCTTCTATGAAAATGGGAAAGCTCCCTATGTCAAAACATATTTTCCAAAGAGTACCTTTCTTACGACTAGGGCTGACGCAAGACATGCCTTTCCTGTTAAGATAAGTGGTGCAGACTTGGCAATGTACTATTTGACCAAAATATTTTGGTGGAAACAAGAAATGGAAATTGTGGTCAAATAGGGATAAAGTGGTTGCAAAGAGGAGAGACACATTTGTAGACTAAACTAGATGAGCATAATGCCTAAGACTACTCAACCCCAATATCAAACTTCCCTCTAGTGAAACCAAGAAAGAAGAAAGCTTATGTGGGCTACAGAATAAGGCAAAAAATAAAGGTTTCTGGTAGAGTACGGTGTACAGAGGCACCAGAGTGGCTGCATCAGCTGCAGAAGCTCAGCTTTGGGTGTTTTTTTCCCTTTTTTTTTTTTTTTTTTTTTTTTGTGTGTGTGTGGGGGTTTTTTTGGTGGTTTTTTTTTGGGGTTTTTGGTTGTTTTTTTTTTTGTTGTTGTTTGTTTGTGGGGTGTTTTTTGGTTTGGTTTTTTTTTTGGTTTTTGTTTTGTTTTGTTTTGTTTTGTTTTGTTTTGAAACTCTCTAGTGCTCTCCAACAGTCCTATGACCCTAGACTGATCTTCCCAACAAGGGCTGGCCAACAGGACCAGGAGATGACCTCCTAGTCAACTCCATCCTACCTCCTGTGGTCTTCATTTTGGTTCTTTCTGCTCCACATTGTGGAAATGCTTCAACAAAACACTGGGGAGAGGTTTGTGTGTGGGCAGAGAATCAGGACATGCTGCCATCCTCCCACCTGCCTAAGGACATGTTCCACTTGGGTGTGAGGAGATGAGGCAGCAGGCTTCAAACATGATGGTGATCTCAGGGATAACAACTATTGTATACTAAAGCACAGGAATTACTCAGAGCAGTGAAAGCCTGTGCCAGGTCTCTCCAAGCATATGTTTCCCTGAAGAGGGCAAAGGAAGGCTTGAGGAAACATGTTCAGGCCACAACAAATGAGAGACAAGACAAAATGCTCGAGAGCATCAGAAGCATAATGATCATGGTGATGATGATAATGATCAGAAGCTTTCACCTCCTGATTCAGGAGCAGGGGTTACATCAAAATTGCAATCTTATGTATGAGGCTGAAGCTTTAACTTATTGCTAAATTTGTTCTTTTCATTATTGGCTCGTGGCACCCATTTCCCTTTCTCCCACACACGTCATTTCCTGACTGACTTGTTGGCTGTCTGTTTTCTGAGGGCAAAGGCTGTCTCCTTTGTCACTCAGCCCTGTAGTGTCACATGGCCCCTGATCCATAACTAAAGTTTTTAGATGCCACCATCACCTAAGTATTGATCACAAAAAAAGCATCTAAACCTGAGCATCTGCCCTGATTCTGCAGCATAGGCAGAAGGCTTCTAAAATCCAGTCCCTACCAAGACAGCAGGTGTGTCATGTGGTTGTGGGGTGAGGGATGGGAGCGTGTGGGGGCAATGATGGCAAAGAAGGTGGCAGTGGCAGGGCACACCAGGAAACAGGACTCAACTGGCCTCACTGGCACCAGTCCAGCATTTGTTTGCTGAAAGATTTGGGGTGAGAGGTGTTTTAAGAAATAATCTGAAGTCCAAGGGTTCTTCTTATGCAAACCTTCAGCAGCTGGCAGCACGGAGGAAATGACTAACGTTGTGTTTGTTGTTTCCCATGTGGCACTTGTGTGTGCAGAACCTGTGGGAGGGGGAAAGGGGGATTTTCTCAAACCCTGTCTGCAAACAGACCCTGCTGATTGCTTTGCTTTCACTACAAAGCAGCCAGAGGAGAAAAAAGGGCTTGTCCTGGTCAGCTTCACTTCACGTGGGGAGAGAGATGCATTTCCCCAGGCAAATGACCAAGGCAGTAACTGGAGGGAGGAATCTAGAGTAAGCTGTGTGATGCCTAATGCTCCAGGTGCTCACCTTCCTTGCAGAGTTAATAAAGAGTTCCAAGATCTTTTGGGTTCAGAGCCATGCCTCACCTGCAACAGTCACCACCAGTCACACACAATGCTGGAATTATGCCAGGTTATAACTCTCCCTCACTTCTTAACCTCGAGTTCCCCTGTAGAGATGGAGTAGTCAATGCTGATGTTGATATTTTACCTCCACATTGTCTCTGTAAGAGATTACCACCTCTAATACTGCAGGGAAAGGAGACAAAGAAGTGAGGGAGATGGAGGGAGACTCCTCTCTTGCTTCCTGGGCAGCAGTGTTGTCCATAACAGAGGCACATGGACACTTAGCATTGACTCCCAAGGGCCTGCAAAATGTAGTAGACAACCTGTAGTTGCACATTTCTAAGGTGAGCAGAGAGGGGTACTTCTGGGCAGCCTAGGAACTGTACCAAATGCAATGATTAGAAATGAGCACTGGAGGGTGTTTTTGTGGGGTTTTTGGTTGGGTTTTTTTTGTTTGATTTGCTTTGTTTGGTTGGTTTAGATTTTCTTTCTTGTGGTTTTTTTTTATTTGTTTGTCTTTCTTAATTAAAAGAAAAAAACCAAACAAGCCCCAAACCACTCTTACCCTGTTCAAGTCAAAACTGAACACAAGGGAAGGGGAAATTCTGATAAATACATCAGGGTCCCTATGGCAACATATTGGTTTTACTAAGTCAGTCCTTGCTGCGAGCTGATGTCCACTCAAGCAGAGTCCTTATGAACAAACATAGAGAAGCTGGAATGCACTCAGACAAGCAGAGGTCAAATGTTTCTGTTGATGGGAATATTTTCTTCTCAATGCTTGGGGCATTTGGGGCAGTTGTTTGCTGTTGTTGCTGCAAACCTGACAAAAGTTCAAAAAACTGAAAGCTGACAGTTTCTGTCACAGAAACCACCTGGTCCTGAATGAGGCACCAAAGCAAATCAAACTTTTGGTTTGTTTATGCCATTGTTGTCCCCTTTTCCATTCTTGCTATATAGTTATTTTCAAAGAAATGCCTAAGGATTTTTTGTTGTTGTTGTTGTTAGCCCTAAGTGCTTAGAGGATTTAGTCAGAGGTGCCATAAGCTCCATTTGTTTAACTGTTCTGTAAAACCTTTAGTTCAAGTACTTTAAGAATACGCCAAAGAATGGTGCTAGCCTACCTGCTTTCAGAGAGGGCATGGAAGGAAAATGTATTTAGCAAGAACTGGTGGATCATTAAGTGGCTTTATCTCCCCTCAACATCTCTCTGTAAATAAGTCAAGGTTTGTTGCAACCTTGTGCAAGTGCTGGCAAAATTTAAAGCCTTAAACAGTGAACTGCTTTGAAGAAAGCTTATCTTCCTAATGGAAACAAATTGTGCCTGTTATTTATATATGTGGTAAGGCTTTATTAAAACATAGCGGGGGGGCTTACTTTCCCTCCTTAAACAGGTCGATTATTTAACATCAAACTTAAACCTTGGATTATATTGATAGAATGTGAACCATACATCATAATAAAAGCAAATAAACTCATTCTTTGTGTACCACCAGCAACGTTTTAGAACACAGATGTGAGCTCAGAATTATCCATTAAGGGATGTACTGCAGCACCAAGGGGGTACTAGCTTGGAGGAATGCCTAGAGAAGTCAATGGGATAATCTTAGTTGTGCTCCTTGCGTGTTGGATCATACCCTTGTTGGGCCAGATGTGTCTGACACATGTACCACTGTTCTGGAATAAGGTATACTGTCATCATGGAGAAATAAATACAGCATAGGCGTCTAGCTACCCTCACACAGTTTCACAGGTTTTTTGACATGCAAGATAGCAAGTGGAAAAAAAACCCCAAACAATCTTGCTTGCTTTCAATTATTTAAGCTTTTGAACTTTTTTTTCTTAACTTGATTTTTAATCTTTTTTCATTCTGCGTTTCTCAGTCAGGAGAGGTTAGCCTTGATAATTACAGCTTTCAGTTACAGATCTGGCTTCCATTTTTGAATCTTACAGAAATGTGCAGGTTTGTGGTATTAGGATTGCCACTTCTTCAAGTGAGTAGAAATATTTTTTTCCCTTAGAAACATAGAAACAACACTATTGGATTATGTTTATAATTAGGTCAGATAAGTGGAACATTTTTTATCTCTAGATATATATTTAGTCACGTATCTTCTTTTAGGCTTGAGCTGTTCAGAGGTGACATCAGTGGTTCAGTTTAAGATCTGCTTCTGCAGTTTTAGGCAGGCTATTGTGGTGGAAAGGACCTGACCAAAAGTCAATTTATCTGAGTTCACTCTGAGTAATACTTGAGCATTAAACTAGTTTTCTGTCAAGACTTGAAACTGGTAGAAAGTTTCTAAGCCCTTAATGGTGGAAGGAGGTCCAGTGGATTATCAGATGGGATTGCTAGTGCATCCCCAAGTTGCATTCTAAGCTTTTGAGTTGGATAAGGACTAATGGAGCTGAAACACTGGCTTGAAACGTCTCTCTTTCCAACACAAAGGTGTTGCTCTCTTGACAATCTCATAGCAATATATTTAGCAGGCACATCTTGCCCAAGTCATACCAGGCTAGGCACAAGACCCAGGGTGTCCTCTGCAGGGGAGTCGAGGAGCCTGGAAGTTCAGTGCTGCAGTGCTACTGGTGTTGAGAGCCCCCGCACAGCTGAAAGGGACAGACAGTCATTCCAATTTTGTCTGCAGCAGCAAGCATCTCAGGGAGCCCATTGAATTTGGAAGCATAAGATGTCAGACATCAAGAACTACATTTGGTATTTGGTTTGCCCAAAATTTTGAAAAAAAAATAAAAAAGAAAAAAGAGTTTCAAAATTTAGACAAGAAAAGGCATTGGTACAGAAAAAAAAAAAAAAAGGTATCATTTCCTCCTACCAACAGTACTGTAAACCAACAGCTTTAAAATGTCACATTCACTGGATAGGGCAACTTCATCAACCAGGGATGGTACCTTAGCCTTTGGCCTGTTGTCCATCTCTGGGAAAGATGGTTGAAGCTGAGGCGTGTTTTGTGCTGACCAGTGACCACTTTGCCATGTAGGGACCCACACATCCAAAAAAAAGTGTTTTGGTGCTTATTCTATCCATGGGCTGGAGCATCTGAGGACCTTACAGCCTTGTTATATTTATTTCCTTGACAAACACCAACACACCTGCAAAGCAAGAAAGTATTAATTGTATCCTCTCACTGGGTGGAGAGTACAGGCAGGGAGAGAGGGACACAAGGGACACACACTTTGACCGTGTAGCTCAAAAGCTTCTCTGGGCACCAGCAGCTGGGCCCCCAGTCATGAAGGAAAGTAGAGCAGGGAGCTGGAACCCATCTCTGAAATTGCATGACCCCAGGCATGGGGGTGTTTGCCTTCCTTTTAACTTTGCTTCCAGACTGATACAGAGGAACAGAGAGAGCATTGTTATTAGATGCAACATGAAGTAACAAACAAAAGCGTATCTCTCAAAATGCTGAAAAAATAAGTTTGGCCCGAAGTACTTTGTTGACCTTACTGAAATAACTCCTTCTCTGACCCAGATACGGCATGCGTAATCCACTTTGTAATGTCACTACAATGCTCATCAAGATTTCTACCTTGATATGACATCTGTAGATCAGGCATTCATTGTTCTGATCAGCAGCGTTCTCGTGGTTGTGTTGCTACCTGGGCAGCTGCTGACACCAAAGAGACTTTGGCTGTATAAGATCATTTGAAATTTGCTGCAGCAGAGCATTTAGGATTTGCAGACAAAACCATTAAAGTATGGGCAGGATAGTTTTCTTTCCCTCTAAATATGAAGGAAGAGGACACAGGGATGACACTTTATTTAATTTGGATTAAAAGAATGCTGTGAGGTTTCATTTTTTTGGAAAGGTGAGTTTTGATGTTACCTTAAACTGGTGAAAAAAATATATGAAAGTTCTGGCTGAAACTGTTTCCTCTGGAGTTTATTTCTAAAATCAAAACGCCTCTCTGATTTGAAGTTCTGAAACCCACTGCTGTGAATAAAAATGTGCAGCCATTTCATTTATTCATTTTGGAAGAATGAAAGAGGCAATGAGTAAAACTGCAGTGGGGTGAGGAAAACCTGCTGATCAGAATGAAGGTTACTTATATTACAATAAACATGTGTTGGTCTTGGCTAATATTGGTTTAAGTCACAGTCTCATTTGAACTCAAAGTGCCTTTTGCTTTGGCTGCTCAAAGGACACAATTGTCATCAAGGAAGTAAAATCTCTTCTGTTCCCCCAGCTGGAAGAAAAGAGATTGGAGGTGGCAGTGGAAGGGACAGGGCACAAGAAAGAAAAGGAAAGGAAGGCAGACGCTCACACATAACTTCTTACAATGGTTCCAGCATGCCCTTCCATTGGCAGGAATCCTTTTGATCAAATCCTTGCCCTGGGCTGAAAGCGTTTTAATGAGCATACAGACACCGTCTTTTTTTTCTGGGTCTATTTTGTGTTCTTAAGGATAGCTAAGTAAAGCCTGCACTTAAATAATCGTGTCTGTGCTCCTTCAATGTGCTCGAGAGGAAACGCACGCTGCCTGAATGTGGAGGCTGAGCAGTGCCAGCCTGAAGGACAGAGGGAAAATAGCACAGGAGGAAACTAGTTTTCTTCAGGATTTTATTTGCTTGGGGAGGAGGAGTATACAACCTCCAGAGAGGTGAGGATTTGGGCATCAGGAGGTGTTTTGTGGAGGTCCCCATGTCTTAATAAATCTCCACAGCACTGGTTTCTTTGAGATTCCCATCAAGGCTACTGTGGCTCACCCAGCTCCTTCTAGGTGCACCCAGGAACACTTAGTGTGGTGCCCTGCTGGGTGATCTCACCCAGATGTTCTGGGACAATGTCCTGCACAGCTCCTTGTGGGAGTTTGCTTCTCAAACTCCGATCTAGACCTCTGCTGTTAATTCTCCTGCTGGGGAGGACGTGCTTGGTCAGGTCTGCAGTGGGGATCTGTTGGTTCCTGTCACCCCACTGCTTTGAGGGCAGGTATAGGACTGTATGGATGAGCTCCTTTTGGCAGCTGTCCGTGAATAGTAGGTTTGTGGAGCTGAAGAAAACTTTACTCACCTGGGCTGTCAACATGGATCTTCCAATGAGCTGTAAAATACATTAAACATAGAATAAAAAAATAATTTAAAATAGGATTATGCTAGACAAAAGGCAAACACAGTTTAATTTGTCACATCTCATTATTCTGAGGCATTTGTGGGAAAAGGCAACCTTTGTCAGTGTGTCGCAGGGTACTAGAGGTTACTGCAAAACAATAAAGGGATGTTTTGGGCTTGGGGAAAAAAAAAACCCCAAAAATATCACTAACTTCCAGTTTTCCTGTTAGGCTTCAAAGATGCAGGTACAAGAGGTGAGGGCCAAGACCTCTGTGCAGAAGAAGCAGAGCCTTCCCCAAAAAGACATGGAGAGGGTTGAAAGAAAGTTTTGCTTGACAGTAGCTGCCAAAATAAAAACCTTTTAAAAGTTTTATTGATGTTCATCACAGGGAGTGCAACTATTCAGATTTGCATCCAAACAAGTACCCTGCAGATTTTTTGAAATCCTGGCGACAAAGGTATGAAATTTATGATTTGTGACTGTCCCTCAACTGTGAATTGCCAAAATAAAGCCTCCAAAAAGGTAACTTTTATTTGTGATTGATGCATTTGTGTACAGGACAGTGCCAACACAGAAACCCTGTTTGGCTGAGCTCAGGGTCCCAAATACTGCTCAGGTAGAGCTGTTGCCTGGAGCTGGTTGCCCTAGCTGTGTCAGCTATGCTGTTTCAATAAGGGGAGTGTTATCCCTGCATGGCTTTGGTGTGGCTAATGGGTTTATCTGAAGTGACTGTACACTTTCAGCAGTGTGGTGCTGCATAAACAGTGGAAACTTATGTCATGAGCCCATAGTTTATCTGATTAGATATTTTACCTCCAACGATGGCACAAATAGCCCTGGAAGAAAGGTAAGACACCAAGTAGGGATATCAAGTTTAAAAAAATCCCTGATTTATAATATTTCGGTATTTAGATACGTTTTTGCATGTAACTAGTGGTAATTCAGCTCATATCATCATTTTATTCACATTGCTGCCTTTTTAATCATGTCCTTGGTTATTTTTCTCAATAACATCCTCCAGCAGAGTTTGTTCTACAAGTTAAATATATGGAATGTAAAATATTTGTGCTTCCAGTTTTAATTTTACTGCATGAGTTTATTTAGGAGTCTCAGATTTATCCCATGTAGAATATGCATTAAGGCACTTGCTTCTGCTCATGTTCATGTGAACTAACATGCAGTACTGAAGGAAGAAGGCCTGTGCATCAAATCACTTTGGTTTCTCTTCTTGGTAATGATTCTTTCTGCTGCACCTATTTCACTGAGGTAACCAGATCCGTGACACCAGCTAAGAAATACATCTTTTTTTGGTTGGTTGGTTTATTATTGAATAATACAATATTTTTAGAGTTATTCTTTCACTTCACACATCTTTACAATTCAAAATATATTCCACCTGGTAAGACTTAATTTTAAATATTTCATTAGTTTAAATGTTTGCTAATTTACAGGTTTCTTAATTTTTTCTGTTAGTTTTACCTTTATAAATTTGGTGTGATTTTCTTTATCCAAAAATATACTAACAACTGACATTCTATACACGCACATGCATACAAACATATATATTTATAGATCTACCTACATGTAGGTTTGTGTATATATATGTTTGTATAGATACACTCACATCTGAACTTACTCTGCTTATTTCACTCAGCTTTTTAAAAAACTCTCCCTTCATGCATCCTGCCTACAAGCAGTATTGGCACAGGGCAATTTAGAAAATAATTAATTCATTAACTAATCTCAAGGATACCTGAACAAAATACCAAAACCAACAGAAACAAAAACTTCAGGGGCTTCATCTGTGAGAATGAACATGTAGAGAATTCAGATAGCATGCAAGTACCTCAGAAAATGTTTATGTGGAAAATTGTCCATGCATTTTATTACTTGTTCACAAAAAATCTCAGTGCACAACTTAGCTAAATTACCGGCAAAGTTAAATTAGGCATGCACACTTAGAATTGAAAACACCCCTTCTGCCTGCCACCCAGAGGCCATGAGTTCATAGAGAATGGGAACACAGAAGTACCTGATCTTCTGTCTGTAAGAAGATGGGCTGCCTGCATCTTCACAAAACAAATTCGTAGCAAAAAAACCCGGACTTTAACAAGGATGTTAAAAAATTACAACAGGATATATTTCCACTATGGCATTTTTATATGAATCACACCACCAAAGTATCAATTCTCTGACTAGAAAAATGCAATATTCACTACTGACAATGTTTCAGTGTCCCATCTGTAGGTGTCAGCATTTTGGAAACATCCTACAATTCAGCATTTGAAATATTTCATTTTTAAAAGTGGTACACTGGTAGTTGCTTTTCTTTCTGACAGGACTTTATACACACACACACACACACACACACACACACACACATATATGTATGCCAGTCTCTTTCATGTAGAATTTATCAGTACTGTGTATTTACAAACTAATTGAAGTAATCAGATTGCTGCGGTACATCCCTAGCCTGATTACACCTCAGCTGTGCCATGATGCAGATAGAGGGAAAACTGCGCCTTCAAAGGGCAAAACGGGTTTGCATCATCAAACACATCAGGGGTTTGGATGCTGCAGAGACTGTGGGACCAGGCTTATGCTACAGCACTAGGCCTGCTTCTCAGCAGAAATTTGGGACTTGGAATTCCTTGGAATTCCTTGGGACAAAGAAATTCCTTGGAATGATGGCCACTTTTCTGAGTTTCAAGTGGGATCATAAGATGTTTTATTCCAGGCAGAGCTATGTGACAAATATTCTTATGAATTTATATACTCCCATGTGAATAAATTATATTTAAAGTGCCCAGGAGCAGAGAGTGGTGGGAAAATGTTGTTTTTTTTTTTTTTATTTCACTGTTTTCCTTTCTTTAAGAAGCCTGCTGGCAGCCAGGCTTGCCTAGGTATTTTGTACTAGAAGATGCAAAAAGTGTCTCATGGATCTCCCAGACCTTTTTGCAACAAGAATGACGTATGGTCACAGCAGAGGCTGCAGATGCTAATGGAAGATTTTGAAAGATCTAGCAAAGGAGCTCTGTGAACCATTAATGATGATTTTCAACAAATCTTGATGCCCTGGGGAGGTTCCAGAAGGCTGGAAGAAAGCTTATATAGAGCCAACATTTATAAAGGTTAAACGGGATGACTTGAGTAATTATAGGTCTGTCAACCTGACATCGATCCTAGGCAAAATACTGGAACAGCTGATATGAGACTTGATTAATAAGGAATTAAAGGAAGGTAATATAATTAATGCCTTTCAACATGGGTTTATGGAAAATAGATCTTGTCAAACTGGCTTGATATCATTTTTATGAGATTACAAGCTTGGTTGAGAAAGGTAATGGCACTGATGTAAGGTACTTAGATATCCGTAAGGCATTTGACTTGGTACCACCTGACGTTTTGGTTAATAAAGGAGAATGCTACAAAATCATTGCAGCAAACATCAAATGCATTAAAAAACAGCTAATTGGTACATCTGAGTATGTAATTGTAAAGGGGAATATTCACTGAGCAAGTATGTCACCACTGGAATTCTGCAGAGAATGGTTCTGGATCCAAACCTATTTAACATTTCTAAACATGTCCTGAAAAAAGAAAAGCAGTCCCTATAGATTATATAGCTTATATAGACTACACTTACCGTCCACACAAACACTAGGAACATTATTAAAATGAATGTGTTGATGATAAGCTAGGTGTTTTGGACAAAACCTAATGGTTTTTTTCTAGAAACAGCAAAAGTTGGCCTTACAGACTTTACTGTAATAGGTGTGACTTTTAAAAGTACTTTGAAGTCGTTACAGGTGCATAATCAGGAAAACAAAACTTCCAGTGCAGTATGGTACCTAAAAGGGTTGTATTTGCATGTTCAAAAGGGAATGTCAGGTCTGAGCAGGTTGGGTTTATATTACTACTAATATTGGCATTCCCGTTGTGAATTCATTTCAAAAGGGATGTTGATAAACTGAGTAGCTGGGAGAACACCCCAAAGTGCATGTAAGGAACTGCAAGAGGTGATTTATCATGAAGAGCTCAAGGAATTATTTTCCTCCAGAAGACAGAAGACTAATGAAATGAGCTGATCCCAGACCAGAATGATGGGATTTGTTTTGTCCAATTTTGTCCATGTGAATGACAAGAATAGGGTTTCAACTCACTGCTTTGTCCCCTTATTCAATAAGTGCAGAATTTATGTATCTCCAGTGAGCAGCTAATAGTGTATTGGGATAGCCGCAATGGATTGCCCTCAGGTAGCACCTGTTTCTCTCAGTTGGTTACAGAAGGATCCCCAAACACTGGGTAAGACAAGATGCTTCATTTCTGCGTGGTTAACGTTGAGTGAGATAATCCCACACTAATTGCCTTCATGGGGAATGCAATTTTTAAAATGAAGCCTCTCCAGTCTGTTAAATAGCAGGCTCTGAAGGCTCAAAGTTTTATAGGGACAAATTCCAATTAAAAATCAGGTGCACATTTTTCTGTGGGAATGTAATTAACCTTTGGAACAAACTGCCAAGGGTTGTGGCGCTTTCTACACCAGTGGAAATTTTAAAATTAAGATGGAATGTTTTTCTGAAAGATTTGCTCTACTTAAAATGCTTGGATTTGGGGAAGTTAAGCGGCCTGCATGGTACAAGAGGTCAGAGAAGATCATTGCTTTTGTCCTTTCTGGGCTAATGATATGGGCCTCTATGTCCTATGGTGATAGTACACCTTTAAAAAAATCTTTCCTTAAGTCTTTCTCCATTCTTAAACTTCCTTCCTGTTAACAGTAATTAGAATTCCTTACCTAGGAGAACAAAGCCATTAAGGACTTTGGGGTCTGTAAATATCCTAGAAATGAAGGATTATTAAAAATTTAGATTATGCTGAAGAAACATAGATTATTAGAAAGAGCTTGAGTAACATATGCTGCACAAGTGCTAATTGTCTGTCAGTCTTGTTGGAGGTGGCTGCTGACTGGTTACCAAATCTAGTGCCAGCTTCCATGTAATTAGGGCACAAGTGTCTTGAAAAAGACACACAGTATTTTCAAAAATATCCCACAAAATGCCCCACAGTTTCCTTTCTGCAATAGACACTGGAGCAAGGCCAGATCCACCCTGCTCTTGGCCTCCACACCCTGATGGTTCATGGTTCAGACTAGCAAGGTCACACTGTTGATGTGGGGTTAAGTGAACAGGAAAGCCATTAAAATTTATGTGATTTTGGCAATGTGCTGTATTTTCCCTGTCTCAATTCTATGACTGTCAGTCTAAAAAAAAAAAAAAGAAAAAAAAAGAAAAAAAAAAGAAAAATTAAAAACCAGTAAATAGAAAAGAAAGCAGGAAAAAAAAACAAGGAGAGAAAGAGGGAAGAATTAGAGCCAATCAGAGAAAATTCTTTTCCATTTAACATTGGCTTTACCATTTAGCCTAAAGTCGAAATCCCCATCACCAAAAGATGATGTGCTGGTGGAGATAGTACACTTCAGAAGCATTCAAAGAATGCAAAGAATTGATTGATGTCTAGAGATGGTCACAAAGTTTCCATATCTATTTATTTGAGTCACCAATTGGTTTTTATGCTTTATGAAAATTATCTACTCTGGAATTTTCCATATTTTGTCTTTACATATGTACAAACATCTAAGAGAAAGTTTTTAATTTTAAACTGATAGTTACCAGGAACCTGTGTTTTAAAAGCCACCATATTGGCTGCTAGAGATTGGATATCAGAGACCTTAATTTCTTACTCTTTTATGTGGGCCAGGTTTTTGCCTACCTTTCCCAAGACACACTGACAAGTGCTGAGATCAAAACATCCATTCTCTATCATATAAATATAGCATGTTCTTATAAATAAAAGGTGTTCTGCAGTTTCTCAGTTGGACTAGTGAATCATGGAGCCAAAGGGTGATCAGGCAGTCAGAGTGACTAGGAAACACATGAGTTACAAGCCCATGAAGTACCAGGATATTTTAAAATCAAAACTTCATCTTTGGATGAAGATTTGGGAAAAAAAAATTAAAGATGAACACTGAGGAAAAATGAGAATCTTTGAAAGCTACCGGGATATTCAGGCAAACAAGTAAGAAGGAGAACATGAAAAATATATAGGTAAGACAAGCTGAAAGCAGACTGAGCAAATGATATCATGTTGGGTGATTCCTAAAGAAAAATATTTGAGACAGAACCAATTCAAGGTAGTGTGGGCCTTAAATACATGGATCCTTGGATCCTCAAGAGCATGCCTTCATGTGAGGAAAGGATTTTGTTGCCTCCCTTTTCTACATGCTTTGGCAATGCTTTTAAGAAATTCTAAACACATTGGGAAGTGAAAGTTCTTGGGCTATATGGTCAAATCTTCTCCAGACACCTTTGGAATTATGTGTTTAGTGTACGTGCTGGGCTCTTCTTTCCTTTATAATAGAGCTGGGGACACTTTGACCCTTGGCTGGAAATGCTGAATACTTAGATGGATAAGGAATTTACAAGAGAGCCCAGTTGGATGAACCATTGTGGTTGAGCGTCTTCTAAAAAGAAGATCAGCCATACTTCACCAGGGGGTTTCTCCGCTTGAAATGCAAGGAAATTGCACCTTGGTGCCTATGACTTCTCCTGCCCCTGTTACTCAGCCAACAGTTGGTCAACTGCTACCTAGAAAATTCAAAACAAGCCCAACCCAAGAGTCACAGCCAGACCTTGCTTCCCAACTTTCACTTTCCATGATGATTTTCTGCCTGAATACATATAAAAGGAAGTAAATGGGAATTCAAATTCTGTGACAACTCATTATAGTTTTTTTCTGCTTCAGTAATCTTATTGATTACAGAAAAGACTGATTGAACGTATGCTTCATATTTTCCCCCCCAACACTTTCAATAAATCCCCTTTATGTGCTAAAAAAAAAAAAAGAAAAAAAAAAGAAAAAAAAAGTGTGTCTTCCTGACAGCTGGCTGTAGAGTAAACTTAGAGCACCTGCTTTCTTCCCTTTTGTTCATTTTTTACTGCTAAATGAATAACACTTAACACTAAATAAAGAAGGAGGGTGACCATGACTACTGAAAAAAATTCAAAGGCAGCCTGTGCATTGCTTGTATAGAACTGATTGCAAACATGTAGTGTAGGGCAGATAACAATATTCCTGAACAATAATCTAGTAGTAATTCACACTGTGGTTTAAGTGCCAGATCCTCATGAAAGACACTGAATTATCTAAGGCAACTCTACTCTGTCAGGTGCCATGCATTTCTCTGGCAAATTTAACAGATAGCGCATTTAAAGGTGCTGGTAGGGCACCTTGTAGTGTCCTTGAAAGCTGACAGGAGGGGACACAAGCAACTCTGCCTTATTTTGGCCTCATCTGTAGGAGGGTTTGGGGAAAAAAACCCCAACCTTCTTGGGGTCTTGATTATTTTGTTTGTAAATAACCATCTGCTTCTTTCTGATCAAGAGCCAGCATAGTAAGGTATGACCCCAGGGAAAGCTGTGATTGATACTCCGCCACCTCTGTTAGCAGGGGTGCCACACAAAAGATAGCACTAGGCCCACCAGTGGCCCATGATGAAAAAGAATACACTTCCTTTAAAAATGTAAATTATCCGATATTATAAAGGGATGCAGGTGGCATAGGGGAAAAGCCCAGCCATCAAACACCTCATTTCTGTCATACCTACCTACCCTCCCCTCTCCCACTCGTTTGTCAGTCCAGCTGCTGATCTTTGCTCTGGAGAGAGGCTTCACCGGCACAGCATCACCCCCGGGTTGTGCCGTCTGCCCCAAGTCACGTCTTTGTCACTGGCTCACCACTGAGTCAGAGTGTGACCTTGGGCAAGTCCCCTAAGCTCTTTGTGCGTCAGTTTATCTACTGGTGAACCAGATATAATACTTTTACTGGGGATTATGGCAATTAAATGCTGTTTGTAAAGCACGCCGATATCCTCCATGCTCCAGAAATGAATATTCTGGCTATGAGGCTGGTGTGCAGATCTATCACAGCCTACCAGTGAGATTTGCTGTGAAGTTCCTGTGATGTCTTCCTTGTTTCCAAGGACTTTGAGGACCTGTCCTGGGAAGTGGAAGTGCTAAAGAGATCAAGAGTTTTTGCTGAGCAAATGGTTAGGTACGCTGTTATACTGTCACTTGTAGCAGTCCTTGTGTATTCTGTGTTAAAAAAAAAATCAGCTGTTTATAAGTGTTTCTATCTATTCAACATTTGAAAAATCAGCTGCTGAGAATTGTTTTTGGCTATTCAGTGTTCGCATTCTTCCTGCAACCCAGTATTAACACTGGTAAAGAGTGAATTTTACTGGGCAGAATCTTGTGGGGAAACTGTTCAATGAATTTAAGGAAAAAAAAGGGAGTGAGGGGAAATAGGTTATAGAACACTTTGGTGTCTGGTGGATTTTTTCACTTAGGTATTTCAGCCTAATATGCTTTTGGTGGAAAGATTCCAAAATGTACAACCAGGAAAAAAAAAAGGGGGGGGGGGGGGGGGGATTTCCCAGGCAAAATAACTAGAGGTAAATTCAGTGTTTTTCCACTCCAGTGAACACAACCTTTGCTTTTATTCTGATGCAAACAGCTGCAGGTGCCTCAAGTCAGCCAGTTCTATCTATCTGCAATGTCATCCATGTTTACTTGCAGCACTGGACTTTCGATTCTGTCAGGGTGCCAATCCAACGGGCCGCCAGGCACTGCAGCTGACAGTCAAATCTGTAATGCTGAATCCTTCTTCTGGAAAAACGGGCTAAAGAGGTTAATACACTCAAGTAAGGATAAACACACCAGCTGTTATAGTTTCTAATATTTAATGTCATTATCAAATAAAATAACTCCTAAGAAATAAAAAATATGCAGCCTCCAAATCACTCATCTTTGTTAGGATTAATAAATTACCCAAAAACCTACACTATAAAATAATAATAGAGAGCCTACAATTAAATTCATATTTGCTATTGTGCTCTGCTGATGTTGCTCTGTGCTGATACAATTACCTTTTGGTGTTTTATCAATAGTGATGTCATGGACCACAGAGTATCTATAGAATGGATCATTGGAATATAGGAATCAGAGATAGATTATTGAAATATAGAAAAATATTATGTAACTTTTTTTTATTTATTTTAAGGTGCTTGTAGAAATATTTTCTCTGATTTACTGAATGTTATCATCCAAAGATTTCATTACTCTTGGTCTTTCTCTTTTACAAAAGTCTGCTTAGCATCATAAGAATAATGAGTCTTGCAAGAATGAGAGTGCTTTTGTGTGTGCTTGTGTGCGAAATCTCAAAGGGTGGCCCCCAACACATTACTGGGGCTAAACGTTTTTAGAGTCGGGAAGTGAATCTGTGTTTTCCTCCTGTCATTATAGTTTCAGCTTCTAGTGCTTTTCGTCAGTGTGGAATAAACAGGAGCTATCTTGAACGTGTTTAGAAAGGTTGAGAAATACACACAAACACACAATGGAAGAGGCTTCACAACCTGCAAAACAGCCTGCAGTGGGCTCAGCTTCTAGTTTATGGTCTATGTTATAGCAAGACACACTCACTGCCTTGTACTTGGTCTATGTAATTGCAATTGGTCTGTGACCAATTCCATAAATATCCTTGAATTTCAGGATTTATTAGCCAGCCCTTCCAAATTGCATCAGACTGAACTTGCCAATGTATTTCAGCTTTCTTTTTGGTTTTAAAAGATTTCTCTGGTTGTTGCTTAACTGTGGGCAGAGGCACAGGGTTGGTGGGGATTTTGGGGTCTGGCTTTGTTGGTAAAGGCAGTGCTGCTGCTTCGCCTGGGATCACTGCTCCCACCAGACACTTTGAGGCACAGAAGGAGACGTTTACCCTAGTTCTGTGACTTATCCAAATCAATCTGAAGTGTGACTAGTGGCGTTCTTTTGCTAGCCACGCAGGCAAAGTGTTTATTTAGCCAGGCTAGCAAAGTGTTTATTTCTTGCATTGTACTTCTTACCAAAACAGAGAATTTTTTTTTCCCACCAGTAGAGTACCAGGTGTAAGGTAGAGCTGTGTAAATCATAAAAGTTCCTTCTCATGAGAAAACAGTCATTCTGAAATTATCCCTCTCCCTTCATCACCCCCCTTTGAACTGTGAGATTTTAAATTTTGTTTTAAAGCTCTTTTTTTTTTTTTCCAGTAAATGCTCTCCAGAAAAAAAAAAAAAAAAAAGAAAGGAAAAAAAAAAGAAAAAAAAAAGAAGAAGAAAAATCTCTTCTAGGGGAAGCAAACTGGAATTTCTTGGGGCGTGCCAGCTGCCTGGCAAAAAGGGAGAGCGGCAGGAGCCTCATCGGCAGGCTGCTGCAGGCTGGCCACCCCATGCCTGCCTCTCCTCCTCCTCCTTCTCCTCGCCTTCCCCCTAGCCTGGCTGCTGGGGAGGCAGCTGGGCTGCAGGGCCGGCAGAGCGCCAGGGCACTCAACCTCCCCTCCTCCCTCTTCCAGACCTGCTGCATCTCCCCAGCTGCCTGCCTGGAAGACTATTGTCAATTTTGTTCTCTCCCTGCAGACGACAACAAAATCGACAGGAGCCTTCCAGCCAAGCAGCCATGGAGCCATCAGTTTCATTTTTTCCTAATAGCAAATCATAAATTTCTGGCAAAATTGAAATTTTCCCATAAAAGAAATCCCAATTTTATAAAAGGCATATTTTCCCCCCAGAAAGTCATTCCAACAGAACATTCCCAGCTGCTGTAGTTTGAGAGACCTTTGAATTAAAGTCTATAGAAAAACGCTGCTCGTGTGTTTGGCTGTGAAAAAAGGGTGGGTAAACAGTCAAATACAAATAAAAACTGCCTGGGAACCAATGTGTGGGGTCCCATCATCCAGGGATCAGGCGTGGGGTATTTACCTGACCTAAAGGTAGGTAAATAGCTCCTAAAGGAGCTATGAGGGGTAGTATCTTTCCTATAAAGTACTAGAGATGATAATTTAGACTTACATAGCAAGGTTATGTCTCCTCTGAATAATTTACATGGTCCTGAACTCTTGTGAGAATGATTCCCAGCTCACAATTATGACCAAACTGGTTCAGTAAAATATTCCAGCTTTTGTGGCCTCATTGGAACAGAAACCTTTTCAGCAGTGGCATATCAGACACTGTGAGAGAGAAGGGAAAAAAAAGAATTTTTCACTCGGAGTTGTGCTACAATGTCACCTTTGTTTCATGTGCCTGCTGTGGGGGGCAATTCTCTCTGTGGTAAACAGGCCAGTGGTCCTGCCTGTAGCGTGCATATCTGTGGATTTCAGGGCAGAGTTGCCCCGATGCCAGTGATGTTGGGGAATCCCAGTGCATGACCTGAGCACAGCTTTCATAGGGGTGTGAGATGAGAAGCTGCAGACAGTCAGGACCCATTGTCCTGAGAAGGTTTCTCTCTGTGATGTCTTCAACTCTGTGCTGAAGACATTGCCCTTCTTTCCAGCTGCTGGACTGTAGATTGGACTAGATAATGCCTCCACTTTTGTGGTTTTCCCCTAGCAGGGATGCCAAATGCCAGCTCCAGGTTTCCAGAGGAGTGGGGACAATCCCTGTTGTTAGTATCCGAGTGGGGCAGTAGTAGCAATTTTGAAAACCTTTCCATGTGTTGTGACACTCCCTTTTCCCCAGTGCCCTCGCAGCAGCAGCGAGGAGCAGACAGCACGGTCCGCACTCGGGCGAACCTCCCGCTGAAGGCACCTGGAGCTTCAGCTGAACGGGAGCTGCAAGGGGGGCAGGTGTAGCTGCCTTTGTGCTCCCGAGCTGTGCCAGGCCTTGTGCAGGCTCTCTGCTGCAGTTGACGTACTGCCTGATGGGAGCAGCTTTTCACAGAACAGCACAGGAGCCTTTTACATGCTCTGGAAATATTCTGCGAGTAAAGCACCGTTAAGTAATCAAAACGCAGCGCAAAAGAACTTCTGTCAGATGTTTGGGTGTAAATAAAAATGGTCAAACGCAGAGAAAATCCATGGAGATGTGGTGAGGTGAAGCCTCCCTGTGTGGTTCCTGGTGGGCAGGGCACCTTGCCATGGGATGGTAGTAGGGATGTGCAGCCCGTAGGGGATGTGCAGCCCATAGGTGCTGCACATTGCCCCTCCTGCAGTATTGATTATACTCTACCAGAGACGCCTGCAATACAGAGTCACAGCGGGGTGAGTTGAAGAATGGAGTGGCAGCTTTCTTTCTGAATGCGCCGGCCTTCACACATATAAACCAACACCTTTATTTGCATGTAAATATTTGCAATTAATTCTTGATAGTTTTGGTTTTGAGTTTTCATTAAAACTTCTCTCCCCTATATTTTATTCATATAGATCAGTCTTTGGCCAACATCTTTCATAAAGTGCTGAAATTTGCCCTTGAGGCATCAGATGGAGTAGTCAGATTGTCAAATAAGTCTCCTAATTGAAGTTAACACTGGCACAATATTTGTCTTTTGAAAATAAACATTGCCAGCAAAGTTGCAGGTCCACCACTCTGTGTGTGCTGTGGCAGTGTGGGAGAGCCACGGAGTATAGAGCAGAAAAGGGGGAATTTGAGATGAGAAATAGCTCAGAAATGGGCATGTTAGCATATTGTTTCAGTGAAATACCAAACATGCTGCATTTATTAAAACAAATCCAGCAAAAGCTGCTTTTTGTGTTGAAGCTCCTTTTGTGTATCAGGTATAAGGAATAAATAAACATTCTCTTTAAGCAATGCATTTGCGTTTTTATATCTTAAAGGGTCAGAAGCAGACATGGGAAATCAATAGTTCTCCTTGTACTGTGAGAAATTATTCAGTAACTTTGGAGACACTCTGTGTTTAAGAAAACAAACTGAAAGAACATCACATGGCTTTTAAAGATGTCTTCATGTGACATTACCAGTGGGTTTGGGGCGCTAAAGGACTGAGTATTTTCCAGTGCAATGCTTACAAGAAAACTGGAACCAGAGCATGAGACAGGGCATCGTTTGATGATGCCCACTTTAAGATGAGTTTGGAAGTGAGTGTTACTGCCTTTGAATGAAAGCTGATAATGCATTCTGCTGGTTAACTCTCTCTGAGGGAAAAGTCACAGACCTGGGTTCTGCCTCTCACCTTGAGTGCTGATTTACCTCTCCACTGCAAATCTGGCATCTGGCATTAGCACAGTGCTCAAAATGACTGTTCTCCCAAAGCACATATTTGGCTTGAGTGGAAGTGGGGTCCATGCTTCAGGGTGTGCTGGGACTTTTGTGGGCAATGCCGGTGACCAGATAGGACCACTTCAGGTACCAGGTGACATGCAAAAATAACAGAATGTGGGTCCTAATGAAGCCTCTAAAGCCTGGGTTTCTTTTTTTCCTATTTACACATTTTACAATAAAGAATGCTGGTTTGTATTTGCTTTTGCCATAATTTTGAATAAGAATCTTCTGTGAATGATTCTTCATAAATGCAGAACCCGTGCTCCATAATGTTAATGTACATCACCTGATCCTGTCTCTGCTCCCTAGCTATTTGTTTGTATGTAGCAAATCCAGAAGTGATAGACGGGTGTGCAGCATTTGCTATTCAGGTTCATATCACTGGCAGGTTTTGGAATCCATGGTCAGTGATAATTCAAATACCTGGACTGAAAATTCAACTTCATCAACAGCAAGAGGGCTTTTAGATAAACTGAGCCATTAGCAGTCAGTGACCATACAGCTGACTCCTGCCTTAAGTGTCCGTCCTGTCTGGGAAGCTCCTTGGGTAATCCGTCTGCATCCTCACTGTTAGGCAATCCCACACCTAACCTAAGCAAATCCTAAGAGTGAAGTGAAACAACTTCATTTAAAATGACTCTGTACAATGACTGTAACCACTGGTGGTGGTGGGGTGTCCTTGATGCCCCTCCTGCTGCCCAGTGAGTGCAGCTGCTCCATGCTGCATGCCCTGCTGCTTTCAACCCAGCCCAGTGCAGGGCTGCCCCAAAGATGCTGATAACCCTTAATCAAGCAGGGCCTGAAAGGGCTCCAGAGTAGAACTGCTGCAAGGGGAGCAGAAAGATGATGTAAAATTGTGTGTGTCCCTCGGTCTCCCCAGGCAAAAAGCTCTTGAGAGCTGAGTGCTCTTACACACGCTGCAGTAAGGACAGAGCGCTTGCAGTGAGGTTGAGTGGCTCTGAGCCATGGGAATCCAGTATGGGAGCTTCAGTTTAAAGCACTAATACCCTAATGGGGCTCCCACTGATCAAACAAAGCCTGCTGACTTTGAGACTAGCAGAATGAGGCTTTTGTATCAATGTTATACAACACAGGAATTGCTTGATGGGAAGTAAAGATTCACTGATAGCATGGGAGCAATTGCTGATCCTACTTCCATTAACTTTATTGGGAGCAGCCCCAAAATATTTAAGTGGAGATTGGCATATCACGAATATATATAATTTAAAGTATCTCAGGATTTATGTAGTGGTACCAGCCCAGAGACAGACAGATGAAATATTACTGCTACTACATTTAATTTATAATATTCATCTGACTAGACCTGTACCTACCTATTTATATGGACCCCATTACCAAAGTAGCTGAGCAGCTGCCAATTATTTAGAAATATAAATAAAATAGCAGAGATTATTTTCTTCTCTGCCTCCCTACTTCTCATGTAAGATTTCCCGTAAGGTTTGCCCTTGGTTTGTTTAAGGTCTTATGCATAAGTGAATGGCACTGGGAATCTCCATGTTTGTTTTAAACCTTTTGAGAAGAACAAGCCTGCCAAAAAGAAATGAACATTTATTTCTGAATATATTGAGAACAATGACTATCAGAAAGCATAAAAGCAAATAATGAAGTCTAGCTCCAGGAGCTGTGAGAATTTCATTGCACAAGCTCACAAACTTTCCCTGTTGGTTCACAGTCCAGATTGTTCTTGTCAAATGTCATGGGAGGTCATGTGGGTGGAAGGAGATGTGATATCTCAGGAAGCAAAGTCCAATACCCTGAATGGCTTTGACTATCAAGACAGAAGCACTGGACAAACCAAAGGAATTTGTGCCTCTGAACAAATGGATTGATATGTTCAGAAGTTTCCAGAGCTCATGGCTTCATTCCTAGATGTGATAAACAGCTGTGGCAAGACTTCAAAGTCAAACAGCACACTGATGTCCAACGTGTGTCTCATAGGGACGGCTGCATGCTTTTGGCTGGTCAGTCACAGTTCAAAAATTGATTGCCAAGGACTGAGTAAAGATGTGCACTTGCCCTCTTTTTATCGACAACTCTCCAGCCGACAGCAGGAAGCACTGCAGCTCCCAGCGCTTCGGAGACCTGCTCTCAGAGAATGTGCTGGTGGTTGAGGTTGGATTGAGACACACAGGACCAAAGTTGGCACCTCTCTGGGATATATACTCAGCCTAGTTTTCACCATGTCCAATTCTCATCATGTGGCAATCAGGGGCTGCATCTTGTGAGGGTTCAATATGGAGCAACAGTTGCTCTGAGTGGTCCAAAAGAAGGAATATGAGATATTTCAAGATGTTTGCTTCACGCCAGGACAGGACTATATTTTCTCATTCCTATTTCTGGCTGCTGCTTGACGTCATGAATCTCCACCAATGGATAAAAAGATAGTCCTGGACACTTTTCATAATTGTTTCTGGATATATCCTTCCTCAATCTTAAAAATCACAAAATTTCTTGAATAGCTCATTTAAGGAGAAAACACTTGAAAAGTATATTAGCAAACTCTTTCAGTGGGGTAAAACCATCCACATGGAAAATTCAAGTTTTCAAGAGAGCCATTAAGTGTGATTAAACCTTTAAAAAGGGAGAACAATGAATGCAGCCTTGTATTTAGCAATTTCATATCTTTAATTGTACAAAGATTTTCTTTAAAAGCACAAGGCTGAAAGGAAGCTGAATGTTACAGTATTTACTGAAGGAAAGCAATGAGAGAAGGCCTGCTCAGTAGCTAATGGAGTGAAGCCCAGAAATAATGACAAAAAAGCGGTAACGACCGCTCTCCAACACAACATATATAAAAGAGGAAGCCATAAAAAGGCAACAGTTCTTGACTTAGCTTTGAGTTTGACAATGACAGTGATTACAGATAGCAAGTGGAAGAGCATATAAGCCATGATGAAATCTGCTTGGCTGTGCAATTGAGATTCAAGTGAAAGAAAGCAACAGGGACATTGAATTTCTGCAGCACAAATTTTGGATGGGGTATGAGAAATGGAAAGAAAGGAAGAAAGAGCAAGGCCATCAAAAAGTTCAGCATAAAATGAATATATTCTAGTCCATTCCATCTAATAATAAACACAGTAGGGGCCAGATCCTCAGCTGGTGATGCCAGTGTTTGAGCTAGTTTGCTGTTTCTGCAGATGTGGCTGTCACACTGTACACATATCCCAGCACACTGTAGCCTGTACCACCTTGCAGCAACTTCACAAGCAGAAAAATTTTGAGTATCACAAACTTGAATAAAAATAGAAAAGGGAGGGGAGGGATAAAAGCATACAATAGTTATATTTATGGTATATTTAATGCTTAGTGTTACTATAAATAGAAAGTATTTTGATACATTAATGACACATGCTAATTACCAACTTTATTTTTCCTGATCAGTATTTTTAAAAAGCAGTGTTAACATCTGATCTACAAGAACATGTGTGCATGGCTTTCTTCATGTATGTAATACTAAGATTATATATGCATGAACTTTTCTGTGACAGACTTACATTATCTCAGTTACAGTCTTAAGTGTACTTCAAATGGTAGTGAGCATCCAGGGCTTTTCCTAAAGCTTTCCCTCTGCCTATCTGTGAACAGCCTGAAAGTGCAACTTTTATTCACTCATATATTTAGAAAAGTTTTTTTATACTTGTGATTCTAGGGAAATTAAAAAATATAACAAAACTTAACCAGCCCTGAACCTTAAATGTACAGAGTCCAGAAGACAGATGAATCTCAAAAATACTGAAATTGCAAGCAGATGACTAGCAGCAGGAAAGCCCCAGTCCAGTGTTGGTGGTCCCAGGCAGAGGGAGTATCATAGAGCACAACACAAACCCAGCAAATTCACAGGGAAAAGGCTGACTGAGGTATGATGCTGTCACATAGAAAGGTTGAGCAGAACCATATCCGCTCTCTGAGGAGTTTGCCTGCACAAGTTTCTTGCACTTACACAGACAAACACGAGCTGCAAGCTGTTACTTAAAGTCATGGCTACTTGCATGAGTAGTGACATAAGGAGTCAGGGAGGAAAGGAAGTGTGCACACTGCAAGCAGAAGGATCATGAAAAGAGATGTGATTTCAAAGCCTGTAGAAGCTAGCTAGAGTGTGGGACAAACGCATGAGAAACTGGAAAGTCTTGATGCCTACCATGGAAGCAGTGGCTTGCTGATGGTAGCCATAAGAGGATACATCTGATAGGGGTGATCAAAATAAAGAATCAGATGAAAATGCTGTTCCAGAGCAGCCAAAACTGTCTGCAATTGCATTCTCATTCACAGAATAGTTTCAGTTGGAAAAAGAGAACACACTGATACTGGATCTGAGCAGTGGTTTGTGAGCCTGATAACTTGCAGGTAGATTTGTTGGCTTAACATGTTACTTTCCTCTCTGCAAAAACATACCTCATATTTGTCATGAGAGCATCAGGACTGTAGCAATAGTGCTAATCCTCTTTGCACTAGTGAAGCAGTGGAACACATGTACCTCACAGACCAGCCTAGGTTATCCTAGTGAACATTCACTTCTTTGGTGTTTCCTTTGCTTTTATGTTATTACAGATAAACAGAGAGGTCCTGGAAAAATTGTCTGTTTTCTTTAACTTTAGGTCCTGGTATAAGAGCATGTGCCTTGCTTTTAGAAACAGCTCTGCCACTGAGACATCTTTAGTAAAGTGATTTTAACAATCAGAATAGTCCATTATGGCACGGACCCTCCAGGTTTGGCTAATAATTTTGGAACACTCAATGTTTTTAATTATGAAGATGGTTCAGTCTGGTATTGAGGATTCCTGGTAGCCCTGAAAACAACATTCGAATTTGAGACATAATTGTTGTTAGAGGCACTGAAAAGAATTGTTATTAGAGGCATTGGTATTTCTTGTAGTCCACCACCTCTGGAAAATTTTGGCTGGAGACATCATCACAAACCTGAATGACAAATGAAGAAGAAGGCAATGCCTGTAATTTAGATTTTTCAGTCTGTCATCAGTGAGGATGTAGGATAATCACTGGATAGAAAAGGAGTTTTGAGTGGGAAAGATGAATGAAAGTGCTCCCTATAGAATATACACTGAGGTTTGTTAATAAAGAAACAGTAAAACAATAAAAATACAGAGTTCCAGTGTCTAAAATAAAAACAAACTAAATTTCTTTGGGCCATAACCCTTAGCCTGTAATAATGGGCACTTAAGCAAGATTATATTGTGTGATTATAATAAAAAATGCATCCTTATATAAACAAAATTACTAATTGATTTGTATAGGCTACATCCCTGACACTCCGAGGACTGTGGCATTTTTTTTCCAATGAAACCCTTAGGCAGCTACTCTTTATGGGTAAGGCAGGAGCATCTGGATGCACAATAGTTCCTGCATTAGCGAAGTTGCTGGGAATATAGTCTGTTTGCATCGACTAACTGGTGGTGACCAGAAGCCATTATTTCCAAGGGATACAATGGCCACCAGGATCATTACACTCACAATACTGAAGAATGCAAATACATTAGCTCATGACCTCCCAGGATGGGAGGTATGTGGCACTGCTGTTCCAAAAGTTTTGAAAATGGTTTGCGAAGTACTTATGTCTACTTGCTCATAGAAAATGACTCCCATCACTTGTTTTGTTTTGACCTCTGAGGAGAATGAATGGACTCACATAGATGATCTTTAAAAACATGTCCACATCAAGGGCAGGAAGGCCTGGAGTGAGCAGATTGAGGAGGCCTAACGGAAATGAGCTATTGTGAGTGGGGAATGAAATAAAATCTTGGTCACATGGGAGAATAGCAAACAAGCCAGCAAAGCTGTTGGAGAGATTTTTTGGTTCCCAGAGGGTCAAGAATGGTTAAACAAAGGTGGTTTTGAAAGTGTATCACAAGGCATTCACTAGTCACTCACCATCTGGGGCCCATCAAGTCTTGTCCTTGTGCAGGCCAGGGCTTTTTGGCACCTTCAAGGAAGGTGCATTTGCTTAAACTAAGCCTGAATTTAACCCAACACTACAAGTAAGAGAGATGTGCTACTGGAAAAGCACAATGAGAAGCACACACAGGAAGCCAGGGACTGCAGGGATGAGCCCACCAAGACCACAAATGATAACTGTGTCCTGTTTCCCTTGTTGCACTACCCCACGGTGTGAATGATACATTTTGGTGATCATGACCAAAACTTTGATCAAGCTGACATTTGCGTAATTTTTTAACTGTTGTTTTTCTCCTCATTTTCTTACTGTGACGAAATGGTAAAACTGTCTCTACACCTTAACTGTGCATTTCTTATATTGACAGGCTGGTAAACAAATTTGACCTTTAGTGGGTTTTATTATTAGGGTCACTGAAGCCCTTGATTTCCTAGCTTTGCTTTGTAATGCTTGTTTTTGCCTTTCTTTTGCTCTCCCTCTCACATGCACAAACATATACACATGTCCATGTGCACCTGCTTCCATATTTGCTTTCATGTGATTCCTTTTTCCTGGAACCTTTTTCCAAACAAGTTCTAAAGGCCCCAACAAAATGCTGTTTTGAAATTATTGCTGTTGTTGTGTCCCTGTTAGCTAAGAGGTCAAAAATATTCAACAAGTTGTTGCTGTTTAGAAAAATGCAACCAAAATTTGAGCTTTCTTTTTCATTGGTGATTTGTAGTCTCTGATTTCTCACTGATCCCTAGTTCAAAGTGTGTGTTGGGCTGCCTGTTGAATATTCTGGGATGACCAACATGGCAGTGCAGGAAGTCACAATCTGTGTCCTGCTTTTCTTTATGTTTGGTAGAAGGACAAATTGTGGCACATGGACACCTGGTATAGCTCATGCTGCTGGGCAGACTCAGGGGGCCAGGAAGAAATTCCACCAGGACATTTTCTGTAAGCAAGTGACAGAAAGTGAGTGCAAAAGAAAAGGATGTGAGCTAGATCATTTGAAGGTGTTAAAAATCCCAGTTAAAGTTTAGAGAAGTGCAAGTGTCCCTGAACTGTCACACTTTCTTAAACTGCCTGCTGGAGTGGCAGCTATGGGGACTGTCTTCAGAGGAATGCAGAAATGAGCGTGTCCACAATGACACAGGGATTTAAAAATACACCCAATCCTATGAGATTCTCTGTTAGAGTATTTCCAAACTGCAGATAACACAAGCTGCATGAACAATCTGCAGGAATGAGGCTCCTTCATCAGGAGTAACCCAATCCCACACTCAGGAACACCAGCACCATGCATGGCTGGTTTCAGAGTTATGCTGGTTCCCTGCAGCTGAGAAGTACGACTGGTCAGCATGGTTTTGACTTGGGAAGGTTCTACCAGAAAGCTGCCTTTAAGAGGGGAAACAAGCTTCTGAAAGAGTATTGCCATCACCATACGGAAATGTTCTAATTCTAATGAGAATTTTAACCATTTCTTTTAATCTGTATTTCTACACAGGAAAGGATGAGAATATTGGGGGGAAATAAGAATTGTGCAAATCAGAAATTAGTGGTAATACTGACTTTGCAAAAGGGAAATATTTTCCCCATCTTTAAACTTCTTTCCTCACCTCATTCAAGCTGGATGCATGCAAAATAATTTTGTTGGACCCAGACTCTTGACTCTGTGATAGCAGATCAGCCTGTTGCTCAGCCTGGTGCACTGAACTTGAATGGAAAGATGCTGGAAACCCCAAAAAGAAGATCCACACTTGCAAGCACAGTGATAGTAATTTTTTTCCTCACATATTTAACATTTCTTCCAGGTACAAAGGGTATCTGTGATCACTTTGCTTAAAACAATAGGAATACTTTATTTGTGTTTCACCCAGTTTTACTTTGTTTTTTAAGGACAAAGATGGTGTTTCTACCACACTTGTGAGAACTCAATTCCCACCAGAGTTCTGCCAAAATAGTCCAAGTGTGGCCACCAACTGACTTGTCATTTCCATGACTGTGATGCGTGACTGGTGGGGCACATCAGTAGTGCCTGTGAGAGCTGGTGGGGAGAGCAATGCCTGAGAAAAAAATAATTGCCAAGATGTTTTCAAGAGAAATATGAGGGGCAGGCAGGACTTGACATGAAAAAGGTTGGGAAGGTCAGAGTGGGGAGCATCTGTGGCATTCAGGCAGGGCCTTTTTGTCATCATTGGGTTTGGGGGAGTTTTTTACCCCTTTATGGAAGCATAATTCAGGGTGTAGATGTGTGGTAGTGAATGTAAGTTCCTTGAAAACAAAATAAGCAAGTACTTGGCCAAGACACTGTGGGTGCAATTACTTATCCAGTCCAATGGAGATGGGTTTCACAAGGGCCTCCTGTTGTCCTAAAACATCTTATTCTCTTTGTTAAAAGGCATTTTGAAGCACAAGATACTTTTATTAAAAATGCTTTTCAGGGCTATATGATGCTAAAAGCATTTTCTATAGCTTACATTGCTATTTAGGAGAGCATGTTATTTCTTTTTAATTTGCTCACTCATTCCTGAATAACTTTTCATAGGACTCCAGACACTGCAGTGTGACAGCTAAACCAAGGAGCATCGGATGCGATGGAATTGCTCTACAAGCAACCTTGCCAAAGGCCCTTTTGCTGCACAAAGCTGGCTCTATCTTTGTATATTGAGGGAGCTAAATCAATGTTAAATGCTTGGCTCTTTTCACAGGACAATGACCAGGACCTAAGCTGCGTCCTTCCTTTTTGATTGACACTTGAAACGTTGAGTTGGAATCAGCCAGAGGCACTGCTACAAGCTTGAAGCCTCTGCTGGGGATAACAACTGGTGACATCTGCAGAAAGGCCGACAAAAGGCAGTTGAAAGCCGTGTTTGTTGCTTTCCCCTCTCAGATCTCCTCTCTTTCATGGAGCTCCTTACTTGCTTTAATATTATGATTCAGCACCTGGCTCTTTTGAACCTTGCTTTAAACTTCAAAAGGCGAGGTGGTATTAACAAACATGAAACGAAAAAGTGGCAGTAGTTTGATTTACTGTTGTCGTCTTATCAAGGGGGTTTTTTGTCACCAGCTGCCACTTTCTGTCATCTTTGGAACCATTATCATTTCTCTAAAATCTAAAAGACTCCACTTAATAACAGCTTTGAATACAGGCAGGATCAGTAACCTATACAGTTCTGGGATGACAGAACCGTCAAATGAAAAGAAAGATGCTGCCAAAAAAAAAAAAAATCCTTAAGAAAAACCCCAATAAAACAAATAAAAGCTGTAGTACTTCTAAGTGACCTTGATTTCAGAATTAAACAAATCAAGCGTAATTCCATTGTTCTTTTTGGATTCATTCTGCGCTTTCCTTGCAACATTTCTTTTTTGTTCTCAGGACTAAGCGAAAACAAAGTCAAGGCTTCCAGAACAACTGCTCAGTGTGCAACAAGCACTTGGTATCACATGAGCCCCATAAGCTCCTCACTTATAAAAGTGCCGGTGATAATTGCCAGTCTCCTTCCACTGCCGTCCTGGTGCAGCAGCTCTCATACAGCCTGGGATGGAGCCTCTAAAGCTCCTTCGCTAGGGCAGGCTCCCTGGTAAAAAAATCTATTTAGCTCTCACTTTTACAGCACCTTTCCATGTTTCCCTGCCATCTTTCCCAACAGTGCTGTGCTGTTCTTTGGCTGCCAGGGCAGAGCCTGAAATGCCTCTGTGCCTTGTCAGGCCAGTTTGTCTATCAAAACTTTCCAGTTTTAGTTAAAGGCAATCAAATAAAAGCAAACAAGTTTCTGATCACCAACCTGCTGCACTTTCTTACTGGCCATTCTACTGTCCTCTGCAGAAAACCTCCCTACCCCTTTTGTTGGTTGTTGTATAATGCTATGCAAAATGAACCTACTTGGAAGAAGAAATTTCTCTTGGTGTCTTCTAAACTCCTGAATTTTTTGATGGCCATACCTCAGACCACTGCTATGTGACTTTTATCTCATAGATCTGAACCTGCACTTCTGTTCCTGTGCATTTTGGTAGTTATTTCCACCTATACAAAAAGAGTAAAATCAGCGAAGGATCCTCTCTTCTGTCCCTAGTGAAGTATTCTCCCTCCCACAGCCTACGCAAACAACACAGGGCAACAGGAAAATGGCTGCTCCAAAACAGCTTCCCCCAGTATCTCAGCAGCTGGTCTCCCTCTGCTGCCCATCAACCCCTTTCCAGACCCTTTTCATCACAGGGATCTGGAATGGTTTCATTCCAGCATCTCTTGGTAAAATGGAGATGAAAACAACAGAGTGAATATCCTCCGGAATGTGAAAATGCTGATGTTCTGACTGATTGAAAACCAGGATTGCCAGAATCCAAAGTTGATTATGGGTTTTTTTGGATTGGGATATGACAAAACTCATACAAAAGTGAGATGGGGTTTGCTAAAAATACCTATTATCTTCTGACAGAAGGCTCACTGTGTAATCACACTGAGGTTTTCTCACGGAGCATGTCCACATTTGAAATTTTAGTCATTTTAACAACTGTTAATTACCACATGCTAACTAGCAGAAGTGTGTGTGGGGGAGATGTTGTATATTTATTTGTTCCAGACTTGGAACATATTAGAATGTAGGCTTTATTCCAGTTTACTGTCCTATGAATGAATGTGTTACCCAATTACAAATGAAAGATATCACAAGAACAAATAAGTAAGGATCTTTTCCCAGGATGTTTTTTGACGAGGAAACCCAGAATATGTTTACCACATTGGGTCCAGTGGAAATCTGTTCTTCAGCCTTTTAAAAGTGCCTGTGATACTCAGGAACAGAAGAAAAGTGCCTGTGTAGGGAGGAAGAATAATGAAGAGGTGGGTTTTTATTTTTTTAATTTTTATTTTTATTTTTGAAAAAGAAATTCTGAGATAAGAAATAGGAAATGCATGGGAAAGTATTGGTGTAATTGAATGGATGCCTCTGAAAGAATTAGGATGAATGCAGGAGAAGAGCTGATGACCATATTATACATGTACATACATATATGAATATATATATATATAATATTTTTTGTGTAATTCAGCTGCTATATTGTCAGTATATTCAACAATATATATATTCAATATATTTGTAATTATAGTAACATATATGTATTTTGAACATACTGAATTTTGGCTTTATCATTTCTTTGACAGATTTTGGAAATGAGAAAACTGAGATCAGACTTAAAAAGTCACTGACAGCATAATCCAAGATAAATATCTGACAGGTTAAGGAAACTCACGGCATCTAAAAAGTTGAAGATGCAATCCCCAGATCTACTGCATACCTTTTCTACAAACTGCCTGTATGAATTCCCAGAAAGAAAAAGATGTACAACATTAAAATAGTTTCACAGTCTCTGTTAGAGAGGTCTCCAGTGCTGACAGAACAAGCCAAAAAGGGGAACTGGAGAATTACATGGTGTCTGTGATTCAAAATAAAAGCTACTGGTGTTGGAAGAATACCTTCAGAGGAGCATCTCTCTGTGTGGAAAGAAATGCCAACGAGAAAGGGAATGGAAATGTTCCTGTAGCCTACATTCATTTCTAAATTAAAAACAAACCCCAGAAAACAACAAACAGAAGCACTGCAAGGATTTTGTCGGATCCAGCAACTCTGATGCAATTTTGCAAGTAGTTTAATCAACATGCAGCCACTTCCAGGCAAATGAAATGAGAAAAAAGTAATTTAAAAAGTGATGTTTATATGAATCAACTTTCTACATAGTCTGATTCACACTTGTTTTCAGGAAAAACTGTGAATGGGGATTGTTTCTTCTGAAAGAATGAGGCTGTGGATCTGTTTCAAGCAGGTGGCATGATATAAGGTATTTTAGAAACAAATAATAAGAATGAGTGTCCTATAATACTGATAGAATTTTTAGCAAATGTAATAAGGAATGAGATAAATAACTGAGTTTAAATATATATCTGGGGTTATGAATTCTTTAGAGGGAAGTGATGGACACAAACCTGTCAGAGCTTCTTTGAAAAACCTCAGTGACAGTCAGACAGAAAAAATGAATGTAAAAAATCATTGAAAAATAGAAATTAGATGAATACCAGCAACATCCTGTGCTGAGAGCAGCTTTTCTCACTCCTCCTCCTTCTCCAAAATATTAAAATAAAAAATTGTCAATTGCACAAGTGTAGGAACAGATAAGCATGAGAAAATACAACCAGAGAAGAGAGAAAATAACTCAGACAGTACATCTTGAAAAATAAGTAAGTTTAGAAAATCCAAAAAAATGCAGAGAAGGTGACTAGAGGATAATATGATTATTTGTTATTTCCTAGAACACAAGAACTAAGACAACCTGATGAAATGAGGAGTCAGCTGAATCAAAAGAAATTTCTTTTACATGTGCTGCTCTATTAAATTTTACAACTTATTCCCAAGTGGTGTATGTAGAAGCATATTGTACCTTGGTACAAATGGTTTCAAAAAGCAACTACACAGGAAGATCCCTAAAGTGAAGATTTTTTTTTTCAAAACAGTTATCTTTAGACAGTAATTTTCTTAATATAAATATACCTTTTAAATTTATGAGTGTTAATATGCTAAACTGCACTACTTTTATCAGCTGTGATCTCTCCTGTGTCTATATTTCATGCAGCAATTGCCCTTCCCCTTTGTCAAAGTTTTCTTACAGAAGTTTAGCTTTCATCTGTATGTATGAGGATTAACTTAAGCCATCCTTTGCAAAATGAACTTGTATCTAGCTTTAATTGGGCAGCATGGGTAATTTCAGAGTTTTCAGTAGATGGAGGACATAAGTAGCACATTTAAAAGTTCTTCTGACACCAGTTAAGTGTTTGCAGGGTTAAGTTAGAAGAATCCATGTAGAATAACAGCAATAAAAATGCTGATGTGTTTATTTTTTCAACGGCTCACGGACAGTTATGTGGTGGACACTTTTCCTTCTGCCTACATTAACACCTTAATGAAGCCATGACAAACATTGCTCCTTCACTACGTCTCCAGGCTGGTGCAGACACGGTCAGGCCAGATCAAATGAAGGGTTTAGATACCAGCAAGGCAGGAGTTTTAAAAGCAGCTCATGGCAGTGCACTGAGAGGTCACTGCTCCAGGAAAATGCTCTGAAACTCCTGCACACTGTTATTAAAAGTATGAAGCTGATGTTTGTCTGAACTCTAGTGCCACCTCTGCAGTTTATCATCTTTCCTTACTTCAAGACAGCCCCTCAATCCCCTTCTAGAAGTAGGCACCTTCACAATTTCATGACAAATATCTGGCCAAGAATTGTAAGATTAATGTTCAGTGCTTTTCCAACTTTGCCAAAGTCAGTTCTCATCTTTATTCTGGGAAGGGGCATGGGCACCACTTTGTAAGCTAATGTCAACTCACCAGCATCCCCCCTGTGGAAAATGTGTAGGTGTGAAGAGGTGAAAGCAAGGTTTGCACATTAAAGGAGAGAGTCAACTAGCACCATCAAAACCAGACATCACTTTCTCATTTCTGGGCACTGCACATGAGTAGTGACATTGGAGACTAATGGGTGGGTGGTTTGCTAGCAGGAGCTCCTCTGCACTCCTGATCAGCATTAGTGCCAGCCAAATTAAGTTATCTTTTCTTTTTATTCATGTCCGCTATGAGCAGCTAATCTCACACCGAGGTGAGCTCCATAGTGTGCTGAAATCATGTGTTTCATCTGGAAAACTCTTTCATGCACGTGCTTATTCCTCCAGCTATAAATATCCCAAAGCAAAACCTCCGAAATGGCACCCTCCTCTGGCTCAGCCGCACCCACAGCCAAGCACACTTATCTGACAATCACAGCCGCTCCAACACAGCTGAAAACTGCAGGAAACTTCATAGCAAAACAAATTGGACTGTGACAAATGCCTGCAAAGCTCCAGAGATCCCAATTCCTGTCACTCGACCGCAGCATATCAAATGTCAAGGACCAGCAGCTACACGGCGGAGCCCAGCCTGCATGCCTTCCCTCAGCCAGGTGGGAGCCATGCACGTTGCCCTGGTCTTGCCTCCATCACAGCAATGAAAGCTGCCCCCAGACAGGGCTGAAAATTTCATTTACATCATGTATATTCTGTGGGGGAAATCCTCTGCACATGGATGCTTCCAGTAGGCACGTGATTTCCGCAGAGTGCTGCAAAGAAACAGCGTGCATGCAGGGTTTGTCTTTGTCTGCTGTAAAAAGGTGAAGCACATTGCAATTCAGAAATTTGTACATATATACATCAAGGTTTCCCAGTTCTGAGTTCACTTGTTGTGTCACCCTCTTGAAGAGATGGAAAGCTCAAAGTCAGCTTGAAATTTCTTTTGTGCAATGGTTGAGGGCCAAAAGAAACAAGCACACACTGCAAGGTATATGAAGCAAGACTATGCCAAATGTCATGACACACCTTTTGTTCTTGTCCATATAAATACTTTTATGCATTTAGAAAAATCTCCATTCAAAGGAAGTTCTCAGAAACCTCAAGTTTTGCTTTCCATTGCAGCCTTGACAAGATGGTCACCAGGAAATGGAGCTTCTCCAGAAGATACTGAGAACTTTTTTTCAAGTAGGCACAGCTTGTTAGACATATTGTGGTTTGACTTCAGGATAGATCAGGAATACACTTTTCCCCCCACATTTCCATGGGATTGCAATCACATGTTAGCACCAGTCCACCTGCAGCACTGAGAAGCACTGGCAGATGGTGATGGTTTATAGTCATATTCACGGGCCCCCAGTTCCAAAACCTGCAAAAGGCAGCCCCAGGTCTGGCCCAGCAGACCTGAGGTACTCTGATGCAACTGCTCCTGATGTACCCATGTGCTTTCTGAGGCACCTGACAGCAGAAGCAAGAGAAAGTTTGCAGGAAAGTGGCCAAAGCAGAACTTGTTTTTCCTCCTGCAGCTCCCACTCCAGATTTGTACGCCTCACAGAAGGTCTAAAGCAAGCTCTGTACTTCTTTGTGAGGTGGTGTGACCACAGAGCTGCCTGACTTTGGCTCTACTGAAATTTTCTTTTCAGCAATGCCCCAAACACTTAGAGTTCACTGTCAAGCTAAGGAGTGAGTGCTTTGTCTATTTAAACTGTTTTTATTTTGAACTTTTCCTTTCAGAAATTTCAAGGAAAATTAACACCAAGTGGAAGCCTACCTTGGCTACTGACAGTAGTATTTCCTGGAAACCTGGAAACTCTACACAGCCTAAGCTGACCACCCAGTAGGTCAGGGCTGAGGCAGAGAGGCTTTACATTGCGGGAAAGCTGAATGAAGCTGCTTTTTCTCGTGGTTGCATTCTGCAGCTGAGAAGAAAGCTCCTGGTCTTCAAGAGCTGTTGGCTGAGAATTATTCAGTAACAGTAGAAATTCCTCCAAAGGAAAATAAACAGAAGACAATTCAAGTGGTTTCAGCAATGCAAAACATAAAAAAGTGAGAAAAATCTACAGGCATTTCTCACCACCCTTGCACTTAAAGCATTCCAATTCCTTCTTAACTTTTTATTTGTTGAAAGAACAACATTGTTTCAAGATAATGAAATTTATGGTCTAGCGAAGAAAAGGAGCCAGCCATTGACCTCCCAACATTTCCTAACCAAAATCCTTGCAAGTTATATGGGGACATACGCTTCTTTCCTTTTCTTCATTCCTTCAATTATTTTTATATTCTTGCCATATTCTAATTCTAAACATTTCACCGTATCACAAGTCCCAGGCTTTTGCTGGGAACACTATCTGGCTGGAGTCAACTTTGACACTACCAGAAAAAATTTTGCTCATTTTAGAACCCTTTTTGCCTAGAGCTTTTCAAATTTGAGGAATTTGCTGAGCCCAGGCAAAGGTTTCCAAACTTAAAGATGCTAAATTTAGGCACGACTTCATGGCCATGGATGACCTGGAGAGCTGAAGAGGCACTTTCTGCATTTCCTCCTGTGAACAGCAGCTGAGTAGTATGAAGGCACAGAGCAGTGAGGAGCACCTCTCTCTCTCTCACTCTCTCTCTCTCTCTCTCTCTCTCTCTGGTGAAATATCTCAGATAAGTGGAAGAGGTCAATTTAATAACCTAGATTGCCCTCAACTATTAAGTCAGATTAAAATGTCAAGCCCCTCCAATGCTAGAATTTAGGGCACTTGGTATTCCTCGCCTGGCCTTTTTCAAAGACGGGGGCCATCTGCACATCCTGGGCCCCGTCCAGGTTCGCTCTCCCAGCGCCTCAGTGCGGAGATATTCAGTTTTGGTGGTTTGTCCCCCCATTTAATTTCAAAAGAAGTAAAATGAAATTATCTTTTTTTTCTTTCCATTTGGCCTAATAAGATCTCCATATTTTTTAAATTACCATCTCTGTGCATGTGTTCTCTGTAGAGCTGCCAGTCAACGTCAAATGAGGTGTATAAATCAAAACTCTGGTTATGTTCTGATAGCATTATATAGACTGGCAGAAAAACACAGGTGAACAAGTGTCACATCTACATGAGATTTTTTTTCTCCCTTTTTAAATTGAGACATCTGTCTAATCTCAGTACTTCCCAGTAAATGAATATAGGCACCTCAGAAGCTTATCTAAGCTTGATGTTAAAGAAAAACATTTCTATGGGCACATTTGTACCTGTCAGCATTTACTGTAGAGATCTCTCTCTACAGTAACGTGAGTGACATCAGAATAATTAAAATTATTGTTAATGCTAACACTGCTTTAGCACCCATTTTACCCTATTTTGAAAGGGAGACTTTCCATGAACCCAAATGTAAGTGGGTATTGGATCATTTTTCAAAAACTTTGTGGAAACCAGGGAAGGACAAAGTCAAAGAGAAGGAAAGTCAGCAATGCACGTTGCAGGGGATTATGGATGTATACATCTATCTATATGCTGGACTGATAAGCCTTCTCTGAGCTGTTTTTGCAAGGCAGTCATTTAATGTTGAACAAAAGTACAGCTGAGACTTTCTTTTCCCCTCATCTAGCCACATCTGCACTTGAGTGAAATGCCTTACATGTAAACCAAGCCCACTCAAAGACACCTCAACCTTGACATTTTGTTTTCTTTTGCAAAACTCTGTTTCTTTACAGCACCACTTGCCTGACATGCTCCCATGTGAAGCAGAGTTATCAGAATAATAATTAACAGGCTCTCATTAATTTAGGATCAAACAATACCCCCTAATGAAGCAGGGACCGACCAATGTGATCCCTTAAAGTGAGGCGTATGCTTTTCTTACACCTCGTGGCATCTAATCTGCCGTAACCATTAGGCACCGAGCTGACCGTAAAGGCCCGTGTAACATTGAGTCAAGGACAGTTAATGGATGCCGGAGCACAAACAAGAGTGCTCCAAGCATGTCAGTCAAGACTAACCTGAGGCAAAAACATCAAAATGCAGGTTGGAGTTTTGACATTCCTGCAGGCTCTGTACGCCTCGCCAGTGAATTTTTAAAGTCAATATCCCCCTCCTGCTCGCAAACACTTTCTATCTGATGAGTAGCAGTAATGTGGATCTGATTGAACTTTGACTAAAGTATTACTTAAAAGGCAGCTTTGAATGTGTATGCGTGTGTATGTGTTTTTGGTTTTTTTTTTAATAAATGTCTGTGATAACAATAAAGACAGTTTACACAGATTATCACAGGCTGTGTCTTTAGACTTCAAGGTTATATGATTAGGAAATTAGAAAAGAGATGAGATTAGAAAAACCACAGAACATTTTGAAAAAGAAAGCTTTTTACAAATTATCTGTGTACTGAATTTGCACAGAATCTGATAGATAAATCTTCTCATATTTGGAAATGGATAAATGCTACAATGTAAATAGAAGGAACCGGCTTGGGAGCACACATCTGGCAAAAGTTCAAAAAGCATATTAAGTATTCTAATTTGTTTAAAGCTTACTTATAAAAAAATGCATATTGTGATATAAAATGTAATGATTTCTGCATGGAAATGTAATGAGCAATAATAATTGCTCTGGATGAGCATACCACACAGTGTTAGAAAGTGCAGTCCCTTTGCTTTCAGATTTCACATTAAACCTTTATTTGCTCTTTCCCCTTTGAACAGTGGAGTGAAATCATTAAGGAAAATGGACACAGAATTTAAGCCAAGATCGTTCCTAGTATTGGGCACTACCAGGAGCACATAGGGTGTCATAAAATTGGGGTGGTGGCAGCAATAAGCACACTTCCTATTACTGGAAAAGGTGTGCTTTCAAGGGGAAATTGTATTAGTTGAGGTGGTATATTATTATTTAGAAGTCCTGACCAAAATTTCCAAGCAAGCCATAAAACTTGATTAATTTAGGAAGCCAGCATTTTCATGCATTCTTTGAAGAGTTTCTGATACTGCACTTATGGTGAACATTTTGATGGGGGTCATTTTGCTATTAGAGCACATCAGTGGGTGAGCCATTTGATGTGTTTTTCATTTGTCTTGTGACCTTTCACTTGGCACTGTCCTGTTGTTTCTTTGGTTGTAACTTTTTTAACCTTTTAATTTTTTCCTGAACCTGAGATCATGTGTATTCCAGGGACACAGCAGTACAAATATTTTGCATTAACTGCACACAACTTGGGCATATTTTTTTTTCCTTTGGCTCTCAGCTTCATGTAGCATTGCTATGTCCTATTAAACTGCTGTATTTCAGTCCAGAGATGGCTGCATTCACCAGTGGAGAAACTCTTACCTCAAAAGCATAGGGCTTGTTAAGAGTTCAGATTTCTCTGGCTCTTTTGGGGATGCACTGAGCTATACAAATAAATGGGTAAGAAATCTCCAAATATTTTATTTTACATTTAAAAAAAAGAAAGAAAAATATGTCAAGTCTTCAGCTAAACCCTTATGTACTGTGATTTCTTCTCTGTGAAGAACATTTATTTGATGCTGATTCTTTTGTTTTGTTTTGTTTTAATGTTGCACATTTTTCACTTTTTTTTAAAGGACTCTGTGATAACAATAAAGACATTTTTGAAATGTTTTAGCATTTTGTGATAACAATAAAGAGCATTTTCACAGATTATCACAGCCCATTAGGTTTCCAGTGAAGTCTTTTTCCTGACCAAAGACCTGTAGTGCAATGAAGAAATAGAAATCAAATTTTCAAATCCCAATAGCAGTTTTCTATAACATCATGTTTTTCTCTCTTACATGTGACTTAGCATAGTCTAATGATCTCATGATAATGTCACGGAAACTCTGTGGAGCAGAGACCATATTAAGATGTCATTCTGATGGCAAAATGATGGCAATTCAAGCCTGCAGAGACTTTCTGACAAGCAATGGCAAAACAAACTCAATACAAGTCTATACAGAGCACATTATCATGTCAAGAGAACAGTATAATCTAATAGATCTTTTCTGCCTCTAACTTCTGTGAAAGCAGTGTTGATACCTGCCTAAGAAAAGTGCAGAACTGAGCCAGCAGCAAAATGAAATCAGTATCTGCTCGTCTCCTCTCCCAAGTATTGTTTATGAGCTGCAACACTGCCTGAGCATATTAAACTGCCCTAAACCTTTTTATCTAAGATTTGTTCACAATGAGTATCTTTGTCTTTCATCACCTAATTAAAAGAGAAAAGAAAGCAGCAGAAAAAATGCAATGACTGCAAAGTGTGCAGTAGGGAAATACAATCCTAGCCTTGAGCTTGTTTTGCCATTGCTCTGGGGTAATGCCAGTCTCCAAAATGCCAGCTGGTCCAGCAAGGAGTCTCCAAGCCCCAGGGGTGGGAAGGAGGTAGGGGCATCCCTCTTGGCTCCATTCCTGGTGCAAGAGAAGAGCAGCATCCTTCCATACTCCTGTTTCAGACACCCAGATGATGCAATGGGACTGGGATGGCAGCAGTCCCAGCATGAGCTGGTCCCAGATTGTGACTGTGACAAGGGGACAGTGGCACCTGGGAGCATTGGTGACCTGACTACAGCTCTGCTATGGCCAGAGGAGATGCCAGCTTGAATCCCTGCTGTATGATCCAGTTCAGCACAAGACTCAGCCATATGGGTCACTATGATCTGATTAAATTAAGGATGCTAGAGAAGCCTTAAACCTGAATTTCCTATTTTAATTTGAATGTTACTTTTTTATGCTTAGTTAATAGTCATAATCATGTAGAGTGTGCTAGTCCATTACCACTATGTTAATGGCCAGCTAATACTCAGAAGCCCTTGGCATTGCCTTGGGGCTTGAATTCCCAGATGGTCATTAACTACCTAATAAAAGACCACCACATCATCCATAATTACTTAACATCTTGTACTTGAAAACATATTAAACAAAGTGAGCTTTTAAATATTTAGAACTAAATTACATTAAATAAATGTTATACTTGGTAAATAAATTCAGAGGTTGGGATGTACTATATGGAATTAAAATCTTGCTGCTGCTGCTTCCTCATGACTCAATTGGTTCAGCATGCAAAATGAAAACATTCAGCCCATTTGCAGACAGTCACTGGGATTCATTTCTAGCTAATGCTGCTCTTTGATACTTAAGTAGGTGTGACAGCAAGGTGTTGCCTTTTTTTTTCATATTGGGTACATTAATAGAAGTTAAAAGGAAAACCTCTTTGCATGTGCTGCTATCTTGAGCATTAAAATGGTGAAGTTTGTGCTGAGTTTCTAAGGATGTTTCTTGTTTTATGAGGCGACAGTGGGCTATTGATACCATCCTTTACACTTTCTTTGCCTACAATCAGCAGCTCTAATCACTGGTTTTGTTTATGTTAATTCCTACTTCTGGTTTCAGTGGTTAAATTATAATTATTTTTTTGATCAGACAAGAGGTGTATATACTAAAGAGCCAGACCTACAGACGCATAACAAGTATGAGTCTTCAATCAGTGAAACCAATAGGATCATGCATATGCCTCAACACTGCTCATTTTCCCAGGTATTAGCAAGAAGCAGATCTGTACACCTGAAGCTGGGCTGAGGTGAAGGACCCATTTGGTGTTGTCCTGGAGATAGACTGTGAGCTCAACGGGATTTGGATCCAGGACCCTGAGGTGAAAGGCTCTGGGTTGCCCCACCTCTCCCTGAGCCGTGGGGTTTCCCTCTGAGCACACTCATTTGTTAAGTTTCTTTTGAAGTTAATGGCAGGATGTGCCTCTCTGTCTGTGTTTTTTTTGGCTTCAGAATTGCTCATTGAATATTTTGAGGCCTCCAAGAGAGAAACAGAGGTAGATTTGCTATTGCAGAAGCTTCTTTTCCAGCAGGTTTGTAAAATTTGACATTTTACACAGATCCTATGCCTTGGATCCATTATGGGGGAAACAAATACAGATTTCGGGGAATATCCGGTTTATGCATGCATGTAATGGGTATAGCTCTCCCAGGAGTGTAATTAGTTATCCTATGTTTTCTGACACAATCTAAGAAGGGTTCCGCAGCACAGAAAGTGACACTTTTACAGTTCCTGAAGGAGATGGGCACTCCATGGCTCTTTGCCCCGGCAGTGCAGGGTAGAGCTTTTCCCTTCAGTGTGCCAGGCCCTTACAGGATGCCAGGGAGCTTACAGAGAGAGCACATCAGGGATGAATGTCCTGGAGCCATGCACTCTACTGCATGATCCAGACCTCGGAGAGCTCTTTCTTTCTGCTTAAACGTGCTCAAACCGAGTGGTTAATCCACAAAAGCATGCTCTGATTTCCAGTGTAACTCACTCAGCCAGTCCTAGTAGGGTCTGGGAAAACTGCTGGACTCCTGGCACCTCCCAGACCATGTTTCTTCCTCCAGGTGTCCAGATCAGCATTTATATTCCAACTTCAGCCACCAACTGACAGATTTCTGGAAACACGGACATCTCAAAGAGAGTTAAGTGTTGAACCTGCTGGGGAGTGTTTTCAGAAACACATTCATTTCTCCCCTATAGCAACAATGTTGAAATAACTCTGGAAATCTGCTAATTCATTTTAAAGCCTCAGACCTGTGGTTTTCCATAGGGAAGAGAATAACAATCACAACACGTGACTCCAAGAGAAATATAAATCTTTATAGTAGCTACATCCATATGATTTACCACTGAAGGGAAGCCTGCTTTTGTCATCCAGAAGGATACCTCCAACCAAGAGTATTCTTCTGTCAATCTGCTATCCAATATGCCTATTGAAAGAATACTTCTAACAGAAATCAAAGAGAAAAACATTTTACCATTTATTTCCACCAAGCATACTTTTTCATGCACTCCAAGAATCACATTGGACTGAAATATTCTGTTCATTCCCTGATGTAAAGAAAATATTTAGGAGAGAGGACACAAGGCCTGTTATTTACACTAATTGTCTTTGTTTTGCCCTATTTTTTCAATGAGTCTTTCTCATGTGAATGCATAACCAAAAATTCTTCTAGCAAGGAGGGAAGGCAGAGGGCATTCAAGCACAAAGGGCACACTGCAAGCAATTCCAAAGTAATTTTCAAGCCATGGCAAGAACCTGCAGAGGTGTTATCGAAATCAAGGACATTTCTGTGTAAAATTTGATACAATAGCATTCTCTGTCTATTGATGGTATATACTTCACCCATGGATTCATCAGCAGGAGGCAAAAGAATGCTGCAGAACATAGAAAGCCAAATTCCCCTACAGAAAAGGGGGGTTGTTAATATTTTTTAAAAGGTGTTGATCCTGACTCAGATTTGCAGTTCAGGAAATTGAGGCACAAACCAGGTGTCTTGTCACAGGCAATCTCTGCCGTCTTGGATAACTTTGCTGTTCTTTCTCTGGCCTGAGAGCACAGCACTGACTTATCCTCAAGGATCCTGACTGCATTTCATGTTTCAGGATGTGTTATCTCCCGGCCACTGGTATTTGCTTGTTAAGCAATGGATGTATGTCTGACTGTTCATCTGCATTGATGAAATACCACCAGAAGAGCTGTTTCTACACTGGGATGATTATGAAGCCATGTGCTAGTCCATGCCAGCGGAAGGCATGACCAACACTGCTGGCGGGTGGTCTGGTGACCACCTGGCCTTTTAGACAATGACACCAGAGTCACCCAAATCTTTGGGCTGCATGGGACAAGCCATGCATCTGGACAGCCCTGACATCAGGGTTGTTTATGCTGATGCTTCCAATGGGATTGCCCCATCAAGAAAATTTTCCTTTTCCCAGTAGACCTCGGGGTATGAGTTCAGGATTCCCCAAACTTGTCCTTGTTTCTGCCCAGGTGTACACTGTATTTTGCCACTTGTTTTCATTGCCTTGGAGCACACCTCTGATGCTGCTAATCTGCTGTTTAGAAAGGATGGATCCTGTTACTTAGAGTATACAGACTGCGGATTGGACTGTATGGATTAGTGCCAAAGCAGAGATGATTTAATTTATTTAGGTAGGTAAAATTTAATTTTTTTTAGATGTGGAGAACTGATATCCAATTTCTGAAGACTGTTTCTATTTGCAGTCATTCCTCAAGCCATTGCTGCAGATTTTGCAGCCTTGTTCTTTGCTGTGGAGATCCCTGAACAAGTTAATTGCCCACCATCAGCATTCATCTTTCTCCTTTAGCAGACTGTAAGTATCAGAAAATCTCACTTATTGTGCTAGACTTTAACTTCACAAATTGATATGACTTGTCACTTGATTCCCCAAATGACACTTCTGGGTATGAATAGTACTATGCTGTATTTATTACAGCTATTCTAAAAGGACTCTTCATTGCTCCCAGTGAAGTGCAGGAAGAAGAAAACATCCACGGCATTTTTTCATTTCTCAAAAAAGTCTTGGCTGTTTCCAGGTTTTGATCACTATCATTTTAACTTTGGACCTTTATTAAAAGTATTTTGAGTTTGACATAATTTTAGTGGCAGGTAGAGTGGGTAGATAAATGGACCTTCTGAATAGGCTTAATACCAAAAGTAGCTAAAAGGAATGGCAAGATATTTCACCTATGAAAATTTCCCATCCAGAAGATTTGCCACTTACTGCTGATAATCCTTTTAGCCTCAAAGGGTCAAAAGGTGAAAATGATTGAGGTACCTTTTGCCATGAATATTTCACGAGCTGCATATCCCTTTTTCACTGAGATCTATGTGCTGACTGAGGGCTTCTTCAGGATGAGTCCTTAGTTGACTGATGAATACAAAACACCTCTTGAACAAAAGGCATTCAAGATTAGCGGAAGACAAGACAGCCTACTTTGGTTTCTGTGAGCAGTACCTGGAGTATCAATGGAGATAAAACACTGAGTGACAGGTAACTGAAACACAGAATAACACCATATATTGTTCTCCTATTGATTGGGGAAATAATGAGAAAGTTAGCAAGTCACAGTAATGTCACAGACAGTGATGAACTTTGGAGAACTCAAGGACCAAAAAGTAACATGAAACAAGGAGCAAAATGAAGATAATATTTGGTTACAGTACAGTTCTCAAATTGTAGTGAAACACATCCCTTCGCCTTTGAGTATGCTCGGTTTTTAAAGCGAAGACAATGGGAAGAAATTGCTGGCTGAAACAATATAGCTATTTTATTTTACTCCAGCCAGTAATGTGAACTTCTTGGAAGACATCTTCTTTCACCACGCTATTGCGGCTGGGAACATTTAGAGGCTATGAACCAAAATTATCCTCTCTATGCATAACCTTTCTAATGTCATATCCTGCAAGGTATTGTGGTAATTGAAGACATTCAGTACCAAGAATTGAGAATTGTTTCACTACAGCATTGAGATGAGCCTTTGAAGAGGCTTTTCGTTCAAAAGAGAAGCAGCACCTTAGCAAAACATATCAGGAGAAAGTTATTATTTCTTTCACATGTAGACAACATTTGGAAAGCTTTTAGCTCATTTATCTCTATAAGACAGAAGACTCTGCCCCTGCCAGGGGGTCCCCAGCTCAGCCCCAGACGCAAGAGCTCCCATTTTCTCCCATGGTACAGGGCACGGATCCTGTGTGCCAGCACCCATTGCTTTTCCTATATGCTGCGTCAAAGCTATGACAATGAAAATAACCACAATGGCAACAAAAAAAGCTTCTACACTACCTTTACTTCGATAAAGTAGGGACTTCTTTACTTAGATAATATTATAAGTATATAGAGGGCTGTCTTTTCGTCACTTGAACAGAACAGACCCTATGTCAGTCACAAATCCTTTTCTATTTAAAACAAGGAAATGATGCACATGAATAAAATTCCTTCACGTACAACAAGGCATCCTAATTTTAAACAAAGATAAAATTGAATTGTACTTCTCATCTACTTTTCAAAATGTTCCTTCTTATTGTTCTCAGGAGTTTGTCTTTTTCCTAGCTGAGAGTTCCTCTAAAAATATCCCTAAGGGTTATATTTATAGGTGCAATCTTTAAGAGTCAGGAAGAACCATGTCACCCTAATGCAGGACACATTTCAACAGCTTCATCATCACAACCACAAACATTTCAGATGGATTTAAGACCTACAGGGATGCAGCATCTACTTTCAGCACCCACTTTTTCAGTCTTCCACAAAAGCTGTAGCTATAAAGCATTGTGAGCCAGAGCTTAGGTAAGGAAAGGTCAGGGGAAGGTGCAGGCTACATTTGCCCAGGTCCTCTGCAGCTGTCCCCTATGTCCGCAGAGAGAGTTTTCCCAATCCCTGCAGCTTGCAGGTGCTTCCAGGTCCCTTAGTCTAGAGAAAACCTCATCTCTGTTTGAAGAAGTTCAGGTCAAGACTTTGACATCCATTTCTTGGTTTGCTTTTGTGATACAAAGAAATCAAATTAATTGTTATGTTTGCATTATGCTGGAACATAGAAATGTCATGGTAGCTGGCCTGGTAACGCAGGATTAATTTAGACATTCAGACTGCAGTGCTCTTCACTCTGAAAATGTAATAAACATGTGGCAATTAAGCTTCATTAGGTCTACTCAGCTATCTGGTTGCATTTGTGAAGCTGTTTCCACAAATTCCAGGATGAAGCATGGGGTGGATGGGACAGCAGAGGGTGTGAAAAGGGGCATTTGTTCCTTTTCCAGGATTAGGATGTTTTTGCTATTCCAAGCAAAGAGCTGGAAGAGCAGCCCTCTGACCTTTTCTGCAGATGGACACTGGAGGTGTATGAGCCATATAATAAAGGTAATAAATACATGTTCCCAAGATTGCCCTGTACATGCTGTTTTAGGCAGCTCATTCACTATTGATTGACCCCATGTGCACCCTCATGTTCCACAAAAGCTGGAATTTCTCTCCTAAATATGTGAAGAAACACCTACTCATGCCTTATCTTCAGCATGCTTCACCTTCCATGCTATGACCAGTGATACTATTAAAGCATAATTCCTGGTAATGAAGGCAAGATACTCAATTCCTGCAAGATACTCTCTTTCCTGCAGTCATGAGGGAGTTCAGGGGGGAATTTGCAGCTTATCCGTTCTCCCTTGAGTAAGACCCAGCCAGAGTCTGCAGTTGTAGCAGAGAAGAAAAATCTGAGGATGGCCAAAAGACACAGCCCTTTGTTTCTTACAAGGGGCACAGAGCACACAGAAGCAAAGGTCATATTGCTTGGGTCTTACCACATTCCACACACTGTAAATTGGCTTTTGAAAGGAAGAATTTTCTTGCCTTTAATGGGAAGTCTATTCAGCCATCAATTTGTTAATAAAAAGGTGAAACTAATGACAAATAATCCCCCGTAAAATAATGTCCTTGTGTTCAGGTTCAGGTTTGTTTGCTACAAAACATTTGCTGTTCATTTTCTGCCCCACTATTAATGGATAAGAGAAAAGAAGGGGAATTTGTTCCTTAATGTAGGCTATGCATCTCATGCCATCAGATTACATCAGGTTCATCAAGTCATGCTTATATAACTTGATTTTAATTTGTGGGTTTTATTGTTGGCAGGTTTCTGAGATTATGATTTGATTGAACGTCTGCTGAATGTCTGTAAAATATCTGTTAGTTTGTAAATGGACTCTAATGGATTATGCTGCTTGAATCTTTTCTTACGGAGCTGTTCACCTTTGCATGGTGTAGTAGACAAGTCACATTTTGCTTTGACTGCATGCAGCATCAACTGTAATAACTATATGTCAGAGGCTGTAGCATTGAAGATACAATCTGCTTAAAATCACTGTACACATATCCAAGGAGAAATGCTTAGTGTCCAGGAGAGCTCCAGCAGAACGACTCACTCCTGTCTGTAGTTTTATAAATGCCTCCATTTTTCTACTTTGTGACTTACATTATTTATCATACAAGGTTTCTTTGACACCAAAACTTTTAAAAGATCTTTTAAGATTATGGGGCCCTGTATCTGTTGCTTTTATCAAGCTGGACAGCCTAGAAAAAAAGGTGGCACTAGAAAACCGCTTTGGCTTCCTCTTACCTGGAGTGGCTACTGGAAGCTGGATCCTGTTGTAAATCAGATAGAAGATCTCCAGGGATCCCTGAAAGCTGAAGGTGCCCTGCTTGCTCTGGTATAACCCTAGAAGAGCTGCTCCAAGGCAACCCAAGTTTCACCCTGGTGTGAAGCTTTATGCTGTCTGGTTCTGCTGCTGCCAGTCCTTCAGGTTGTTCACTTAGCTGCCCTCAGCCTCCATTTTATTTTTTTTCCCAGCAGAAATAGAGAGATGAGTATGATAAAACAGCAGCAGATAGCTCTTCAGCCACCACAAAAACATCACTGGGCAAGCACTAAGAGAGGTTATTTAACACAAGAAAACAGTCACACAAATAAGGAAATTTAAACTATGCAGCATCATAATTACTAAGGTAGACACTTTTTAAGGTTTTGACAGAGAGAAAAACACAGTAGGATGTCAAACATCAAATTAATTTTTATCTGTTGGGCTTTTTCTGATCCACACAGAATCACTACAAAATGGTAATGGTCTGAAATTTCTGAAACACAACTACAATATTTCTTAAGCCAAACTACATAGGCTGTGATCACCGGTTAAACAGAAACATTGCACAGCTTGTATTTACAGTCTGTGGATTGTTCTTGAGTCCTACTGGACATTTATGAGTCTGTGAATCCTGAGCTATGGTCCTGTGGATTGGCATGCCACTGGGATCATCAGCTTCTTGCTGGACCAGAAGAGACTCTGACCCTGCAGAAAAATATTTCTGATGGCATCAGTTCCCCCAGCTCTCCTTGCTGTAGAAAGTTAGCACAAGGCTGTGGAAAAAGGCTCTGTTTGGCCTTGAGGTGGAAAAGTTACCCATCCTGGAGGAAAGTACTGGATGTTGGGAAGATTCAGTAGAGAGGCAGCTACTCAGAAAGCAACCCAAAGATGATTCATGGTTATGCTCCTAGCTTGTTCCACGTTAATTCCTATTGAAAAAGAGCTTAGCTCCTGCCCTCCATTTTGTGGCACTTTCAAACCCATGTGATCTGGGTGGGTTTCACATCACACCTTGCAGCAGACACTGCACACAAGCACAGTGATCAATCTGCCCTCATCTCATCCCCAGTGTGACATCATTTAGCATTGCCTTGGCCCATCCAGAGTCTGTGATATGGAGACCCAGCAACATGGACTGAGTTAGCATGACAGGTCCCAGACTCTAGCTACAGGCAAGATGTGGTGCAGAACAAGTAGTTGGCAAGGAATTGACAATTTGCATGGAAGGAATTGACAATTTGCATGGAAGGCATTGCATGGAAGGCACTTTGTTGAACAAGAAGATGAGCAGGACACTGCAGTATCACTGGCTGAGCTGGAGGAAGAGCCCTCAGTTCAAATGTGGGGTTTGGGGGAAGCCAGCACCTCTCTCCAGCTGCAGATACCTTTTTCCATTGTGTCTTGAGCATTGGCTGCTCCTCAATGAGCAGTGGACCCTCCCAGGACAATATGCCATGACTCAGGGCAGTGCAGTGACACCATCGAGCTACACAACGGCTCCCCATATGTTTTTGTGCTTGCCCTGACTTCTTGATGCCACACCAGATGCCAGTGGGCCAGAGATGGCACCTGGGGCTCAGCGCAGTGTGGGGTCATCGTCTGCATGACCCCTTTCCTTCTGCTGCCCTTCTACACTAGCATCAGGAAGCTGGAAAGCAGCAGAGAAATCCCTGTGCTGGCTGGCAGGAGGTGGCTATTGTGTGACTCTGGGCAGGCGGTGAGAAGAGGGCATCACCTTGGACTGCCTAGAGGAGAAGGTAAAGGGAAGAGCGACAAATTGCAGAATTTAAGCAAAACTGAGATCCACGCTGATAAGCTTTCCCTATCCCCAGAGCCTCCTCAGCACACAACAGTCAGCAAAGGCCACAGCAACATCCAGTAATTTTCACATGGGCTGAACTATCTCTTAGCAAAGCATCAGTCTGTGCCCAGTCCCTCAAGTTTTATGCATTATAAGTGGTACAAACCAAGCAACTTTGTCACTTACAATTTTACAAGCAATTTGCCTCCATTATTTTTTACCAAGAGTTTCTATTGCTGTTTGCAATATTGTCCACTTATGTAAGAGCAAAGACAAAAATTTAGAAAAATAGCTGGCACTTCTTTTTGCTGTCTATGACTGGCATGTAGCAGGGACCTCCTATCTTTCTTCAGGAGAAGATGTGCTGGCGGGGGGAAGTTCTGAAAGGAGCCCCAGAGCCCCAGGCAAACACTGAAACCCAGGTCCAAGAGGAATTATTATTTATACTGCTGGACAGTTTTCTTCTGTGAAACAACTGGAAATGATTTACCCCACAAATGCCTGGCTGTTGGCTGGGTAAGTAGCCAGCAAACACAAGAGGAATCAGACCATGCCAGACTCAGCTAGCTGTACACGATCCGTTGCTGATCCATCTGCAGCATATGATATTCGCTGGTTTCTACGCTCCAGACTGGTTGGGCGAGAGGTACTTCAAGAAACAGGAAGCTGTGTCTCCACAGCTGAGCAGTTTCCTAGCTTTGTGTCAACATGGTGTGCCTTCTGGCTGCTCAAATGCTCCTAAACCAGAGCCCCACCACATTTATACCACTGTAATTTAATACACTTATTTATTGAGTTAGAAGCTTTGTAGAAAATTCAGCTTTTGTCCACTGCTATATACAATAATCTAAAATTACATGTCTTGGACAGCCTACTGAGTAGTGCCTCAGTGTAAGTAAAGAACTCCAAAGACTTGTCCTGCTTCTTGACCATCCTCCCACCCTCATGGGGGTTTGTGGGTATACACATCAAACTGTGGGTGCAGAGGGGTATCCTGAGAGCTTGTTGTGCCTTCATGTATGTTTTATTTTGAAGAAAATAAATGTCTGTGTCTGCCCAGAGGCCTGGATAGGGTGCATTTTGTAACCTGAAACTCAGCCTAGGAGGTACCGCACCACTTAGCGATGCTCTAGGAGCAAAGTAGATCATTCTGGTAAGACAGATCTCAGTGGAAATGAACTGTCCTGGCATAAAGCTACTGTAACTCAGGGGGCTATGTATAGTTTAGGCTTAAGCATACTCCACGCTGGTTATGTGCTGCTCAGACTTGAAAGGTGTTGGGATTAGAGCTCTGCTGTAGATCCACATCAGAAGGTGAGGATCATTAGAGTAACGCTCTCCTATACAACAGTGATGCAGGTCAAGTTGATCAAGGCTTTTACCCATTCTCTGAAAACCATATAGGTCAAAGTTGTTCTATAAAATTTATCAGCTTTGATTCCCTTCCCCTCTTATATGTTTTATAAGTGGGGGTTTCAAGGTTTTCCAATTCTTAATTTTTTTTTCCCTCTACACACAAAAGTACTTTTTCATTCTGTTCCTGAGCTTCCTTTGATGCAAAATGAGACTAATGATCCTTATTTGCTTGGAGACCTACTGAAGAAAGCACTTTTTGCAGAGTGAGGCAGTATAGCAGGGCCATTTAACTCCAGGTTCCAGCACGGACCATCTTGGCAGCATTTTCTGCTGCCACTATCTGTAGCCATCAGAGAAGTCCTGTTGTCTATCACAGGGTCTGGACACACAGCTTCCACTCAGGAAAACTCTCCTTGGACTTCATCAGGACTGCTGACGTGTCAAGAAAACATAAGATTGGAGTTTCTGGCTGGAAGGTGCGTCCTGGGCCTCACCTCTGATGATCTGCTTTCAGGTGCTGCCGTCTGAAACGCAACCTGGAGAAATCAGAGCAGCAGAAAGTTGATCTGTGACTGTGCCTCATGCCGATATTGTACCATTTTGAAATATTTTATGTTCTTGGAGTCAGTCCTGACTCGGGCTGGTGAATGTAGAGCCAGGCCCACAGTTCAATCACTCCACCTTCCCTCTCCATATTTGTGCTGTGCTCATTACACAGAGTGAAATCAATTAATTCTAACAGAGGAGTGGGTTCCTGGCCTGTCTATAAGTCACTGGGTACATAATTGTTCTGTTGCTTACATTAACATCTTAGCACATGATTAGCACTCCTTGCAATTCCTGAGCTCTGGTGGCTGCTCTGGGAGGCTCTGCTGTGGGCTCTCCCCTCGCAGCCCACTGTGGCACCAGTGCTACAAGCCAGTGCTTTAAGGCCTCCCATGGCTGAAGCCTTCACATGGACTGAGAGACCTAAAAACATGTCTTTTCCTTGATTAGGCAGCTTTAAACCAAATAGGATTAAGGAGAGAGATACCACCACAGAGGGGAATATAATATGGGTACCTCACTGAAGTAGTGGGGAAAGAGCGGAGGACAGCAACAAACAACTGGCTGAGAAATTCACCCACTATTTTTTAAAAGGGCATTAAAAATGTAGAAAAAAATTCTTCTAAAATTATATTTGAACTATTGAAAACATATATCTTTAAATTTCAAGTTTGAAAAACCTATAATCCCCAAACCCGAAATCTTTGAGGCACTGGAAATCAAAGAAAAGTTAGTTATGGCTTGTGAGCTTTTTGTCTGCAGAAACAAAGAATTCATGGTCAACAAACAAGCAGCTCAGAATCTCCCCCTTTATAACAAAGAAAAGTCTTTTCTTATGACTATTCTTGCTGGATTAGGAAACTGAAAAAAAAATCAAGCAGGCAACAAATAATTTTACCATTACCAGGTAATATGTGTTAATTGCTCAGTTTATATACTCTGAATGACATACCATTAGAGACTGTGTATGCATTGTAACTAGAGCATTAATAAATTTAAAATGTGCCTATTAGGATGACAGCTTTGGAGGTGCAAAGGAATAACAGTTATCACTTGGCAGAAGCAGATCTCACCCCATCTGCCGAGACTTTGCATACATTTTCAGCTTCCTGAGCAATGATTAGGGCTGTCAGAACCTCTTTAACCTTCTAACTGCTGGTCCCAACTGGCCTTAATTAGAGACTAATGAATTCAGAAGATGCAGGCCGTGAGGAAAACTGCCTTGACAGTTTGTGTACAAATTAAGCACCAATTACTTCATGCATCTTTTGCATTGCTGATACAAGTCTCTGTTATTATTTTTGAATATGGTCATTTTAGCATAAACCGAGAACTTTGCTAATGTATTTTGTCATTTTTATGGCTCATCATAAAAAAAAAAAAAAAGAATACCAGAAGGGTCATGAATATGTGAAATAAACTACTGTACATGATAAAAAGAAATTCACTTTCCTCTAGGGAATATCTTCCAACATTTTTCCCCCAATATAATATTATTATTATGATTAGTCACATAATGATTGCAATTTAAGAAACAGGTGTAACATGGTCCTCTGAATATTTTTATTGGGAATATAACTGCTGTTATTAGCACAAGAATGAAAACAAAGATACAGGTAAGAGTCTTTCAGTTCTGGGATCTCAGAAAAACTTCTTCACCCACACATGTTAGCAGTAGGTTGCTGACACCATTATGATAAGAAACAGGAGCACAGGGAGCCATAGGTGTATAGTGAAGTAGTTCTGGGAGTTTAAATCACCACAGTTTCGTCCTTTTATCCCTATCTAGAAGATGTGAGAGGTTCAACACATTATTTTTTTGAAAATGACCCCTAAGCTCAGCGAAGTTGCACACCTACCATTATGACCTGACAAGGCAGGGGAATGTTTGCCACATTGTCCTATAAATGTTGCTTAGAGAAAGTCTGAAAAACTCCCAGTTCTGCTGTTGCTCACATTTGTGAGTTTACTGAAAAGACTACAGAGCAGTAGAGAATGTGTGTGACATAGGCAACCCTCCAAGCAGACACACAGCCATTCCTTCACTGGCCGGTTACCTCTTTCAATTTGGACTGCTATGTCTTTTAATTTCTCCTAATTACCATCATGTTTCCCATTGCATTTAGCAAAATTCATCACCGCTGTGCAAACCAAGGGTACTTCTAACCCCTCACAAAACTCTCTTGGCTGTGCTGCTGCAGAAATTGAGGTCAGATCAGCCTCCTCCCTGAGCATCTCCTGTCCCTGCTTTCCCTGTTGCTGGAAGGAGGGAGCCTCCCCAGAGGCTCTGTGGGAGGAAAGCCAAAGAGAAGCAGAGGGATGGAAGAATTAAAAGCACATAGTGAAATTTTGCCACTCACATACCAGGTTAGACTGTGGGATGTTTGCTTTGTAATCTGTGGCTGTACAGAACTGAAGAGCACCAGCAGGACCAACTTCAAACACAGAGATGCTCTATGGGAAGAAAAGAGGGACAGTTCTATCCCCTTGATAAAACCTCTCCGCAGAGGAGATGGAGACCATTAAAGCAAACTTGAAAACACAAGGCCATACTCTCAGTAGCAAGCCACAGAGCCAGCACCTGTGGGTCTTGACCTTCAGTTAAATAAAGCCCCAATTAATATTGCTCATGAAGTTTTGCCTTTATCCACACAAACCCATGGACACCACTTTGGTCCAATTTCTGTATCATGTAAGAGCTTCCTCCACACAACTTTCTCTTACATTTCATCAACAATAATTTTAAATTTCTCTAATAAAAATGACCTAATGATCTCACATGACCTTTCCCTCACTGTCCCTACAATTAAGGGTTATTTTCTGTTGATAATCCAGTGATTTCCTGATTGCATTTATACCAGTACATGATTACAACATGTAAATCCAACATGCTTTTACATGTATGACAGTCCTTTATTTTCCTTTTAAAATGTATCCTTTTATGAGCTGCCATTGAACTCAAAGCCCTCAGTAAATTGGTTTTTATCTGTTTTCATCAATCATTCTTCAATCTGGCTTCTGCCCTGGAGAACCAGGACTATGTTCCAGCTTTGGAGCTTGCAAGGTTGTGATTGCCTGCACCAAAACACACTGTGACAGTGATGTTTTTCATTGAAAACCATGTTCAGAGATGATGAGCTGACCCCTACAAGTTTTCTGAGCTACAACTAAGGTTTTGGGTTAGATTTGTCCCTAACCTGATACAGATTTTTCATTACCTGTTTTTTTTTTATGGTAATGGTCTGTTTCCATTGTGGTTTCCCTTGGGTTTTTGCCAGTTCTGGTCAGCCTTTCCCAGTGTTTAATTACAACATCTTCTCCTTCAGTAACACTTACACATGGAATGAATGCACATCTGACAGTGTCCTCTGGGTTATCATTATTGCTCCCTTCTGTTTATCACAGCTCCTAAACCTCAGGATAGAGAGGGGACTCCGTAGAAAAAAGAGGAAAGGGGACATGGCCCTTTTGTCTGACCCAGAGCCCTGGCAGGTGATGAAAATGGGTGGCTTTGACATAAATCCAGAAGAGAGGAGTTTCACTTTGGCACAGAAGGTCGAAGTGTGCTGAGTAAAAAGGTGAAGAACACACACACACAGGTGTGCGCTCGTGTGTGCGTGCACCCGTCTGTTGTGTTTGTGCCTACATGTGTTTGTGCAGGCATCCCCCTCCAGCAGCTGGTCTGTAATGACACCACCGGATTTTGCCACCGTCTGGGCCAGAGCTGCTTGCAGCAGGGCTCTTCACCCAGCCTGTATTTGGAAAGCATAAAACCAGTGAGGCAGAATCCCCTCTTTCCAAAGAGGTGTAGGATTTCTGTGAGGCAGTTATTCAAGCTGTGGGGTCTGGTGCATGGCCTTGTCACCGTGATTTTTTGGTCATCTGTAACTTCTTATTCTCCTTTTGGAAAATGTTTTGTGACAGCATCACTTCCCACCTGAAGTCTTCTCCAACCTCAGGTCTTCTCCTCCTCCTCACTGTCACCACACTGCTGTACCTCTCCGTGGCAATGGCACTAAGCACACACATGCCTCTGAGGCACCCAGATGAACCCAAATACCTTTCCCTGGAATTTAGGATAGGTGTCCAAAGTCCCAGTTTTTTGATTTCTTTCTACTGAGTAAAGCTGTTGGCTTTTTCAGGTGAATATATGGGGGTTTTTTATATAAAAGTTTTTTCTTTCATCTGGGAAGTTGATTCAGTTAATCTACCCCACCAGAGAAGCTGGAAAGAAAAGCGGGGAGAGGGGGGGTGAGAGGAGGCAGGGAGGGAAAAAGAATTAAATTAACAGCAAATTCAAAATCATGGAACAGTTAGCAGTCGCCTCATAGAAGACATTTATATTTAACTACTGTACATGGAACCAAAGCATCCCCTGCAAAAACAAGCACTCTACATATAAAAATTTAAAACCACATTGATAACCCATCTGGCATCCTCCTAATTATGAATCTCTTAGTGGAGTAATATTCCCTTTAGAAGCAAAACAGTAAATACAACAAGGGAAACATGATTACGAATTTCTTTTTGCTCTGTCTTTCAAGACAAGCGTTCATTCACATGTGCACCCAAAATCTTTCTCAACTGGAATTTATTGAAGTAAAGACATAACACAATGCCTGCTAATTAAACATTTAAGGAGAAAAAAATACCCTGTTCTCCATCAGGAGATGATATTAATAGGTGCTTCATAACACGGAGTGTGTTTGAACCCCAGCTGTTTTGCCCAATAAATACAGAAGAAAAGAAAGGCTCAGCTTCTCCCTTCCTCTTTATGTGCCAGTCTCACCAGCCCAGCTTCATAACATCCAGTCATCTTGTGGAAACGAAGCAAAAGGCTTGGTTGTCTGGAGACCATTTGTTTGCCCTTTGTGGGAGTGCTGTCTCTGAGTAGGTGCTACTCACAGATGACTTCTCTCAACACACACTAGCTCCCTTCCCTATCTAAAAAGGCGTTGGGGAAGGCAGGCAGTGACTTTTGGGGGAATTCTGTCCCAGGCCATCTGGCTGAGGGTAGACTTATTTTTATCGTGTGCTGTGGACAACAATGACTTGAATAGTTGCTTTCTGTAAAGTCATTATGTCTTTACAAAGAGTCAGACCATTTTATTTGTTTTAAAACTGATTCACTCCAACAGGAGCTCTGGAAAGAGCTCTGGAAAGAATGGAGACATCTTCTTTAGGAAGTACTTCAGGTTTGGCAGTGCTGTTGAAGCACAAGTTTCTCAGAAAACTTTTAAGTAATGGAATATCATAGGTGCTGAAAAGGGAAACCCCTATGGAAACTTTCAGTGTCAGGTAGAGATTCAATTGTTGAGCCCATGGCAGCAAAGAGAAGGGACAAAATGCAGCACCCTTGGAAAGTCTGACCTGTAGCGAAACTTCAAGGTCTCACATTAGTGAATACTCAGTTTTCTTACTCATCATCCCTTTGATTCTGGTTCCTCCTCCACAATAATCAAACTCTTCCCATGGCTTTTGTAGAGCCCCATGCCAGCTGAAGTCAGTGTCTGCAGCAGGTACCAGTAACCTACATCACTGTGCCAGGCTGCATCTTAGCAGCAGCACAGCATCTCCCTATTTCACAAACCCAGAGCAGCAGCACAGCATCTCCCCATTTCACAAACCCAGAGCTTCCCCTGACCCTGCAAGCAGGGAGAGCTCCAAACCCAATAGCTCAACAGACTGAGCTGCTCAATATCGATTACCAGCTTTAAGAAATCTTTTCAGTGCAGTCATAGGCTTATCTGCTTTGGTTGTCACATGGTTGGGGATGATGCCATCAATACAGATTATGAATCTGTCTCAGCACCCTATAAATCTGTAAGTTTCCCAGGTTCAGCTGTCCTAAAGCACCTCAGTGGGTCCTGCCAGGCAGCAAGAGAGGCTGTGTGTGCTCCATGTCGAGCTGCGTTGGCTGTACAAGGGGTGGGAAATGAAAAATCCAAGAGAGGCTTAACAACGCTCTTAGTCCGACATCTGCTCCCAGCAAGGGCATCTAGGGACCTGCCGCACAGGTTTTTTTTCCTTAAAGATGATCACCGTGAATGTTGCAACAAATTATAACGTAAAACATTTTGACAGCCAAGTAAGCCATGAAACATTAAATCTCCAAGGCCCATATGCTCCCCTCTGCTAACGCAAGCGGAGAGGAGCAAAAACCCTGTGGAAGCTGCCAGGGAGAAGCAGTTGAGCCACTTCACAAGTGTCCCACTCCCCTCGATACTATCTGCAAACTTCCTACCCCAGTGATGGGGACAGGGAGGAATGGAAGGGGCAGAGGAGTGCCTTGCTGCTCTCTCAGCATTGCCTTCCTTCACTCGGAGGGGTTTTCTTGAGCTTGCAGCTTTGATATCCAGCAGTCCTGCTGTAGCTGTTGGGAGCCCAGGGAAGCCTGACTGCAGGAAGCATGGCATGGCCAGGGGTGAAGCGAAAGCAAATCTTGTACTGCAAGGTACAATATTTTTATGAGAACTCTGTGACCTGTGCGACTTTCTTGCTGGTCTTATTGGCCCTAGCTGGCTTCATTGTGAGAAGTTTTGCCACACAAAATTGGAACTTCAGAAAAATTCCATGGGGTTTTTGGCTCTTCTTAAGAGTTCCCAATCTTTTCCCATCCCCAAAAATCCCACTAGGTTGCAGAACCTTTTCTTCATTGACAAGAGTAACCCTAAACCCTAATAAAAGGGATCAGTTTGGGAATGACTTATGTTCCAATTGATTCCCAAAGGTCCCACCCTTGGGCTGCTCAAATGGTAGGCAAGTACACTCAAACAGAGAGACGAGGCTTACCAGAACCTCCATGGTGGGCTCAGAGCAATGCATTTATTGTCACACCCCAGGTCAAAAGCCCCCGTACCTGTTTGCAACTACTCACAAGGGTGAACAAGTTTTTGCAGCCTCAACAAGGATCCTCAGCCCTTCAAATGCCCACAGACACGACCAGGAAACCCACCAGGTTTGTCTCTTAGCCTAAGAAGTGTCTCTCTGTCACAGCAGTTTCTGAACCTACATTCAAGTGAATAGCATGGCACTAGTATTAATGGGGCTCCTGCCCAGAAAGTGTTACAGAATTGGATATTTATGATTAGTGGGGCAATACAATACTGAATTCCTGGTAAAGTGGCAGTTTGTAAGGTGGCAAGTTTGTAAGGTTGTTTGGCAGCGTTAAATTGGTGCCCTTTGTATTTGGATATATCTTCTCAGGAGAGAAGCAGCAATGGCTGGCACGCACAGACACAGAAAGCTTTTCTGGGGCTTCCAAGGGGGAGGCAGAGGCACCTGGGGCTTCATGTCCCTGATATTGGCAATAGGTGAACATGCTCTCACATCAGATGCTAAATATTCGGTGCCTCTCAGTTTTAATGAATCGTTATGACTGAAGAAATCAAAGGTCCCACGGGGAAGAGATGCACTGGAACATCAGCCAAGGAAAACTTGGTGTGCTTTTTTTTTTTTTTTTTAAGATAAAATGAATAGAATTATCTTCATTAATTCAATAACCACAGAAATATTTACAGTGTAATTACATCCATTCTTTTTCTGTTCAAATATTATTTTAAGGGCTTCTTGGCATCGAAGAGCCTCTTCCTTTGAAAATCCTGACCCAGTGTCAGGACAAGAACAGACCTAAGTCTCTTAATCTAATGGCTGTTAGCGGGGGTGACTACTTTAGCAATGCTCGGCTGAAAAATGAACTTTGCAATAAATGACCTTCAGAGAAGAAGACTATTCATGTTAATTAGTAGCTCTTTTCAAACAGGACTTATATATGCATTAGGCTATGTCATTTCAAACAATGCCATCATTGTAGTAAACATCAAGACAAGGCTCAAGTACAGTTATGAAAATTTTAGAAAACTCTAGTTAGTTTTTTTTCCCCTTAAGATTATGAGTTACGATTACTGATGTGTTGCACAATAGGATCTCTCCTAATGGCTTTTAGCTTTTGCTACTGCCAACTTTTAGATTTAAAATCCATACAATTATGGACAATTTATAGGCATTATGAGGCTCTCTCCCCCATTTTTTGCACTGATTCTTACTGATTCAAAGCAGCTTTGAACCTGGCAAATCAAATGCATTTTGCTTAAAACATAACATTCATTCTTACAGAGCCCACTTTATTCTTATTAGTACTTATTACTTATTATGCATATTTAATTTAAGAATGCATGTTCTCCATTAAAAAATCAGAATATTTTGAAGTACTGGGAAGTGATTATTTTGGTTAGTTCCCCTTGATTAACCACTCAAATGTGGATGCATTCTTTCTAAAGCACATACATAACAAGAATAGAAAAATGGCATAAGGAGGCTACCAAAAGGAAAAACATGAATAAAATAAATGGATGCACAAAATAAGAGGCATGATTTTTACACAACTAATGTCAAAATGCATCTTAAAAGGTGCATCACAAAGAGCATTTTAAAAATCTGCTCTTTGCGGAGAAGATAAACTTAGTACAACAAATCTGATTCAGAAATGTTATTTGGAGTTAAAATAGGTAGAAGGAAATGTGCAAGTAAATTGCATAATTCTGAGTCTACATCAATTTTGGGCTACATTTATTAATTAATTTTTTTCAAGTGCATTTTAGGACTCTCTTCCTCACTGCTGATCATTCAAACCCAAACAAAAAGTTAATTTTAAAAGCTAACCTGTCAAGCACTGTGCACAGTGGCTTCACAATCCACAAAACATACATTCCTAAGTAATTAGGGAATTAACAATAAATGTATTGTAGAATAGCATTTTAGCAAGATGTTTAATAAATAAAGTAATCTGTGTTGCAAAACAATTAGCTAACAAAGGGGAAATTAATAAATATTTATAAGACCAATGGATATGGTTTGTTTAGAGCCTTACAAGATTCAGAAAAGGCAAACAATTAGTTGAGCAAACTGCAAGATAGGGCTCGTTCTAAATATCTGGCACATGGGAGAGTTCAGTATTTACAGCTTGGAGGGCCTGCCATACACCATATCTGCTCTCTGACCTGAGCTGGGCATGTGAGCAGCTCTCAGAGGTGGGATGATGGACATATCTCTTGCCACCGGCTTGGACAAGCAGGTCCCTGCTCAGCACTCTGGTTTTTGGGAGTCATCTTCACCAGGGACCAAACTTCCTTCACCTGTTGTGTAGGGAGCCCAGCTTCTTACCTTCATTTCATGAATTCCATGGGCTAAATAGCTTCCTGAGCTCTCCTCCCTCTGAGGACAGCCCTTTCTGGCCACTGCACACTTCTTTTTCCCTCTCAGATCTTGATTTTGTAACACTGAGCACAGGGACTGCCATGGTTTAGATGTGGTTGCTTTGTTCAAACTAGGGGGGCGTACAGGCTTTTTTGGATTTAATCTTTTGCCATTTCAAAAAGAGACAAAAAGTAAAACCTGAGGCACCCTTGACTTGATTTTCCCTGCTTGGTTTCTCTGTGTACTTATGGAGTTATTGTATTTATTCTTTAAAGAAATGAAAAAGAAGAATGGACCAGATATGGGATTCGTTTTATTCATATTCAATTTGTGCAGAATTCAAAGAAATTGTTCCTTTATTTGCCACTTCTGGGAAAACATCTTGAGTTCATTTGTTCTTGTTCTACCCACAGACTTGTAGAAATAGGTCTGGAAAGGTACTTCATGAGCTCATCTTGTCCATCTCCCTGCCTCAAGGCTGACTCATGCCCAGTGCTCTCCAGCAGCATGATAAATTCACGTATGACAATAACCATTTTTTTCCCCAAAAAATTACTGTCATAGAAAGTAAAAGGTAGAAAAACAAGATAGCAACATCATCGTTCTACCATAGCATTTAGCAGTGCTGTTCTTTGGGCATTCATGTAGCTGCTCCTGTGTCCTGAGCACACACAGGTGCAAGTTGAGGGGATACCCACCCTGACTCCTGCAGATTTAATTGCCTTCAAATAGGACAGCTCAGGTACCACAACACCACCACTGCATCTGCTGACTGGCTGCTCTAAGGGCACTCAGGCCTCCTCCAAAACCTGCCCCACTACAATGGGAGGTGTGAGGTGTGATGGTATCATGTGTTCTTGATGACACATGTTGAGAGTTGTCCAGCACAAGGCATTTTCAAAGGGCTGTCCTCCAAAGCAGAAATTCAGGCCTACATAAGCTATTCAAAGATATGTCCCCAAAAAAAAAAAAAAAAAAAAACAACCCAAAAAACCATTGATGGCCATCTGATTCCACAGGTGTAGGGGGTACTGAAGCACAACATAACATTTTACAAGGTGTACCCATGAAGGTAAAGTTGCTTCTGGTTCCAAATAAAATTAGTATATCAGAGGCAGGACACCTGGGATGCTGCAAGTTCTGTACCTGGTCATGGACCCCTGCTTTACACCTATTTATCAGTGTTATTTGCCAGCTCAGAAAACCCATGGAGAACTAACTTTTAACTTTGGTTGAACAGCTCAACCAAACTTATCTTTTCCAACCATATTGTAAATGTAATTTTCAATCCTGCCTCTTCTGTCCCATCTCCTTTGCCTCCTCCTACCCCTACTTCTGCATCCTGTCACCTTTCAACACCTGCTCCCATACACACCCTGCCTGACCTACTGCTTGGTCTCCACGCAGTGGGCATTCAGAGCTTGTTTACACGGGATTGGGAAGCACGGGGTGAGAAGAGATGCCTGATCCATGACCTAGATATTCAACCAATGTCTCCCAGTCCCAACTCACCAAGATCCACAGGTCGATCCTGCAGTGCTGCTGCAGTTTTGCTGCTTCCCGCCTTGACCCAGTGGGAAGGGTGGGGAGCCACAGGTCGGGAGCAGAGGCACTGTCCTGACTTGGAAAAGAGCAGTCTGCGACCAGGAGTGCTGGGAGCAAAATGCACAGACAGCTTAATCCTTCTCATACCCCTGTTCCTCTGACCCCCAGCTCGTGGGTTTGCAGTGTTGCTGTTTACATGGAAGGCAGTGCAAGGGGCTCCCATCCACACCTCCCCTTCCCCCAGTCAGCCCTTTTCAGAACTAGTCACTTACAAAACCTCGCCCTACTCCTCAGGGACATTTACGCTATGCCAGTGTCCCAAATAAAACAGCACTTCATTTCAGGCTCAGGCACTGGCAAGCAATCCTGGGCAGCATTTGGCTGTCAGTGCTTTGCCTGGCATGGCAGTGCTCCGGGCCAGCTAGCGTAACTCCCAAAATAACCTGCTGGGCAGCAGCCAGGCAAGGAATGAGGAAGAAATGCTGACTCCGTAGTAAAGAATGTGGTACTTGTATTCAGCCTAATCCAGCACTGGCACCACCACACATAGCCCAGAGCAAGGCAGCCTGGAAATGGCAATGGAAGCAGGGAGAAGGAGCAGCGTGAGGGGTACCTAGAGACCCAGGGAGCAAGGACATAGGGCTGGAGCCATGGTGGGAGTGATAATAGCCTTGACTGCATGAAGGATGTTGGTTCCTCATTGCAATTAGGAGCCTAGGAAGAGAGAACAAGAAAAGCGTAGAAGATAGCAAAAGGAAGATTGTGGTCCAACAGCACAGAATAACAGGACCCAGGCTCCCTGTGGTGATGCATCAGACCTACTCACTCGCTTAACTGTGGCTTTGTTCTTCTGCACTAAGGGTTAGATGAGTTTAGAGAATGCAATCATTTCTACAATGAACCCCCACGCTGGGTGACTGCTGTTTTGCCCTCTTCACGCTTCGAAGTCTCAGGCTAAGCTGTAATAGTTGCTCACCATCATTTTGGATGTTTCCCCTCTCCTCCCTGTAAGAGGCAGTTGGCAAGAGACCCAAAAGCTGTCCCTGGATCTGCTGGCCTGGCCAGGGAGTGGCGGTGTCTCATGGTTAGGACATGCTGCAAGCTCAGTTTCAGGCACTGCTTAGGCAGAGAGCAGCAAAAGAGCTTTACTCCAGCCATTGCTCAACTGCAGGTCAAGACAACCACCCTGTGTGAAAAAATTTAATCATGCACACAAGTCATGTTACTTCACCTCAGTGTGAGAGGATGGGCCTCTGTCTGGATTATTTCCAAATTAGAGACAATCATTTTTGCTGGCTTTGGAGCTATAGTTGTGGACATGAACACTGCAGACTAAATTTCAAAGGGACTTCTCTATCCCTCTTCTGAGAGCACCAAAAAAAGACAGAAGTGAGGTTTTTTTGAGGATGGTGAGGATAGAGGAAGCTACAGATGACAGCCAATGTCTGATATTTATCCAATAAGTAAAGGGCTCTTGTACATTTTGGATAAGAATCTATATGTCTATCAACTCAAGCAAATGTACTAGCTCAGTTGGAAATCTAGATTGTGTATTTTGTCATAGACTTCTTATGGCCAGGATTTAACTCATAGGGAAATGCTTCAGTCTGTGAGCAGTAGTGTTGGAGACAACCTCTGAAGCCAGAAAAAGACAGGTGGTGCTTGACAGGGTATTAAGATGGTACCAAAGCAGCTCCTGCCTGTCATTTTCACAAAGTACATGAAGAGCGGGGACTTGCTCCTCTTATCTCGACCCAAGTGACAGGATCCTTGTGTACCATTGGGCCAGGCTTCCTCCTCTTACTCCAAACTAGTGCACATCTGTGTAAATCCCTTCTGTCTCACACTTCACTTCTCACGTTGGGTGCACTTTCCACTGGAGGCAAAGATGACATATTTTTTTATTATTCATTTTTCTTTGTAGTATTTCAAAGTCTTGTCATCCTGCCCAGTGCCTAAGAAACTCGAATTTCTGATGCGTCATTGGATACAATGTGTTTTATAGTTACCATTTTTACACAAAACCTATTTACCTTTTATTTCTAGTAGGTAGCAAGATAATAAAAATATCCCTCAAGAATCTCTGACTTCTATTAGATAACTGATTATGTTTGTGATGAACTGAAGCATCACATTAGGTATGAAACAAAGTAAAAGCAGATGGTCCATACTCAGTGTAAACTGTTGTCTTTCATAATGTAAGAGTACAATAATTTCTCAACTACATTTCTCTGCTTCACAGAAGATCTGAGTGAGGTATTTGCTATTAAAATGCCTCTTCAGAAAAAAATAATGTTTTCTAGTATTGATACAATACATTTAGCTTCTGCAGTTGACATGCAACAAAACTATCTTACCAACTGTTGGCTGTTTAGCATGTAAATTAGCTGGTTTACTAGAATTGAATTTATATGTGAAACTTTATACAAAAATCCTCTTGTTTCTCTAACCCACTAATAAGATCAGGAGAACAACACAAAACATAGATTAAGTCTGTCTTTCAGATACAGACTCGAGCTTGTTGCCATAGGGTACAATAATATTCCTTATTACAGAGTCAAAAGTCACGCAAAAAATGGAGAGCACATTTATGGAGTGCCAGGGCTCTTCATGACTTCTCAGGGTATAATTTACCTTCAGACTTTTAAATAATTCTGTGTAAATTTGTGTTTTTATTGCGTCAATAATTTACATGAAAAGGTGAGCCCTTGCCTGACATAAATTCCTGTGGAAGCTATACATAATTTCTATTACAAGCATGCTTGTGCACTGTACTTTGCTCATACTTAGCAATAGAGGTATTTCTGAATCAAGGATTTCTTTAATGTTTTAATATTCAGTAAAAGAATGCACAGGGGTCAAAGCAGGATTGATTTGAAGGAGTTAGATTTTAAAATCCCTTTAAAAATCAGGACAAAGGATACCACACTATTAAAATAAAATGCTTAAAAATGAAAAGTATTATGCATGCTACACAGTAGAAGATCAGATTTTTATTAATGCAAGTTTTAAATGCTGATTAATCCTCTTGAGAATCAGTTTCCCAAAGCTTTGGCCTGCATTCAAGTCTTTTTCAAAGGGGCACATCACTTCCATTATTCTGAATATTAATTGAACAACATTATAACTAAGGATACAAAGCAAGATTTAAAACATGATTACAGCTGTCATTGCTTACATCTAAATAAGTCATTGGAAATTGAAGCTCAGGGGGGGAAAAAAATAGTAATAAATTAAAAAAAAAAAAAAAAGCGCTCAAGCCATAAACCTCTCTTGTGAGGATGGTGAAGCTGCTGCCTCCCACGGCCCCCCCGAGCCCGGGCAGGATGGATGTTCCGCGAGCCGCGCGGTGACGGCTCGGCTGGCGGATCATGCTTAATGTGCTCCCGCTGCCTCCCCCCCACCTTGCAAACCCTGGGCGTGTTTTGTCCTGCAAAATAATAAACGTCCCAGAAAAACACCGTCATTTTCAGGTGCTAACGGGAAGAGGGATGATAATTGTTCAAAAGACTGAGCTGTCCGTATCCTTTATAACTTCCAGAAAGGGTTTGTTTTATTTGTTCAGCATAAAGCATTTTGTGATCCAGCTTCAGCACATGCCTCTACACAAGCATTCATATGCTTAACGCTAAGCACGTGCTTAAGTGCATTCCTGAACTGGGCCAAAAGGTACCTCCTTTAACATTTTTGTCCATAGCTGCTGTTCTTGGAAAGGTGCCTTTTTGGTGAAAACTAATGTGGGCTTACAGTAATCATCTAATTCTGATTAGACAAATGGAATTATGGAAGACGTATTAAAAATTTATAGTCCTATTTACTAAGTTTATTTGTTGGCCATAAAAAGCTGAGTCTTACATAACATAAAAAGCATCCAGTCCTAATGATGAAAAAGATATAAAAAGATAATGGTGCAATCATAACATGTCTCTGAGAGTTTGTACATCTCAGTTGCAGTTTGGCACATCACATAATTGTGTTGTGCCAAACTGGCACCAAACCACAATATGTTAGTGAAAAGGGCCCAAGTTTAAGAGGAAAATCTAGAAGTGTTAACTATACACTGTCTAATTATACAACCTTACAGTCCCAGAATGTGATTTCTGAAACCATTTCTGACATATGGGAAGAGGGTAGAACAGCTGGTCATTAAGGTTTTCTCAAGACTATTTAGTAACACACTTGAATGTAATTAAAGTGCTACATTAAATACTGCACTTGTGTACAATGTATTTTTAATCTTTATGGCATGCTGTAAAAGTAAATAAATGCAAAGTGTTAATGTTTCTCCCCTTCATCTCCTAAATTGTTAAGATAAAATGACAGTCCCAATCCATGCTGTGTGCACTACCTGAAGAATACTCTGGTGCTCTGTGAGCATCCTATGCTGCAGGTAGGAAGCAAAACCAAGCTGAATTGTGCAAGATGGATATAAGTTTACTTGGTTTCATTTGCCTAAGTTGAGCCATGCTGACTTACCTGGATGTATTTCAACAGACAATGTTGCAATGATCCTTTTATTGGAAGTTTTCCTTTGGAACCAGCCAAGGTGATGTAAAGCTACTTTGACCTGTGCTGGATCTAACGCAAGAAGCAAAAGTCTGGATATAAAACATGCAAAGTCTTTGCAGCAAACTTTACTCCTGGGTGTCTCAGTGGGGCTTCTGCCCTTAAATAGTCAGAAGTGAGCTCCATGCAGATCCAGATTACAGATAGGTTAAATCGCAGAACTGTGTTTATACTCCATAATCCCTATTGTGAAAGAAGCATCTAGAAAATCAGGACAGTTAAACACCATGTGGGATCAGGGTCTTTCCTTTATTTTCTGTGGCTGCATATGACCTGTATTTCCATTTCTACAGACAACAATCAGGGGGTTTATAGAAACCTTAGGCCACCAAAAAGAACTTAGTGAGTCAGTCAAAACCTGTGGAACAATTCATACTCTGAAAAATTGCCTTGAGATTGGTGCCAGTACTCCATTAATGATAACCTGGGGATTATGTGGTCCTAAAACCACAGGGATGTTGTAGCATTGTGAATAAGGCATATTTTTGATGCACTTTTTTGTTTGGATGCACAAATGGGTAGGATAAAAAGAAGTTTTAATGTACTTGGTTTAGTGCAAAGTGTTTCTCTTCATTAGACTTTCTGATATTGGTGTTTGTTTTACGTTCTCTAATAACTCTTTTGCTTTGAAAAGAGAAGTAAAGAAAGAAGTAGAGAGAATTTCTCCTCAAATTTTTGAAGAGAAATTTATTGAGAAGTTGGAATTTTTCTTAACTTCTCATAAATTTCAGTAAATACATGTTTTAATTGACTGTTTACTAAATATGATTAGAGCTGTTGGGAGTTTCTTCAGTTCCTTGGAAGAATTTTTTCCCCGTGAAATCAGCACTTTTTAAAAAATACCTTGTTTTGCTCTGTGGTGTTTTCCTTTGAGCATGAAGGATAGCTTGACACAGCATTTTCCATCACCAAATCCAAAAGGGAGGTCAGAGAAGAAGCTTGTAAGAAGACAGGTTTAACACAGCTCCCAGTCTGTAGCTTCTAAGGCAATGAACTGGCAGTGTTCAGGAAATTAAAACCATGGAGCTGGAAACAAGTGTGTACTACATTCACATGAGCTATCTGGTGACAATGATGAGTTCTGCCTGTGTATGCACATGGGCTGAACTCAAGCTTTAGGTCACTTTTCAGAGGTAGGCATAAGTTTTTTTTTGCTGAAATGTAATATTGGGGTTTGATTTGTGAATGGTTTCTCTTTGCAAATGAGCAAAGGACAACGATATACTGTGTTGTAGGTTTTGCTGGGCATTTTCTAAATCAACCAGAATCCTTCTCTTCAAATAAATGACACTTTTCCTCTCTGTTAATGGGGCATCTGCAGTATTTTTTTTCCTGAAAAGGAGCAGTGGCACAAGCAGCTGATCATCCAGCCTTCCTGACACTCTGTTCATGGATGAGTTTTGTATCACGTTACACCTGCAGCTGGTATGTGCTATCAAAACCAAAAAAGGCCAACCAATGTAGAGAAACCCATGAAGGCAGGAGACACAATTTTCCTATGGCAAGTTAATTCATTTTCACAAGAGATGAGAATAACTATAGATCTCACCACATTCAGTGTTAATTGCAAAACTCATCTCTCTGACTTAACTTTGCCTCATTAATTTCTTCACACGCAGTTGCCAGGTACGACCACATCTAAGCTCAAACACAAGCACAAACAAAAACAGCTAATCAAGCTACTTTTCTTACAGGCTAAAAAAATAGAAAAAAAGGAAAAATTAAGGACACTGGCATATTTTGGAAGCAATATTGTGCTGGTAAAGGTTAAGTAAATTCTGCAAGAAGTAAATATAACTTCTTCAAAAAAAACATCTGCCAGACATACTCTCACAACACTTCTTCAGAAGAGTAAATTCCATCAGAATTAACCCCAAACCAGACACTTTATGTTTTCTACACTTAGAGGCCAGTATTAAGAAATAAGGTAGACATCACCTCTTTCAAACCATACCAGACAGCCTTAAATCCTTTCCTAAAGCACTCAAAGACACATAGCTACCATTGATCTGGAAAGGGCATGGATATTGCCAGAAAGAGCTCATTTCCGTTCAACTCAAATCATTTTTGTCCCAAAGAGTGTTGCAGGTCATGAACTGGTTATGCAAGGAAGCTGTGGGGAGAAATTTTGTTCCTGGTACTTGTGTGTTGTTGAGTGTAAAGGGAACTGAAAGTCTCTGCAAGAGGAGAACATTTCCTGGGTGATTCACTTGAGTCAATCCCCCTCTGAACCACAGGAAAGATCGTGTGGAGCCACATGAGAAGATGCAAATTGGTGGTGACCGGGGTCCCTGCACACAACCTGCCCATTTAAGAAAGTGACACTGTTCTTTTTGTTCATTTAACCCTGTAAAGTCACATCATGAGAACGGAAATGTTCAAATGTTATCAATAATAGCATTACAGAGCAGTTTGTGTGCATAACTTAGTGAACTGCTGTGCAGAGACTTGAGCACTCAACAGTCAAACCTCCAGCTTGATGCCACTCAGCTGAACTCAAAATCAGATCTGAGGAAAAAAACCTTCTCTAAGACAATTAACCTCAATCCAGGCATTTCTGGGGGCATTAATGGGCATTAATTGTCCTTTCTTAGGATTCAAGGAACCCACTGGTGCAGCATTTTACTGCCTGGGCCTGACCAAGAGAACTGTGTGGAAAGCAAAGACAGGTACCAGCCCACAGCTGTCTCTCACTGCCTGGTTTGCCCAGCCTGCCCTTCCCCTCATGCCCCAGGCTGGCAGTGATGTCAGCCACTTGTAAAGGGCTTATTTTGTGGGGTTTTAGCCCTAAAATTAGCCATAGCAGTGATTAGTATTAGATTCTTGGACTAGGTTTAATGCTTCTTTTCTTGACCTGAACCACTTGTTGAATGACAAGCACCAACTTGAGTAACCCTTCAATCACCTGAATTACCTTGCTTATTTTTATTTTGTCTTAGAGAAAGAACTCAATAGCAAAGAGTTTCTCTTCTACTGCTGTGTCTTCTCCTGCCACCAAAGAAATAACAGGTTTTGTTTCTTTGATTTAATTTATCACACTCCATTTCCCTTTCTAGTCATAATTTCTAATTATTTCAGCCTACTGACTCAGATATTAAATTGAGTCAAGACAAATACACATAATCTATTGATTTAAATAATATCCACTCATCAACTCTGCAGTTTCCACGTGAGAAGTTCTCCCTTTAGAAAAAAAATGCAGCACTCCTACTACTGTGAGTGGCAAACAGACATGCAGCTCAGTCCGTGAATTTTCTCACAAGTATTTATTTCCTTGGGCAGCAGTCTGGCACAGCCTGGTTTTTTGTATCCACCATGCTGGAGTAAATGTAGCTAAATAAACTGAATATCCAGAATTTACCTATAGCTTTTGCATTTATTGCCCAGGACTAGAATGGAATACCTTTCTATATACCTTTCTATACCTTTCTATCCCTCTGGTATACCTGAGACTGAAAATTAAATCACAAAGATGAATTTTACCCAGATTAAAAATGTCTGACACCAATGGATGCATATGAAACCCCTCACCTAGGTGGGAGAGGATTTTTGTGTTTAAGTGGAAAGGCTTTTATTTTAATTAATTTTTCTGAATTTATTTCTGCAGTTGTGCAACATTGAAGGAAGAGCTGTCAGAATGGGGTAAAGTAGGTGAAGTAAATTTCATGGGGATTAAGAAGAAAGGAAGCCTTCAGCAATTTTCACCTCTAATGATGAGACCACTACAGCACACCACAACTCAGGAGTGAGACACCAGCACCTCCAGACCCTGCCCTACTAATGTTGCTTGACACTTGGTGTCTGTCAGAGGGCCGGGACAGCTGCTTGAACTCAAAAATGCTCAATGAGAATTTTAAAAAATTTTCAAAACTAAAATTGACACTAACTGATTGTGATGCACAAATTCTGAGAAACAACAGCCCTAACAATTCTCCCTTCAGGAACATAAAAGTTTTAAAAAGTGAAATCTCTTTAACTTTGATTATCAATCAAGTAATTTTTGAGGAAGTTTGTGGTTTTGGTTTGTTTTTTTTTTTACAAAAAAGAGAGCTTTTGTGGGAAATGTGGACTTTTAACCAGGGATTTCCTGAATCAGTTAAAAAAAAACCCCAAACCTAGGATTCTGAGAAATTTAGGGGGTTTTTTTCCCTCTTCAGATTAAAAAAAAAAAAAAAATCCTGACTACTCCTAACCACTGCTGGTAGGAAAATAATGCAAAACTGGAAGCACTGTGCAGGTGACAGTTCACAGCCAGCAGCTGTGTCTCCAGAAGAACATCCATGGCCCATTGGATGAAGTGCTGCCCAGGACTATTTACACCTGATCAGTCACGAAAGAAGATAACGCAGTCCGTGCTGGACAAAGTTTTCAGGTTATGTGTTCCTGCCGTGCTTTCCACAGTTTGTCATTAACCAGCTATTGCAAGATGTTTGTTAAGTACCTTCATCCTGTCTCCAGCTCAGCACTGTCTCTCTCCCTTAATAACCAGGCTAAATCAGCAGGAATAATTAGGGAATCAGACACTACTTAGTGTCAGTACAGGCAGCCAAATAACTTCTCTATCTCTTCCTATTCCATAAGGTCACCCCCCCCCCCCCCCCCCCCCCCCCTTCTTGTGAAGCTCAGACTTTTCCTCAGAGGAAGGCACAATATGCTAACTCAAAGTGATAAGATTTTTAGATCGGGTGATTCTTGTATTTTGCAATTGGTTTCAGGCAACGCAACATGCGAAATGTATTTTCTTTCTCCTCTTTCTAGCAAATTGTCACTCCTCCAGTACATACTGGCTCATTTTTCCTGAAAACCCAAGGGAATGGAACACCCATGCCAATTCTACATGATGTAAGTACCTAGCCCCCTAAGGATCTCTTGAAAAGGCAAGCACTAGAATTGTTTTCTGAATACTTCCTTAGCTAAAATTACCACAATTCATGTTTGAGAATTCTCTAGAGACAGATGTACTGTCATGCTTGGATAGCAAAATAGAGATATCTCACTTCACAGGAAATTAAAAAAGGAGTATTCAAAGTTTATCCCTGCCAAATAATTTTAAAAGCTGATTTTTTTTTTGCATCCAAGTTCTTCCTAGAAAGATGCAATAACATGGCAAGAAGAACCCTGTGATGTGTGTGTACCCACAGAATGAGATTCTCACTCAAAGTCTTAGGTTCTCATAACAACACGCACACTAGACTTGAAGTACACATCTCTTAATATACTCTATTACCTCATTGTCATTTACTTGTTGGTAATGAATGCATGTGTTAACAGAACAGCATGCTGATGCATTTTTTCTGCCATTGTATGTAACATATTTTCTAATTCTTCTGCTCTATTCAGCATTTGACCCTAACGATAGGGGATTATGGTATTAACTCTCTACACAGCACACATTCTTTACAGACTTTCACTAAATACTGTAAGCCTGCTGCAGAGCGGAATAAAAGTGAAAGCATACCGTCTGGTCTTAAGCTGTGCACACAGAGGGTCGTGATCCAATTGGAAGGGAAGCAGAATTTTAAAAAGAAAGAGGTTTGACAAAATTTTAATCCTTGTCATTTTCATTTCTCTTACCCTGTGGATTTGGGTGATTTTATTTACACTGTCAGCTTGAGCCTAGGGATTGAAAATCAGGCTTTTATGGAGATTATTAAAAGTACATACAGTACACTAAAGGCTGGACCACTGCTATATGCTACTAAAAATATGAATGTGGATGCTCCATATTATACATTTAAGGAAATAAGTGCCATCCTCCCCGCAAGGCTGGACTTAGCAGTCAGGCTCATTGTCATTATGCGGAAATCCATGTTTTAACAAGGGTATTTATGAGTAGTTTCAGAGTGCTGAAGGTCCACAAGAATTGTGAGGCTCCTTCAGTGCCTTTTAAAGGAACGAGGCAGAAGCATTTTAGGAGCAGCTGTGGAAGGTGTCTTCGTTGAAGGTGTACCTGGACATTGAAGAGCTGCTGCTCTACCCACTCTGCAGCCAGGGAAGGGCAACCTGACATCTAGCTCAGCCTAAGAGAAACAAAGATCTCACCATGGCTGACTTTCTCCTGAAAGTCTTCTGCTGAGGCTGGCCTCGGTCCCACCTTGTTGGAGAGCTCCTAAGCCAGTGTCCAGGCAGGGAGGAAATGGTCTGGGTCAGAGATGCAGCATGGATGTGCAAGGCTGTGCTTCAAGGCCAGCTGAAGCCACATGACTGCCCACTGTGAGGATGCATTATCTTCCAGATTTCCCAAGGAGCACCCATAGTAAGACCTCTGTGTACAGCTGCCCACACTGGGGCCAGGAAAGGATGACAGCAGGAGGAGATGAGCCATGCCACCTTTCCAGCAGCCCAGACTATTTTCTCATGCAGTGTAGGCACAGATAATGTGTTGTAGGAGCTGCTTCCATGCCCTTGGAGATTTTTGGTCCCTTGAACAAGGTGCATCTTACTCCCCTCATTCCAAATGCATGATTTTGATGTAGCAGCTAATACAGAGCTCCAAACAGGCATTGAAATGCAAGTAACTACAATGAGGCTGTGGGGCCAGGCTACAGTAACCCACGAACTCCCAAAGTGGCTAAATTTTTTGGTTTCCACCTGCCCTGTGGAAGTGCACACTGGGTCTGTCACTGGGGAAATGCAACAACACCTGGTAACCATGTGAGGACTTCACTGGGACAGGGACACAGGCCCAAGTTCTGCAAATATTTCACACACATTCCCCTTTCACTCCTCCGTCACTGACAGTCGTGTTAAAATTGCAGGATTGAAGCCATAGTCACTCATAATTCACACAGACCTTGTTAATAAGGTTAAAACAATCCTGCTTGGACTCTGGGAAATGGGAAGCTAGCTTTTCCAGGATTTTTCTGCTCAGGGAATCAAATATGTTGTTTTTCCATCTAAGGAAACTGTTTGCTTGAAATCAAGATATGTGACTCTCCCTGTCCTTACAGCTCTGTAACCTTGGCTATCTGAGGCATGTAAAATGGGGGTCTATTGTGCTAAGGAATGAAATGGGCAGAGGCGCTTGTACAACTTGGCCATCTCACAATTGAAAATGGAGTTAAGCTGGCTCCACCTAACCAGAGTGCCAGCAGCATGGCATTTGTGACATGTGCTGCTTCCATACCTCCCTCAGCCAATTTTCAACACTCTTAGGGTGCCTCCTGATAACAGGGCCAGAAACAAAGCCCACAGAGGACAATGGGGATCTGTCCTTCAATGTAAGTGGCAGGTGGATCAGGCCCGTTCGGAAAATTTTGGCTGCTGCTCTGAGTGGTTCTCAGTGTGCCAGGGTCCTACTAAGACATCCAAATTGGCATCTCATAAAAATCAAATTGGCATCTCATAAAAATCCAGGCTCAAAATGACAGCCTTAGTTTGGAAGTCGGACTGGGGCCTCATCCTGCAGAGAAATGCCCTCAGCTCCCACTGAATTCACCATGAGCTGAGCAGGCTCAGCACTTCTCAGGATTGCTTGCGCTCTGCAGGATTGGACTTATTGTCCTTAATACTATCTCATTCTGGTTATTCCCTATTGCCCAAGGATAATCCCAGGGCATTATTCCCATTATGCCACTTGCCATTCCCATTATAGTCTTTAACAATGTTTTAAACCTATCTTTCATTTTTAATTTCCTTAGCAAAATATCTGTATTTTAGTAATATGCATTTATGTGGTCTTCAAAAAAATGTGGTTTTATTGTACATATGGCATGATCATGTAGCTTCACTATTTTGTGAGTCCAGTGGATGAAAACAACTCCATATACAAGGGAAATCCATATGTCTAAATATTTTTAGAATGAGCGCTGTTACCTGTTGCCAGCCATAACAGTATAATTAAACAGCACGTATTAAACCAGCACACCACAGGAATTCTTGCTGCTTACCTGTCTGTTTCATGCAAGGGGGGAATTTTTTTACGATCTTTAATCTGGAAAGGAAAGAAGAAGGCATCACAACCATTTTATGTCTTTAGCATGTGCAAGTTAGTAAGCAGAGCAATGGGATCTTACAGGTCACTGTAGTTTTGATTCATATTTCTCCTTGATTAATTGCTAAGCTGCTGCCCAATGGTGGCTTCAAAATAATTCATCAGCAAGACATCTCCAGCAGCTCTGTGGTGCTTTCTTGTGTCAGAGCCACCTGGTGCAGCACGTGGCTCTGCACTTGAGAGTTGTGTCAGAAAAGAAGAGCTGTCCCCACTCCTGCATGCCCATTTCCTAAATCTCCATTTTGTCCCCTTTTAAAGCTCTGTCTCCTTAGGCAGTCAGGAGCTCCGAGTCCTCCACCAAGCATCGCTTTAGGGCCAATGGTGATTTTCACCTGAACCCTAAGCCAGCAGCAGTGCCTGACCTACATGACCTTTAGAAATGTTCCTCTGAAATACAGCTGCTTCCCTTCCTCCCTGGCCCAGTTTAGGGGCCAACCTATAGCAGCCAAATTTTGGAAAGCCCAGATACCTGGCCCAGTGGAGGGCCAAGCCCAATGAGAGGCAGTATAGAGGCAGTGCTCTAGCCTGTTTTCCAGCCTGTTTTCTGACTTCTGGCTCCAGAGGGATTGACTCGTACATGCTGCCCACAAGCCCTGATATCCAACTTGAGGTCATGGAGGAACCCAGGGCATGAGGAGCTTTTGTATGACCAGGAGCTTATGACCACTTTTTTCAGTGATGTCTTAGTCATTGGGCAGTTTGACACATCATGCAACACAAAACATTTCAGATTGAATTGAAATTGACATTTGGAATCTCTTAAAAAAAAAAAAAAGAAGAAGAAAAGAAAGAGTAAGGAATGTAGGAAATAAGGATGGAAGGGGTCAGTTGGGCCAGCAAATGCAGACTTTCACAGATGATTAGCCTGGAGAGTCCACAGGCATCCTGCCCAGTGTGTCCCCACACACACAGGACCTGGGAGTCTGAAACAAACTTTATGCTTCATTATAAGGCAGCTGCAAATCTAATGAGCCCCAGGAAGCAAAAGGCAAGATGCAATGCATTGTCAATAGCCCAAGTCCTCCTAATAGAAAGGAAATGTTAGGTGAAATCTCCTGTAAATCCTAAGAAATTAAGACAGGCAAAGACAATCCCTTCTTCTGCAGCAGTCCCTGACAATCTGATCAACAGGAAAATTCCTTCCTTACTTCAGATCTGCTGATCACTTTAAACTTCAGCTTATGAGTGAGATACATGCAGAGATTAGGGGCTCCAGCCTACCTCCTGCTCTTTCATGGTGCAAAGGTGAAAAAGAGACCAGCCTAGAAGTCTAGCAATGCACAAACGAAAAGTAAAACTGACCCTTCCTGACCTCGGCAGGCCGCAAACAAAAGTCCTGAAGCATGTGATTAATAGAATAAAGCAATGGTGCAAATAAACAACCAAGTCTCTTTTCAAACTCAGCTGCTGACACCTAAACATCAGATACCAACTGATCCACATCACAAGCCTCGTTTTCTGTCCCTAAGAATTCTGATACAATTGTTTTCATTAATGTACCCAACTGCAGCCTAAAACAATTAATTTCTCTGTCCCCAGTACCAGAATATCACTTCTTTGATGGATGGATGGAAATGTCTCTCTAAATTTCCCATCTGAATGTATTAATAATCAGCTTGCATCCACTTGATCCTGTGCCAGAATTATTCTTTTTGTCTCTGAAGTTTACCTCCCAAATTTTGTGAAAACTCCTATCCATCTTAGTTTTGCTACATAAAGCAATTAAATTTCAGCATTTCCTCATAAAATAAAGCAATGGTTTAGTACAGATGACCTTGAAAGTTTCAACAATTTAACATTGTCTTATAATTATTTTTTGGTCCATTATGAAATAAACGTATTAGTTTGAAGCATATACTGTTTTCTAATGGTTTTAAAATGCATTTTCCTCTCATAGCCACAAAGAAGACAGACTGGAAGCTTAAGAATTTATATTACTTTGCCCAGTTCCAAATAGAACCCATATCTTACTGAACAGGAATGGAATTAAAGAGAAAAAGAAAACAAAACCTTGGCAAAGAAGTAAAAAAAAATTGAACCTGGATGCAATGGTAATTTTGAGTTTCAGAGTTGTGAATGATGTAGAAGATTACAGAAAAATTGAAGGAGGAAATTTTTTTAACAATTTGGAATATTTCTAAACCTTATATAAATGTCATCCATTTCAATTTTCTTAGCCCTATTTTTAAGTTCATGTTCTTTGAGTGTTTTTCCATTTTCATTTCAAAATTCAGAGGCCCCAGCTACTGTCAACAAATGGAGTTGATTCAGATTTTAAGGGATGCAACTACTCATATTTTCTTGGGTTTTAAGCCCATATGCTCTGACCCTTCCCTCCTCTTTCTACCTCCATTCAGTTTAGGACCTATATTGACAAAAGCTACACTTCTTTCTATAGTAATTTCTATGGATAAAATCACTTACAGAGTTTCCCAGTGTTTTCTGCTTTTATTCAGGATCATCTTACTAGTAACAGGGAAGTCATCCTACTGCTCTTCCCTGTTCCCTGCTCCTTCCATCTGGTCACCACACGGCTTTTACATCTCCAAGTACTGCAACTTGAAGAATGGCCTAAAACAAAATAATGACTCCATTACAGGACATATCTCCTGCTCGTAAATTTCAAAGCCAGATGAGACCATTATCACCTGCTCTGATCTCCAGCACAACACAGGACTTCCTGAGAGAGATTCCTCACTTTAGGATAGGAAACAGCAGCCCTGACTCATAGCTCTGGCCCAATGTAATGATGGCTGTCTCCCAAGAAATAAAAAGAGCAATCCTGTTTCATGTACTGTTGCATGAGACTTTTGATTGCTTGCTGCAGAAAACAAATGGACATAAATTTTAGGATAAGAAAATTCCAGGCATATTCTCATTATTCTCTTTGCTCTTAAAAGTTTGTTCCATACCAAAATTACAAAAAAAAAAGGACAGTATGGAGACAATTATTACTGTTATTATTATTGCCAAAATTACATGCTTAAAACAGCACAATTTGTCTTTAACTCTCAGATTTGATAACAAGAGCATATATATTTTATTTCAACCTCATAAAATCATAGCCAGTGATATTTGTCCTCGCACAGGAGCACAGCACCGGATGTTTCCTTGGAGGGGAGAAGTGACTGGCCTGTTGTTGAAAATGTCCCATTCAGGGTGCAATACAGCATTCAGTTGAAGGTCAAACCTAACTCCTACTTCATTGCTTCTCCCAGCAACTGCTCTTGGGAATTCTTCCACCAGACTCAAATGGGCAATATCAGAAGCAGCAATTACCACCTACTGTACAGAGAAAAATGCACCCTCATGTAAGCTGCTCCTCAGAAACTTCTCATTCAAGTACCAGCCTGCTATGCCTCAGCTTTACCTACAGCGGTTTTTTACCACTGTGGGGGTAGAGAACATGCTTTTCCCAGACCAGGTCCTTGTCTCTTGCCTGCTCCCTGGTTCCCGAGGAGCTTCTCTGCCCCTGTATGCCTGGGCACTAGCATCCCTGTGTGTGTGTGTGTGTGGTGCAGCCGGGGAAAGGAGCAGCTGGATCCACCAGCAGCCGTGCAGGCGTGCAAATCGAGCGAGTGTTTGGTCCGGAGGCCATTCCCAGCCCCGTCCTCCCAGCAGCAGTTGGCTTGCTCCTGGTGGAGAGAGAGCATATGCTCTGCTCCACACACCCTGTCCTGTGATTTCACTGCCCCAATTCACTCTGCCTACTGTGGTGAGTGCAGGTCCTCAAATTGGAATTTCTTACCTCTCTTTTATTGTATAGGGTCCACAAAAATATTCAGAAAAAGTGAGTATCTGTACTGCTTTAAATCTCTACCAAAGAACATATAACGTTTTAGCCAGACGAGGGAAGAGGTTTGAGCTAGCTGATGGATAAAAATAGTGCAGGGATCATCCCAGAGAAATATAAAGCACTCTCCAGGTGTTCATGGAAAAATAGAGTATGCAAAATAGGGGGCCAGGGAACATGTGAATGAACAACCCTGTGAGGTTTCAGACAATATCCTCAAGTCCATTCAGTTCTTGCACACACTGAGATTATTAAACTTGCCACAGTACAATGTACATTACTCCTGAAAATAAATTGGCACTGATGGGACTAACTTTTGCCACCCAGCTTTCACTACTTCAGACAGACCGACAGTCCTGTGAGGTACAGGTGAAGAGCACCTGCCTATCCCTGGCAGCACTACTATTATACAGGAACCTGGTTTCAGCATTAGTTAATAATTTCTGACACCAGGGCATGCAGGGTGGTTCTCATCCAACCGGACCAGAGCCCCTGCAGCCACCCTGCCATGCTAAAGAGCTGTGCTCCTCCCAGGGCATAGACTGGATGAGGCTGGGATTTCGGGTCTGTATTCCTATTTCCTTTCCTAGCAAGCCCAGCAGAAACAACCCCAGCAGACTTTGGCACCTTCCCTCTCTGGAGAGGGGGCATTCTGACCTGGAAACATGTGCTCACCATCAGTGGCAATTTATCTTCCTTTCTACCTAAACTGAGTTTTCAGGATAAGTGTCCTGCCTCCAGCCCCAGTCAGCCACAGCTTCTATCTCCCTTCCATGTGTGGATGTGCATAACCTGGGATTCTTTTGCAGATCTCCTTGTTCAGGCCCAATCTCTGCTCTGCAAGTTGGCATGACGGCAGCATACCAAGTAGGAGGTTTTGGCTTGTGTGTAGAATTTGGAGAGCGGTTTTGTAGTAAGTTGCTATACTTTTTGGCTTGCAAGCCCTGGGAGCATATGGCCCATTGCTTGCAAAATGCTGATATTTTAAAATTGGGGGAGGAATAGAGCACGGCACATTTATTTTACTTCTTCAGTGCCACTATTTTTGCCAAAACATTCCCTGCCACACCATCCTGGATCATGCTGTTCTATCCATCTTTAAAGTGAAACCTCCACTAACTAAAAAGTTGATGTTATAACAGAGACCCTAAAAGGCCTGAGAAAAACAGTCTTCCTTTAGCCGATGTCAATATGAAATGCTGTCCACTCATTGCTAGAGTGAGTGAGCAGACAATGCAGCACTACTTCTACTCATGCTTGAGTTCTTTGCAGCTGGCCTTGCTCATACTTTCAGCAAACATCTTTTCCAAGCAATCAAAACTTTATGGACTGTTATTTCCTTCCTCTTGACTTCCCAAGAGCTAACACCAGCACACTTGAGATGCTGCAGCTTATCTTTTCCACCTTGAACTAGTGGTTGACCTGAAGAGTGGGATGCCAGAAAATAAATGGAGTTCCTAAGTACAGACAGAAGAACAGTGCTAATCCAAGAAGAGCTCAGCTAAACCACTGCAGTAGCCATCAAAATACATCTGAATTTTTTTGGTATGTCTTCCCCAAGACAATTAATAATGTGGAAAAAGTTTTGGAAAAAGTTAGAAGACCATTAGATACAGATAATCTGAAAAATAATAATTTACTCGCATTTTAAAAATGTTTTGGGTAAGGTCCCTCATAAAATACTGTAAAGGGAAGTACATAATCACAGGGCTATGGATGAAGTCTTTGTTAAGGGTCATAATAAAGAGCTTCCTCTGAGAACAGAAAGAGGTTAACTGTAGGGTACCATTATTGTCTCTGTTTGGTCCAATTTGATTGACTACCAATCTGTATGGCTCAAAAAAGGTAATGTAGAGGGCTCGGGGATTTGTGGGTGATGCCACCAAAATTTTCTGGACCTGCCTCGGCAATCTGGCTATGTGTAAAAGTTACTTTCATAACCCTGTCAGTACTTGCAGGGATTGACTTTGATAAATAATAATTACGAGAGGCTGTGAAGAACTCCAGGTGTATTTCCTGTAAATTGGGAAATATGATGGCAAGTTAGATGAGTTGAGAATTACTTCAACAGTGCCTACTATCAAAACTCTCTAAATCTTTTCATAAACACACACAGTTGCTCACCTGTGGGGTTCTTTAGGAAGAGAAAATGAGGATTCACAGAAGGTAAATTGTGATGGGCCCAGTTCCACCTACCTTAATTACTTCAAACAATTGTTTAACATGCAAAGATCTGTTTGTTTCAGTGTATTATGTGCAAGAATGAGAGAGTCATCACTTAAAGTGTGTTACCTCACAGGGCAGAAATTAAAAGCTGAGAAATAGGGGAAGTATACTGAATAATCAAATGTGGAAAACCAGAGCATGCTGTAATAACATTGTATATATATATTAAAATATTCCTTCCTCTATTTTTCTCTTTATTTTCATTCCCTGAAATACAGTTAAGATACACTTTATGTTGGAAATGCCAAATGGCTTGATGATCAGAGACAATAATGGCATATGACCTCATATCTTTGTGGAATAATCTGCCTGTCAGAGTGGCAGAAGACTTATCCTTAGAGAAAAGCTAGCAAGAACTTGACTGAGGAATTCAACATGATGGACAGGGAAAACCATTCAATGAACAGTTACCATATGCCATATCCTGCAGGAATGCAGCCCTTCTAATATCTGATGGCTCTTGCTGATGCAGAAATCAAAGATGTCTTGGACTATCAGCAGAAATAAAAGAGAGAGGATTTGTCATTAAGAAAATGAGGATGGATATATTTCCATAACCTGATTTGTAGGTGATCTACACCTAATACATTCAGGGATGAGCTCAGGGTGTCAGAACAGCTAGGTCTTCCTGCCCATGCCACAAGCTCCTGGGGTGGCCCTCAATGGGTCATTGCAGCACTCACCAGTCTCTGTGTCCTCCAAACACACTCACCAAGCTGTATGACACCTAATTAATTATTTTATAGCAGTAGCTCCCTTACCAGACCTGGGGATTCCTGATTGATAAGTTCCAGGAAAGTTCAAACTATTGTGTTATTTTCAAGTGTAAAATCCTAATGACTTCAGCAGCTTTTCACTGCTCACTGGGCAGCCAGTGAGCAGCTGGAATTGACAGTTCTGGCTGCCCTACACCACTCGTGTATCCATGGAAATGAATGGCAGATCGCAGAAACAACAAGAAAGTTTTTAAAATACTGCTTTTTTCCATGGCAGAGAAAAATAATCACACTAGAAGATGTAAATTTCAATGGAGGAATTCAAAGCACTTTCCACAGTTTGCTTCTTTTCCACGTAACCCCTGTGAGCAAAGCAAAGAGCTGGGAGGGGTGACACGCAGCCAGGCCTGGGACAGGGGAAATCGGCAGCTGCTCGGTAGCACGGCGCTGCAGTAGGAGACAGGAAGTGCAGATAACCATGCCCAATTGAAACCAGCGCCTCAATGGAATTATCTGGTGTGGAATTTGGCCCAGGCAGTGCACTTCGCACCCCTGCTCTTAGCAAAATCCTTGCTGCTGAGGTTTTTGCCCATCCATTCTCTAATGTCAAGAAAGAAAAGAGAGTTTTAAACCAGCAGAAGCTGCAGAGGCACCACTGAGTAGCTCCGGCCACATAGTCAAGTGCTGACTTTCAGACTCCAGGGCTGAAAGTCAGGCCTTAATTTGTTTTTGTCTATGTAGAAATAGTGTTTGTGGAGCATATGAGAATGAGGAACCTTCAAAACACAAACCATTCAAATTATCCCTGGCATTAGGTTATACAAACCACCCCTTTATGTACTACAATACACCAACTGTGGAAATGAGAGAATAATTGAGTTTCCGCGCTCTCCACCCCCTTCCCCGGTGCCATACTTCCTATAAGCCCTTCACAGCACAAGAGTGTACAAAAGATACCATCTTGTGTGCATCTTGTAGCATAATTGAATCAAGGCTGTTTAGCACTAATAAGGTCTCTCTGGAGCCCAGATGTTTGATTTATGCAGTGATATACTGGAGAAGGGCAGGCCAGCAGCAGACACTCTGAGCCACTGCCTTGGCCAGCACACAGGGAGCCCAGGGGTGATGCAGGTGCAGCTGCTACTGACCCAGGAGCTACAAGTGATCAAACAGCTTCCCCTCATTATTGTATCTGATCCACCAACACCCTTCCCTCAGCCCTGTCTCTCTGTATACACCACCAGACTCTTTCATTACTTCCTTTGTAGTTTTCCTTTACTAGTGCTGCCTCATGTTCAATTTCTATCACCCTCCTGGTATTCTTATGTCTGAAAAATGCTAACCCTTCATTTTCATTAATTCACTTCTCTGTGTGATCACAGGCAATGAAGATGAGACCCCAAAGGTCATTATACCTTCAATCCAATCAATTAATTTAACCCTCTGTAGGAGGATTAAATTAATTTTTCCCTGCACATGCACTACTCACCACTTTTTTCCTCATGCAATGCAAACTAGACACTTCATTCATAGAGGAAATTGTGAGGCTGCATCTAAGCTGAAGGACCCAGAATATTCCTTCAGGTCTTGGTACAATCCCAGACTGCGGCCAGGTCTCAACAGAAAAGGAGAAATCTGAGTGCTCAGTTGGATTGGATTCCTTGTTCCAGGGAGGGAGTATGACCCTGCATCCTGCCATGACCTGGACCTACAAGCTTAGACACAACTCTCCCTGAGCAGAAGAAAGAACAGGGATATAAGAGGAGGCTCTAAGCATGTATTGCAGTAACAATTGAAGGTGGTAGGCACCTGATTTTGATAAGCAAATCCTCTGGAGTTCCAAACTTCCCTTCTTTGTAGTCTTTGATCCTGTTCCTGTGATTCTCGTGGATCAATGATACCTCAGTGGAGCTACTCACATGGAGAAAAATGTGTCTCAGACTGTATTTGCCAAATCAGAGCCTACTTAGTAAAAGGTTGGGAGTCCTAGTGTTGAAAAGCTGTCACTCTTTATGTAAGCAGCAGTGAGAAGCTCTCACTGGTCACCTTCAGCTTCTTAACAGAACACCTCAGTTGCAACAGTGCTTGGCTCTTTTGCTCATTTCTCTTTGCACCTTGGAGGCAGTTGTCAACATATTTTGCCTGCTGGACGGCCAATGTGATGAAAGAAAAAAACAAAACCAGCTTGCTACCTCAGTTCTAACTGTTACTACATGTTTGACTGATCACTACCGGAAAATCTGAAACTCAGATAAAAATCACTAGACTTTTTATAATGCCTGAAATGAGCCATGTTGTAAAGGAAACCTGTAATAATGAGATAATATGAATTAAAAATAAATAGTTCATGTGTTTTCGAGCAAGCAAACAGCATGAAAGCACTGCTGAAACAGGTATTTAAGTCCTATTATTTGAAGGTTTTTATTTTCTTGTGCCTGACCTGTGGATTATTTGAAGGAATATGAGATTTTTTGTATTAAATGTTGATATACTATATTTAGGTCTAGAATGCTTGAATATTATAAAATTTCAGGATAACAATTTTTACATAAAATATAACTCAGTGTTGACAGCTATTTACTAAAACATTTACTGAGCAGCCACAAAAGAAGCACACCAGTTTCTACTGAATATCAAGAGAAACAAGGCTCAAGCTTAGAGAAGGAATTTTTAAATGCTGATGTCCAATACTAATTAATAGAATAAGGACATCAGAGAGATAACTGTTTCTAAGGTTAAAAATCATCCTAGATGTACCAGACAATGAGAGGAAAAGAAAAGTGACTTACTAACATTTGTGCTTGATGGTGTCTTCCTTTTCCTCCTCCAGCTGAAGCTTGGGACAGCTGTTTGTCTTCAAATGCTAGAGTACAAGGACGCAAAAAAGGTCACAGGAAAACATCTCCTGTGCAAACTAGAAATAGGACTGTCCTTTTCCAGTTAAAAAATGTTTAGGTGAATGTCAGTCTTATGAAGGAGACAGGGCTAACTGAAGTGGAAACAGGAGTCTTCTCCTCAGGCATAGATTAGGTGGTAGCTTCTTGCCAAGGTGACACTGATGCTGCCTGGGATGAAGCATCCACCTATTCTGTGCTATGTGGTAACTATTTCCCATCAGCTGATCTGTTTGTTCCTATACAGCACATTCAGAGAATTGCTGGGGCTGGAAGGGGCCTCTTGAGATGACCTGGACACATCTCATGCTCCAAGCATGCCCAGCTGGAGCAGGTTGCCCAAGAATACGTTCAGTTGGCTTTTGAATAAGTCCACAGCCAGACACTCCAAAACATTGTTGGGCAATCTGTGCTGGCGTTTCAAAACCCTCACAATAAATAAGAGGAAGGTTTTTTTGTGTTGGAACGGTATTTCCTACATTTCAGTGTGGGCCTGTTACTTTTTCTTCTCTCACTGGACAACACCGAGAAGTGTCTGTCTCCACTTCCCTACTCCTCACCATCAAGGATTTATACACATTGATATGATCCCCTCAAACTTCTCCAGGCTGAAGAATTGCAGCTCTCTCAGCCTCTCCTCTATATAGCGATACTATAGATCTCTAATCATCTTCTTGTTCATTACACTTGTTCCAGTATGTTTATTTATTTTTACTTTTCACCTCTCTCACTAAATGCATCTCTGGCTTTGGCGTTCCTTAGCCCAACTCCATTATTGGACAGTGTCTCTATATTCCTCACAGGTTACTTCTCCCTGCTTCCACCTCTTTCATTCTTCTTTTCCATGTTTAAGTTTTACGAGGAGTTCATATTTACAGACCTTGTACCAGTTTTGTTTGATTTCCTGCATGTCAGGATAGATAATTTTTTTAAAACAGATGACCTTTAAATCGGCTCTTCTGGACCCTTTTTTTTGTCTAGAGCTGTAGCCTACAGGATTTTTTGAAGCAAGTCTCTGAACAGGCCAAATTGTGCTTTTTTGAAGCCCAGGGTTTTAATACTGCTTTTTGCTGCTGTTCTTTTCCCTCTGGATCCTGAACTCTACCATCTTACAGTCACTGCAGACAAGAATGCTCCAGCTGTCACCTACCTGACATGTTCTTTCTTGGTTTTATGTCTGAGGTCCAGCAGAGTGCCTCCTCCCATCAGCTCCTCAACTACACATGTCAGGAAGTTGCCACCAGTAATTCAGAAACCTTCTGGATTGGTTGTACCCTGCTGTGCTGCCCCTCCAGCAGACACCAGGGTAGTCAACTCTCCCATGTGAACTAGAACCTGCAATCCTCAAGTTTCTTAAAGTTTTCTGAAGAAGGCCTCATCTAATTCTTGATCATGCAGTCTGTAGAATCACAATGTTGCCCATATTGTTTTGCCTGCTAATCCTGTCACATAAAGCTGCCCCTTTAGCCCTGTGTCACTGAATACAAGGTCCATTCCATCTGTGCCATGCCCTTGCTTGTGCCTGTGCTTCCCTTCCCACTGCTGCTGGTACCAAATCTTTGCTATTGTTATGACTTCCTTTTTCCCCAGAAATAAATGGAAGGAACTTTTGACCAAAAGTGTCATTCCCCCATCACTGACCATGCCACTCTTTTCTCGTGTTCCTTCATCACTTCCCCTCATTTATACATCAAGATCAACCTATGGGTGCTTATGTTCACAGCTTTCCTTTGCTTGTGTCGCCAGACATCTCTTTGTAGCATTCCTACTTTCTGTCTTGGCCACAGTGATTTGTTGCCCAGTTCCTGCCTTTATGTCCACAAGCATCTGTTTCTGGTTTCTTTCCCAGTGTTCTTCAGATTCCAGCACAACCTTCCAAGTTGGCCATTCGCTGCAGATTCAAATGGCTCCTTAAAATGCATCACTGCAAGTCTTGTCTCCCATCCTAACACTAACCTGCTGCCGTGAGTCCATACCCACATCCCTGTCACAGACCAATTCCAGCAAACACCACTTTCTGAGACATTAAAGATATATCATTTCCTTAGCAGCTAATGCAGTCTTCAAGTAATGCTCTCCTTCGCCCCTGACCTCACTCACATTTGTTTTATAACAGCCTATACCCCTTTAACAACAGCAAAGTTATTTCTGGTTTGCACATTGTGACTTGTGATCAAAACCAGGCCTATTGCCTATCTCTAGATACAAAAAGAAATGGCCCACTGAAGCACTGCACAGCACCTTATTCTTAAACGCCTACCTTCAAAGCATGCAATTCACTTACGGATTATTAAAACCAGGCTATGGCCGCATCCTAAAGGATCAAGAAGGACAATTAGGTTGGTCCTTATAACTCCAAGAGTGATTAGCAACAGCCATCAGCACACTGTAACTGCTTGTTGAGCTAGTGAGTCAGACAGCAATAAGGACTTACAGGCAGCCAGCAAAAGCACTCAGATTCTTCTACAGGAGAAGTTTATTACAGAGCTCAGCATCTGTGTCTTGCAGCTGCCAAGTGTCCTCCATGTGTTGTTACAGCTGCTGATTCTGCTGTTAAGGAAGGGGGAGCAGAAGGATGAAAAGAGGCAGCGTCAGGAATGTTCAGTTGCTGTAAAACACTGCCAAGCAGATATTCACGTTATCTGTATGCAGAAACTAAGCCATCCAAACATGTGAGCTCACGGCTCTCTGCCGGCTGGTCTCACACTACGGAGAAATCATGTGACAAAGCCACTAGACACTTTTCAAACTACTCCAAATACAGGATCTGCTGAAACCCTGAAGTAGCATGCCCAGCTATATCAGTTTTGTGACGTGACATGCTGTGACTTGTGAGGACAGACAAGAAAAGAAGCAAGAGGCTTTGGGGAGAATCAAAACAAGGGGAAGCAAACTCTCTGCTTCTCCAGCAAGACAGTGCTCCTCAGTGTCAATCCACTGCCATACTTTTAGTTTCTGTCACACTACAATTCCACATAATTTTACACAAATAATTCTGAAGTATACTATGATACAGGAGCTCAGCATCTACCCGGCACACTAAGCACATGGCTGAATTCCTAGGGGCCAAAACTAGGTCCTTTATGTACTCAGTGGCTGTGGGCACAAGCTCCTCTCAGCAAAACCACAATGTCCTCCAGTAGTGAATGGTCAACTAATCGCTGGTAATCTTGGAAGGCAAAGGACCACCAGCATGGCCTTGGAGCAGGATATTGTGCTAGCCCTGGAGTAGACACACTTTCACTGCCAGGCACATCCTAAAGGCTTTGGACAGGTTTTTTCAGTCTGTGCCAAACTTTTATTGGTCCACAATACCTTCCATCATAGGTAGAACCACAGGATTATTCAAGCTGGGGAGGACGTCAGGAGGACATTTATTCCAAACCTCTAGTTCACATTTAACTGTTCTCAAGTGAACTTTTTCCTGTGTTCCCAGGTATAAGCAAATGGCATTGACTTCACCCAGCCCACAGCAAGCAGCTCACCAGGCATTTCTTGCCCCACTGGGAGGTAATATAATTTATTAATATGTGGGCCAGGTCTTCTTGCTGGGACTAGCGGACACAGAGCCCAGCTTTCTTAGAGAGCACTAAGAAGACACACTGAGAGATGGGTTTTCTGAGACAAAATGAAATGTGTTTGCAGCCCTGGTGTGCCCTGGGGATCTTGTGGAGCCTGACTGCTCCCAGGTTCTCTCCTTGCACTCCTGTCTGTGGGCACCTGGGGAGTGCCGCCAGGGACAGACGGGGGATCTCATCTCCTATGAGGAACCATGGCACCAGCATGACCAGACAGTATGGACAGGAGCCTGGGGGACTGTTCACATACCATGGGTGAGGACAAACCAAAGGAAGTAGCATTAGGCATCCATCAACTCCAGCTTAAAGCAGCACATCTGAGAGGAGGACAAATAACTTTTAACAGGAAATATGAAACTGAGATCAATATTAAGTCCATGACACTTTTCGTAGGAGTAAAAAAATTGATGTATTTGAATAACCAGATGTTGTTTGTCCAAGGATTATTTAAAATAAAGGAGGAGGCATACAGGTATTTTAATGGCTGTGGGTAAACCTGAGCTACATGGTTGTATATGTGTGCGCAGCCTCAAGAAAAGGTGAAGGACGATGTGACAATACTTTTTTTTAAAGTATTTATGCAAGAAGAAGCTTCCAATTTGTCTCTCCAGCTGGTCTCTGCAGCAAAGGAATTTGTATATTGCATCAGGCAGTATCATATTAGGAAATGTTTTTAACAGTGTTTAGTGATTGAAAGTAAGATACAATAGCTTTATGACAAAGAAGCTTATGATGAAGGTCCTTTGTAATAGCTTTTATATTACTGTAAATCATGATGCTTATGGTTTACTTTTTATTAATTCAAATGAAGTGCAAATCAAATGACAGCTGACAGCCTATCAACAGGTTAGTTTAAACAGCTGAATATTATTTTACTTCACATATATTTCAGCTTTTAACAGGATTTTTAATTTTAAATAGTTTTGAGGTTTTTATTCGTGTAATGTGGCTGGAAGGCTGCAAGATGAGAGCAATATTTAATTCATGCTTGTAAGATATGGGTATTTGGAACCCATTAGAAATTGACTTTTTGTTCTCCCTTTTAATTTTGATTCTTTCATCAGAGATGCCAAGACTAATGCTGTCATGACAGATGGAGAGAGCTCATAGAGACATTGTACAAAAATTACTGGAGCAATGTGTCATTACCATGTAGTACCTTCAAAATGTCACAACAAAAGTAAAATTCATTGTAGAAAAGGGCTCTTCCTTCAGGGACAAGGCTTCCTTTAGGGATAATTCCACTCCTAGGTGCTGGACAGAATCACACCAGTCTCATTTGCACCACAGGAAATAGCAATATACATATGCTACATGCTTGTTCAAAATCACATAGTCACTCACTGAGAGAGAACCTGCTCCCACTTGTCACCTATGTAATTCTGGGTGTCAGCTACCCACTTCAATTATTCTGGAGTGTTCTAATTCTTTTGCATTTAATTTGGTTGATCAGTTGATCAAATAATGCTAGTTATGTCAGTCTCATTTCAGTTACTTACTATAAATACTTAGCTATTATCTATTTACTCCAAAAGTGGCATGGCCAGCAGGTTGAGGAAGGTGATTCTCTTCCTCTGCTCTGCTCTCATGACACCTCACCTGAAGTGCTGCATCCAGCTCTGGGGTCTCCAGCATGGAAAGGACATGGACTTGCTGAAGTGAGTCCACAGGAGGCCACAACAATGCTCAGAGGCCTGGAGCACCTCTGCTATGCAGACAGGCTGACAGAGACGGGGCTGTTCAGCCTGGAGGAAGGAAGACTTTGGGGAGACCTTATCACACCTTCCAGTACCTAAAGGGTACAAGAGATCTGGAGAGGGACTTTCATGTGTAGTGATAGGACAAGGGGGAATGGCCTTAAGGTGAAGGAGGGTAGGTTTGGATTAGATATTAGGAAGAAATTCCTCACTATGGGGTGGTGAGGCACTTGAATATGTTGTCCAGAGAAGTTGTGGAATGCCCATCCCTGGAAGTGTTCAAAACCAGGCTGGATGGGGCTCTGAGCAACCTGTTCTAGCGAAAGGTGTCCCTGCCCATGGCAGGAGAGTTGGGACTAAATGATCTTTAAGGTCCCTTCAAACCCAAACCATGCGACGATTCTACATTAACTTGTACACTGTCAGTGGTAGTGACCTATGCTAATTTCTGCAAAAAACATAGAGGTGTAGCAAAACTTTTCTATGTGCAGGAAAGCTCCTGATTAATCTGAGTAGAAGAAATGAGGTACTCTTTAAAAAGTGTGTAGGTCAACAATTTTGGCTAGAGCAGTTGGCCATCACAGCAGAGTCCTGTAATGGCTCGGCATAGAAACACAGGAAAAATTATGCAAACTGTGTTAAAACACTGCCTTCAGTTTCAAAGTAAAGCATCAGAAGTGACATTATTTAAAAGATTATATAGTTCCACTCACAAGTCAGAAGGTTACATTTCTTATTTTACCTTCATGGTTTTTTGTCCATGGAATTCTGTAATAGTTTTGCTGTCAGTGAGATTAAAAGATGTCTCTATGAGAAGGATTGTTTTGTTATGTGTGGCTGTCCAGCTACACAGAACTTTGTTAGCTGTGAGTAATCCACTAGAAAATGAATTTCCAGTAGCTATTGACATGTTTGAAAATGAGCTCCAGAGCCAGATTCAAAACCACTGCGATTCTTATTCTGAATACGGATAGAAGCAGCGCAATGTTTTGTGGCACTGTCCCTGACCCTAGAGGTTTTGCCCTGGCTCTTGGGAAAGTCAAGCTCCTTGCCTACTTAGGCTTGATCCAGAGCCTTTGAAACTGATGGTGGAACTCTCACTAACTCTCAAAAGCTAGGTCAGAAAGCAGACCATCTGCCTTTTTGTTGAAATTGTGTGAGAGAATGCAAACAGTGATACTGAATGCAGTGGTAGTGGTGCTTTCCACAAGAAAATGGATGGAAACCACAAGCTTATTTCACACTGCCCAGCCTTCAGATGCAAGTAGCTATCAGTTGCTACCACTGCTAATTTAGAGCTAAACAACTTTGGATTCCATTACTAATCAAGTGCCTTCCACCTCCCTCTCACGTGGTGAATAACAGAATACTTAATTCCTTTAAAGAAATGGAGGTATTAATGAAAATCAACCGTTTCTGAAGTTTCAAAGCCTCCACATCCAAACATCAAACTCCACTGTTGGTTAGATGATGTGCAACATACAAAATCCTTATGTGTCAAAAATGATGTGGAATAAGGGAAAGCAAAACCAGGCAAAAAAGTAGATTACCATGAGAGACATACAGTCCAAAAATGTATCTTCCATATTTGCAGCTACTGAAAATAAAAAAAAAAAACCAGAATTAAAAAAAAAAGTGAGATAATTACAACTTTGCCATAAAAATTAAGAGTAGAGTCATCAGGTCCTTCAAAAACAAACTATCCATTTGGAAGGACCAGAGACTTTTCTTCATGTGAGCTGGTGCAAAGGAATCAAAATTTGTACCAAAGAGATTTACTATCCATTTCTTCCCCCCATAGACTTTAATAAAGGCAATGACAAGTCCAGAGTATGCACAATGGTGCATCAGAATGTTTCAATGGCTGTGGAATAAATTCAGAGTGACGTAATCAGCGGAAGACTGTGAGAAGGCACTACAAAGATTACACTGTTAAACTTAAAGGCTCAATCTTTCATGGTGCTGAGCATTTTCTGCAAGCTGCAGTGTTCTGGTTCCTAATGAAAACACACAGCACTAATTAGAATGAGGCCATAATTTCTCCTGGTGTGGTTGGTCACTCAAGGTGAAACAGAAAACACATCTGCTCCCTGATTGTTTAGAAACTCTACATTCTTTACTTCAGACACCAGAGAAGCTGTTCAGAGATAAGTAAGCTCTCGGACTCTGCCTGCTGTTGAAAGGCACACACATACCCTTGCATATCTCTATCATATTATTTGGGCATGGGAGAAAATGACCCCTCTTTGGAAATCTATTCAGCTGTCAGATCAACCCCTTTATCTGGTTTCATACCGTTAGCTGAGAAGACAAGGATCCCCCAATCAACCCAATTTAGTGTTAACTGATTCAGCTTTCATCAGATTTTTTTTCAGAACTCAGAAGATACCCAAAAGCCAGATCTTTGGGGGCTTTTCAAATGAGGTCCAAAAAAATCTCACTTGGCAAAACACTTTGTGTAGGGATGTATTCAAATATGCAGAAATGTCCTCATAAGTGAAATGATACCATGAAGTGAAATGGTGGGTGCAAAATGAGTGGCCTGGGCTGTGCACATGAGGCAGCACAATTACAACTCTCTATTCTGGATTGAAAAACCTGCCTTCCAGCCCTAACAGGATTCTTTGGTGAAGACAATAAAAAGAGCTATAAGTGTATTCATTTGTATTTTTCTGAGCCCTCAATGTACTGATAGCCAGAGGAAGAACTAGTTAAGTAAACAGCATTATTTTCTTTTGCTGAATTTGGTTCATAAAATAACTAGTGCTGCCTTGAACACAGGTAAGGAATTGTTGCAGCTTTGATACTTAGATTCCAGTTGCAAGTTTAAAGATATTCTTCTTCCAACAGGGGCCCTGGAGATTTGTGCAGTAACACAATACTAGCCATGAGTAAGGATGCAAGGATCTGGACTTAAGCTAGCAGAAGTGATGATGTGTGAAAGGCTTCTGCTTCATTTTGACATGGTGATACAAGGGATAGGCAGATTTTGGGACAGACCATCTTTATCTGTCTGGCAGTCTAGGGATTTAGGATGTGTCTATCACTCTGGCATTTCTGTGTGCTCAGACGGCATCTGCAGGAAACATTCCCAATTATTCTCCAAGTAAAGTAGTCAGGGATGGTTATCCCAAGAGGGACCCCCAGAAGAGCTTCATTTCATTTACAGAGGAGGTACTTGTGGGGAAGCAGAGAAAAGGGTGTTAGGGAAAAGTGCAATCTTGATGTAGAAGTTAGTTTCAGACTCTCCACTTGAAGAGCCTTAAAAGGAGTTGCACTCGTTACACCCTGGACCCTCAAATGGAGCCACCCTGCCTGAGCAGCTAAAAATGGTGTCCTACATGGAATCCTATTTAAAGAGATTTCCCTGGATGCATAGCTTTACCTTACACCACCTCATGCATGCAAAGAAGGTCTGTACCCCTCTCTGCTCAAGACATACTCTGTCTTTTAGGCTGCCCCATGTACTTAGAGTCAGGGAGACTTGGCCCCTCCCTGCCAAAATCCCAACCAATCCACAAGGAAAAGATTCCCATATGACTTTCACGGAACAAATGCATCCCAGGCATGCTGGAGTCACCTGGTTGGTAAGCACTCACTTCAACCGTGCTGCTAGTATGAAATCTTGATTTTTCACCAGAAGAAAGAAATTTTACGGTGCAATTTTTTTACATCAAGTTAAGGTTTGAACCTCCCTACCTCAACAGAATCTCTGTAACATCCAATTTTTATGGGTACCTCAAGAGTCCCTCTGGAATACTAATGTTCTCTGATTCTTTAAGTGTATATTGCATCACAAACATATTTTTACTGGTATTTGATGGCTGCTTCATTCGCCAACTACTCATATCAAATTTATGGAAGGCTATTTCTGAGTGATATAAGCATGGGAAATCCCTTTTGTTGAGACATGGCATTAATCATGTTAGTGCCTAGATCTCTATGCCCTTAGACCAACAAGATGTACTGCTCCAGTGTCTACAGCCAGCTCCTAAAAATACACAATCTTCTGGCTGATTTTATGCTTCAGAACAGGTGGGATAGCCTGGTTCTTTAATGATCCACTGTCACTTCAGCATTCTCTCTTCCTTTCCCCCCCACAGTGTCTATACCTTTGCATGTTTAAGACAATGTGTAGGAAGAGTGACATAGGAACTGCCCTGTCCTGAAGGTCAATACAACTCACAGCAGTGGCAGCAGGGATGCCAGTACAGGTCAGGATCAAATGAAGGCATTGCTTAGCATTCATGTGAATGTATTCCCAGATTAGGAGCAACCAGCACTCTCAGTAATCTCCATTAGTGACAGCCAGGTCTGTGTCCTGCTATCCACAATCATACACCACAAAAAGAAGGGTGGCACACAGCCTCCACATGAACGTCCTTCTTCTTTATGTAGTCATGACCTGGGTTCCATGGAAAAAAGGGGCTTAGCCCACCCACATCAGTCATGCATTCTCTTACCTTGCAGGGAGGATACAGACACACCACCAGAGTATCTTAGTGCTGGATTTTAGCCTTTGCTTATGGCAAAGACTGTTCCAACAAGCCCCATGTCTTGGAGCTGCACCCATCTGCTGCAAACGTGACACATAATATCATCATATATCATCAATCATATCATATCATATCATATCATATCATATCATATCATATCATATATCATATCATATTTTTAGGAATCAATCATATGATCTCTCAAGCATATTTTTATTTTGTCTTATATTTGCATGCTCATTAGCAACCCATTCTGCTTTTCCCATGTATGTTAATCTGCATGGACACTCAGTGCTTGAGAGCCTAGAGGTTTTATTATTGAGTCTCTGACTCTTTTCTGTACCTCTGTCTATGAAAGTAGGTCTTTTGGGATCCAGCTGAACCTCCCTCAATCTGTCTCTGGTCTCTCTCACTCCTCCTCCCTTTATCTCTCTTGTTCTGCTACAGATCTAGAGCCACAAAATTGTCTACCAAACTCCTGGTGGAGGTCATGTCAGGCCCACTGTTAGTCAGAGTGACAAGGTTAGGCTAATTAAGTGCAACAAAATTACCCAGAAATCTGTCCCCACACTGCTGCACCTAGAATTGTTCATGAATATTTTCCAAAGATTGTTCCATGAAGTCTTCACTGACTTAAATCTGGTGCTTGGAAAAATCTGCCTGGATAAGGCCTGCCAACATGATGACTACAAAGCGACAGGGCTGCCACATCCTGCATCTGAGCTATGCAGTGCACCACGCAGTTGAACTGCACATCTATAGCAAGTCTGACACATTTCAGAGCCATGGACTCTTGGAACAAGTCATGTCTGTACCACTTGTGCAAAGATTTTGATGTCCACAGAAATGTTCTTTCCTGGGAGATTTCCAGGTTAATCACACAAAACTGCTAGGCAATACATTACATTTACAAGCAGTGCTCTGTCACTAAAATGTTTAGGCCAGGAAGGTCACGACTGATCATCTTTCCAAGGAAAATTCTCTATTTAATTCCTCCACTGGTGAAAAACATCATAAATAGACAAGCATTTGTCATTAAATCTCTTCTGTTTCACGCTGTTGTGTACCTGGCACCCTGCAGCACAGTGGGAACTGGACTGGTTTCTGCAAGAGATCTTCACTGAACACAAGTCTCTGGAGAGCACTGGTCCTAGCACTGAGATAGTAGCTCTCTCCAGACCAGTCCAACATTAATCCCACCAGTAAGTACGTCAATTTGTGCCAAATATGTTTTTTCCTCTCCTGTGTCAAGACCACCCACCAGCACAGGGCATTGAAGAGCAGCTATGACAGGAAGATTTTAACCTCAGCTAATGGCAACCATTAGAAGGTGACAGACTCATTTTCTTACTACCAGTCTTCTTAGGACTGAACAGGCAATTATTTTCTTGAGACGGCTTCTGTGTACTAAATTACATGGACTATCTCCAAAGAGCAGTGACAACTCAGTAAGCTGGGTGTAAGCTGGGTTACCTCTCTCACCAACCCACAAACTGCTGTCAGTAACCCCGCAGTGGTGTTGACAGACTCCAGAAATAGCCATGAACAGTGTTTTCTTACTACAAGTCAGGTCTGGGTCGTGTCATTGCGGGAGGTGAATTAATAATGACAGGGGAGCTATTCTGAGGGGTCTCATCCCTCTCTACACACAGTCCCCAAAGGTGGTACTGAACCGTGCCCCGCACGCAGCTTCCTGTAAACATGAGGGATCCCTTTTGAAGCTGGTACTGGGGGTGCCTGGCACCTTTTGTGCTTCCTGCTTCTCTAATATTTCTCCTCACATTCCTTCACTGTTTAATGAATGGCACAACTTTCTCAATGTTTTCTTTTTCCTAACACTTTCTTACAGTTTTCATTTAATTTTAATGCAAGGGCACCAATCCTAGTTTATGTCATAATAGATGGACAACAATAGTGCAGTTTAACTAAAATAACATGCTAAACTGGGCTACATGTTGACGGAGTCATGATGGATAAAATGTGGAGTGTTTTGGTGGTTTATATCTTCAAAGAAGAGCTGGCAAGTGTACAACGTGACAAATGTATTTAAGAATCTATGCCATTCAAATGATACTACCACATGTCTGTTTGGGATTTTTCCCATCTAAATGTGGGAATATGGGCACAGATTCACTTGCATACTGTGTTCTTCTAACATAAAGTGTCGGCATCTCCGAGGGTGTGTCGGTGGCACCCGATGTCACCAGACGCATGCTGCAAAGGAGACAGACGAAATAAGTGTACGTTTTGTGTGCCAGGCAGTCTTCATTTGTTTATTTCATGCAAAAAGGAGGGGATGGTGCTCAAAATATTCTCACTGGAAATTTGTATCAGCATGAGAAAGAGAAAAAAGTATCATTTGCATTTCAAGGCATTGCAAGTCCCTATCCTAGCTGAAATCGTCGGCATTTATGATACAAAGAGACCAGCTCCTGATGTGAGCGACAACGATGTTAAAAAACCCACTAATTCACGTCATCTCGACTGAATTATTCTGCATTTACACCAGTTTCACTAAGATGGAAGCTGGCTCATGGTCTTTACACATATGCATTTTGTGTCTTTTTCTCCTATTGTTTGTCACTCCTTTGTTTATTATTTTTTATTTGTGCGATGTATTCATATTCCCAGAGTCCATCTGCTAAAAGTATCCTATTTAAAAGAAGATGGCATCATTAGCTACCCTCTCTCGCTATAAAGAAAGGAGCAGTTCCCATATTTTTACCCAGTTCAGTGGCTCAGTGGATGCACTAATCTTGCTGAACACTTCAGTTTAGATGGTATATCAATGAGGCATTCAAACAGAGCAGTTTATACACAAAAATTCTGTCTGCTTTGTAAAAGATTATCCTTTTATAAACACTCTGCGGAAAACATAAAAGCAAATAGGGGACAGCACATAGGACAGGAAAGATGTTAGAAGGGAGATTAATACTGAATGGGTCGAAATGAATGGTGCTTACCAAAACGAGGTCCAGATACTTTGGCTGCAGTGAAACATAAATAATGGGAATGACACATCGTTTATTCGGGATAATGAGTTGATCCGAAGTAGGGGCCTAGAACAAGAGATTAAAGATTAAATATCCATCTCCTGATGAATATCAGTAGCAAACTTTAACCTTTTCCTTCCAAAAGCACAATTTCTTTGAACAATCACGTCAGCACAACACAGTGAAGAAATGGGATAAAGCTAACTTAAATCACATTCTTATCCTTATCCTGAAAGAAAACACTGCTTCATATTTTAAGACACAGTAGTGCATTTTTATTTCCAGGTGTGTAACTCTTTCGTAATAACTATATGAGAACACAACTCCATTTTTGCTTGATGTTTTGTATTAGAAAAATCTGGCTTTACCATTTATTGCTTACATTTTAGTTCTCTATAATTGAAGAAAGAACATGCCCATCCTGAACATTCACTTGGGTGGAGAGATAATGACAAAAAGCAGCCTGCTGGAAAAGCACAGCATACCACATGCTGAATTATTAGAGTCTTGAATGCAAGGAGGACTTGGAAGATGTCACAAGCTTTGGATCAGGAAAGGCTGGAAGTGTAGTGAAGGGGGGAAAGGCACAGACAACTGAGGACAGCAGGCTGACTGTACTGCAGTGCTGGCAACCTGTCCAAGCTGGTCAATTAGTGGTACTTCTAGCTCAAGATGCTGTACTGCAACTGAGGCAGAAGACATAGGGCAAGCGGGAATCTGGATAGCTGTGGCTTGCCCAGAACTTGGAACAGAGCAGCTGCTGGATGCATGCAGCCAGCCAAGCCCTGCATTGTGGTTTTGTTGCTGATGGCTGCCTCCTGCAAGAGGGATAAAACTGGGGACAGAGGGAGGAGGGAGGAGGAGGCGAGACTTTCAAATGACATTTAGAAAACAGCCAAGCAAGAATGCAGGAGCGAGTTCAGCATGCTCTCACCTGCTTCATGGAAAGCGGTTTAACTCCATAAGCAAAAGGAGTTTGTGGTTTCATTCCACTCTCTAGAGAATGTGCTGTCCCAGTGCCAAACCAGCACGCATGTAAAGCTGGCAGTTTCTCTGCAGAAGAAGCCTCATACTGGAAGCAGTGGAAAAGTATCCTTTTTTTTTTTTTTTTTTGGTAAATATTTGCATGCAAAACCAGATATTCCCACAGGTTTTTGCGAAGCTCTGCAAACTGGTTAGAGGGAAGGATTTTTGGATTTATGCTGGGGAGTGTGCATGCACAGACATGCAGTTACAATGAGGACATGGTCCTGGGGGTGAGCTCACTGAAATGGTGTCTTGAAGGACGCTGAATACCTTTCAGACAGCAAGACTCCAATTTGCAAAATTCATATTTTGGCAATGGAACAAAAATATTGCCATTTCATATTGTCCCTTTACACCATGAATTCAGATAGGATTTGATGTGTTTCCTTCTCCTCTTGGGTTAAGAGATGTGAGTCCTGTCAGGCACTTTTCCTCATAGGCTGTCCTGTAACAGCATCACTCCACTGCCTTCATCCTAGAATGTCCTGAAGACCTCGTGAAAAACCTGAAACCTCCTGCTGCTGCATCACAGTTAATATGCCAAGAACAGGACCACAAGGTCAAAGAAATGCAAGTGAAGGAAGAGCACTTGAGGTGCTGGGCTGGTAGAGGGGGCAGAGCTGACAAATCAATAGTAAGGGTGTGAACAGAAGACATATGGCTGGTTATCATTGTGGCCAGCCAGGACCAGGCTCTGCAGGGCTTGGCTTGCCTAGGCAGGCCGTGCTGGAGAGTGGGTTGGGTTTTCCATCGCTGCTTGCCATGGCAAAAGGAAGGGGAGGTCCGTCCTAGTGCCAAAGCAGCAGCCTCTCATCTGGGGAACCAAAGCACTCCAGGGACAGGGACCACTGTGCTTGGCTCAGCTGCTCTGCCTGTTTTCAGCACCCTGCACTGATTTCCAGCCAGACAGGCTTTTATCCTTGAGATACGAGCAGCGACTTTCCTTTTATTCAGAAAGAAGCATCCATTTTCAAGCATTATCACAGCACAGATAATAAATATTACAAACAGCAGAGCTGTGAGGGGATGCCAGAGCCCTGCTGCTGACTGATGCCTGACCTCTGCAAAGCCCACGTCACTGTGTCACATCACAGTGCCTGGCTGTGCAAAGGGGACCATCCTGCCCAGGGGCACACAGTGCTGCAGGCGTGGCAGGACCCCTGCTGCCACATGTGCTCCTCCTCTCAAGGGGCCAAGGGGTTTCTCACATGGCAAAAGACACTCCCTGTAAGGCCTGAAGGGCATATTTGAAGGATCCTGCAATGAAAGTTGTTGCAGACACACACAACAACAACCCATGTATGTTGTAGGGGAGAGAGTATGGTCCCAAAGGCCCCCAGTGAGGCACAAAGTGGTGCTCCCAAGGCTCCTGGAGGTCCCAAGGTTCCTGACAGCTTGCATTGACCTTTCTAGGGAGGGAACTGATGGTGCTGGGCCTCCCTGCTTCACTTAATCTCACATCACCTCACATCACCTCACTACTAAGAAAGAGGAGGAGCAGCTCCCAGATGATTCCAGTACATGGCGATGGGCTCTTGTACTTCGGAAGCATTTGCAACTTGATTTAAAATTAGCCCTTAGTAATTTAAAGATGGTGATGAGAGCAACATGAGACTGAGAACAGACTATTTCAGGAGTATTTGTCCAGATTCAGTGGATAGAAGTGAGTTTTCCAGGGCTGCTTTCAGTATGTTACTGGAAGCTCAGCTTGTGAGCTGAAATCCCAAGAGTTTTGATTCATGGAGAGCTCTCTGCCTGGACATCTGATTATGCAGAGGAGTGAGGCCTTTGGGTTGTAAAATTAGATGGAAAATGTCCACTCTGGGAGAGAAAGCACAAGTTTCTTATGAAACTGCTGGAGGAGGAACCAAAACTCAGGTGTTCACAGCTTGACTTGCACAAGAGAACTATATTTTAAAGCATCTGTGTAAAAATCTGCAAAAAAAAATGTGCGTTTTCTTAGCAAACTGCCCCAGCACCCATATGCACTGTGCAGTTTGTAGGCTGGGATCGTGACAGGTCATGGTGCCACCCAAGTGCTCCCCTTCAGCTACCCCTATAGCATACCCCAAGCACAGCACCCCTTGCCCTGGGCTTGCTACGCAATCCATGGAAGGAAAACAGCTCATACTAACAGCTGAGGTGAATCTCACCAAAAAACACTTGTCTCTCTTCTTTGGTTACTTGAATCTGCCCTGTACAATATTTTATTAGAAGCATGTCATTAATGGTGCAAGTATTGATATAGAACCTGTATTTTTACAGGTATGAATGGTTTGCCAGGTCCTCACGTATTCTGATTCAAATAATCATGTAAATTTTGACAGTGCAAGCCTTTAAGGAAACTAAAGAGTTTTTACAGAGCCAGTGTGAATTTATTAGATCTGTGTTACCCATTTAGCATCCAGAGGGCTTGAATTGGACATAACTACCAGAAATTTAAGTCTCTTAAATCATAGGATAGGAAACTGAGAGTCTTTGGACACTGAACTTTGAACCTGATTCCAAGGGTCACCCCAAGCAGTCATGGAATACAGGGACATTTTGACTGGTATCTGGTTACAGATCTGAAATCTGGATTTAGGTCCAGTAACCAGCAGCAGTGGACAGAAATGCACCAACAAACCTTACCCACACCACTCTAAGATGGAAATGGTCTGTCTGCACCTGGTCTAGTTCAGGGAGCAGGACTGGAGAGCACCTTGTGGCAGCCTGATCAAGGGCAGCTAGCAAGGTCCTGAGGGATGCTGGAGGGTTTGGCAGCCAGTAGCAGAGCATGATGGGCTGGGCAGACAGGCTGTCCTCCTTCTGCTCCTTGAGGGTCGAGCAACACCCTACCTGGCAATTCCCTTCACATCAAAGGAGCCTTCAGAGGCCCTGCTGATGGTCATGAGGGGCTGCAATACCAGCGTAAAGCTGCTTGAGCTGGGTTAGCAGTGTGCTCACATATGGTCTTGGATTGTACCTTTCCACAAACCAGCTGTACCTCTCAAATAAATACATACTGGGCAAAGCTCAGAAATACATCTTTCTAGAGATTATTTCCATCTGCACATCACAAAGGATATATTGATTTAGCTACACTCCTGAGATCAGAGTGGAAACACTGTATAGTCGGGAAGCAGACACATATGCTGCTTATCAAAGCTATACATACGGTACAAAAAGATACCAGTGTGGAGAGCAACCAGCTATATTTGCACCAGCACACAACCTGTCCTGTAATTCTCTAAAACAAAGATAAGAAAGGGCTGAATGCTGCTGCTCCTGAGCCACACAAGCGGCATGTGAGGAGCCCACCAATCCCAGCTGAACTCATGGACATGAGGGATCTAAGGAGTTGACAATCGCTGTAGCTGTCAAGGATTGCTCCCAAAGCCTATGTATGTATTTTTTATTTATTTGTATTTTTTGGAGCGGAAGAGAAATGCAGTAATTGACACAATGGCAAAGGATATCCCAGATGAGCTCCAAGTGGAACCCATCACCAGAGCATGGCTGTATTCTCTCTGCAAAGCCTTTTCACCCATCCACAAGGAGGAGAAGTTACATATTCCTCAAAATTCACGCCATCTGTGTCTGCAAATGGTGATATTAAGTCCAAAAATTACAGAGCAAGAAAGTGAGTTACCTAGATCACGCAGCACCACTGTGTGCTGGCAATGTACATACCTCAAACTGGTGCAGGAGAGTGTCAGTAAAATGGTCATCTGTGGAGGCAGAGAGGACACTGTGGTCTCCTGCCACACTAATTCTTCCTGGAGTCTCTGGGATAATAGAGAATGGGGAAAGTTACTAGAGGAAAATCATAGCATCATTTGGGTTGGAAGAGACTTTTAAGATCACTGAATCTGGCTCTAAACCCAGCACGGCCAAGTCCACCACTGAACCGTGTCCCTAAGTGAGTTTACTAGATGTGTTTTGCAGTGTACAACTTTGTCTTTTAAATATCTCTTGGGTTACTGACCCAATCACTTCCCTGGGTAGCCTGTTTCAATGTTTGACAACTCTTTCCATGAAGAATTTTTTCCTAATATCCAGTCTGAACCTCTCCTGGCTCAATGTGAGGCCATTTCCTCTTGTCCTGGCCCTTATTACTTAGGAAAAGACTGACTCCCTCCTTGCTACAATCTCCTTTCCGTTAGTTGCAAATATACAAATAAGCATATATAGTATGATCCTTGCACTTATTTCAGATATTTTCTGGCTTCTTGTAGTTTTGCAGTTTAGCATAAATCAGGCCAGAGTTAGCAGAAATGTCCCTGGGTGTGGGAGTAAAGGATTGTTAAGTTCTTCTCTTTCCTTACAGCAAACCACTTTTGTATCTCTCCTAAAGTTCAAGCACCCACAGCACTGAGTCAGCAGGACACATCCCATCAGTGATCCTCAGTCACTTCTGTGCAAAGTCCTTGGGCTGAGTTTAAATGTCTGCTAAACAGTTTAGGCCAAATAGTCTTTGCTGCAGAGCCCCTGCATTGAAGTCATCAAACAACGTGCTATGGCTGTTGTATGTGTATCCACAGAAGATTTCTCTCCCTAGACAAAATGATCAGAGGGATAAAACCCCTCCCTGACAAGGACAAACTGAAAGAATTGGGATTGCTCAGCCTGGAAAAGAGAACACTCCAGGGCGACCTTGTTGCAGTCTTTCAGCACTTACAGGGAGTCAACAAGAAAGAAGTAGGCAGAGTTTTTAATAGGGCCAGTAGTGACAGAACAAGAGTTAGTAATATTTTTAAACTGAAGGAAGTTAGATTCAGGCTACAGATAAAAGAAAAACTTATTTACAAAAGGTTGGCAAAATACTGGCAAAGGTTCCACAGAGAGGTGGTGGATGCCCCATCCCTGGAAGGTCAGTTGGGTGAGACTCTGGGCAACCTGTTCAAGCTGAACATATCCCTGCTCATTGCAGAGGGGTTGGACTACATGACCTTCCAAGGGCTCTTCCAACCCAAACTATTTTATGATTCTGTAACAAAGAAGCCTTATATTGGTGTTATTTGGACACTCTCAAGAAGATGAAGGCCAATAATCATTGGTTCTGACAAAAAAATTGTTGAAGTGCCCTGAGTGCCAAGATATAACTATCATCAAACTCCTTTCATGTCTCCTCTACCAGTCTAATACCTTGTGTAAGTAAGAGAAGGATAAAAAAGAAATCTTTGATGGTTTCAAAAGACAGTACCCTTGAAGCAAATGATTGATTACCAGACAATGTTCAGGTGAAGAAAAAACCAGTCACTCTAAAACACATGGCCATCTTCAACAGTCAGACTGAGACCACTTGAGGAGGGCTGGAATGATGCACAGTATAGTGCTTGCTTACTGGGAAGAGATGACTCTAAAATTCTTGAAACTTCCATCTGACCCAGGTACAGTTGGAACTAACCTGGGAGAAAGGGGTCAGTGACTCCCAAACCTACCAAAGTTTCTTCAGCACAGGATTTGCTTTCTCTGCAATTTCGCCATCAAGAAAAAGAGACCTCATCCTGAGCAAGAGATGCAGAATCAGGCACAAAAAAATGGCATAGCTACTTCTCCCTGGAAAATTCCACCCAACATCTGCACAGCAGCTGGATTTCCCAAGTCGCTTATCTCATTTCACTGATCTGAATGAATTTGCTCTCAGAACAGCTGCAGATCTGTATATATCACTCACAGCTTGATTCACTATGTTTTACCTGAATTAAATATTAATTAGCTCTACTGTCTTTTCTCCTCCCACCACTAAATGCTAATTAATTGTAATTCATGATAGGAAAAAAAGTAGCACATGAGTTGTTACTTTGGCCCAAAACATGAACTAGTTCTAAAAATCCAAACCAACCCCAGTCAATTCAGTGTTTTAAACACTGCTGGGGAATAAGTTCAACTTTAGTCTCATTCTTTTCATTATAAGAGTCTTAAATACATTTTTTCTACAGATTCATCCAGAGAGATGCATCACTAATATACTGGCTAAGCATGGGGTCTCTAACTCATCTTGGACAGTTTCTTAATACAAGAAGGGCTCGACAAGAGAAAGTACAGCTTGGTGTACTTTACACGGTGTTTGGCATGAAGTACAGACACCAGGCAGACCCTGGAACCTCAAGTTTGCAGGTTTTGATCCAGAGTCACTTCAAACAGCCTTCCCATAACTGCAACTCAGAGGTCATAAATACTTTTGCCACAAAACCACTTAAGCTTCCAGCTGAAATGGACATATGTGCTGACAAGTTCTCAGCAAAAAGGATGTTTTATGTGAAGATTCAGAAGTATGAAGAACACACTTAAAACATGTATTTCCATGGGGTAGATGTACTCCTTAGGGAGTATTTAGGTTTAATGGCCACAACTAGTTTTAGACTGAAATGTCACAGACTTTTTCTCTTTTTCTTTTATTTTTTTTTAACTGTCTGCTGTTTACAACACACTCTGCAAACAAACTGGGCTGTGCAGCTCTGCATTTTCTAACGGCAGCAGCCTTTCTTCTTTCTCCCTATAACAAAAATGCTTTGAAGTCCTATGCTGTTAGTTACAAGTATCCTGATATTTCCCCAGCAAGGATGTAATAGGAGCCAAAACAAGCCTCCAGGTGCCAATATTGCACCTGACAAATTAGGCACACGACTGGAAAAGGATGGGCCCATCCTTCTGCTTAATGTTCATTTCCTCTCATTTCCACGTTAACAGGAAGTAGTTGGAATGGAAAAAAAGACTTTCCTTAAAGACCTGAACTATCAAAAGCCTGGGGCTGTTTCTCCTTGCAAACAAAAAACTTGGAAGCCAGCTACGTCCTATGATTTGGAGCTCATTTACAGTGACTTGTTTAACCCCTACTGACGGCACGATGAACAGGATGTTATGATTTATTTAACACTTAAAGCGGGTGTGAGAACAAGGTGGATGGTGCCCTTAGATGTAGTCTTTTCATAATTTATTGCTCCAAGTGCTTAATTTTTCCTCAGGGAAGCCTTTGATAGCCGGCTGCTGCGGTGTGGTTAAGCATGTGCATTAAGCTGTAAAGCAAAAATATTAATAATACTAAAAATAAAAACCATAACCAAAGTTACTATTTTGCATAACAAGAACTTGCACGCCTCGTTCAGCTGAAACTCAGAAGTGATAACCCCACACCAACCAAATTGACTTGAGGATATTTAATGGAGCAGCACAAAGAGAGTTGAATTTACCTTCTGAGGACTTGAGCTGCACAAACACAAAGCAAACTCACTCTTGCAAAACGCCGCACGGCTCCTGGAAGGCCACTGGAGAACTGTAACAAAGTCAGCTAAAAAAAAAAATCAAATTACTAACATCTCCTACGCTGGTACCACAGGGGACTCTGACCAAGAACAGAGTCAAAAAAAAAGTTATGTTTGACTGGCTTTAAAGTTGAACTGCTGCTTAATAATGTTGTAGCATCCCTCAGAGGGTTTATCTTAAAGCACCTTCTTTTGAATGGTCCGTAATCTTTATCTGGAATACAGAACCATGCTTTAGAAATCATTTTCATGTCAAAGTTACTCAGTGAAATGATGTATAGATCTCCTGCTCTCTGGAGATCAGTGTTCAGCTCTGCTTCATGTCCTTACATTGAAGGCACTTGGTGACTTTAGCAAGCATGATCTGTAGGACTGCTTGCACCTGTGGATAAAGGACTTCAACTTTGAATGTTAAATACCTAGTTTGGGGGTTTCTTTCTCTCTTGAGCATGCATGTGTGTGAGTAAGTTGTATTTTGATATAGACAGGTAGGTAATTCATTTCACTTTTAGGAGATGAAGTAATGATTTTAGCAAATTACATTTGTCTCTTTAATCTTATATTTCCATGCACACTGAGTTAAATGTTGTAAAACTATCAATTCTGTCAAAACCTAACAGAAAGAAAACAAGAAACCCTGCAATCTTAATGTCCAAACTGACTGGTGATTAACAGGAATTAAATGTGCAGGAATTCCAAATCTTTTCTGATCAGAGATGTCTAGATGACTTTTGTTTTTCCCTAATTGTATGCAGTTCCTACATAGTATTTAAGAATCAATTATATTGCAATTGATGTAATTAACTCTAATAATCCAGTAAAAGTCAGTAGGAGGGCTATTCAAGTCAATAGAAAAGAGAGACTATATTATGAAGGTGTTATTAACCTATACAGATTTTACTAGACATTTCCCTTTCTTACATAATAAATATACAGTGATGAGGAAGGCTGTCATTATAATTTAATGGGAACAATGGTTCATCACTTCCTTTCCTGTACAGGCCTTAACTAATTCTACATACACTGTATAAGTAAAATGAAGTTAAATGAATCTCATAAATTAGCTATTAATCATCCATCAGTCATCTGTTGCTCCATGATTAAAATCTGTGTTGCATTCAGAGCTGGGAAAGGTATTTGGGGAGTGGCAGGAGCTGCATGTACATCTTCCAATTAATTTATTCATGCACTTCCATTTTGCATTGCCAAGGGTACTTACTGAAACCAGTCCTGAAGTCAGAGAAAGTCTCCTGAGGAAAGTTCCAGCCCTTCCCAGAATAAAGTAAAACTCTAATTTCCATATTTATAGGCATCACTCTGGCTTTAAGCATTGTTGCATATGAGAACTTCATTCATGCTTCTCAATTCAGTCAGACAACTCTTTTTGGGGAAAGAAAGCAACACTTTCTTTGAAGTCAGGGAAAGTGAGGCAGTTGTCTGCTATATGCCTTGCAAAGTGATGAAGAGAATTCCTCTGCCCAAGATCCTAATCTCCTGTCTTATGCTCCAAGACTTTTGCACTGCTCAATGAGGCAAAAGTGGGTTCTGACTGAATATGGCTATTAAAATTCAGCTTTTTAGGAATTTCTGTCTTCACCTTCATCAAGCTGAGAATAAGCCTTATTACATGTGGAAGACTGCATTGATCTCATTAGCAGAACTGCTTGTCTTGGCAGTAGGCAAAGATCAGTTGTCTGTGCTACTGTTATTCAATTTATTAGTTGCCTTCTGAGAGACTGGCTACAGGTGATCCTCTTATCTTGCATCTTGGCAGCCTCCGTCTGGGCAGCTCTTCATGGCACCATGCATCTCTCTCACAAAAACTACACTGGACCATTGCAGGCAGCTCCAAGGCACAAGTACACAGGGACTTGGTGAAACACATTGACCACTTTCCTACATAGAGCTGAGCTGATCAAAAGAGGCCCAGGAGAAGGCAACAGCAGTGTTTGAGTTATTCTGGAGTAATTTAAAATCAGAATAAATATTGAATTACCTGGATCCTCTGTGCAGCATCACTGAATGTATGCAAAGGTTGAGACTGGGGAGTGGAGTTTTGTTTGTCTGCTGTCAAAATACTTTTTTCAAAGATCTTGGGAGGAGGGTATAATTTTTGAAAGCTCTTCTTATGCAGACCCCCCTGCATCTTTGTTCACATGTTATCGCTGCTTTGGGTAAGATGTAGTACATGTACTCAACTAAAGAAAGAGGGAGCTGTGATGTTGCAATAAATACAACACAGAGGAGTCCAGTAATGCTTTGTAGCTACAGTGCTGATTTTTTTTTTTAAATCACAGCAGTAGGGCAAGTGCTCTACAGATATCAATAGTTGCACCAGAGCTGACCTATGTTGCACAGAATGAATGAGCTTTGACTATAGGAACACAGATAGGCAACCCTGCTGACTCCTGCTGAATAAACCTATTGTAAAGCTGGCAAACAGCATCCTTCCAGGGCTCTTGGACTTGTGGCTTCATCTAGTCTGGGACTCCTCAGTGTTTTATTCTTTATAACAGCATCATACTTTCCCATACTGCTAAACACAGAAGACATTTCTGATGTTCACATTGCAAGGTCCACTTGCGGTGCACTTGATTTGGTGGTGTTTGACAAAGCCTTTGCTTTAATTCAGGAGCCAGTTCTGTGATAACAAGGATATAGATGGAAAACCAGTGCTCCATGAGGCATTAAACCTCTTTTTTTCTTGTTGTGGGCCAAAGCAAAATGCCGACGGGTGTCACACAGCCCCACATACCAATAATTAGTTCACCACAGCAGGTGTATTTGACCACAAAAGCTGTTCTTTGAAAATGAAATCTTTTCTTTTGGGAGAATTGTAATTTCTAACTTCCAGGCATGGGAAGCACAGTTGTGATGGAGTTTAAGCAGAATGACACGTCCTCTGTTGCAGACACCACCCAGGGGCTGAGCTGGGCTGCCCTACACCTTGCCAGCACTACCTGAGAAACACAGGGCTGCTTTTTGGGTGTCTTTGGAACTGCAGTGCCATGCAAACAAGCTGTGCCAAAAATGATGGACTGAGAACTGTTAAAGTACAGCAATTCAGCAGTCAAAACTTCCTTTACTTAAATCCCCAAACACCACTTAGTTATGTAATAATCTCAGTTCTTTCACGCTCCACCAGCTTGCCTTAAATTGTCTGGAGCAGCTCCTCAGCCACAGATAGTCCCAGCTCGCAGAAGGCAGTGGCACCGGGATGGTTCCCACCAGCTGCCGCTCTGCCTCGACTGCAATTGCATTTCACACACAAAAGATGACAATAATCTATCAAAAAAAACCACAAACCAAAAAAAAACCCCACCCTCCCCCTCAGTTTGAATTGTCATCTGCAAGAAATGATTCCAGTGTTTCAGCTTCCATGGAAAATCAATACTGTCTTATCTTTATTTTATTACTTAAAAAAAAAATTCTTGTGATGACAGTATTAGGTAGCACTGTGAAAAACAACTAAATATAGCAGTGGATCATAGTGGGTGTGAATGGAAAACAAAGGAGTCAGGAGCGGAGCTCCTGCTGCTGTTACGTCACTGTAACACCCATAATTATGTTATTATGTACACTGCCCACTTCAACTATATCTGGACACCACTTACCAAGATAAAAATCTGATTACTAACATGACATATAATCTTGGTTTCTTTGATGAACATTAACTTCTGTCTTCTATATTCTTTTTCAAACAGACAGGATATTTGTTTTGCCTCCCTTCTACAGGGAGTTTGGAAGAGTGAACATACAGGAAAAATTAAAAAAGGTAATTTAAAATCTCATTGCTGGACTCATTTTATCTTGGTATAAAAACATATCAAGCCACTTCTAGGGTGCTGCTGCGCATAAATTCTCATGAATTCTCCTCACAAACACCTAACTTTTATAAATACTATTAGCTCCATACAGAAATTAATCTGGATTTAGGGCATATCTAGCTACAGAACTGCTGCACCTTTTTATGCAGAGCACCATAGCTTTTAAACTTAAAATGCCCTTGTGTGAGGGGTAGGTGGTGCGTGGCTCAGGCGTTGTGGCTCAGTGCCACGTGGATCCCATGGGCTTTGTGCTGGAAGAGAATGTTTGGTGTGTCCACAAGGATGTCCAGTGGGGTGGCCATCACTGCTTGCCAGCACTGGGCAGGATGCCTCAGGTGTTTCTCACACCCTTTTCCATTGCCTGTGCCCCAAAAAGCAGTACTGCAAATTCCTACAGCAGGACTGATGTTTAGACAAAATGTGGTGTTTTAAAGGCCTTGGGAACTCTTTTTATTTTTTATCTAGAAAGTGAGAGGGGGGAAAAACCAAAACTGTCAGAAAAAAAAAAACAAACAAACAAAAAACAATGCCCTTCAAGACGAAAGAATATTTTTTTCCTTTAGCTAAATGAATATTGAAAAAACTTATATCTTATTATGTCTTCAGCCCCTGAGGTTATCCTATTTGGTTTGTTTCACAATTCAGCAGGAAAAACCCTCAAGATATTTCTAAGATAACTGTTAAATGTCTGACTTTCATCTACAGTACAGGAAATGTGTATTGCCAAAAGCTTGTTCTCAGAATTCCACCTTAAAACAGTTTTAGTACCACCAGACCAGAAGGGTTTGATGCCAAAGAGCTGTTCTGTCCTATTGAAAGCAGAGAATGGCTTCCTCTGCAATATGTACAAAGAGCAAGGAAATTTACTCAATTAATGTGAAACACAAAATGGCATCTGCCATCTGGAGATGCACACAAAAGCCACGGGCAGTCAAACACTTCTTAAGACTTTGACATGTAAAATTAACATATTTTAAGACTTAAAAGGACATGTGAACTCTGAGCTTGCAAGGATTTCATGTTTCTCACAGCAAAATAAAATACACAATAGAATATTTCCAATATAATGTCTCAGAAATATCAGTGCTAACCACCTACAAAAATTTGCCTGTGACATCGAGGCCACCATTTCTATACTGGGGTGGGAATTGAGTGGCTGTTCACTTAAATATGCATTTTTAAACAATGGACAGAAATATGCTTTCACTAAACTTTACAACCACACTAAAGTATGATCTTTTACTGAGACCTGCCTAAAAGTCGTGTTTCCTCTTGTGTGTGACACTGTTTAATCTTTTTATTTTTAATTGCAAAAAAAAGAGTGATGCTGACTAGTCAAGTCTAGTGCAGATTCAAAGTGTATAAAATGGGCTCCCTTTTCTCCAAGCATTTTAAGCATTCTCTTCTTGAATAAAATGAAGAAAGTTCAGCTCCAGTGTCTGTTCCCTTTTGTGTATTAAAAAACCCATACTGGTTTAAAAAAAACATGACATATGGCATCTAAGTGGTCACCGCCATAAATTATTCAACTTCTGCTCACTCCACAAATGTAAATCTAACAAAATACAAAACCTGAGGCCTCTCTGGCAAACTCATGGTCACATGTCCTTGGCGGTGTCTTCAGCACACATTTGGCCACACAGATAAGGTCACTGCATCCAAAGTATTCCCCCAGACACCCACGGTGATATACAAATTCACCTGTTTTTCACTCTACCTGCATCCTTCATTCTGACACTCCCCAGGATCACCTGAGCAGAGCCTCCTGATATTTCAGGGTACAGCCCCTCCCCCCTACCTGTTAGGCACGCACAGCACTGGTTCAACAAGCCCTCTTTTCTTTGGTATTTTGCTGAAGAAGAGAGAGTGACCAAAAAAGAGGAGAGGGGAGAAATCAAATCCCTTGCTGCTTAAGACTATGTGGTTCAGCAGCAGTTTCCCATGCAGTGTTGCTCAGGATGAACAGGATGTCCGAGTAAGTCTGCCACATGTGTCTTGCAAAAGTAACCTTAATTTAGGCACTTCCAACTTTCCAATTTCATAGTTTTTTTCCTATCTTTCTTTCGGTGATTTTTTTTTTTTTTTGATTTTTGGTTGTTGTTTTTTTTTTAAGGCACCAAAGTGAACATTTCAGAATACACCAGAAAGTTGGTTCACAGCCAAGGATACCAACCCTGCAAGTACTTACTCATGTAAGATGTGATAATGTAGCCAGTAGAATACAATGGGATGACACACAGAGCATGTATTCAGATGTTTAGGGAAAGGGTGACAATAAGCTTAGCAGACCAGGAGTATTAATGAAGAAGTGCCAGGTGAAAAAATTCTTAAACAGTGACCCTGTTACTTACTTTGCCAGTTTCCTGGGTGTTTTTATATTGGATATGAGTTGTTTTCTAAGGATTAGTTTTACTGATTAATCTTTTAATCAAAACATTCTTAGAAGTAACACAGAAAAAAAAAAAAAAAGGTAAAGCATAAGATAAAAAAAAATCATCATTTCAGTATCAACAGCTGCATGGCCCATACATTTTATGCCACATTCTCATAGCAAAAAAAAAAAAAAAGTACCTCAAACTGATCAAAGTATATACTCAGCCAGAAGAAGAGGGCTGAGAATGCACTAAAGCAGCACTTAAATCTTATTTACCAGTTTGTTGATTTGTCCTTGCATTTTTGAGTGTGTGTGAGAGAGAGGACAAACAGAGACAGAGAGGGAAGAAAATGACTCATGCCTGACAATGTTACCATGAAAATGGTCATAGCTGTGGGCTTCCCTGGGGGAATTTGTAATACCACAGCAAAAATCTGGCTAGCCTGCAATTACGGTGCCGGCAGCGAGTCCCTCCAGCACGAGCCATAATGTCTGGGTACAGCTGGTGGGAGCACTGTGGATGCGTTCCCTCACCAGGAGCATCCTGGGCTCTGGGGAGCAGGTGGCTGGTGTGGGGCGAAGCTGCTAGGTCAGCCCCACACATCCAGGCAGGCAGTGATCTCCCAAAAACTCCTCCCCATAGAGGGACTGGAAAAAGAGCGTGCTTTAATCACAGCTCCCCTTTTAGCACAAACAGGCACATTTGGTGTAGGATCCCCAGCCATTCCCTCCTACAGCAGAATCCCATCCTGCAAAAGAAACCCGCAGTGCCACTGACGTGAAGAACTCCGTTAAAAATAAAAACACAGTCCTCAGCAAGAGCGAGCAGGGTTCCCGGAGAGGAGTGTGAACCCATGCCAGTGACAGACTGAAGTGCAACATGACGGAGATGCTGCTGTGACCGGACAGTTGAGGGATGAGCTGGGGTTTCCAGGCATGTCACAGGGATGACATCCCGCGGCTCCGGGGGCCGGGGCCGCTGAACCTGCTGCCGGCCAATCCTTGGAGTGTCACTTACATGAGCTCCAAAGTAATCTTCTGGCCCACCCTTCAGGAAAAAGATAAGATGTCATGATCAGCTAATAGGAAGTGACAAGAAGAGATAAAATGGATGGGGAGGGAGGGAAGGTTTCGGATTGAAAAGGCTTTATTCTTTCCTCTAATGCCAATCCTGCTAACAATAGGGCTGAGTTAATTAATGGGCTATTTGAGCACTTTCATCCATTTTTGCATATAGCATTAATTTTTCTACAGATACATATAACACAATTAACCTATAGCTTTTCAAACAATCAGACATGGCAATCTTTTCAAACTGGTGGGGAAAACATTGTACTTTTACAGAAAAAAAGGGATTTAATTAGGGAAAAAGATTGAGAAGAGTCTTTGTTCCTCTACTCTTCCAGCCATTGCCTTCCATCTGGCATGGGAACTTATTACCAAGACATCTGAGCATCTTTCATAAAAATGAAAAAAACAAAAAGACAAGCCAACACACAAACCCCCCAAATTTCTGGCTTTCCTCCCTTTTTAGAGTAGAAAATCCTATCTGTCAAGCTTAGTTCACTTGCAATTGAGAAATCTGCTTCACTCCCTAACGAAATGTTAGTGCGTCACTTGACAAAGTCCCATTGAGCAGAGAGAGAGAAGTTTAGGCTGGAAAACACTTGTGAAGTTTCTCCCCAAGTGCTGCTCCAATGGCACCTCTAGCTGGGGGGGCTGAGTGCTACCCCCTGCAACCAGCTGGCTGCACACGCACAAAGCCCCGGGTACTCAGTCAACTCTGCAAACTTCAACAAAAGCCTAATCAGAAGTGCCAGGCTTTTAAGATCATAGCCCCGCCGTGATGTTAATCAGTTCGGTGGGGGAAGAAGCATCTCTGGTGGGTACAAAGCCGAGGACAAGGGGTTGCGATCTCTTTGCGGCTGCCGTAGGAATGACAAATAACAGCAGCGAACTGCTGCCTTCGCCGGAGAGCCGAGCGTGCACGATGGCCACAGAAAGGCTCCCTTTATGCTGCAAAGAATTCACAGCTTAACCAAGCCACAATATGTTTTGAAGCTTTTGCCAAAAAGTACAAAAACCTGTGGTCAGTGTAGCTAGGCATTTGATAACAAGCATGGTTTCTTCTGCTCGACATATTTTCCTGATGTATTTGTTTGTAAAGGTAGAGATAAGTATAGTAACACAATCTGTTCCTTAATATCATAGGCAAAGAAAAATCACTAGTCACTAGCTATAACAGTTTACAATCTCTGTGAGACAGCTGCAAGTATATGTTTATTTTTTTATTCTAAAAATCTCAAATGGAGCCTGATCCTGAAAACCCTTCTTCCTCCCAATGATGCTTGTCTGCAATAATAATACTAATGAAAAGCAACTGCTGATGTAAGGAAAGAAAAGAAGGTAAGGCTCAGATTGCCCACCCAATGCTTGTAATGGTTATTTTCACTTAAGATAAGAAGCAGACTTGAATGTGCCATATTACAGAAACAAGCCATTCTTCCCTATCTACAATTTTGACAGTTATCTATGGAAAATGCAGACTTTAAAAACTCTTAAAAATAATTATTAGAATTCATAGCCAAAATAACATACATCAGCCTTGATTAGTTCCATGAAAAAACAGCCTTAAATTGATAGTTTAAAAACAGGAAAATTAGCGGTATGATTAAGAATGAATGGCTAATAAAAAGAATTTTGCTAAAACAGATTAAGGTTCAGATCAAGGTCACAAAAGGAACTGATTGAGGAAAACTGTCATTTTTGCTGGGACTCAGAAGCTGTTGTAGCAACGCTGTTTCCTCTGAATCACGGTCTTGTAATGAGAAATTACACTGCTGGGGTTAATAAAGACTTTGCTTGTCACGTTAGTTTCCCCAAAATTTAATTTAAAACATAGTACTCAAAGAAAAAGAAAAATTGCTGTGTGCAAGTAGATAGAAAGAAATATAACTAAGCTAAGTAACCTCTAGTAAAATGCACTGTGAATTTGTGCCATGGTTCCAGTTCTCATGTTTGTTGTAAATTCTCTCCAGTAAAAAAATACCAAAAAAATCTGCAAGTGGCCCAAAGCCCTGTTTGTCTCCCTGTTTCTTCCAAAATAAACAACTTCTGCTCACAGCACCACAGCCCCCCATTAGCAGAGTCAATGCAGGGAACTGTTCCCTAACGGAGTCTGAGATTTACCTTTCTGCCAGCTTCCCCACTTCTTGGCTGGGAACAACCTCCAGGAGGCTCTGTGTCTGCCCTCCTTGTGTCCTGAGCTGTGCCAAAGGCCTTGGATCCATGGGTGTGGTCTGAAATTCGGTGTTCCCAAGGGAAAGATTTATAGGGAGACTTTAGCCAGGCAAAGCCCATCTTCCTGCGTGCAGGCACCAGGGGTCCTGTGCTGTGAACTGGATAGTGCCTAGAAGATATGGGCACAGCTAACCTCAGGAATCTCAGACCAGGACTAACCTTTTGCATGCAATTCCCTTCTGAAAATAATCCTATTCCCTTGTCATCCCCCTTGCAAGGAGCTGGTGATTGCCAATGGTGCCAAAGAACCAGTGTATGAGCACTACCATTGCCTCACGTTTTCACCTGGTCCCAATGGCGTGTAAGACAAAGAGGGAGACACCACAAGCATTCCAGGGGCTCTCCTCCACCTTATGCTCCCAGTCCCAGGAGACCTCGGTGCTGCCAAGCTGCATGGCAGTACTGCAGCCGGCCGCCCACCAGAGCGGGTTCCTTTGGAGTGTACAATTCCACGCATGTGTGTGGATCCACGTTCTGCAGGGAGAACCAGCTGGGCAGCAATGAGAATTTCAGCATCAGTGAAAGTGTTCAGCAAAATCCTCTGCTTCATGGGTGCAACACTCCAGTGAAATAAATAAATCCTTATGTCTATAAATTGGCAGTTTCAGGGGGCTGGGATTTTTTACTCTTTGGGGCTTTTTTTCCCCCCAGGGCTGGTACTTTGCATGAGAGGGGCTGGCAAGTCTGGCCCATGATGGGAGGTGTCACAGCCCTCCTGAGCGTGGGGTTGCTGTGTGGTGGCATAAGCTATTGTTGTCATTGTCACTATCACCAGGCCTGATCGGGGTCAGCAAGCCAACGTGAGAGCTGTTGTATAACCCCGCAATAAAAAGACAGTCCTTGTCCCAGAACACACTCGGGCTGGTTTTCTGACAAGCTGTAACAGGTTCTGCAGTGGCACCTTTACTGTTGCTAAATAAAGAACTTCTGCCTTGCAGAGCCTAAACCCATTGCTGAAAGATTGAAAGGAAAATGAACTAATAGGACAAAGGGGCTGTGTACAGGGTTTTTTAAATGTTTGTTTGTTTTGATCTTAGTTGCAAATAATTCACATAGAGTGAAGTGCACAGACACACAGAAGAAAATAAATACTCAGTTTCAGACCAAACTGAACGCAAAAAATCAGAATCATCCAGATAAGAATACTGTGCCAGAAATCACATTTTTATTAGTACATAAAACACATGTCACTTGACAATGAGTATCTGCAGCATGGAGTGAAATAACCCTCCAGCAGCGAAGTCAATATTTAAATCAATATCTCTGGTAAGGAAAATATCTTACTCATTGATATAGATTGGATTTTTTTTTCCTTATGAACCTCTCAGGAGGTAAACAGCGTATTTCTGTTGTAAAAGCAACTAAACAGTATTGCAAAACAGGTCTAATCTTTCCTAGAATTCAATAGCATGGCCCTCTGAAATTATTAATGTTGTTATAAATGCCATTTGACCTTTATGTCAGGGATGTATTTCCTTTCCATAAAAAGGCACCTACATTATTTTGGGCCTGCTGTGCTGCATGTAAACACAGTAACTTCAGTGGGAGCTTAGGGCACTGTGGGATGATTTTTACATTATGTAGGTACCTAATGATTCAACTACTCAAGGCTAAAATCCATAAAAGATGTTAGTGCCTTTACGTTAATTGCTGCAACAACCTCCATCCACTGTGCAGCGTTTCAGAATGGCTCACAGATTGCCGGGACCACAAACAGGCTCAGAGCATCATCACCTGGGCAAAGGGACTCCCAGGCTCTCCTCCCTGGGCTTGTGCTGTGCTTTGTATTGGCAGAGCCATTAGAGATGGTAAAATATTCAGTCCTGGAAGCAGTGTGTTGTTCCCTTCTAGTTTCCTGTTTTAATCACCTTTTTCCCAAAGTCAGACTTACTTGGTTTTTTTCCTTTTGACCCTGTGATTCTTTGGTCCCTTTCTGCCACCGGAAATCAAACAAACAAAAAGCCAGCAAGGGAGGGATAGGAATGATCCCATCCCACAGCCTGGTGCCAACAGACTTTTTTAGAGAGAAGAGAGCCGTGACTTTGCACATCTTTGGAACTAGGCAAGTGTTAAATGCAGATTTCCCACCTCTAGGGGAGACACCCTAATTTGGGGCTTTCCTTTGAAAGATGGGAGCTGACACCACCATGAGGACACCTGGCAAAGGAAGCAGGGTTGGGAGCGGTTGTGTTGGAGCCCACAGCTGTGGGGAAAGCCTGTGCTGCCTCCTGAAGGATTCCCAGGTGTCCCTGGGTACCTGCCCGCTGCGGGATGGCTCTGGCAGGCACAGAAACAGCTGCGTGGCACCTGGGCAGCTCGTCGGCTGAGCTGGATGATCCACAGTGACAGTCTTGATTATGGACACCTATGCTCTGCTCTAGGCTCCTAAAATTATTGGCTTGTCCAGGACCTTACAAAACCACTCTGGCACCTCAGTTCTATTAAAATTAATAGTATAGTTTTTGCAAATATTTTGAAAGGCTATTAGATGCCTCTCTCCCCCTGAAATAGTTGTACTTTATTGCCTTGCCAGACTGAGTCCTTAGAGGTGACAGACTGGATGCACTCTTCAGATAATGCAAATAACTATTGGAAAATAATTCTTCAAGAGGTTCCTAAAAGCTGTTGCTATATAATATAAAAGCCACAATAATTCAGATCACAAAAAAAAATTATTTCCCCCAGGTTATAATCTCTCTACAGAAATATCTTCCTCTTACTTAAAAACCTCAACCAATCAATAGAATGTAAGTCTATAAAAATAAATTACATTCCCAGCTTTGATTATTCAACAGTATAGAGTAGAGTTTTAAACCATCAAATATGCTTCCTTTTCTCCTGCTCAATGGTTTTAAACTTCTTAAGACTTTTAATGCAAGTACCAGGACAGGGCAGCACAAAGTATGTTTTAAATGTGCTCTTAAAATCTCCACATGGAGGTTGCTGAAAGAGTTCAGATCTTTGAACCTCAGTAGGGTGGTGCTGGCTAAGAGCTATCCCTCTCTGGCAGCTCTTCCATCCAAAATATTTGATAGAAAGAAAGCTGCATTAGTTTTTACATTATTAGTTTTTGTATGAGACAACAGAAGCATTCCCCAAGGTCTTCACTCAAAAAGAACAAGCTGGAAAGCTTCTCAAATTTTGTTTTTAAACTTTTGTCCAGCATTGCTTTGGCCCCCACTGCAGGTAAGGCATGCTTTGGTCAAAAGAGAAGGAAAGCTATTCAGTGAGGTAAGGAGTGACTAATTTAACCAAACCCATACTGAATAAACCCTATCAGAGGAACGAATCAGAGCTGAAGCTAAAACCAGCCTCCACCTGTAATACAGCATGAATCAGAACTTGCATCTGCCAGACTTCGCACTGGAGTTCTCAACAGACTTGGCTGTTACACCTCCTGGAGGTGCAACTGCGTGTGACACCAGGAGAATTTGATGCTGACTGAGAGCAAAGGGTTTTCTGACTCTGTTGGGGCAGATTCTGCCTTGGCAGGACTGGTGTGACAAATAATCACTGCACCCAGAGTCTGCCATTTGCTGTGAATTAAGAACCAAGGGAATTCCCATTCCAGCAGCATCAATCTAGCAAGTGTGCAGAAGCATGGGGCTGGAGACCAGCTGGTGTGAGCTGGGACGGCTCTGCTGGCTCTGAAGGATACCTGACATTCACTTTTAAGTTCTGATTGGAGAATTAAGGGGAAGAGTGGGATGACATACCCAGGGCACAACTAGTTCAGAGAGGGATGAAACGGAACTGGCAAAATGTCTGCTATCAGAGAAACACCAATAGTTCCTCTATTGCCACAGAAGGATTTCGCCAGGAATCTGAGAGAGAAGCACAGAAATGGAGCTTTGCAATGTTTCTGGAAATACATGGCATTTGTCAATGGCAAGTCTTGCTGGACCCAGGTACCCAGGGCCACATGGGGATGGAAGTGGAAGGAAGTTACAGCTGGGTGGCAGCAACTTGGATGAGAATTTCCTCATGAGATAAAGTGGTTGGAAGAGTTTTCCGTTTCAATCTTTGCACTAACCCAATGGAAAGAGCAGGTGGGGTGAGACCAAGGCCCTGTGTGAGAGAGAAACACGTCACAGTGGTCTACACTGGCGGCAGCCTACAGGACTCTGATCCATCCTTTCTAAGGGACCTGCAGCATGTTAGGAGTGTTCCACACCATTTCTGTAAATTCAGACCTACAGCCTCATTTACGTCACGGTGCTCCTTAAGGGTTGACAGCCAGGAAGCCCTAATGAATCAGTGATAGCTCTCTGATTTAGCACTGACCTGCAACGTTGAGCCTGGAAGGGCACAAACAGTTAATCTTAAAAGCAACCTGGCAGGAATGGAGTTTGGGAACAATTCACCAAATTTACACAGTGGTGTTTAAACTGAGCAGGACATTAGGTGATACTCAGTGGGCAAACTTAATGGCCAACATCACTTCATCAGCCTTTTCCCATGAAAAACCTGCACCCTAGGTGCTACCAAGTGCTAATTTGTTAAGAAAGCCTTAATTGAGTGACAGTTAATTATTGACAGATTTGAACTACTTTATCTCTCAATCAAAACCTGGCTCTGGACCAGGCAGCAAGCAATTTACAGCCACAAAGGTAAATCTGGCCACGTGCAAGCATATGCTGAAGTCTTATGGTTCTCCCTCCCCCACCCTGAATTTCATCTAAAATTTCTCTCTGAAGGAACCGATGATCCCCTGGTGATCACCAGCCCACGTCAAGGTGGTTACCCTGCTTAACCCCACTTGGCACAGAGAGGGAATTACCAAAGGGACATCCATCTGGAGCTGCCTGAGATAAGAGGTGTCCAGTGTTAATAAACAGGCTTCCTCTACACCTCAGCAGGGCCTTCCTTTTCTAAACAGCCTTCCTTTAATGTTGTAAAATGTTTTTTTCCATTTACTCAACGATCATGCCTTTGCCAGTGGGGGAGGGCCAAGGGAAAGAGTGAAGAGTGGGAGGAGAGAAGAGAAGAGAAGAGAAGAGAAGAGAAGAGAAGAGAAGAGAAGAGAAGAGAAGAGAAGAGAAGAGAAGAGAAGAGAAGAGAAGAGACTCAGCATATGCTTTAAATCATTGAGACACCTACTTTTGAAAGGAAATTGCTAATTCTAACATTTCTCTCAGATTAGCTATTTTTCTTGACAACTTAACACAAACAATTGAAGTAAGAAAAAAGAGAGAGAAAAAAGAGAGAAGGGAAGGGAAGGGAAGGGAAGAGAAGAGAAGAGAAGAGAAGAGAAGAGAAGAGAAGAGAAGAGAAGAGAAGAGAAAAGAAAAGAAAAGAAAAGAAAAGAAAAGAAAAGAAAAGAAAAGAAAAGAAAAGAAAAGAAAAGAAAAGAAAAGAAAAGAAAAGAAAAGAAAAGAAAAGAAAAGAAAAGAGAAAAGAAAAAAAATTTAAAAGAAAAAGAAGAGAAAAAATACAAAATAAAGAATGAAAGAGTCAAAGAAGGAGGGAGATGGAAGAAAAATTAATATATTACAGAAGCAGTAGTAGTAACCACAGCAGTATCACAGTCATTCACTGCAATATGTCTAAACATTCATAAATGTTTTATGCATCCTAAAATGCCATGTACAAGGGATATGGCATCCCACTGAGGTTAATGAATGAATGAGTTGCCCTTGAAGGTTAATTTGCACAAACAAAAGGTCAAGGGACATCTTCAAAACAAAATATTGATTAAAGCAAGTTAAATGTTTTGACTTGAAGGAGACATGAAGGATTAAAAAGCAAAATAAAGCAGTATGGATAAGAAAGGAACAGGAAAGAAAAAAACATCACCCCCAGACACAAAGGAAATGGTAGAAAACATATCTGAATCAGCTAGTCATCTGCTAACAAGCTGTAAAGATTTCCAATGACAAGTTGTCACATTAGTTTAGTGAAACTGAAGCAGCACTTATCCTTTTTCCTGTGCTTAATCTCTCAGCGAGCTGCACAGAAACATGCTACCATGTTTAATAGGATTAGTTTAGTTCACTTTCTCCTCTCTGGAGGTTGTGACTTTTTTTTTTTTTTAATTATTTTATTTTTTAACAATTCTATTTCCTTCTGTACTGGGTTCTTGAATTAAATTTCACTCTGCTGAATCACCCAGGCTGTATTCATTCTCCAGGTTAAAGGCATTTTACTCCAAAGGTTTCCCCTTTTAAATGAGGAGCCATGCAAAGGCAAGCAAGGAAAGGCTCTAAATTCAGCAATTACACACATCAGGCACATGGTTCTCTTTTTCACACAGACTGATGATGCTTTCTTGATATCAGTATAGTTATTTTTAATTTACATCAGCAGAAGAGCAGAATCAGGTCTTTGTGGTTGTGGGGTGTTCTTTTTATGCCCAAGAATACTTGGACCTTTCCCATTCCTGAAAAAAAAAAGAGACAAGAATAAAGAAAATAAAAAAGAAAGACTGATATGTATTCGTAGCCCTGTTCCCTCGTTTAGTTTGAACAGACACAGCAAGGAAAATGATCAAAGAAAAGGCAGTTTCAACAATATACCCCTGTCACTTCCAATTTTGTTGTCAGACTCCAAAGGGGCAGAGGAATCACTCATGGTCATAGGCAGACTGCAAAAGTTTACAAAGTTTTTTGCATCTGTTTGTTTTTTTCCTTAAAAGGATTGAAGGCAAGCACAGAAAGCCATCAACTTGCAGCAAAACTTTTCAGAGGCACCAAAATTTGAAGGATTTTTGTTTTTTTGAACACAAAACCTGACAACCCTCATATCTGGAGGACAATTGACCTGAATTTTGACCTGGAGTTTGTAACATATACCAAGCATTAAACTGAGCAGAAGAGAACCCACAAACTGAGCACACCCAGGCTTTGCAACCAAACTCTGTGAACACTGATTACTTTTCGTTTGCATTCAAAACACCATAACTTAGAAAATAAACAGTGTAACTACCTCATAGCCTAGAAATGGCTAAGAAGAGGACTAGTGTCCACCTTACAGCCTAGGTTATTATTTACTAGGAAAAAGATGCAGGACTTCTACAGGAGTTTGCAGACAGACTGGAATCTATGACAGGTTTCTAGCAGGACCACAGTTGCAGGTGTTCAGGGGACTGGGGGCAGCGAGGTATAGAAACAGCCACACAACCACACACACCAGCCAGAGGCTGCCCTGTCACTGCCCAACGCACCAGGTCCCAGAGAAGTCACCCAGGGATGGCTTTGCTTTGCATGTACAGATTCTGAACGTGAGCTGCTGGCACGGACTCCTTCTGAGGGATTAACTTCTTGAGGAGGAAAAAAGCTTTTCCTCAAACTCTAAAATTTGGGTGGCGGTTGGGGGATTACTTTCAATGCTGAGCTTTGAATCATCAGCTTGCATTCCTTAAGAGGCTGTCTGCCTATCCTCCAGGATTAAGAGGGTCCGGAGCACTCAGTGCCCCATATGGCAGAAAAGTGGGAAGTGTGAATTTCATTCCAGTTGTGCTTACGGGTGTGGCAGATCGTAGGGCCCGTGGGTTTAGACTTGGAAAAGTTGCAAGACACGGGGCTGGAGGAAAGTAACCTGCAAGCAGCTACGGAAAGGAGGCAGCTGTGCTGGAGAATAGGTGGAAGCCTGCGCACACGCCTGAGGCCAGACTGGCTGCCACTGCTCTGCCATGTGACCCTGGGGACATCGCTTCAGTCCCAGAGCCTCAGTTTCTCTTTGGGTAGATTAACAAGGGTTGGAGTTAAGGTGAGCCCCGGTGGTGAGAAGCAGAATGTCAGAGGCAACTATTTGCTTATTTATTTGCATTTGCACGGCTCGGCTTCTTCTCTACGAGCATCTCGGTGTCCTTTAAAACAAAACAAACAAACAAACAAAACAAAAAGGAAAAAGAAAAAAAAAAGAAAAAAAAAAAAAAAAAAAAAAAGGAAAGCGTCCAAGCGAGACATTCCCCCGCCAAATTTAGCCTATCTCCTCCTGCGTCCAGACACACTTCTGCACCCTTGTCTCGCAGCCCCTGCAGCACTTACAGCTACACCGGGAGGCTGAGTGTGTCACCCCGGCCAGCCGAGCCCCGAAAGAGCATGCGGGGACCTGCCCCGGGCCGGCCGTGCCGCCTCTCCGCGCCCGCGGAGCGCAGCGCAGCCCCGGCCGCTGCCCGTCGGGCCGCCCCAGCCCTATCGCTGCCCGGCGGCGGAGGGCCCGGTGCCCCCGTTTCGAAAGGTGTCACGTTAAAATAAATCTTGGCAAAGCCGTCCCGGCACTTTCGCGGGCCTGGAGGGCACCACGGGCACCGGGCACCGATGCGGGGCCGCCCAGCACTCGGACTGCAGGAGCAAAGCGGCAGCAGCGCAGCGTCCCGGGATGCGCCCCGTTACACCGGGGATTTGTGGTCACTCACAGCGCGGGGCCGGCCAGCGCCGGCCCCGGGCCGGGCCTCGGAAGGCGGCACGGCACAGCAGAGCTTTTGCGAGAGTCCCCGACCCCGAGAAGCGGCTCTCTCAGTGCCGTGGGCCCGGGGAGCCCGGAGCGGCCGGGCCCCCACCCGCCTGCCGCCTTGCGAGCCCCGACGGGCCGGGCGCCGCCGCCGCCGAAGGTTTCGCCTCGCACGGGTACCGGGCTCTAGGGCGAGTGCGGCCGGCCGCATCTCCTCGCGATCCCGACACCGGCAGGGACATATAATTATTTTTTTTTTAACTCGGAGCAGCTCCCCTGCGACAGCTCCGGCAATCCTTCAGCCGGTCCCGGGCGATTTCTTAGAGATCGGTTGCGGTGTCGTGTCGCGTTACTCATGCACCCGCGTTAGTGACCCCGCTCCCCGCCGCGGAGGCACCGCGGAGCCGCCCCCCGGCCCGAGGCGGCGGCCAGCCGAGCCCCGGCGGCGGGCACAGAGGAGCCGGAGCGGGGCACACGCGTTTCACCCCCGCGGGCAGGGCAGGGGCTGGCCCCGGAGGGCGGGTTTGCTGCCCGGGCCGGCTCCCAAACTTTTGGCACGGAGGGCGGCCCTCTCAGCACAGCCAGGCGAGGGGCCCGGCGCCGCGGCTCCCCTCTAGTGAGACGGATCTTCACAGTGGAAGCGGGACTAGCGGAGCAGCTGTCTGCCTCAGCGGCCGCACCAGCAGCAAGGCGAGCAGGGGACGAGGTGCGGCCCGACCCCTCGCCGCTGGCACAGAGTGGCAGCGCCAAGTTTTGGTGCGCCTGCCCCGGCAGCCCTCGCCCCATCGGGGCTCTTCCCTCCGCTCGGGACTCCCTCTCCCGCCGCCCCGAGGGGCGGGCGCGGGCGGACGGGCCCGGCGAGGCAGCGCCATCCTTACCTGTCGCCGAGCGCCCTGCAGCGCTCCGCTGCCGCTCGGCCCTCCGCAGGACGTTATTCCCTCTCCCTGGTGTATCCCCCGCTGTCCGCAAGCCTGAGACTGTTTTTCCCCTCGTTCAGCCTCGCCTCCCCGCCGGCAGCGGCCGGGCAAATCTCCGCAGCGGCAGGGGCAGGGGTGCGGGTGCTCCCTGTCCCGCGCTGCGGAAAGCCGCGGTCAGGCGGGACAGAGCGCGCCCGACAGGTTACGGTCCGGATCGCAGCCCAAACCAGCCGAGATCCACTATTGTGGTTTTTTTTTTAATCTCCCTTTTTTTTTTTCTTTTTTTTCCCTAAGCTTTCCACCGGAGCCGGTCGGGAACGGGATGGGACAGGGTTAAGTTGAGCTAAACTTGGGTGGTGCTGCGCAGGGGGCCGGGGCGGCCAGCAGCGAAACCCCGTGTCTCAGTACCACCGGTAGTTCCACGCGCCGCAACCTGATGCTCGATTTCGTGTTTATTTCCTGCCTCCCACGTGGAAAATGCCCGCTCGGCTGCTGCTGACAGCTCCGCGACGCGCGGCGGAGCCGCTGCCACTGAGCGGCGGCGAGGGACGCCGTGCCGCGGGCTGGGCGGCCGCGGGCCCGTTTCTCCCTAAGTTTGTGACCCGCGTGGGGCGGCAGCGCCCGCAGACCGATGCTTTACGCGCCAAAGAGGCGCACCCTGGGGCTCCGACACTGCTGTGCGGAAGCCTTCTCGCGTGGAAAACTTTACCGCATGGGGCACCGCAGAGCAGCCCCCGCCCACGCGGGAGTGACTCTCCTAAAGTTTGCCACCCACCCCTCTCCACGCGGGGCGGCTGTTGTCCGCCCCTCGCCGGTGCGCGGCAGAGGTGAGCGGGGCGCCCCGTCGGGCCGCTTCTGCTGGCGCTCCCGCCCCGCGTCTGTCCGTCCGCGCGTCCGTCCGTTCCCGCCGCAGGTGCGCGGCCGCCGCCACCTTCCCGCGGGGACGGGGCGGGGCGACCCTAACCCCCCCGCGCTCCCCTCTCCTCTCTCCCCGCTCCTGCCAAGTTCTCCCCGTCCCCCCCGTCCGTCCCAAGGAGCCTCCCGATTGGGCGCCGGGCCGGGCCCACGTCACTCCGAGTGTGACGTCTAGTCTTCCTGTTTCCTTCAGCTGTGTCTTAAAGTAAATCTTGTGGCGGTGCGGAGCGCTGCTCGGCTCGGCCAGCCCAGCCCAGCCCAGCCCAGCCCTGCCCCGCGCCGCTCCCGCCGCCCCCGCTCCGCGCCCGCCGCTCCGCTCCGCTCGGCGCCCGCAGCCCCGCGGCCGCTGCCCGCCCGCGCTCCCGCCCGCCCGCGCTCGCCCTCCCTCGCGCGATTATCATATTCATCAGCGGCGGGGCTGCCGGCTGCGCGCGCGTGTCCGCGTGTGCGTGTGTGCGTGTGCGGGGCGCGTGTGGTGTGTGTGCATGTGCGTGTGCGTGTCGCCCTTTCTCTCGTTCCACCGGCAAAAAAAAAAAAGCGAGGCTCAGTTTCGTCGCCTTTGCACCGAGTAAGTACCCGCTTCCCCTCCGCGCCCCCTCCGTCCCTCCCCGCTTTCTCGGCCTTTTCAGGTCTTTCAGGGTTTTTTTTTTAATTTTTTTTTTTTTACCCCTAAATTCGCACTTGCTTGGGCTGCTCTAAATGGTCCGGGGGGAGGGGGGCGGTGATGAAATCCCCAGCAAAATATTGATCACCGTTATCAAACCTGTGCTTCTTTTTCCAGGGGGCAAAATTGCAGTGACTTTATTAGCTGAGTAGTTTTAATTTCCCGGTAGATAAAGCGGTAAGGATTTGTGAGCGGTAAGGAGCCCGATGGAGCGCTCACCGTAGCCTGCCCAGGGCTGAAGAGTAAGTGACCTGCTCGTTGTTAGGTGATCCTCCCCCCATCCCCTTCGCTCTCTCGCTGCCACCTTTTGTGGACCGCTCTTTATTTTTTTCCGTGGGTCGGAGGACAGTTTTGCGGGGACGGAAAGCGCAGCGAGTATTTGGCTTCTTGTTGTTGTTCCGAGCTTCTTTCTCTCCCCGTCCCCGCCGAAGTTCCCCATCCCCGCTTTAAACTCCTGCTCCGCTCCTCCGAGCCTCCTCTTTGTCCTGTTTATTATAGCTGCCTTGCTTTTTGTCTCTTCCAATTTGCCTGTCATTTGCATGTCGCTACTTCTCCTTTTTAACCCAAGCCGGGAAGGATAGGGACTTTTTATTCTTGCTCTTCTTATCCTTGCGATTACTTTTTCATTTCCAAGCGTGGGACGAGCTGCGAATGGTCGAAATGTATAGAAAATGGGATTTGAGTGGTAGGTAGCGAGCACATGAGAAGAGATCAAATGCAAGTCGCGGGATAAGAGCCTTGATCTGGGAAAAGATTAGGATTATTGGTACTTTCTATTTGTTTGGTTGTTGTTTGTTGATTTTTTTTTCCTCCGGGGGGGATTTAATTCTTTCTTAGCCGTTGATGGAGATCTTTCTTGGCTTTTTCGATTTTCTGTTTAGCGGCTGAGTGACCCGGCTCACTTTGCCATGTGTTTGCACGGAGTTAAAGCGCAGGAGGGAGCGGTGTTGGGGGGCGTGGGGCCTGCGCGGAGGGGGCGCGCAGGGCAGCGTGGGGGGGGGGGGGGGGCGCGGAGATCGCGGGGCCCGACAGGAGCGGGCGGCCCGACGGGCTCCCGGGCCCCAGCTCCCCGGCACCGGGCACTCCGCGGGGGCGGAGCGGGGCCGCCCGGGGCCCGCGGCTCTTTGCAGAGAGGCAGAAAGTTGCGCGGACCCCTGCGGTGCCTGCGCGGCGCCTGGCGGGGCCGGGGCAGGTGCGCGGGGCGCGGGCAGGTGCGCGGCGCTGCACGCAGCGGCGGCGGGGCAGGTGCGCGCCGGGGGGGGCGGCTGCGGAGCGGGACTGGGGGGTCCCGGCCGCCGCCGCCTCCATGTGCCGGGAGAGCCGGGGCGGCGGGGTCAGCAGCGGGAAGCGGCGCGGGATCAGGGTCCGCGGGCCGTGCGGGGGGCGCGGGAGGCGCGGCTGAGGCGGAATGGAGCTCCCCGAGGGGCCAGCGTCGCGTCCTTGTGGTTGTGCCCCGGCCGCGGAAGAGCAGGTACGCGGGATATTAACTTAATGTCTTTGACAAAGTAGGGAATTTCAGTCAGGGCTGACAAGGGACACGGCCGCAGACTAGAGGTGCCCTTGAATGTCGGGCAGAAGTTGCCAGGACGAGCTTTGGAAAGCCGCTAGTTTCCCACAGGTCCCGAGCGCTCAGCAGACCCCGTGGTGTTTCTGGCTGTATGGCGAGTGTCACCCCAAACCCATCATCCGGGTCTGGGGACGGGTGGGGAACACGTGGAACGCATCCACGCATCTGTGGCCATAGCTTGGTGGCAGAAGGTGCTGTGTTGTTGAGTGCAGGACACAGAAACGTGTTTGTGTCACAGTGAGGTGTAAAAGCTCAGATTATTTGTCACTTCCATTGCCTGTAGAGGTTTGGCAATATGCAGGATGAATTATACGGATGCAGTTTCCTTAGCCGTAGATTTGCAGGTGGTACATATCCTTTATGTCTTCTTCTCACAGTTTTTCTCTGAGTTGCCATCAATCACTTTAAGTTTACGACCACTGCAGCTCATTTTGCATTTATTTTATCTGCTTTTCATCCAGAGCTTACCTTTAGCAGCAATACCACATTCTGTGAAATGTTTATTAATACTCAAGGGTAGACAGAGTATCAACATTTCAGGAGTTGAATTGTGATAAAAAGTACAATGTATATACTTTTCACTAACAGCTCCCTATGAAATTATTCTGTAAAGTATCCTGCACTGTCAGTATATACAGTTAACTTCCCCGCCAGCTGAACTCTGAGGCCTCTCAGTTTATATAACATATCTCTTTTATGATTGCTTGATAAATTGAGATGTTCATAAGAATGGACGCATTTTCAAATTGAAAAGTTTAATTTGATTCAGGGCAGAATTGTAAATACTGCAATTTGTAGTCTCTAAATAGTGATTTATTCTGACTCAAAGTGCAGCCTAACTGCTAAATTAAGTAATTTAAGAATTGTGATGTAATGACATCGCGTAGAATGGAAAAAATAGTATATTGGAAAACTTGGGTTGAATTCAGAGTAGGAATCTTGAGAACCTTTCAGTATTGTCTCTACACAGAGGCCATGTGAATTATTTTCTTCATGATCAGTGAAATAACAAGGACCAAACTGGCTTGAGAGGAGGAAAATGTTTCCAGTTTTCTACTTTGAGTAGCTTGATTTCTTTTTCTCATTCAAAAGATCTGTTTCCGAGCACGGCTTCGTGATGGAGGGCCCTGCATCTCCCCAGTTTAAAGGCCTGAACTAATGAGATGCCGAATCCCTCCTGTTACTGAGCTCTGTAGTTGATGGGAATTGCGGATGTTTGGCATTCATAGGAATTGCTGAATACCTTGCTCTATTGGGCCCTGGGTATCACCAGGTTCATAAAACAAGTGTTGCTTTTTCCTTTAAGGCTAAAGAGCAAGCAGCATATTTTTTAAGTAAATCAGGCACTGATTTTTGCTGCTGCTTCTTCGTTTGGAGAAATCCTAGTAAAGTAGCTTTTAACTGCCCAAATAGTTCCTCATCCTTACTGCCTTATTTCAAATTCCTTGACAGACATCTCATCTAAGGGAGTTGGATAATCTTTTCTCCCAAGAAAACTTGTGTTAGAACTGTGCAGAAAGGTAGTACTTTCTCTCAAGAAAGCTTGTGTCAGAGCTCTGCTAAAAGGTAGCACTTTCTCATTAGTGGCTGATGTGATTTTAGCACTGAACAGATATGGTGAACAGATGTCATCTGCTCTTCAAATTTTAGCTGTGGTTTTGTGCATGAAATGCTGTTGACTAGAATAATTTTCATCCTGTGCTTCCTGGCTGATTCTGGCAAAGCCATACCCTGTGTAGTGCGTTAGAGTGTAAGATCTAAATATTTCTATTAGCAGAAGCATGTTAAATTTCTTGCGTGGTATTGGCATAACGGGCTGATATGAAGCAGGCAGACTCTGGACCAACGAAAGTAGTCAGCTTGTGAGAAGATGGGAACAATTTCAGCTGTATAAGCTGATATCTCCTTGAATTCATCCAAGCATATCCATCAAGTTTAGCACTCTTGTGCTGTGTATTTAATGGCTGTTCAAGTTAGGCTAGGGTTCTTCAAAGGGGCTGACACGGGCACATTAGAATTTACATCTCCTTTGCATCCTGTAGGTGTTTGAATTAATCTAGGGGAAAATGATCAACTTCTTTCTAGATCAAGATGAGTTAACACAATTGATTACAAAAATTGATTTACTAATAGTGAGTATAGTTAAATACCTGACATCATACTCATTTTGACAAACATTCTAGCCAAACGTTTGGTAACAGCAACTCTTTGAGACTTAGAAATTAATCTGTTTCCATTTTAAATGTCAATGCATATCAAATGGACACCAAATAAACCCATGTCTGTAGCTGCTGTGCTGTTAAGATGTTATTCATAGCTACATTGTAATCATATCTCATTAAACAAAAGATTTGAAAGTAAATTTGTTAATGAAATACTACTGCTATGTTTATGGATGGACATAGAAAGTCCTAGGGTCCTTGGTATGATTTTTAATTTCATCGGCATGGAAAACGTTTGGTTTCTGAGGAAGCCACGTTGTGCGAGTTGAGGCTTTAGATGTGGCCGGTGAATTTAACTAAAACTACACTTGGCATGTGAGGAGTATCAAGAGCGATGCATAAACCAAATTTAACCTTCACAAATTTAAAACTCTGCAATTCGGAAAGAAATGGTGCTTCTGAAGATTTCTACGTAGATCTTGACAACCAAAGCCTATCTTGCCAGCTCTGTTTTTCTGGGAGAGCTGGGCAGAGACTTCAGATGTATAAAATATCGTTTTGAGACAATGTGCAGCCAAAATACTGGTGACTGTCTAAAGGGCACACACTTCCTAATTATTTCTCCCCCTCCCCAAGATTTCCTTATTTATTCTGTTCTAATCTAATCAGTCTTGTATTCTGCCTGTTGTGGCTGGGATTTTGCATCCCGTTCTACGTGCCATTCTACTCCCCTTGAGGTGCAAATTGGTTTTGGTCCTCAGAGAATGAAATATTAACTGGCCATTCAATACCCGTTCTGTTTTGTCAGGCTAAAGTAGAACTATTTCTCATATTTAAGCCGAAAGGCACGTAAGCCTTAAAGCTGGCAGCCTGGCTGGCTCAGGATAACACCAGGGCAAATGGGAGATGTTGCTTAATACCCAGGTTAAGTGTACGATAACTCTGATGCTTTCAGCTTCCATCGAGGGAAGGAGGGGACATCACTCTGGAGCACCTCCTGCCACATGTTTGCGGTGGCAGAAATGGGCTGTGGAGCAGCGGCTGGTGCAGGGGCTTGGGGAGGGAAATGGACACTGGGGAGGAAGGATGCATGGCAATGACCTTCCAACCTGGCGCAGGACAGCCTATTTCCTGAGCTGCTGACTCAAGGGTACAGCAAGCCCTCCCCATGTGTGTCCTTGGTTGGGATTGGGCAAGAGAGAGGGGAACCGTGGTCAGGCACCTCGAATTTTCTGGGAAAAGTGCAAAACTTGTAACCTGACATGTGGTTTCTGGTGTGAGTCTGGGAACATATTGCTGGCTCTCGATCAAGCATAGCTTGACTGCAGAAAAGGAAGGAAAAGCGTGAAGGTTTTCAGTGTTGGTGGGTTTTGTTTGTGGTTTGTTTTCTTTTCCTATTGGCAAGTATTATCTTTATGGTAGATGCTTTAGGAGTATCTTAGGTGAAATAAGTAGAAGCTCTTTAAGTTGTCTTCCAGTTAGTTTAGATGTCTTTCAAATGAACACCACTGGACTGAAAGGTCAAACTCAGCTGTGGCTTATTCTGTGCCAGTGCCTTGGCCAGTTCTTTACAAAAACAACTCTTCTGATATTCCTCAGGTTTTTGGGGTTTTTTTTTGGTGATGGTCTAATTGTAGGGCCTGATTCTGTCCCCTGAAAAGCTCCATTTGCATCAGGTGGGAGAAAGCAGGAGACAGTCTTTTACGCGCTGCCAAGCAGGGCCTGACCCTACCCCTCACACATAACAGGATTTTGGTATCCCTGGACTCCAGGGGCATTGCTTGGAGAGTGGGATGCTCCTTGGTGTGCAGGTGGCAGAATTGGGCCCCTGCAACAGAAATCCTTGTTATTTTATTATTTTCATCATGAGGTAACCAAACTTAACTTATCCTTTTTGATAAGAAAAGATCTCTGAAGACAGTGACCTGATAATAGGTCAAGGTGTTTGGATTTTGCATCTGAATTAATGATATTTT